>NC_141392.1:80511197-81159947 GCF_034619465.1 Leptosomus discolor | reverse complement strand
TCCTTCTGAAACGTGTTAGTGCATCACCAAAGCACTGAAAAGTGTGCTATTATTCAAAATACCTACAAGAACTAGTACTCTTCTGTTATCAGAGACACGTAACTACATGCTAGTAGGACTTATATTTTCACTTAGAGGAGAAAGAAAAAACACACCACATATACAAAAGCATCTAAAATCCTTCATGAAAATTTATAAACAGGTAGCTGAAATCCCTTGAAACACTTTTCTTTTGCCTTGGACAGTAAAGATGCTTGTGGTTAAATTTTGTTCCTGGAAAATGTGTCTTTCAAGCTCACATCCTCTGTGATACTTTCAAAATAGTGCTGTAATGGGTTTGTGAGGCAAGGTTTTGGTAGCGGTGGGAGTTACAGGGATAGCTTCTGTGAGAAGCTGCTAGAAGTTTCCCCTATGTCTGATACACCCAATGCCAGCTGGCTTTAAGACGGACCCACTGCTGGCCAAGGCCGAGCCAATCAGTGATGGTGGTAGCGCCTCTGTGAGACAGCATGTTTAAGAAAGGGAAAAAAGTGATTGTACAGCAGTAATTGCAGTGAGAGAGAGGAGTGAGGATATGTGAGAGAAACAACTCTGCAGACACCAAGGTCAGTGAAGAAGGTGGGGAAGAGATGCTCCAGGCACCAGAGCAGTGATTCCCCTGCAATCTGTGGTGAAGACCATGGTGAGGCAGGCTGTCCCCCTGCAGCCCACGGGTGGTGGAGCAGACATCTGCCTACACCCCGTGGAGGACCCCACGCTGGCGTAGGTGGATGCCTGAAAGAGGCTGTGACCCCATGGGAAGCCTGCACCGGAGCAGGCTCCTGGCAGGACCTGTGGCCCGTGGAGAGAGAGAAGCCCACGCTGGAGCAGTCGGTTCCTGAAGGACTGCACCCTGTGAAGGAGACCCACGTTGGAGCAGTTTGTAAAGAACTGTAGCCTGTGGGAAGGACTCACACTGGAGAAGTCATGGAAGACTCTCTCCCATGAGATGGACCCCACACTGGAGCAGGGAAAGCATGTGAGGAGTCCTCCCCCTGAGGAGGAAGGAGCGGCAGAAACAACAGTGTGATGAACTGACCACAACCCCCATTCCCTGTGCCCCTGCACTGCTCAGGGGGGAGGGAGGGGAGAAATTTGGAACAAAGTTAAGCCCAGGAAAGCAGGGAGGGGTGGGGGGGAAGGTGTTTTAAGATTTGGTTTTATTTCTCATTACTCCTCTCTGAGTTGATTGGTAATAAATTACATTTTTTCCCAAGCTGCATCTGTTTTGCCCAGGACGGTAAAAGTTGAGTGATCTCCCTGTCCTTATCTCAACCCATGAGCCTGTTGGTGTATTTTTTCTCTCCCTTGTCCAGATGAGGAGGGAGGAGTGATAAAGTGGCTTTGGTGGGCACCTGGCATCCAACCAGGGTCAAACCACCACAGGTGCATTCATCTTTTTGATGAGGAAAAGCACTGACTCTTTGGGGAAGCACACGGACTCTTTCAGGAATACTTCCATCCTGTTATTAGAGCTCTGGTCACTCGAACCTTGAATTCAGCATTTTTGTTTTAAGTAACACCTCTCCTCGAGGATGGAAGGCCTAGGTTTTGCCACACACTTTGCATCACATCCTTCAAAGAAATTAAGACAAAAGAATGAATTCACTTAATGCAATGTCAATTATTAATTTAGAATAGTTTAGAAACAAGTATATATAGTTTATTTTAGCTTCAAGAAATTGTTTGACTTCACACAGCTAAATGCTTATAGTATGTTCTTTTATCCCACTTACCAAGGTATCCAGTTCTTGACCCGAGCATTATTTCTTCAGAAAATGAGCAGTTAGGGATATGGATCAACAGATCAATCTAGCCAACCATTTTCTCCCTTAAGGTTAGTATGAAACCTCTTCCAAGTATTTTACAAAACTCAGTTCCTAATGAGGTTTCAACACTTCCCCAAGCAGCGCCGACTGCACCTATTTATGTTAAAAACATCATCCTTTGCACCTCATTACATAGAGCCATCTCCTAGACTAAGCACAACTCATTAATGTCTAGCCTCATTCTAAGGAATAATAAAATTGTTTCTCTCTTGTGTTGTGATTTCTTCCCAACTGCCAAGATACAGTTAAAAATTCCAGTGCCTACCATTTACAGAATCAAAAGTATATTTCATTCAAAACACAAATGAAAACAAGACACATGGCTCACTAATAGCTCTTGATGAAAAACACTCACTGCAAAATCAGAATATCTTGATTACCAGATCAAAATGATAGCATGACAGTGTATAAATGTCATTTCCCCTTCCTCTCACTAAGATCACAATAACTTATGAACATCACTGTCCAGAACTAGTAACTAAAGGAAGAGCAATAAAATATATGAAGTAAGAATTTTTATAAGGTGACCTATATTAAAGCTTAAAAAGTTTAATGCAGAAATCTTGCTTTTATTTTAGCAGATTTTTGTATTTTGCATATTAAAGTCTTTTCACATATTAAACAACACCATGGGAATGGAAAAAGCTGAACAGGCTGTGTCACTTACCAAGGCAACAAGAGAATTTGAATTTATTTTCTAATTATTTTAATTCATTTTAGTACATCTTATATTTAAAAGAAATATTGATATAATCTGCATGTGTATTGTGATCTTTTACACTACAGAAAACTGAAGGATAACTAAGCTGCCTACAAACTAGTTCTAATGAGACATTTTATATATCCTTCCTGTGGTACATGAAATTCTTCAAAAGTGAAAAGCAGACAATTTGCTTATCATATAAAAATAAATAATGTGCATTAGAATACAGGAATTTTCATTCAAGCTTCTGGAGTCAAAAATGCCAAAAAGATTCAGCAAGGGTCACCATTAAAACATCTGTACATTCAAGAGAAACATTCAGCAAACTCTGCTGAAGAACAAAGCTATACAATACCATAAAATATTTTAACATAAAATATTAACTAGTAACAGCAAACAAATCTATAATGCTGCACCAGCTGATCAGTACTGTAATGTGATACAATGTATTTTGAACTCTTGATAGATTATCACTAATTGCTGTCTCTGCTAAGTTTTGATTTAATTATTCACTCAAATAAATTGCTTCTGATCATCCCTGTTTAAACAAAAACTGGGATTTTTGAAAAAAAAAAATCTATTTAACATGGCTATTTCTCTAATTATATTTCTATTTAGATATACCAGATTTTAAGGGTAATAACTCCTATTTACAGATATTTTTACTACTGTAATGTGCACTTGCTCATTTATTTTTCTATAACAATACTACTTTTTAAATACATCTGTCCCTGTAATTTCATTTTTTTATTCCTTTTAACGTGGAAATGTATTTTTTACTGAAGATGTGCCCACCTTAATAAACATGATATCGTGCAGACCCATCTCATTTTTATTATTGTTCATGAAATTCTATTTAAAAAGCTATGGTAAGGACATTATATTAGAACTACTTTCTTAATTTTCTTCCTATCTGCTCTTCCTTCCTTTAGCCTTTTGTGTTCTAATTCTATCCATAAAAAAGCCTCTACTATCACACACATTCTGAAATACTACCATCTCTCTTATTCTTCATTTTAATTTCTCTTAAAGTTTCCTTCTTGATGCACCTCTTGCTCTGTCTTCTCTGACTTGTTACAATCTTTACTGTTATAACTCTGTTCTAAGCATAAACTTAGTTGCGTCTGGTTTTATTTTCTTTCTTTTGCCTTGTCTTTCCTTTATCCCTGTTGTACCTTCTCTAGCAAAAGATCCTCCCACTGAACCACAGAACTTGTGGAACTATTAGCACTTGAAAAAAATTTTTGTAGGTGTCATAAGTATGTAACACCTTAGTCTTTGGTGCAAAGGAAATACATTTGGAATAGTCCCAAATAGCTTGAACAATACATGTCTATATTTTAACATACCTTTTTCTTGTTTCTATGTAATTTATAGGTATTTTGAAAACTTACTGTCTTGCTGATTTCCAAGTGGCAGGAAATGATTTAAAAGGTACATAGAACCGCCCATGAAAGGTAGATTCCACCACAAAAAATGGCCTTACTACTGTTAGTTATTAAATTGACTTTTTAGGATTATATCTAACAAGACATTTTAGCCTGGGGTGACAAGGAATTTTTCCTTAACTAGAAGTTGATAAATTTTCTTGCTCCTTTTCTGACATTTTTCTCCTTCATTTTAACATTATAACCTCAACTAAGCTCCTGCTAATCAGGTTACAGACATGATTTTCTTGTCCTTTTCAAAGATAGGGATGACATGTGCTGTCCTTCAGTTCTCAGGAACCTCCCCTGATCACTATGGTCTTTCAAGGATTATAAGTGGCTTTGCAATGACATTGGCCAGCTCCTTCAGCGTGTCTGGGTGACTCCAATTAGGTTGCAGAGACTCATGTAAGGGTAAATGCAAGGATAAGTCTTTGCTCCAAGCTCTCCAATTCCTCTTCGGGACCTCAGGATTCCTGTAGGCAAATCTTACCAGCAAAGACCAAGGCAAAGAAGACATTGAGTAGCTCAATCTTCTGCACATCTTTTGCTTCCAGGTTTCCTGATCCATTCAGTAAAATGGCATCATTTTCCCTAGATGTCTTCTTGCTGCTGCTGTACTTGTGGAAGCCCTTCTTGTTGCCCTTTACACCCCTTGCCAGATTCACCGGTGGATGGGGTTTGGCTTTCCTAATCCTATTTCTGCATGCTTGGACAGTGCCTTTATATTCCTCCTGGGTCTCCTGTCCCTGCTTTACCACTCTGTATGCTTCCTTTTCGTGTTTGAGTTTTGTCAGGAGTTTCTTTCTCATCCACACTGGCCGTAGGCCAATATGATTGGTTTCCTGCACATCAGTATGGACCGTTCTTGAGCTTGTCAGATGTGATCCCTGAAAATAAACTGGGTCTCCTGGACCACCTGCCATAGGATTCTTCCAAGCAGATCCCTGAAGTGGTCAAAGTGCTCTCCTGAAGCCCAGGGCTGCAGTCTCGCTTTTTGCCTTGTTCCCTCCATCAAAATCCTGAACTCACCATCTCATGGTCACTTCAGCCAAGGCTTCTCCCGGCACTCATATCCCAAATCTGTTCTTCCCTTTTTGTAAGTTCAGGGTCGAGCACAGCATCAACCCTCATCAGCTCGTCAATCTTTTGTGCTGTTAAGTTGTCATCAATGCACTCCAGAAACTTCCTGGATAGCTTTTGCCCTGCTGTTATTGTCCCTCCAGCAGATATTGGGGTGGCAAAGTCCCCCAGGAAGACCATGGACAAGAACATGAAGCTGCTTCTAGTCTGAAGAAGGCCTCATCTACATTACTCCTGATCAGTAGGTCTGTAGCAAATGCCCACAACAATTTGCTCATGTCTGTCTGCTGGCTAATTCTCCTCCTAAGCTGTCAGCTGGCTTGTCATCCATCCCTAGGCAGAGCTCCAGGTATCCCTGCTGTGCTCTCACATACAAGCAAGTTTCTTGCCCTCCTGATCAGACCTTGCTCAAGAGCCTGTTTCCACCCACTACAGCACTCAGTTGTGTGAGCTATTGCATCACATCTCTGATCTCAATACAATCTTAGCTCAGCAACTGGACACAGACCCCTAATTTCTCCTTTTTGTTCCATATGCTGCCTGTAGCAGCACACAGGCATTTCAGAGAGGCACTCAGTTATGCTCATGTAAAACCTGACACTATGTCGTCTGCTGCTATGTAAAAATGGAAGATATAGGGGTTCGGTGTCATTTCCATTCACAGGTATGGATAAAACAGTTCTGGACCCATAAGTTTGACATTAAGCCTCTAACATCAAAATATGAGGCGCTGATGATACCAAACCTTTACACTGAAGAACAGGCAGAGTGTATGCAGCAGCACTAATGGGAGAATGCTTCAGAGTAAAAAGTACTTCCTCATAGGAAACTTCATGACTTTTCCTTTATACTTATACAACAGTTAAACACATTTTCCAGTAACGTATGCTGATTGGTTTGTCTGATTTATTTTACATTAGGAAGTTCTAAATTATTAATTACTTTAAAAATTGCAAGCACTTGTGTTTATGATCTTGTTTTATTATATTTTGAATTATATTAGACGGCCTATAAAATAAATGGTCAGTTATGGAATAAATGCTTAAATATGGATTCTGGAGATTAAAGGAAGCCTGTTTCAGAACAATATAATAGGATCTATGCTATCTCCGATTTGTAGCATTAGCCAAATATGTGACAAAATGCAGAGCAAAAATGAATAGAGTGAAAATTAAAGTAGAGGGCAAATTATTCAATAAGACAAACAAACACTACTTTACTGACTCCTACAGGTAGTAGAAATTATTCCGAATTTTAATTGACAGGATAGAAATAGAAACAGTAATATCTATTCTTGTACAGAAAATTAAGCAAGAATAGCTAGGCTATTACTATGCAAATGTATGTCATTAGGCAGTTAACAATTGCATTTTTGCAGATGCCAATGGACTTGAACGACAGTTATTATTCAAAATTATAAGCAGCTTTTCACTGCATCTTTTTTTAGAAAAACAAGATCATGCAATAATTTGTTTCAAGCATTTCCCTTTGTCCTGTTCTGAAATTAACTATTTTGACTTTGTACAATAAAATATGCTTCTACATTATAATAAATTCTATTTTTGACAACTATCACTCCAGAATAAGAGTCTACCATATTTCTTCTTATGTTTCCAAAACTATTTATACTTATATGCATATCATCCAAAATATGAGAAAATAACCCAGAAGCCAGGTTTACTGAAGGAAAGGAACATAGAGGATACTGGAGATATCTTCATATCTATTCACATTCCTTTTACTTAAGTAAAAAAATTAAGAAAATTGCCACGTCAGCCTCTGTATCTTCTGGTTTTGTAAGATCCAGTAACATAGATAATCCTACTAAACAATTAAAGAACAGAACAGCCAGACTTCCTAGCTTATTTCTTATCAGTACTGATTTAAATACATAGACCTTTATCCAGAAGCCTTTTTTGCTCCTAATCATCAGAAAAGCAAAGAACTTTTAAAATGAAACATAATAAAGTTATGAAGAATTTATATGATGTGATAGTTTGCAAACAATTGTAAACTGTGCTAAAACAATTAGAATGTCCTTCATAAACCCATACCTTATATACCTAGCCCTTGTCCAGATATCCTCTCCTAATTAAGAATTAAATACCTAAGAGTAAACAAATGTAACATCTTCTGGAGTCAACCCTTCAGTAATCACAAAGAAACTATGAACACCACAGCACTACATTATGTGAGGAATCTCATACTCTGGAAAGAGAACAGAAGTATACAGTCAAAAGGAATTTCCTCACCAATCTTAGTGTCTTAATAAAGAATATTTATTTTCTGTCCTCATGGATTCCTCAAAATAACTTCTTTTCTATAGCATCCTGTATCACTGTATATTTAAAATTAAACCCCACTAATGACATTATTACTGGATTCACTGGTAACATCTGTTAAAAATTCTGTGATAGGCATAAGGTCTTGGTGGACAGTAGCTACCTTGTTACATTTTGGATAATACAGAAGCTTTGATAATAATCAGTAAGTTTATATGTTGATACTATCTATTATGTTAAACTAAGCACACAGATCCATTTCTTTCAGGGCTACAGAGCAAGAGTTTTTAAAAGATTTGGACCACTGACAATCCTTAGCATGTCTTCTAAAGTATCATTTATCCTTGCCATTAAATTCCTACTGAAGAACAATACGCAGCTGACAGGGATCCACAGATTTAACTTCCCACTAATGGTCTGCAGTCCCATGTTCAAGAAACAGCTTCTAACACAGAGCTAGTAAAACTCATCATATTAGGCTGCAAGACTGGTCAAGCTGCCTTTACCCAGAAGAATAATAACTAAATAGTAGCACTCGCTACCTTAAACTGTTCTATTACCAACACTGACATTATTGTGTAGCTGTGCAAGACTACAGACATAAACTGAACACCTTGTGAACTCATAATTAATGGAGACACATTATATTGGTGCTTCTGGTCTACATAAATTCATCATGAACATCTGAGTAAATATACACAGACAATCTACTATGTAAATGCAAACATATATGCAAAATTAGCATAAGGCACAGAAATATAGCACATGAACATTTAGAAGGCTACCTAAACTGAAGAATGATGGGTATTATATACATAACTTGTTATGGCATCCTTCTCCAGCAGTTTTGTCAGCTCATATAGGCAGCTGACAAGGTATTAAATGTTTAAAGCCAAACAAATTTGACCAGAAATATACAGAGGAAAATAGTACATACATACCATTTGACAATAACATGAAACATCTAGTATATAACATTTTGGAAGTCTATCTTCTACACAGCACATCAACACAATATTTTTAATTAAAGTAAGATACAAATTTTCATTTATTCTGGCGTAAGATTATATTAACGATTATATCCTCCAAATTGCAAAAAGCAGTTATTGTGGAAGTGAAGTGCATAAATAAATGATGCAGAACATAAAAATAGTGCACCATCACTGAATTAGTTTGTCTGTGATTCTGTTAAAGAAACTAGACACAAATGGGACCTAATTGTGCAAAAACTGCAGAAGAAATGCTACAGAAAACTATCCAAAGAATCTGAGTCTTCACTTAATCAGCTGACGCATAAATAACATCTACAATGATCAGCCATAATTCAGCTTTCCTGCTGGGCTGCTTTACCTTCTGTATTTGTGTATTTTTATATACCTACATATGTTTGTGCATATATAAATACAGAAGCAATATATACACATCTATATGCAAATAAGCTACATCAGGTGATGAAGTGGACGTAATCTGTATAGATACTGAGTTACAAAAGCTCAGACTCAATAAACACTTTAGGTGACATTTTTAGATGGAAGCCTAGGGAAAAAAAAAAATCTAGATAAACAATCCATTTTAACAAATCCAGTAATTTTTCAGAGTTATTTGTCCAAAGTGTGCTATAAACACTACTTCACCAAGGAAAAACACGAGGACAAGCTTATTTCTCAAGGTACCAAGTTCCAGAGAGACCTCTGAAGAAAACACTGTTTTATTAAATCTTATCTTATGACACAGCTATAAAAGCATTGTCAACAGTTGCAGTAACTAAGCTTATTAAACTTTTATCTTCACACAGCTTCTGCAACCAAATAACAGCTGGAAAACTGCTAATAAAGAAATTTAATCCATCATTTTTACAGATGAAATTAATACCTGTCAAATTCACTTCTGACAATTTAATATAATAGATTTAAAATAACTACTCAGTGTTTTTTGGTTTAAGATAGCATAAGAAAATCAAGATGACACTTCTTAGTACTGCAAAGTTCAAGTCAATTATTGTAAATAGAGAACAATTACAGGCAAAGTGAATGCTTTATTCACAATATATAGCACAGAACCAGTTTTGACTATATGAATTCAAGTGTAATCTGTTTCTGATCCGTGACATCAAAAATGCTGTATTAGAAAGTATTAGAAATCTGCTGAATTAGAAAGTATTAGAAATTATTAGAAGTATTAAAAATCTGTGTAAGTTGACACTTAGAAATTATTCCAATGTTTTTAAAAAATATATACCATCTCGATATTACTTCTAATTAACTAAATGCAGAACAGTAGTATAGAACATTTTAATTAAGTACATAAATCCTAATTAATAAAGCAAACTTGATCTCCAGAAAACTGCATAATAATCACCCAATGCATACACTAATTAAAAATTTAACAAGTATACATAGCTGTATTCTGCACTTTAAAAAAAATACAAATTTCATTAAAAAAGGTAAAAGGTAAGGCTTGTCATAGGTGTATCAGATGCAGTTGATACTGCAAAAGCAAACTAGTGAGAGAGAAGCAGCCAGATAAACCTAAGAAACTAGTTCAAATCAGAAGAGCAAAATGCTCCGAAATGAACAAGGTATTTGAAAAAGCCTTCAAAAGGTTGTTAGCAAAACTAAAGTGAAATAAGCACAAAATGGTCAGTCTGAAATCGCCGCTCACAGTGCATCATCGAGAATGGATGGTTTGTATAAGGCTGTTCATCATTTTAAGTAGTTTTTAGTCTCAGTGGTAAGATTGCTGGCATGATAATTCTAAAAAGGTTGCCATATCTCCACCGGTTTACAGTTCCTAAAGCGTGCTCTACTCAAGTTAACTGGAGTTGTTGCTACATATGTAAGAATACTACTACTGCATTTCTTCTGGATGTCATTTTGGATATGAGGCTTTCAATAGCTATTTACTGTTTCAAAAATCGACGTTCTTTGCAACAGACAACCTTTGGCCACCAGAAAAGCTCCTCCTTGTATATTGAAACCACTTCCTGTAAAGCCATTATGTCTCCTCAGTATTTATGAACTGACACCTGAGCCTCAATGCCTGCACAGACAGCAAGGGCAATGAGAACCACAGAAGGATGTCAGAACTTCCACTGAACAGTCAGTTTTTGCTATGAACTGAAAATACCAAGCTCAGCAAGAAAGTTTCAAGGAGTTTCACTGAGTACCAAAGCTAGTGGAAGAAAAGTTATATAATATCTCATTGCAGAGTTACACAGAACACCCTCAGAAGCAGTAGGAAAACAGAAACATTCTTTGTCTTAAAAAGGAAAAGGGGTTTCAAAAGACAGGAGAAAGCCAAAGGCACTCCAAGTTGAAAACTGTAATGAACAGCCAAAATGGAAAACCAGCGAAGTGCATGGAGTAAGGAACCAGGACTGAAACTTAGGTATCTGTGGCTGAAGACAAGTAGAGTAAGAGTACTGAAGGTCAGAAAACAGTAAGGTTCTGACAAATTCAGAACAGCTAAAGTATTTAAGATGTGATGGGGACAATGAGGAAAAGATATGATCAACTCTCGGTAACCAAGGTAATGGGATAAAACAACAGAAGGTCAGCAAGAGCAGGAGATATAAAGGATGTGAATCTACACTACAGCAGAGATGGTCAGAGCCAGAAAGAGTTAATTTCATAGGATACTAACTTAAGCAACTGAACCTTGGCAAAGAGCAAGATGTTGCTAGGTATTTTTCAGAGAAAGGAATTTAACGTAAAGTTAAAATTTACATATGATACTTTTCAGAGAAAAAAACCACTTAAAAATACTATGTTATTTCTCAAAACTCCTAAAAATACTATGTCATTTCTCAAAGCATAACATGACAAGGGTGTTTTCCCCCTCATACATTGTGAAGATAAAGACAGGATTATATGCATTGTCCTAAACTGGCGAGTAACGCAATGTTTCAATTTATTATAAAATCAATGTTGGTACTTCTGGTCTTCAATCACTGTCTTTGCTGATCTTGCGAGGTTCTCTACAGTCTGCCTCGGAAAGCTGCCACCCGCTCCCCAGAATTTGTTGCCATTAGATGCCCTTCTCACAGCACTGTAAAATGAGAAGAAGCTTTTTCAGCTCCATAGCTGAATTAATGCTGGCAATGCACGTGGCCCACTACTGGTGACTGCCTGACAAGAGACAGCTGTAATCATTTTGAGGGAATGATAATTTTTGGTGACTAAACCTTCACCCAGTCTTCCAGGGAACAGTATCTCAGAAGATAAATGCTGGCAAAAATACTCTACCTGCAGCTGAGCATGGAGTTGTATTCTCTGACGAATAGTGTGTAATTTCAGCTTTTTTTTTTTCCTTTGTTTAAAGAATCTTTGTAAGAAATAAAACTCCAAAAGTGCAAATCAGCCCAAGAGGACATAACAACTTTTCAGATAATATCAGACCATAGTAAACTCAAAGTACAACATGAAAACAAATATTCACCAGCTAATACTAAGCACAGGAGGACAGTCTCAGGAAAGCAGACTTAATGACACTAGAGGTTCTCACTTAGAGCAGTCTTAAGAGGTAGGATCTGACAGAGAAACCTCCTAATGAAGATCTACATTGTTAGTAATCCTACAAAAAACCCACACTGACTTAAGAAGCACCTGGAAACCTTTGGGACATTTTCTGATCTTCTTCAGTCATGATAAAAGTTTCTATAACAAAACCCCTAGAAAACTCAGTAGGGCAAGCCATCTATCATTCTATCTTTCCTCAAGTTAAACAATAAGAGAATTGTGCCATAAGACAAATGTTGTAGCTTCAGTTGCGTTTGGTAATTCAAAGTGAAGCCTACAAATGAGATATCTCATTAGTTTGAGCAGATGGATCGAAATTAAAGGCTGAATCACCAACTCTTAATTTCCCAGTAGCCAGGAAGAGCTTGAAGTCTTGCAGAGGATGACTGTTGAAAAATCAACATAAAAAGCTTCTCTCCATCTGTCAAAACACATGCCTGTACAATGCAACTACCTCCTACCAGCCTTAGTCTTAAAAAATGAAAACACACATACATCTATTAAAACACACGAACATACAACTTCAGTCAAGCACCACACTGCACCCTACAATATGACAGGGACACATGAGCATGACTTCCATTCGGTTATTTGGTTCTAGCATGGTAGAATTCTTTGAAGATGAGTTAACAGAACAGTAGACAAACAAACAATGTTGATTTAATTTATGAAGACATTCCAAAGACTATGGTAAAGAATCTTAAAAAAGATAACACTATGAAAGTTTGACGGCCGCAGGAAGGTGTACATTAACTCAGGTAACTTTAGAAGATGGAAAGCATTTTTCTCTGATTCTTGTCTTTTTTTTTTTTGCACTTCAGTGTAAAACAGAACGGGTAGGTTTTTGACTCTCTGGAGCACTGCTAATGAGACCTGTGTCTGTCACACATCACTGCCTGAATAGTTATAAAATTCCAACCACATCCTGAATTCCATGCAAATATATAACTGCTGTGGAAATTTATTCTAAAGTATTGGGGGGGGAAGGTGTGAATACATATTTCTAGGAAGTATCTTTATAAATAACTACAACTTTGTTAAAAAGCAAACAAACTTTGCCCACATAGAATGTAAATAAACACAAGTTTCAAGGATAACACAAGCTAGGTAAGGTAACAGAGCATGGCAGTAACAGACTATGGTGAATGTGGACAGAACGTAATGGATTTCAAAGAACTAAGAAAACCAGAAGAAGGTGGTAATTTTAGAAGATCTAAGACTACTCTCAAAATTATGAAAAGACACTAAGAAAACCTTCCTAGCTTAATAGTCATCATATTCATTCATAATATTAATCTTCCACTACAGGGCAGGCATTTTGATGTAGATACATGTGACCCCTTCCCGCCCCCCGCCCCCCCCCCCCCCCCTTTTTTTTTTTTAGCATCTGCAGTTGGTTTAATAATTAGACAGATCATCTGTCATGGCATGCTCATAAAAAAGGAAGAATTCCAAATTTTTAATATGTGGTACAATACTACATACCATAATTAACTATATTATACAATGAGCTGACATGCTTCATTCTGCGTTGTCAAAGGCTGTATACCAGTGTTTGTATATCATTTATTTCAGTTTATGAATTTTTGTTTCGTAAGTATCAATACCAATGTTTTAAATGTTCTGAAGAAAAGTCCAGCCTAACTGGCTGGTATTTAGCCATGTATTTACGGGAGTTCTGCAACATAGCAGAACAAATATTTTCAAGCAATGAAAACGCTTAATAATTACAATCAATTGAATCGAATTAACCAATACGTTTTGAAATCAAATCAACATTTCCATAGCAAGGAAACCATACTTCTCCTTTGTCTGAAAGTACACTGCTTATTTGGCTGTTGGTTTGAAATACACTTTTCAGAAATTGAGATCAGCTGCTGAAACTGTAACACTAAGTAGGCTACAGTTCTTCACTTGACCTCTTTCAGCTGTAGCTCATGCCTTACAACAAAAACCTCATGCATTCAGCTGCTAGAACAGGAACTAAAACTATTCTCATGGAAAGCTACAAAAACAACTCCTGCTAGAATTAAACAACTTATTGTACTTGAATTTTTCCAAAGAATATAGATGCTTGTAGACAGTTTTTTCCTCAGTGTGAAGAAAAGAGAGGGGAAGAAAGGTGCAATAAATACTCTGGAACAGCATGCAACTTCCTGCTAGAAATCCAAGATATGTTACTTATTTAGACATACTGATATAAAGAATCTGCTACTTGTAGGTTTACCTACAGCAAGTGAAAATACATGAAATCGTACCAAGAAATTAAAGATAAGAAACTGAACATACCCCAGTGTTAGGAATTTGGTAAGGTATGTCCATAACTGACAATGAAGAGAAAATAAACTAAAGTTCACTTGTTATTTGCAACAAATTTTGTTAATGCCTTCACTCAGGAACATACCAGCATTTCCATATGGAACCTTCATGAAAGTTTTCTGAAGGTAACAACAGTAACTGATATTAACGAAAGAAGATAAGTGGAAGAATGGTGCTAAAGCAGGGAGAGCAGGAGGACTAAAAAGTTGTTGCTGGAGTATTTTGCGCACCCCCGCCCCCTGACCCCAACCAGTCATAAACCAACTGTTCATCTTTCAAAACCGACCACAATTTGAGTTTTACGTGAAAAGGAGAAAACTTGCAATTTTTAGTGTGACTCTGTGGGAAAGAGTTTCCCTCTTTTACATACAGGTATTAAGTGAAAAGCTTCTTCAGCGATCACAGTGCACTAGTATCTGTTCCTGCTCCGAACAGGAGCCATACCTGCTCTAACTACTGCTGCTCACATTGCTGTATGCGCAAAGTTCTAAGAAAAATGAGACATTGGGTGGGGGTGATTCAGGAGCACAATAATAACAGAACAATAAACTATTCAGGCAAATGAGTTAAGCCCACAGTCTTAGTGGAGGGGAACATCAGACTTGAAAATTCACTGCAGAAACCTCTATTGTAAAGCAAAATGAAGGATTACTTCCTTTAAAAAGAAAACATAACACAAACCCCAGGATATTTCAAGTGACAGATGCTGAGCCCTTGTGCACCATGTCTTGAACACTGCATAATTCTCATCCCTCATCTCTAACAGCAGACACTAGGATTTGAAAGACATGGGGAAAGCTAAGAATAATAACTAAGTGCTGTATTTTTTCTTTAATCATTAAATGCACCTAAATGTAAGGTCTCTACAACACTGGCCTACTTTGCCTTGTCATTTTTAAAAAGTGACATAAATATATATTAATTGCTTTAAGGGATATATAAAGTACCATGAATTTTCATCCAAGCTAGAAGCTAACATTATTTAGCCTGTTTAGATTTTCTTGCACGCTGTTTCTATAGTGTTTTCAAGATTAGAGATGATCTCTGAAGTGACATATCTCAAAATAATAATAAACAATACTAAAACATTTTCTTAATACATTGTTATGAAGATCAAAACTCATCTATTTATTTGTGTTCTGAATGCAAACCAAAGCAAAAAATAAGTACCTGGTGTCCAGCCATTATTTGCTTCAGCACATTTTCATAACACACTTCATCCATATGATTCAGCTGCTGCACCTGAAAAACAAACATCATACTTCATATTAAAGGATTTCTATCTTTATGCATTTTCTACTTCATACCAAGCAATTTACAGTGATGCACGAAAGAAAAACGTGATTATGCAATTAAATTTACAACATACTCATTTCCCTTCCAAAAATATCATCTTATAATTCTTAAATTCACAAATAGAACATAAAATTAGACAAAATAAGAGTGAGGGCAGTGGACAGAAAATCTATGTGACTTTATTGCTTTTTTTTAATGATTAGAGACGTAACCCAGTTGTATTTAATTTAACTGTTTCATATTAAGGAATCTTACTTCTACAGGATACTGACGAAATATCCATTTAATACACCATCTTATGTAACATTAAGTCCTTCCACTTGGTAATACAAAAATAGTTTTTACATTGCAGATACACATATCCAGGGAACTACTGATTGTCAGATTTTTTGCCATAGAGAATAGATATTTCTTCATAGTTGTATCATGCATGGGGAACACAGGAGTACCATGTACGGAGTTTCCAATTATGGATAAATAAATGTTTCACGAAGGTTCCAAAATAGAGTTCAGCTGAAGTCAAAGTTATTCTTCAAGCTATTCTAAAGATTTTTCTTCTATATCTTTAATGCATGACTATAACTAGCATGCATCTACTTGAGTGCACCTCAGTATTAAGGTTGTGACAAATCAAAACAAATAAATGAAGTTCAAAATCAGAGCAATCATTCTGTTCTTCATTTCTCCATTCAGGTTTTAGAACCAAATTTTTTAGAAATGAAGAAGTGTTTTACAAGAGCAAATCACGTAAAAATTCGAAAATGGGAATTTAGGACTTGGAATAATCTAGAATAGCTGGAAGTTGAAAATCACAGCTGCAAAACAGCTTTAGAGGGAAGAAGAGAACACTCATATTTGGAATTGTACAAGTACAGTAACTAAAAGATGAGATAGTATGGACATGTGTGAAAAAGACAAGTAGCCAGTATAATTATTCTGAAAATGAGAGGTTAGCATTTTAATTATTTTTTCAAATAATAACAAGTGAAAATCATTAAGGAGAAACATACACAGGCAGTGCATAAATACACATGTGGACATATATATTTATATATACACACACACACATACATACAAATGTAACTTTATGTATTCCTTGCATTTATACCTAAAGAGGGAAACATAAACATGCATAAAGAAAAATAACTGACGTTAAAGAAAAATATCTGACATTAACAGACCTCTGACTGAAGAAGCCAAACTTCAGTCTTGGTCCCATATGCTCTAAGGGTTTCAACGTACAGAGCTTTAAGAGCTTTCCTGGCTAACTTCTATGCATAATAAATACACCATGCTGTCCTTGCCTTTGAAAGCTTGCCTACAGTTTGCACATGATTCCGCAAACGACTAATCAGCTCCAATTTTTTGGAGAGGTTTTTTTGGATGAAGGATGTCAGAAAGCTGTGACAAAGCATCTACCTAAAGTAACTGACAGTCTTTATGTCCTCATCGGTGTGGACATAGACATAGCATTGATTGCACTTGCTGATGTTCTGCAAGAACTGCTTTTGATTCTGACAGTTCTTATATTGCTTTCCTCCTCTCCTACAGACCAGAAGCATGTTGACATTGGCAGTAATTTCGCAGCTTTAGTATTATCCTGAAGAGAATCCTTTTTCAAAGAGACTTAATACTTTCACTTTTCGTTTGCTAGAAAGTGTACTATCTTGATTGCGAAATGTATTTTACTCTATGGAATCTGTAATGACATTCTTCTGAAAAGCAAAAATAAAAATTCCTGGCTGTGCTATTACCAAAACAGTCTGCCAAGGTATTGACTCACATTTCAGAATAACTATTACCTCCTAATTTTTTGTCATCTTCTCATGTCTGCTTAGAAAACTTACTGATTTTTTTAATATTTTCAAATTTTATAGGATTATTTGTATATTTCTGTGATTTTTAAATCAAAATGCTTTGTAAAGTAAGTATGAAGAAAAGGAATCTTTCCTTTTTTCTTACCATACTGTGAAAATAAACTAAATATTCAAATTGAGTATCAGGAAAAGATTAAAGAAAAGCAACAGCAAATAACAGTGAAGGTACTTGAAACAATTAACGAAGGTTAAAACATGCAAATCACGGTAAGCACCATATGGTAAACGATTCTTGTGTGTATAGACTTGAAATGGCTCCCTACAGTTGTAAAATAAGTTTCTTTCCTGCACTGCAGATGGAATGAACTACTTAAATAACCTAGTAAGAAAGGCAATGTCCATTTATACAAAAAAGAAGAAAAAATGCTGTTATCAATTAAGCTATGAAATCAACTTTTGATTGAAAATGTTTTGATTTTTATTAAATTAAATCATAGCAGAATAAGATTTTCTAAAAGTTAAGCTGTATAAACTTTAATTATCAGCTCATGAGATACATGGGAAAATCTTATGGAAAGTGTTTGTATTAATTCCTGTGTATAAAGCGGAATTGTAATTTCCATGTCAAGTAGCACCGCACTTACGATTTTTAATAAAAGTATTATACCTGACCATGGCCTTAATGCTTCCCAAAAAGAGCAAGTGCACAGAGAGTAAAGAAGCTTATTTAGGGACTATAATGTGTTTTCTATCAAACATGCACATACGATAGTAAAATGGCTTAGCATGCTAAGATTTTAATGAAGAACTTCTATCCAACTAGTATCAATGCATGTCATGTTAATCTATCTCTCCAGATTTCATAATCGGGTATTTTTCTTGTAACATTCCTCATGCATCCTTACAGCCAAATAAGAAGCATCACTGTTTCTAGCAAAATGAAAAACTGAAATGAGGAAGGCAGAATAATCAGCTGCTACAGTGACTCTACAGTTGAGGGTGATGATTTCTCCTTCATCAAGTAAAGCTTAGTAGCAAAGGCGAGGCAATGCAAAGCTAGACATTAGTGTATGCAATTGCAACAAGGCCTATTTACAAGTATTGTAAACTTAGGAAATACGATTCTTAAAGCACCTTTCAATTATGTATATCTTTACACAGAAGAAAATGTGCTTCATGGAACATCTGTAGCATAATAAACCAGTAGCCCCTACACACACATACATGACGCATGATCAAAACAGCAACCCCTTCTTTGCCATTCATGGTTCTTTACCTTATTGGTTGTCTTAATTCCTATAAAGGTTTGCCCTAGCGGTACAGGTCGGAAACGGCCATCAAAGTAGAATAGTCCAATGCAAGGATTGACGTGTAGAAATGTAGCAACATCAAGATAATTGGGTAACGTAGCTGAAAGGCCCAAAATCCTAATCATACTTTGTGTAGATTCAACCTATTAAAAAACAAAAAAACCTGTAAATTATCTGAGTGCTATAAGACAAGAAATCAAACACAGAGTTTTAAAACATCCCTTATAAACCAGTAACGTGAAAGAAGCAGTTCATACTTCTTACAAAAAAATGACAGATGCGAGTCAGTGACTATCCTGTATTGAAGAAACCAGAGCACTCTGCAATTCCATCAAATCTTGCTTATTCATCTTTCTATTTTGTTCTACTTCTGCCCTGCAAAAGTTTAGCGGTCATCAACTGACATGGAGGAACAATAGCAATAAAACTGGCTTTGTTATGAAAGCATAGTCCAATTTATAGGCAAAACTAGGACAGATAATTTGGTATCATTTCTTCCTTAGACCAAATCACATCACAATTCTGAAAAGAAAGAATGTAATTCGTGTCTTTCCTCAGTCTTGGCTTTTGCTTAGACCTTTCCACAACTCTCTTAGACAATCTAGTCTACTTCTCTGTAACAGTTTTTTTTCTTCTTTTTTTTTTTTTCTTCAATTCTCCAAATGTTTGCATTACACACCTTCCCATTCAGTAAGTGACAGAAATGGTGCTTTACAACAAAATACTCTGTTCCATATAAAAGCCTGCATATTATATGTATTTCCATGTAATTTTCAGAAAGAATGAAACCAGCCAAAAGACTTGAATGAGGAAAGTACACAAGAATTTTCCCATTTCCTTCTGGAATATTAAGAGCTGTGTAGGCTGGCTCATAATTTCTTACTAGCATAATTATTCAGAAGTGAAGTTCATAGTAATTTTCAACAAAAGGCTTTTTAGACGCTATAACTGAAACCATATATGAGGTTCTCAACTTGTCTCAAATGCGTGAATGTCTCATGACGACTAAGGCTGGCAATGTCCACCTGGCTAAGTCCTATTAAAAACAATATGAGGTTTTATTTAGAATACAGATTTTTGAATCACTCAGGTGTTCGAATCAAAGTGAAAGGAAGTGTCATGTAATTAAAACAGATTAACTAAAAGTTTTCAAAAAAGATGATTCAAAAGTATATGGATAGCATTCTCAAGGAAGATAAAACACACCATAGCATAATACAGACCTGGCGAATAACAAGAACACCAAAATAATAAACCAAATCGCAAAATAAACCACTCCCCACAACTCCACAGACACCAAGCAGATGAAGTAAGCCACCATGTTGCCTGGTGATCATCGAGTCATAGAACAGTTTGGGTTGGAAGGGACCTTAAAGATCACCTAGTTCCAACCCCCCCAACACCTTCCACTAGACCAGGTTGCTCAAAGCCCCATCCAGCCTGGCCTTGAACACTGCCAGGGAGGGGGCAGCCACAGCTTCTCTGGGCAACCTGTTCCAGTGTCTCACCACCCTCACAGTCCAAAACGTCCTCCTAATATCTGATCTAAATCTCCCCTCTTTCAGTTTGAAACCACTATCCCTCAGCCTATCACTACACTCCCTGATCAAGAGTCCCTCCCTCCCTTTCCTGTAGGCCCCCTTTAAGCACTGGAAGGCCGCTATAACGTCTCCCTGGAGCCTTCTCTTCTCCAGGCTGAACAACACCAACTCTCTCAGCCTGTCCTCATGGGGGAGGTGCTCTAGCCCCCTGATCATCTCCATGGCCTCCTCTGGATCCACTCGAGCAGGTCCTTGTCTTTCTTATGCTGGAGGCCCCAGAGCTGAACGCAGTACTCCAGGTGGGGTCTCACCAGAGAAGAGTAGAGGGGGAGAATCCCCTCCCTTGACCTGCTGGACACACGTCTTTTGATGCAGCCCAGGATGCGACTGGCTTTCTGGGCTGTGAGCGCACATTGCTGGCTCATATTCAGTTTTTCATCCACCAGCACACCCAACTCCTTCTCCTGCAGGCTGCTCTCAACCTACTCATTGCCCAGCCTACACCTGTGCTTGGGATTGCCCTGACCTAGGTGCAGGACCTTGCACTTGGCCTTGTTGTGCTTCATAAAGTTCGCACAGGCCCACCTCTCCAGCCTGTTAAGGTCCCTCTGGATGGCCTCCCTTCCCTCCAGCGTATTGACCGCACCACACAGCTTGGTGTCATCGGCAAACTTGCTGAGGGTGCGCTCAATCCCACTGTCCACACCACTGACAAAGATGGTAAATAGCACCGGTCCTAGTACCAACCCTTGAGGAATGCCACTCGTCACTGGTCTCACTTGGACATCGAGCCATTGACTGTGACTCTCTGAGTGTGACCATCCAGCCGTTCCTGATCCACCGAGACGTCCACCCGTCAAATCCATGTCTCAGACAAGGATGTTGTGTGGGACAGTGTCAAACGCTTTGCACAAGTCAGACAGATGACATTGGTTGCTCTTCCCTTATCCATCAACACTGTAACCATGTCGTAAAAGGCCACCAAATTTGTCAAGCATGATTTGCCCTTAGTGAAGCCATGTTGGCTCTCACCAATCACCTCCTTATTTTCCATGTGACCTAGAACAGATTCCAGTAGGATCCACTCCATGATCTTGCTGGGCACAGAGGTGAGACTGACCGGCCTGTAATTCCCTGGGTCTTTCTTTTTTCTCTTTTTAAAGATAGGGTTCTGTTTCCTCTTTTCCACTCAGTGGGAACTTTGCTGGATTGCCATGACTTCTCAAACATGATGGATAGTGGCTTAGCCACTCCATCCGCCAGTTCCCTCAGGACCTGCGAATGCATCACATCAGGTCCCATGGACTTGTGCACCTTCAGGTTCCTTAGATGATCTTGACCCTGATCTCCTCCTACAGTGGTCGGTTCTTCATTTTGCCAGACCCTGCCTTTGACTTTTGTGACTTGGGTGGTGGGGTGTGAAGTACAGTTTGAATTTTTGCCTTAAACAACCTGTTTTGCAGATTTGTATGTGTCTTGAACAAACCTGTTTTATAGTGCAAGTTTCATGTATCAGCCCTAAAAACAGCCTGCTTTGCAGTACAGCCTGCTCCAGGGAGGGAACAAGCCCTGCGAAGGTGGAGCGGTGCTCCCTCCTCAGAGGTAAGAGGTTGAAGCAGTGCTGCCTCCTCGGAGACGTGAGTGGAGCAGTGTTCTCCTTCAGAAACTTTAGTTGGGGCAATCGATAAAGGGGGGCTTCAGCTGGAGCAAGCCACCCAACCTCCCCTATCCAAACAAACAAACAAACCAACCCTGCAGAAAGGAGTGTTTCTGGACTTGAGGAGGCCCACTCCGTTATCTACAGGTGTACACTGGACTTAAGGAGGTCCACTCCCTTATCTATAGTGGACAGAATGCCTTTGCACTGCCCAAAATGTTGCATACTGTGCTTGTGTCCCAATGAGCATACAAAGTGAGGAGTGGATAATGTGAACAGGACTCATTAATGTTAATGAAAAGGGACAACAGAAATACCAATAATCAAGACACAGGTGTGCACCCCCTACCAAAGAACCAAAGATCAGACTGGACTTGTAAGACATCGCTGGACGCCAAGAGTGCTGATATCTCTTTATCTCTTTCTTTCTCTCTCTTTTTCTTTCTCTCTTTCTTTCTTTCTCTTTTTTCACTCTTTTTTTTTTTTTTTCTCTCTCCATATTATTAGATAGAATTAGGGAAAGGCATGCTTTTATCCAATCTGTGAAACATTACCTTTATCTGATCTGTGAAACATTAATTATTAAAGTGTGTTATTGCTGCCAATCTATTGACCAAAGAGAGTTATTAACTCGCTACCTTTGCCAAGCAAAGGGTCTCTGCCATGCAGAGGAAGACCCCTTTAAAAGAGAGAATACAAAAATTCACCTACCCCAAAAGCCACCAAGTGGGATGGAACATGTGGCTGGAGCACTTTACGTTGAAGACTGAGGCAAAAAAGTCATTGAGTACCTCAGTCTTCTCCATATCCTGGGTAGCCAGGTCTCCCATTTCCTTCTGTAAAACGTCCACATTTTCCCTAGTCTTCCTTTTGTCACTGACATACCTATAGAAACTTTTCTTGTCGTCCTTGATGTCCCTGGCCAGGTTTAACTGTATCAGGGCCCTGGCTTTCCTAACTAGATCCCTGGCCGCCTGGGCTACCTGTCCTTGCTTCCACCCTCTGTAGTCTTCCTTTTTTTTTGTTTTGAGTTTGTCCAAGAGATCCTTGTTCATCCACGCAGGCCTCCTGGCATTTTTACTTGATGACTTCTTCATTGGGATGCACTGCTCCCGCGCTTGAAGAAGGTGATCCTTGAATATCAACCAGCTGTTTTGGGCCCCTCTTCCTTCCAGGGCTGTATCCCATGGTACTCTACCAAGCAGTTCCCTGAAGAGGCCAAAGTCTGCTCTTTTGAAGTCCAGGCTAGTGAGCTCGCTGTGTGCCCTCCTCGCTGCCCTAAGGATCCTGAACTCCATCATCTTATAGTCACTGCATCTAAGGCTGCCTTTTAGCTTCACATTCTCCACCAGCCCCTCCTTGTTGGTGAGAACAAGGTTCAGCAGAGCTCCTCTCCTCATTGGCTGCTCTACCACGTGGAGAAGAAAGTTATCATCAATGCATTCCAGGAACCTCCTGGGTTGCTTGGGCCCTGCTGTGTTGTCCCTGCAACAGATATCGGTGTGGCTGAAGTCCTCCATGAGGAACAGGGCTTGTGAATCTGAGGCTGCTCCCACCTGTCTATAGAGGGCCTCACCTGCTTGGTCTTCCTGGTCAGGCGACCTGTAGCAGACCCTCACTATAATGTCACCTGTCCCTGCGCACCCTTTAATCTTGACCTATCACCTCTCGGTCAGTTCCTCATCCATCCCAAGGCAGTGCTCCATGCACTCCAGCTGGTCATTAACACACAGGACAATGCCTCCTCCTCATCTCCCCTACCTGTCCTTCCTGAAGAGCCCATATCCTTCCATTCCAACACTCCACTCATAGCAGCCATCCCACCACATCTCCATGATGCCAATATGATCATAGCCCTGCAGGTGTGCACATGTCTCTAATTCCTCATTTGTTTCCCATGCCATGTGTGCTTGCATAAAGGCATTTAAGTTGGGCTCCCAATGAAGCTGACTTCATGAAACAGCAGCAGTGGATAATAGTCAGTGGACTGTACAAGGCTTGGTAGCCTCTTGATGACATCCCTGATACGAATGCCTGGTAAGCAGCACACCTCTCTAGAGTGCTCATCGGGTTGGCAGACAGTGCCTCTGTCCCTCTCAGAAGAGTTGCCTACTACTGTCATCCATTGCCTTTCCTTTGTTGCACTGGTTGTTATCCGGGGAGCAGATCAGGCTGCCTTGCTTAGCTCCGGAATCTCTCACAATGTGACAGGTCTTTCCTCTTCAGTCTGCAGAGAGGTGAAGAGGTTCTGGAAGGGCACCTCAAGCTTTGGGGGAAGTCTCTTCCGCCTCCGGGTCCTTGACTTTGCAACCTTCCATTCCGCAGCATTACTAGCCCCCCACTCTTCTGTGTGTGCCAGTGGGGGAGTTTTTGAGTGTCTGGCAGTGGGCTGTGGGTCCATTGCAGACTGTGCTTGGAACCAGCAATCTATCTCCTTCTCAGTCTCCCTGATGCTATACAGCTTTCTCACTGCCTCCTGCAGCTCAGCCACCTGCTGCAGGAGGTTCTCCACCTGGGCACACCTTTTGCAGACAGGTCAGCTGCTTGTTCCTGCCCCAGGAGAAAGATCTAGGCACTTCCTACAGTCTGCACTGCAGCCTCTCCCTTCAGCAGCTGTCTGGGTGGAGGCATCAGCCACTGCTGGGGTAGCTGGTGCAGACCCCCCAGCTGCAGCTGCAGCCTTTGCTCTCAGACAGGTGCCCACCATTGTGCCTTGAGGGTCAGGTAGGATGACTGCCTTGATCCATGCAGTTGCAGAATGCTGTCTGGCTGCTGAGCTCTGTGTACTTCAAGCCTATCCACTTGGCCAGCGGAAGCCTCTCCGTTGAAGAGGTGCCCTCCCACGCAAACTGCCATACCACGCTCTGGTCACTGGTGCTTCCCAGCTGCTTTTATAGTTGTCAGAGGGGTCATGGCTACTCTGGCAATGTCTGGGCCTTGTCCATGACTTCCACAAGAGCTGCTGGCTCCCAGCAGGCCTCTCTGCTGCCCTGGCACCTCCTCACCTCAGGAAAAGCCACTGTGCACTGAGATCTGCTGCTCCACTGTGGGCCAAGCTGGTTCCAGAGCAGCTCCCTGCAGTGACTGACATGGTCACGTCCCATGGCAAAAATCTGCACACCTAAACTGTGGATGCAACCAACTAAATGACACACAAAACCTGCCGATTGACCCTTTTGCACTTATACAAAGAGCAGCTTTGCAAAGGAAAGCTCATGTACAACAGAATCTTCTATGTAGATGCAAATTTTGAGTTGACTGGGATAAAAGAGAGATTTCATTTTCAAAAGTCTTCTATCTGTAGGGAACAATTCACCTTTAAGAGTACAAAGAAGCTTTATAATTTCTTACACATCTTTTTATAGCTGGATTATGTGACAACCTAAGGGCTATAGTGAACCTCAGCCACACAGTTTTGAAGTGTCTGAGCTGGTTGTGTGGTTTTTTTTGTTTTTTTTTTTTTTTTTTGGTGGGGGGGGGGGCGGCGGGTATAGGGGAGTGTGGAGTAGGTGGTTTTCTTTTTTGTTCGTTTGGTTTTTTTTTTGGGTTTGGTTTGGTTTTGGCTCAGTCCCCTGGAGCACCACCTCCTACACTGACCTTGGTGTCTGTGGGGTTGTTCCTCACACTTTTTTCCTCATTCCTAACTCTCTCTCAAATCTCTTTCTTAAGTACACTTTCCACTGTTCCGTGCAGAGGTCCCTGCAGCTCCCCTGCCAGGGACAGGGCACCTACAACCAGTACAAAAGTTTAATTTACTTAGTGTCTATATACTTTTTTTTTTTTAAACTTGAATCTGTAAGAACAGTAACCACTTGCTGATTATTTATCCTGTACTTTGTTCACAATCACTTGATAATAAATACAACAATCTGAAAGCGTAACTGAGCTCCAATCTGAAGAAATTATTTGATTTTGATAAATTCAATAACAACTTTTTTTAAATCTCCTAAGAGCCTGAAAGTACTAGGTTGAAAACATGCTCAGTTCCATCTGAAGGTAGGAAAGCATTTCAAGTACTTCAACAATTAGCAAGAACTCTGCTTAATAACCACAGAAGTATGAATTTTTACAGCAATTAACTATAAGCTGTTTGTTCAGAGTTTTCTTTCAAAATATAAACAATGCCTAGAGAACAGCTGCAGTTTACTGAGACTTGCCACTTTCAAAACCTTTGTAAAAAGAAGCCATTTAACTTCACTGATCTGGCAGTTGGCCCTGGAGTTAAGGAGCTTATTGAAAACAATGAATTACAACTCCATGTGAAAACCACAGCAAAGAGTTAACACAAGCAAGTAATTAAAATTACTAATATGCATCGCACTTTTTTAAACAAAATATATTTTTGCATATTCTGTATTATACTTTACATATATGTGTGCATATGTATATAATGCCTACGTAGTTTTTTCAAATTATAAATCTAAAATTTACAAATTATTTGCACTAGTTTTCTATTTATATCAGGATACAAAAAACAAGTCGGAGTGCTACAAGAAATCAGGCATTAATGTCTTTTGCTCTATAGTAACATTTTGTTAGTCTTCATAATTAGACAATATATTAAGACTCTAAATCATCCCATCAATTTCTTTAACTTCTATCAAGGCCATCCAAACAAAAAAAAATTCAAACTGTAAACTAAACCCCTATATGTGTGCACATATTCACATACCTACATAGAATGTTTTGTTTTTTCTTTTAATTATACACGGCGACATACAAACAAAAGTGACTAAAAGAGTGCTAAACTTAAAAGTTAGAAAACCAAAATTACCTAAATATGCCATCATAACACGTATTTTATTTTTGCATTTTCTCTGTGATTATAATTCAGTTTCAATTATTTATCTACTCTTCATCTATCCAAGCACTATAAAGACTATTTTCATAATGGCTTTTAGAATTCTAACACGTTTTTAGAACAGAGTTCTTTGCATAGATTTTTCAACTACTTTTCTGACTTTCCCTTGAAGAGCAAGCATTAATATGTTTTGCTTTCAGACACTTCTAAAGAAAAGTAAGTCTTGAAAGTGTGCAGATGTCCTTTGTAAATATAGTCCATTCAAACATAAATACTTTTCGTGTGCTGGATCACTTATTATTTTGTTCTACAAGTTCCAATTAGAGATTATACCTTCATATACAAGACACTATAAACACATAGTCTTCTCCTGAAATTGCATTAAAAATTACTGAAATAACATTTTGGATCACAAAGTTTTCGGTTTATATTCATGATCACTGGCTGTTGGTACGCAGTTAAGTGCGTCTTTTTTCACTACTGGCACACAATCTCAAACATTTTAATCTTCATATGTGTTTAATTATGCCAGCAAAAATATAAGCACAATTGGGAATTTATGAGGCTTTCTTTGGAAAACTGAACTGTCACAGTATTTGCACATCATGTTCTTTGAAAGCTTTACTATATTTTATTGATTTGATGTTACACTGGAAGTAAGAAATAAAATTGCCGTAACTATATTATACTGACATATCTAATTAGTATCTCTAATTCAGAAGCATTCACGATGGCATGTGGAGAATTGACAGCATGTTCACCATACACGTTCGCAGAACACAATTATCGCACCATGAAATTCCATGTATACAGAAAAAACAAACAGAAGATAGCTATCCAGTACCGATTTCCACACTCAAGCATCATCTGCATTTACACTGTAATTGATAAAGGATCAGGTATGGGAAGTGCCTCTCTGGATTTTAAACTGATCACAGCAGGATCATTTTCTTCATAATAGGTTTTAAGATTTGCATATCTTCTCATTACATTACAGCTGCCACTTGGGAGCATACAGAGTATGCACAGAGATACTCTTTTATCTGACTTCTAAAGTTCTTCCTGAACTTTGTGATCTTGGCAGTCTTCCCATTTCCATGTATTAAAATATCACATTCACAGAATGAATTACAATCAAGCTGGAAAGCATATCCCTGATTGTTCAACTCAAGCACAAAATTAAGTGAAGGAGACAAGTTTACATATTCTAATCTTTGAAGGATTGTCCACTGGGTAGAAATTAATCTGATATTCAGATGACCCAGGAACACACCCTTTTACAGTCAGTCTGTCCTTCAGATGTACACTGAAGACAAAACACACAGAAAACTACAAAAGTGTTTCTTAGCTTTTAGTTTAGATGTGCAATAAGATGAATTCTTAACTTAGGTTCCCAAGTTCCCTCCTCAACAGTGGTAAGAATGAAGTACTGCATATGGGGATTCACATCAGTTATTAGTTAGATACCATCCTACCCACAGGCTCTCAAGTCTCAGCCTCTCACAAGATCCATGTTTTTCTCATTATCCAAAAAAAAAAAGGAGAAAAAGAAAGGAAAAGAAAAAAAGAATTAATCCTTGGAAGATTTAAAAAAAAAAAAAAAAAGAATTAAAGGTGTTTCAAAACAACTACGAAGGAAGTTTGTTAGACTGTTTCACCAGTGTTTACTTGTTAATTGATATCTTGTTTACTGACCAATGAAAGAATTAAGAAGGTCTCAATCACTCCATATAGATGGTAATTTTCTACTTTTAGGAACAAAAATGGAAAAGGCAGTAAAATTGCAAAATCAAAAGTACATAGTAAAAATGCAATTACTAATACTGTTTTGAAGATTCTACATAGGATGTTATCTACAACTCAAATACTTCGCACAGAATGCATTTGTTACTAGGCAACCATCTAGTTAAGTAATTTTATAAATGAGTTTTACTCTGCTTCCAATGAACCCTGAAAATACTCTGATCTCAGTCCTCCATTTAGAACGTATTTAAAAAACTAGAGGTACTGAAAAATGTAACCATGCAGAAAGCACTATTAGAAGCCATATTATTTTCCCTCAGCTAAATATTAAGTATGCAATACTTTGCCTTAAGAAATGCCATTTTGAATATACCTATTAAGAGATTTTGATGCCCTGCATGGTGCCATGTCAGATTTTCTTGAACGACAGAGTGCCTTTTCATGCTATGCTTACTGTTTTGTTCCCAGACTAAGAAACAAAAAGAAATATGAACCCTTCTACAAATCAGTTTAACTGCTTAACCACATTATGAAAGAACATAAAACATATGACAACCACTATTACCTTTGAAACTTCATGAATATATCACAAAAATAGAAAAATGTTCACATATTAATAAGAAAAAATGACATGCAGAATCACTTCCTGACACCACTTCCATGCAAAGTAACAGAAAAGCCTCCAAGGATTAATTCAAATATCTGATACATAACATTTTCCAAACAAATGGAGATTAGGTTTTGTTTAAAAAAAGTATTTTGTTTTTAAAAAGTCATTTTTGCACAACTACAAGGTTGCCAGAAAAGATAACAAGACAGATCTAGACTCATGTAAGGCATTAGACATATGGCTGCACAACATATTGTTTAAAAATAATATCACAGAATAGCAAGAAAACATGTATTAAATTTATCACAAGCTGATGAACTGACAGATTTTAAAGAGAATGTCTAATTGAAAAACAGCAATTAAAAAGTGATGCCTCTAATTGCTTTCTAAGCCCGTCTCTTTGATAATTTTATCCATGATATGCAGTAAATAAAAAATAACTGGTGACAAGAAGAGCAGGTGATTGGCAGAATTAATATAACTGATGTGTGTGTCAGCCATATAGATAAATCTAGGTTGATGGTCCCATCCAAACTAAATTTCTTTTAATTTACCTCATTCTAAAACAGGCCACAGCTGGAAAACAAGACACTATTCTCAGGAAACACTCTTATAGCAGCAAGTGAATCCTGTAGCAACTATGAAGAGGTTTGTCTGAGGACTTGATGAACAGACAACTGAATGCAAGCTCTGAAGATGTGTTAGCAAATTAAGTATACGCAATTCTTCGAGATATTAAAAGGACAGAACTGAGTAACAGGAAGAAAATGCTTTGCCTCTGTATATGCCACAACCAAAACTAACACAAAAGTTCTCTACAAGGTTTTGTTGACGTGTTTCAAAAATACAATTGCAAATATAAGAAAGTTCAGTGAAAAAAGCCTTACAACACTATAGTTGTAAACAAAAAATATTGTAGGAGGTTTCAGTAACCGTATTTTGTTTATCCTGTAATAAAAAATGCTGAGAAACTTGATTAGCCTATATAGGGAACGTCAAAGAGAAAAAAGACTAACAGCAGTCACTCACGATGAGAAATGAAGAACCAAATGAAACGCCAATGCCATTCTAGTCCCAAAAGACACATATAGGAACCACAGTGGGCTATCACTAGACACAAGATCTAATCAGCTGGGTTTAGGTCATTAGCTATAAGCCTTGCCTGTTTATCTTTTTTTATTTTTTTAAATCTGATCAAATTTTCTTAATCAAGAACGGGATTCCAAGCCTATAAAAATTCCTAATTTGATGACAATTAGGCATTTGGTTTTGGGTGAGAAATCTCTGAACTTGTGTGCTTCTGATTTCTAGTAAGGAGGAAAAAGAGGGAACCAAAAGGATGGGGGAAAAAAAGAGGTAGGTAAGATAGTAAATAACTAGAGATATTGAAAATGTATCTAGACCAAGGAAAAGTACATGATGGCCGAAAGGGAAAGTTTCTTGAATAAGGTGTCATGAGAAAAGAATGCTCAGAAAGGAAACATGAGCATTTCCAGGGGAAGGAGAACTCCACCATTTCATGGTCACTGCAGCCAAGGCTGCCTTTAATCTTCACAACCCCCGCGAGGCCCTCGCTTGCGGTGAGTAGGAGGTACAGCAAAGTGCCTCTCCTTGTTGGCTCCTCCATTGCCTAGAGGAGGAAGTTCTCATCAATGCACTCCAGGAACCTCCTGGATTGCTTGTCCTGCTGTATTGTCCCACATACTTTTTATCTAGCAACTCTGTTGATCTCATACAAAAACATAAAGCAATTGAAACCTACATTTGAAGAATGAGACTGTGATGAGAACAATATTTGTCTGTGTAAGATGGCATCTTCGGTTCCCGAAAATCTGAGAAATACTTTACTATGGATTTTCTTTTATTTAATTTATCATTCAAACAGTTGGAAAAAGGTATCAAAACTCATGTATCACTCAAGTATAATATTCAATATGCTTTCTGTGAAAAAATACCCGTAAGCAGCAAAGAAGTCATCAAAATCTCTGAATAATTAAGACAAAATAATTCAGTGTCCTTTAAAAGCCATCATTTTTTTCTTTCAAGCTAATAAGCTTAGCAGATATTACAGAAGTATGAGAAGTTTGATTAAAAAGTTTAAGCATTTCAGTTTTACATCTGCATTATGCTCTAGACTATAACTTTAAACATCAAAGCTATAAATTGGATTCAAAGAAGTTGTTTGATGTTATACCTACAGTATATAACAGACCTCAAAGCAATTTTCCCACCAAAATGTTTAGCAAAGTCAATTTAAATCACTTGCAAAAACATTCTTTAAAATTTGAAAAGTGCAAACATGCACGAATATGCTGTTCGTTCTGCTGTGAGTAAAATCGTCAGCAATTCCAATATATATGTTCCTTCCAGGTTTAAAAAAACTGATCTAAAAAATGCCATAAGTTAAAATGAACATGTTAAAGTAAGTGGTGTGACTCAGTGTTCATCTGGGGGAAAGTACAACAATAATTCAAGTATTTTCAGGTACAAATTAGGACAGTTCTGTTAATGCATCAGGATATTTCTGTTTTGAGAATGTATTTGTATAGCTGTATTTATGCAGCATATGAACGCAGATCTCAAAACATTATTTTCTGGCACAGTTGTAGGCCCAAATAGCTAGCTGAACACTAATTCTTAAAAAGACCAAAAAAAAAAAAAACAACCCCCTAAAAAAAAAAAAAAATCCATTGTCTGTTTTTCTATTATCCACCATCTAAGCAAAACCACCCTCACTCACCTCACACACTCCAACAAAACAAGAGAGATGCTTTTTCCATGAGACAGGATAACAAGTCCTGCATACTGTACATTATGCATCCTGACCTCCACAGGAACCATGACATTGTCTCATAAGATAGTCTCATATACAAGCTAGGGAAGTATGTTCAAGATGAAACTCTAGGTACGTACATTATTAGAGTAGCTATTAGTGATTTATTGAAAATGCTGAAGTAGTATTCAAAGGAATTTATCACAGTTCTGTCCTAAAAGTGATACAAAAAATGACTGTTCCAGGTCAGACCAAAAATCCAACTACTTCAATATACCATCTCCTACAGTGGCCAAAAGGGACAGTACAGAAACTGGGAAAATGTCAATGATATTTGCCAGCATAGCCCAGTTACTACAGCCCCCAGCCTGATCCAGTGACTATTAATCTGCAATAGATTTTTATTTGAATTACTTATCTAATCACTTTCTGAATCACTCTGGTTAACAGTTGAACTTGATGATCCAGTTAATGGTTGGACTTCATTAGCTTAAAGGTCTTTTCCAATATAAACAAGTCTATGATTCCACTACAAGTTAGGAAAAACTAGTCAGTATTTCTGATGTCTGAAACCAGTATACAAACCAGGCAATTGATTTCAGCAACTACTGCAGTGGTGTAATTGACATAAGGATACTTTAGATTGATGCTGTCAATGGGGTTTTTGTTTTGTTTTGTTTGGGTCTTTTTTTTTTGTTGTTGTTGTTTTGTTTGTTTGGTTTTTAAGAACTGAACAATTATTCTTACCTCCTTCCTGTGTGCATGAATACTGAATGAGTATAATGTTTCTATAGAAACCAATAAAAAAAATATGTTCTAGAACTACTTTCAGAAGGGCTGGAGAGGAGCTTAAGGTTTCATACAGAACCATCGAAGTCAGAAGGACATTCTCCAGGGATGGGCTGGATATCCTGGGTTTAGTTCCTGCTCCAGGAACATTTATGGATTTGTATCAAAATGCATAAAACAGAATTATGAGCAGGAAACGAAACCAAAGAAATGTAACCAACTTTTTTTCTTGCAAAATATCATTAAAATATTATTATATGTGATATTTTTATACTTAAAACATCTGTAATAGTATTTTCACTAAACTCCAGTGAAATACTTCCGAAATCAGAAAATTCATGTTATTTTTTTTAGTCACCAAACAGAAGTTCCAGTAATTCCATAATCAGTTATGGATGTGTACCACAAACTTCACAGACCTATGCTTGCAGGCTCAGATGCTGCAGTATAACATTTCAGTGTAATTTCTAAAACTAACCCTCTTATTATTTGTTTCCATATATAAAAGGTAAAACAGTTGTACAAAAACATCTCCTGTTGGTCCACAAGCTCTCTGGGAGGCTTGCAATTCAAAATATTTTTGTATGGAATTGTTTTCTACTGTGTAATTATAAATATTTCTACAAGTGGTTTTGTTTTCTGCTTAATTATGGAGATTTTTTAATGTAATTTTATACTGCAAATTTTTCCACTCTTCAACTACCTTCTTGTAAAGATTCATAGTGGTCTCCACTACTGCCTTTCTTATCAACTTAGAATAAATAAGGTCTTGAAAAAGGTGAGGTAGTTAATTTCGAGATTGGTGTTTTGTTTTTCTTCCCAACTGTTTCACTTAAGGAAGGGTTACAAATGAGTAGCTTCAATTCCAGATGAATTAAACTCCAATGTGTTAGGTAAAACAAACCTTGAAATCCTAGAAGATTAAAGCACCCTAGAGAGCTATTTTTAAATGAGTGTTGAAGCAAGGTTCTGCTATATTACAGTAAATGCACTAAGGGTAGGATTCAGTACCCAAGACATAATTGCCTCAGATTTTATATTCCTGAAATTACCTGCACATGCTTGACAGACACAAAAGGGAAGGATCTATGGGAGGTTTGTGTCCAAATGAAGCAGAAACAGGATGCCAAGCTGAATAACGCAGGACAGACGAAATGGCTCTAGACACCTATGTTGGATAGCTGAAGCCTATCTTACAAATCTCATGAAAGTTTGCAGTAAAAAAATGAATTGAGTCTTGCAATCTGACATGAAGACCATGACCATCATGGTCACTGCTAAAAGGTGAGGTGCTTTACTTTAAAGACACTTCAGGAAAACAAGTTATCAAAACTATTTAAGAAAGCTAATATGGTATCAAACAGGTTAAGCTTTAGTGCCTTTGAGGTAGTCCAAACTTTACAAAGCACTATTCTCCTCTGGAAAAAAAAAAAAGTCTTTCCAAGATTACTTTCTTTAAGGAATTATTACTTATGTTGTTTATACAGGAACTTTACACTTTCTGTACTGGATTACAGCAGACATACATTTAATTCTGTTCTTAGAGGACCTGGAATCAGATGATTCAGAGAGCCTTAATAAGGTTACTATAGCCTTACCAAGAAAAATTTTACATGCTACAAATAGAGCAATAACAATACCAACTGCGCTTATTTTTAATTTGTTACAGATTATTTGTATTGACATACTTTTGCTCTGCATGACAATAAAAAAAAGGCACTCTCTCCTCTCGTTACCATTATTTACTTATCCTAATTCCATTCTTTTTATTAATTCCCAAATTCCACATTTTATTTTTCTTGTAGATGCACACCTCACCATTGAGACCAATGAACTCTGAATCCTTCTTTTGTAGAAGACCACATCACCCCCCCACCCCCCATTCATCCTTTTCTCCTTTTGCCATTTCAAATCTTGGTATTTAGAAAGTACCACTAAAGCATGGGGGAGGGGGGGAAAAAAAAAGGACCAATTATGCTAAAGTAAAAATCATGTTGTATTTTTCTAGCAGTGCTGAAAGTTTTACTTAGATTTAAGACACTACTCAAAAGAAAAAAAAAAAAAAAAGGAAAAATGCTGCTAATTAAAAGCAGCATTCCTGGTAAGAAAAGATGTTCAATTTTGATTATGTAATAAATTATGCATCCTAGGAATCTGATAGTTGATACAATACAGAAGAGAAGGTAGAAGACAAAAATTCTTCTTCATTCTTAGTACAGAATAGCTATAAAATAATTTGTAAGCTGCCTAAGCATTTTGATTTCATTGTCTAAGCACTTCTCCCTTTACACTGAAATCTATCTATTCTTGACAAAAATAAAATTATTTTGAAGCTCTTACCTGACGTAAAGTACGTGCTACTATGCTTTCAAGTACTGGTCCTCTGTCTTCGTGCAACAGATGAACTTCATCAAGAATCAAGAGTTTTACCAGCTGAGAGAGGGCTACATCACCAACACTTTTTCTTGTCACTACATCCCATTTCTCTGGAGTAGTCACGAGCATCTAGTAGAGCAGAAAAAAAGAAATATTAAGCATTTACAAAGAAAAATCCAGATTGAAATTTATAAAAAAAACCCCAGTATTTTAATGTACCGCAGAGTAAACACAATGTAGAACTTAATGAAGCTATCTTAAGTCTTACCTATTTTACATATGAGGCAGACATGGTTTGCTGCATCTACGTGTACTGGATGGTCATTAGTAGGATTCAGTATGAAAAAACATACGGAAATACCAACTAATAACTTCAGGCTATTGTGGATCATTTGTTTATATCTTCCACATTAAAACTATTAAGCAGCTATCCAGAATCAACTCCTTATATAACCGTGTGAGTCATTTATGTATGTGTCCCACTAAAAATTACCTGTGATAAAATATTTCTAATCTTCATCACAGCACAGTAAACATCTAAGAGCCCCCCTTCATACCTAAGCCTGAGCTGATAGTTCCCAGTTCCATATGAAATGCCTTCTCTCTAAGGCACACTTTCAAGTTGTACATTTTGGTATCTTGATCCCTGCGCTGGCAAAACAGATCAAACGACTTCCACCAGTACTGGGAAAGGTAACTTCCAAACTTTTACTGTTTCATGTACATACATCTGTGGTTAAGTGCCACTTCTTGCCTGCTCCTGCAATGGCTTCTCTTTTTGCATAAATCCCCAAGTAACAGACTATCAAACAGATAAAACTGAGATACACTAACTCTCCAATTGCCAGTCATTTGTAGTACCCTCCATCCCCCACAATGACAACATACTCAGCAGTCACTTCGTATGACTTTACCACAAGAATTCAAGAAAGCAGCATTTTTAAAATTAAGATCAGACACAAAGTGGTCACTCTAAAGAAAGCACCTCAGCCCTCCTCTCCAAAAATTCTCAGCAGCCATTTCAAATAGAAATGTTAATGCAGATCTCTCAAATACAATTCAACAAAAATTAATTTCCCATTTAAGTGCCAACTGCTATGTATAAAATCCCCACAGAACTGAATCTCATTCACTGAAATTCAGTAGTAACTTGCCTGCAAATTTTGACTATGATTTAAGGGCAATTATTTATCGTCATAACAAATCTAATGAATCACTGCCTATCAAAGCTTGAGGTTTTTCGGACATGCACAAAGCTCACCTTACAGTCACACTTATTTCACAAAAAAAAAAAAAAAAAAAAGAACTATTAAAATAAAGGTTACTCTGTAACTTTGCCATTGAAAATCACTCAGAAAATAAAAAGGAAAAACCATATTTTGTGGTTTCAAAGCCCCAATATAACAGTTTAGAAATGAGGAAAATCTTGCTCAGGTGATATCTAGAGCAAAATGAATGCTTTAATGAGTAAAAGATGACAGAGATTGTTTGATTATCTTGACTGAAATGAAACTTTTTAAAATTCAACTACCAATCATTGAAAGATACTAAGAATCGGCAAAATGTGGAAACTTCTAACAGGTTTGACAAATAGGCATGATACTAAAAGAAAACGCAGTCCAGTGATCATGAATCTGTAAGTGGTTCATGTTCATAAATAAGCTTACCAACTTGTGACAGGATCTGGAGAAAAGGACACTTGTTTTCTAAAATTCTACTGACATTGACCAAATTACAGTCAATGATCTCAAATTACCTTATCCTATAAGAGGACAGATATAACAAATATTAGATACGTGACCAAACTAGGTTTAAAACAGGAATTCTAAATTGCAAGAACTTCCTACTTCTATCAGTATAACTTTATTTGACACAGTATTTTTAACTAAATTGTCAACTTTTTGCCTGCAACTTGGATGGATTTTGATTCCAAGGTTATTTTAATACACATTTTAGTACCAAAGACTTTGACTCTTAAAGCAATATTACATCCATATTTTTCCTCTCAAGAAATATTTTTCTCTTAATTCCACTTCATGAAAAAACCCCAAACAGTAATAAATAAATGTTAACATTTAGTATTTAATGAACCTATGCTTCACATCACAAATAAGAACTGAGTCTACAATCAGACAGAAAACATGCATCTGATCCTTATCAGCTCTTTTATAATGAACACACTTTACAATGGGTCTTTCTCTTAACTTTAGATATTCAGAAATAACACACTAAGATGACACAGTTCAACCTTATAGTTGATAAGGCTTCTACAGCAAAAATACTACTAGTAAGTTCCTACAAAAGCTTACACACACAACAATGGTTTTCATCTAGTCAGCATTTGCTATATTCTAAGCAGCCATGGTAGAGTACTAAAAAACCCATAAAGTAAAAGAGTTGATCTCAAATCTGAACAGATAACATAAACCCAACAAAATATTTGACTCACAATATTTTCTTCTCAAATAAAATCTTATCATCCGTGAGAACACAATGTACAAATAAGAAAAATGAAGATTGCTGCACTAGATCCTAGACTGACAAAAAAAGAAAACATCAAGACAGGTTGGGTGGTCTCCAAGTGTGGTGCTGTGAGGTATCCAAATGGTACACATTAACATTGTTAACAAAACCAGCTTCTTATCACAGAAATTATACAATGGAAGGGGTACAAACACTGGGTAATTCTGAATAATGCTTCAAAGCCCTGGCTAAGAAAAGCCCTTATGAAAATTGCTAGTCTAAATTTGAGCAAGAGCATTTCTTCCAATCAGAACATTCAATTACCTCAAGGACTGTCAGCATATTAACAGCTTTTAGAAATCAATTGATTCACTGCCTCAACATTTTCGAAAAACAGCCTGATATAATTCATACAGAATCACAGAACAGCTGAGGTTGGAAGGGGCCTCTGGAGGTCATCTTGGCCAACTCCCCTGTTCAAGTACGGCCATGTAGAGCTAACTATGGAGTTACCCAGGAACATATCAAGGTAGCTTTTGAGTATCTCCCAGTGGGAGACTCTATCACCTCCCTGGGCAACCTGTGCCAGTGCTCAATTACCCTTAGAGTAAAAAAGTGTCTCCTGATGTTCAGACATAACCTCCTGTGTTTCAGTTTGTGCCCATTGCCTCTGGTTCTGTCACTGGGCACCACTGAAAAGAACCTGGCTCTGTCCTCTTCGCATCCTCCCTTCAGGTTTTTATATACATTGATGGGAACACCCTTTGAGACTTCTCCAGGCTGAACAGTCCCAGCTTTCTTAGCCTTTCTCCATACGAGATGCTCCAGTCCCTTCATTTTTGCGGCCTTTCAATGGACTCTCTCCAGTATGTTCATGGCTCTTTTCTACTCGGGAGCCCAGAACTGGACACAGTACTCCAAGTGTGGTCTCAGCAGTGCTGAGCAGAGGGGAAGAATCACCTCCCTCCACCTGCTGCCAACACTTTGTCTAACACAGTAAGGGCACATTGGTTCAACTTTGTGTCCACTGGGAGCCCCAAGTCCTTTTCTGCCAAGCTGCTTTCCAGCTGGTCAGCCCCCAGCACGTATTGGTGCATGGGGTTATTCCTCCCCAGGGGCAGAACTTTTGCACTTGCCTTTGTTGAACTTCCTGAGGTTTCTGTCAGGTCATTTCTCCAACCTGTCGAGGTTTCTCTGGATGGCAGCCCAATGCCCTAGTGTGCCAGCCACTACTCTGAGTTTGGTGTCATCAGCAAACTTACTGAGGGCACACTCTGCCCCATCATCCAGATTATTAATGAAGATGTTGAACAAGACTGGACCCAGTATTAACCCCTGGGGTACACTGCTAGCCAGTGGCCTCCAACTAGACTTTGTGGCACTGATCACCACCCTCTCAGTGCAGCCATTCAGGCAGTTTTCAATCCACCTCGCTGTCTGCTCAGCCAGCCCATAAATAATAGCTTCTTTATGAGGATTTATGGGAGAGAGTATCAAAGGCCTTACTTAAGTCTAGGTAGACAATATCCACTGCTCCCCTTTCATCTACCTGACCAGTCATTTCATCATAGAAATTTATCAAGGTGGTGAAGCATGACTTCCCCTTCGTGAAGCCAAGTTGATTACTCATGATATGATTTTCTTCTCCTTCATGTGCCTGGAAATTGTTTCCAGGATTAGCTGCTCCATCCCCTTCCCAGGTGAGGCTGACCAGCCTGGCATTCCCTGGGTCCTACTTCTTGCCCTTGTTGAAGACAGCAGGGACATTTGCTTTTTGCCATCTTCAGTCACTTCTCCCAGTTACCATGTTGATCAAAGATTATCGAGAGTGACATTGCAATGACATTAGCCAGCTCCCTCAGCACTTATGGATGCACTCCATCAGAGCCCATGGACGTATGTATGCTCAGTTTGCTTAAGTACACATGCATTTATGGATACTTTATGAATACTTCTTTCTTCACTTGATCTCCACAAGATATATCCTGATAATATTTATTTATTCTCCTCAGAGAAATATTTTTCTGTGCACTGCCTCACAATATTGTTCCAGTCCCATTATTTTACCATCAGAATATATCAATCTCTAGTAATTACCAAGCATTACTCCTGAAGAGACTTTGTGATAGTACAGAAAAAGATGTTCCTGTCCTGCAATCTTTAAAACTTAACACATGAAAGACACACTGAATCACTAATATCACTGAGAGAGTGCTGACACGTGTGGATTATTTCTATGTTTTCTTAAAATATTACTGGGTGCGTTTTGTTACCAAATACAAATTTTTCAAATGCTTGTACAAAATATTAGGTGTAAAAATGTATAACCATAATTTATGAACTGAATGGTAACACTACTACAGATGCAACCGTTATCACTTTAAAATGAGCCATGTCAACCACAAAAAATTAGCAGCTGTACTTCCACAGAACATTAATTAACAAACAGTGAGGAAATATATTTAGCAATGCATATTAAGATTTTAACGTGTGAAATACTACAAACGCAAGCTACTTAGCTAATTTGCTAAATCTAAATTGGCAATGTTCAGATCACAGGGGTTTTTTTTTTATAATGTCAGTCATGTTATCAGGATATATATTTAAAATCGTATCATTAATTCTTCTGTTTCCAAGTGATGACTAAATATTCATTATAATGGTCTTTGATCTTATTTTAAAACAGCAATGCTACTCAAAGTAATGACCTGAATTAAAAGCTATACTTGATATACTGTCTCATTTAGTAAGACCAGAGATCTCCAGAGAATGTCTTGTCAGAAAATATGATTGGTTCTTACATTTATTTTGCAGATAGATATTACAGTTGAGTTAAAAATTCCTCCAAAAAAACCCAAATCAGCTTTGTAGTCTGAAACCTTAAAATTCAAATATATAAAGTGCTAGCACAAAATATCAGCTAAAAGAAAATGTTGACTATCAGCAAATGTTAACAAAGCTACAGATTATTTTTTCAATTAAAATAATAAACAAAGCAGCATTATCATATATCTCATAATTAGTTTTAAAGGGTGTAGTGGCATTTCTTTTATAATTGATTTTCAGAGACAACATATTTTATCCACAAAATTATAAACTCAAAACTCAGATTCAGCCAAAGGATTCTACTTTCTGTTTGGGCAAAAGGGAAGGACAAAGCAATCAAGTCTTGAAACATCTTTTTAATATTTTCTTTTTTTACTTTGACTTGAGTTACCAGCACACTGAGAAGCTTATTCATTTATATTGCTATTTTACCACTTCACCTCTTTCAGTATTGAAATAGCTAGAAAATAAAGTGTCACATTTGCTTAATGAACTGCAACTCATGCAAGACATTTCAATCTGGTTTCTGTATTAGGGTATGGCTGAATAGAAATGGGTTAACTGTCAATATTTTTACTGTCAAGTTAAATTTCTCTCTGCACATACAATTTTTGTTTTCCAATGCTTTTTGGGTTATCATTAGCAAATATTCCACATCGACTTTTTCTACTAGGGAAAACATGAGCTTATCACAAAGTCTTCTGCCTTAGGTAAGCACTGCCACTGAAGTTCACTTTTATACCAAAAAAGATAACAGTTTAAAAAAACAATAATAAATCTTTAAACCCCAAATGATTTCATTTAGCTTTGGGGTTATTCAACATATACCTACACTACTTTACATAATGTTCAGGTAAGAACTCAAACAAAAAAGTTCAATTTCTTCAGTTCAAAAAATGAAGTCAAAAGGAACGACACCAGCTGATAATTTAACGTCAATTGACAAAATTTCAAGTGAGTGTGAAAATGCATTTTTCTATAGTTGCATGACTTGCTAATTATTTTTCTCAGTTTCTCTTCAGCCCCCTTAGAAGCCAGACTTCATAATGAGAGGAAGTTACATTTTAACCACAGTTTCAAAGATCAACATGTTGACAATTGCTGGGTTGTTGTTTTTGTTTGGGGTTCTTCTTAGTGTGAAAAGGCTTATGGTCTCATTGAAACTGAATGATCTTCCATTAATTTCTCAGAGTCCAACATTAATTTCTAGCACAGGCTGAAGGTTTACCTCGTCAACAGCTCACTTGCAACCCTTTGAATTTTTTCACTGCTTTATGTTCTCTCAAACACATTGTGCATGTGACTAGTATCTGATTTCTGCTTGAAAAAACCCCACAGATAACTTCCTAATTACTACGATTTCCATATAACAATTAGAAAAGACCTAGGTCATTCTTCCTATCTGCCAGATATCGTCAAACCAAAATGTATAAAGAACTTGTTGACCGAGATCTCAGGTTAAACATCAACTGGGATGATAGAAGAAAGGGACTGGTGTTCCATTTTTGTTTTAGAGAACATACCATTCTGATTGCAAAAAATAAAAGGGAGAACAGTTGGTTGTGAATCATCAGGTCAGTAAATTAAATTCTCCCTGCCCCATTATCTGAAAAGTGGATTCTCAAAATAGTCTACCTTACATCTGTTCAAACCTTTCTGGAAGGTAAAGCATCATTAGTAAAGCAGGCATGCATGGCAAATTTTAAACATGTTCTCATTTTATTTTTTTGCTTTATCACACCTAAAAACAACCTAAATTTTGGGACTGACAATGGGTTTATATATGTTTGCATGTTGTGATTGAGTAAACATCCTACAAGCCAAATCATACCTATCATACCTTTGGCAATTTCTCTTCAAACAGATTTTTATAAGTCTTTATTCCTGATGCACATGAGAAACAGAATTCAACTATTAGTTAAATACAAGCCTTTTGAATGAATTGATGAAATTATTACAAAGGAAAGGCATTGTTAAATTTCTCATAGCAGAGATTCTATGGATATGCCTGAGAATAAAAATTAAACATTCCCAACATTCCCAGCAGGAACAGAAGACTGAAAACTAGTTAGCTGTAATCAGCCCCATTCAGAAGCAGATCTTGCTGCCAGTGAGCTGTCCAATAAAATAATTTTTACAAAATGAATATGAATAAAGGCTTTTGTGGAACTACAAAATTGGTACCAACTATTAGATTTTAAGTCTAAATAAAGAATTGCTAATCATACAGGCACTAGAATTAGCCAGTAAAACAATCCCAGAGGACTAACCTGAATTGAACTGATGAATTAAAAGCTCTGAACAGAAAAGTAGTGAAGATAGCAAAAGGTGTACAAAATTCTGATGGATCAAAACAGAGAACGCACAAAACAAAATCTTTTGAGAAAATCTTCTATAACTGCACAAATAGACCAGTTGCTCCACCTCCCAAACACTTCACCTGTCTTCAGCTTAGCATTCAATTCCATGATTTGAGTTTCCTGCTAGTGTTCACAAATGAGTTATGAGCAGTAATTCTTCATGGAGAGTGCTTCCCAGAATCACGGTGATTTAAAATGCTTGGGTTTTTTTAAAAATCTTTTAGTGGGCTTATGCAAAAGCTAGGCCAAGAACTGTTAGAGATGGCAAGGTGCTGTGCAATTGCATGTAGAAGTTTTCATAGAAGGTGGGGAACAGATTTTTGTGGAATTTTTCTGAGACACAGCAAATACCTGTCATTAGGAATAACAATGTCAACAGTGGTCAATTTTAACATTTAGCCATGATCATTACTTGAAAGAACCAACCACAGCAACAGACTTCATTCTCATCTAGGCAGGAACAGATAAGTACTCTACTACGGTACACAATTTTTTTAAAGTTCAACACACCTATAGCTCACCACAGACTCTATAAAAATCATCATCCTGTAGTACGAAGTATGCAAGCGCTTTCTAGTAAGGCATTATATTAATACCCTCTATCATTTATTTACCTCCATGCCCTGCGCATGAGCACACAGTATTCTTAATATGTGGTTACATAGCTTTCTATAGCATAAAGGTAGAAAAGTACCTTGTACTTAGACTGGATAGTGTTGATATTCTGAGCATCAGCACTACTCCAGAAATAAGCCTGCACACTGCCATACTGTAAGTAGAGCAGAAAGTAGTACGAACTAATATGTAGTTTCAATATCTTTCCTTAACACAGGACGTAAATACGTATGACTTATTTCAGAATTGTGAAAATACGTACAATGGTACACACACACAAACATTTGATCTGTAAGTTTGAATTCATATTGTATACACTAGGCATTAACATCTATCATTCTGTCTAGAAAGAAACTGTAGAATAAGCTGTAGATTATAATGAACAAATCCAAAGGTCTCTACACAAGGAAAACATTGCAGATGCCAAACGATCACAATAATAAAGCTTGTTTGTTATGGGAAGTTTCCAAAATGAAATTATCTTCCCAAAGCTGCATCAAGATCCACAAACATTTCATGACCATATGTCATCACACCCCTGCAGCACAATAGAGATATTTTCATATTTAACATACCTATATGAAAGTACAACTTCCTCTTTGCTTTGAAATAATTAGAATAACTGCTAAATAAACAGCAAATACTGTTTCTGTTATCTGTCTCTGTGAAGTTCACAATATTGTTTCTCAAAGCATTGATTAAATCAACAAGAAATACACAATTCCACTGTAATTTCATTCTGTATTTACTTTATCCTAACAGCCATTTCTTTTACATTATTCTTCTTCGTATCTTTCCCATTTTATATTAAGTATCCTCAGGAAAGGAAAAAGAAAAACCAAACGTTATTATAAGAAACACCTGATGCCTGTGGCTATGTGAGCATCTGTCCTCTAAAGGCCTCCTGTGCTCCTCCTGTGCAATGACCAATGGTGCTGGAGTTACTCATTTTGTTGTTAGCATAAAAAAGTCTGATTGAAGATACCACAACCAAAACCAAGGAGAGGTAACGAGACCAAAACAGCTAATATACAGCCTGGAAATTACTGAAATATATATTCTCCACTGGAAAATTCATGTCAGGTATTTCAGAAATTTGCCTTTTAACAAAATAAAACAATGGTTAGATATGACTCAAAATTATTTCATCATTTGCAGATTAAAAAGAAGTCTTTCACTGAAATTAGATGTGATGAAATAAAGAATCATTCCAAATATAAGAATTCAGTAAACTTACAAAAAGTATTTTCTGAAGTGCCTCGATGATGTTGGAGAAGATCGACTGTAAGGCCTATTTCATTTGTATATACAGTTAAAGAAAAAAACATAGTTCATGTTTGAAACAGAAGCTCGAAGGATCTAAAAGCTTTGGAAGTATGAAACCAGCCTCTTTCTATGTTACTGCCTGTAGCAAGTTTGTCTCCACCACAGTGATTCATTATGGACAGACACCAACGAAGAATTCTGGTCTAGCCACTGCTGCTGTCTCTTCAATATTCAAAGATAGTCTTTCAAAGATCTATTTCCACAGTTTTCAATCAATAAAACTTCCTTGTCTTTATTGTTTTCACCTTACTATTGGTCTTCTCTCTTCTTCTCCCACTCCTTTACAAACATCTATAATTTCCCCTTACCACACTTGAAAACAGCATTTAAGAATATGTGGCTGATTCTAGAGGAAGCTTTGCTCAGTCACAGCCAGCACTTCTCATCTTCTGACAGCTTTTTGGCAAAGGGGTATGGCCAACCTACAGTTTACTCTATTCATGCTATAACTATTTATCTCGGTGCGTTGTTCTGGCAGCAAATTCACTGAAAGAGTTTTACTTGTGCAGAAATGGAGACACAGAAAACTGCACACAACTACACACATCCACCCAAAGCAGCCTCTCATTGCAATGCAGCATATTCTGCAATTCCATAGGGAGCGCTGCTATGCCAGGGCTTTCTACAATTTGGAAATATTTCCCTTCTAATCAGTGATGCTTTGGAGCTTCTCACAAATTTTAATATTAGATACCTGATATCACACCCCATGAGGGACACTTTACCACTTTGGCACTCTCTGAGGTAAAACTTCATCAAAACATGTTACAAGAGCAGCAGTCTGCAAGTCACTTTCATAATGCTGTTTTTATTCCTCCTTTTATTGCAGTCTTACTCTGGATGATTTATTCAAGCATTTCACAAAACCTCATGTGAGCTGGAGCTCAGGCAGGGAACGGAATAAACTTATAGAAAGTAAAACAGAGGGCAGCAATTCAAAACAAGAATTTGAGGTAGGAAGGTAGGAAGTAATAAATAATGAATATAAATATTTTGTTTTTCATAACTCAGAGACAATCATCTGATGCTGTGTTTTACAAAGTTAAAACAGAATTCTCTCCCCAGTGAAGCAGATTCCTTATGATACAAAGATACGCAGATGAGCAGTATGCCCACTTGGTTAAATAGACGATGTTATACCAAATCTTAACAGGTATTTGTGGTCTAAAGTAACAGCAGTACAAAATCATATCTATATAAAAAAATATATAAAAATATATAAAATATATATTTATATATAAGTATATATATATAAAAATATATATTTATATATAAGTATATATATTTTTATATATATATAAAAGCATCTTAGAAACATTCAATAAGACTACTATACTTACAGAAAGTATCTACATAAAAGATCGTATTTTTCATGTTGGAAAGACTTACAGAGGTGTGTATCAGCAGCAATTGGTAAGCCACCAAAGCTAACACCAATAATCAATCAACAATAGGTCTAGAAATCAAGGGAACAACAAAAGTTGTAACAGCTGCCACTCAGACCTCATTAAAATGGCAAATGAATTTTCAACTGAAGAAGCATAACTTTGTTCAGCATGTTTTATTTTATAATTTAATCCTAGGAACTCATGATGATTTAGGTCTTTTACAGAACCCAGCTGGTCAACCTAATGAAAAGACAACCAATACACAATGTGCCAGCACACTGGCTTAGCAGAGCAAGACATTCATGACATCTGACATGTACTGTTCAACTAATTTGTTTTTCAATACTGTTTTATTTGTTGTATACTCAGTTTCACAGGTATGATTAACAGATTTAAGTTCATACATTAAAATTTTAAATGTTACGCTTTCAGCATGGTCCTGGATGTCCCAGCAATTACAAAATTCATTTGTAAGTTCCAACACTACTTTTAAACCTCAATACAATGGACTCTGACATAGTCAAAATAAACTAGAATCAAACCCAGTAAAACCAGTCAAGCTGATGAATTAGGTAGAAGAATTCCTTTTTGTTGCTGCTGTGAAAGCATTGAAGTTGTTTGTTTATTTTTTCTTATTAAAAGAATATAAAGCTTTACATGTGGAGTAGTTACATTAATCTGAGGAGAAACCAGAAAATAATATATGTTACGATCACAATAGCTGTACTGAGAAGTAATATGATAGGAGCACCTGCCCGCTGCATATTTTTTTCCTAGGAAAAAACAGTCTGTTTAGAGTCAGTACAAACCTTATTTTAACAACCATAGTGAAGAAGAACAGCTTGCACGCTTTGTGAAATTTAGCTCTTAAACTGTAAAATATATAATTAGCCACTCAGCCTTCAAGTTTAAGTAATGATGTTTTAAAGGAGTTTGATCCAAAACATTACCCTCTTTTCCTCTTTGCTGTTAATCCGTTCACTAATTATAGTTATACTAACCTCTGATAAACGACTGTCAGGTCTGATTGATGCCAATAGTTTCCTTAATCAGATCTGACAACTTTCAGCAAGTGCCTGTCCCTTGAGACACTGCATCCAGCCTGTTTATTTTCTAGTCCTCCCAATGTTATTCTGCACTTTCTTCTCCCCCAGCCCCTTTCTCATATAGAACAGAGATACAGTAGAATAACAACAAAACATGAGCGTAGAGTATATTTGTGTATGTCTTTAAGCATCATTATAGCACTATTTGGGCTAAAGCTGATTGTTTACTGGAGAAGAATTTACAAGGAGAAACAAGGGACAAGAATATTTTTTGGAAATACATCGACATTTCTGAGAAACACAATATTGTTGCTTGGTTTTTTGTTTTTTTTTTTGGGTTTTGTTTGTTTGCTTGTTTGTTTTTTCTTTTTTCTTTCAAAGTTGCAAGGAAAAGGGTTTCAAAGTCATTCCTCCTCTGTACTACAACGAAATTTTAGGCTTGGGTTGCACAACCTCAGGATAAAAAATAAAAGACTACCTCAGCTACCAGTTTTTCCAGTGTACTTATAGTGGCACACTTCTAAGGCTCATCACAATGGTCCTGTGTATTTCATTAACTGTAAATATAAAAAGTTCAGAATAACTTTTTTTGGCATAATGATAACCCTTTGTTTATGTATTTATTTATTTTTATTTTAAGATCAGGCAGAGTAGGAGGAGAGAGTCTGTGTTCCTTTTCCTGGTACTTTGAAAAAAAATCAGTGATCAAATACCTACTCTCCATAACACAGAGATAACTTTTTTCTCTAAAAGTTAGGAACTGTTCTTCAAGAAGCAGTTGTTCTTGATCAGTTTCCCCCCCCCCCCTGTTCTGCTTCTGTAAAGCATTTTACTGCAAGATGCGGATTAATCCAATACTACGTGAAAAAAATACGAGATAGCTACAGTAATATTTTGTTCCAAATTTCCTTTTCAACACACCTTGAACTCAATAGTTTGATTTTCTTTCACAGATTTGTATGCGAGAGGAAGCAAGTCATGGGTTTTTTTTGTCCCGAATCAGGTTTTTTTTTGAGAATCAATGCAAACCACTGACTCAGAGGCATACTAAGTGTAAGATGAAGAAAGGTTTCTTGATTCAGGCTAGATGCTGAAGTTAAACAGATACTGCATTAAAATCCAATTTTGTGACACCTGTTCATGAAACGACAACCCAAACATCAATTCATTTGTTTTCATGCAAATGTGATTTCATGAAATCTGCTTTCAAGACTACACTCCAGAGAAAATTATATATGCTAATAATAATGATAACCAGTGTTGAAGGTGATTGCAACAGACCTACAGAATGATTGTCAGATTTATATTCTCCAGTTATATTAACTAAAAACTATCACTTTCAGCAGGATCCTTTAAGCACTCAGAGGAAATACCAACAGTTTGCTGTTGAAATGACAGGATCAAATCAAATGGGGTTCCACAGGAGTCTATCCAACTCAATACTATTGCATATTTTCATGAGTAATCCTAATGTTAGACTAAAGATTATACTCCCTAAACTTTCAATTTATATTATGCTTCATGGAGCTGCAAAAGCATTTGGAGGATGGAGTAAGAATTTAAATGCCTTAATAAGTTAAAGAACAGATACATTAATGGATGAAAGGCAGTAATACAATTTCAAGATGCTACACTGAGGATGAGATCAATCTTGCCTATTTTCCCTGCTAATTTGGAAATTCACCATCTAAACTAGTTGTCTAGGTTCCTTCTAGCTGGTTCACTTCATCCATCTTAGTATGAATCAGCCTTAGAAGTCTTTTCTCTATAGTGTTGTCCCTACAAGTCTGTGTAACCAGTTTAGACCAGTTGCCTAAATTTTACATGGCTAAAGCCAAAATAGATTAATCTGACCCTTAGGAATAATTATCTCAACAAATACAGGATGTAAAACAACTGGCAAGACAGTAGTTGGACAGGGAAAAGAGAAAGAGCAGATCAGTCTGTACATGAACCAAAACCACTATGCTGTTGCAAAAAATGAAACCTTGGAACAGAAATGCTGTTATTTGGACATGCTAAATAAACCTTCCACTCTGCTCAGCAGCAGTATGACCTTGGGGCAATACATTATGTTTTGGGCAACTTAATTCAAGAAGTGCAAACCAACTGGGAGTCCAGAAGTGAAAAATGAGAATGACTAAACATAAATGAAGCATGACCTTTACAAAAAGTTTAAATGAATTGATGCTTAGGCTAAATAAATGTGACTGAACAGAGATAACTACAACAGTCTTCAAAAAGCAAACAGCAGTGGCTGGGGAAGAAAGCTATTCAGATAAGGAAAGTGGTAATAAAATTTGAGTAGGATTTATGTTGAAAATACATTTCTGTTAAAAATAAAAATAATAAAAAAATCTTCTAACGGCGAAGACAGATAACCCCTGAAGGATACTCACCAGGAAGTTTAGGAAAGCTCCATGATCAAGGCATTGTAAAATCAAATTAGACCAAGATTTATCAATACTGGAATATATGTATGACATCTGTTTTTGCAGAAGGACAAATTAGATTAATTCTCATATTATTTTGTACCGTTTTAAGCTCAGCCTAACGTACATAACTGCACTTAATGTTGCATTCATATGAAGGTAAATGTCCTCAAAACTTCAATTAAAAAACATCTGCCAAAGTTCAATTCTAAACAAATATACTCTGCTAATGTTATGTGCTATAATATACTATTAAACACTTTATGTTAATAAAATAATTATTATAATACTACAATACTTTATACTATTATATACACTCTAATTCTATTGTAAATTAGAGTATATTTCATTAAAGTTATAGCATGTAAAGTTATTTTTTAGTATCAGATACTATAAAAAATTTGTAATGTAGTAAACAATTTTAAACGCAAAGTTAAATTTAGCAAGATTATCCGCAATATTTGTAAGTGTTAATTTGAAGTATAATGTGGGGTTTTGTTCTACAAAGAGTCACAACAAATGCTAAACAACCGAAAATATTCTGTAACATGCAAAATAACAACTTAGGAGGATAGAAATTTTAAATTGCTCTGATGCTATTTTGTAATTTACTTGCATTTTCAACTGACCAGAAGCAGTTAAATTTGAAAAATTGCCAAAGAAGCAAACATTCCCTGAGCAACCTGTCCTCAGCTCTACTCAAACAAGCTATCTTTTTGCAGAGGAATATTCACTCAGCAGGCACAGCTGTTATTCTGCAATTTTTACATCTAAATCAAAGATAATTGGACTTCTGAGTACCTTTAAATTGTACTCTGGGAGAAGAGTCTAACTTAATGCATCATTTGCATTAACTATAAAAGACTGCTTTTTTATCCTGTAAAATTTACTGTGCTTAAAAAAGTATTTGGAAGTGCAAAACAGTTACTTAGTAATTTTATAGACACGTGGATTCCTTTTGCACAGAACCTTCTCAGCTATAAAAGACCACTAAAACCGACAGAAGTAAATCATTCTTCCTAGTTCTTCATAGATTAAATATTACTGATAATAGACACTCTTGAAAATTATATTCCTATAAGTTTTACTGACGATTACATCCTCAGTTCCAAAAAAAGCCTGAGACAAAACCTTATAATAATATTTTACTTGGTGTTTTTAACAAATTCATTAATTATTCACATGCAGATGAGCAGTTAGCTCATACCATGAAGTATTTCAATTTCAGATTCTTTCCTACTAATTTAAGAACTTCAATTAAAGTATTCTTTATTGTTATTTATTAAGATTCATTGTACTTCAGAATTTAACATTCAGACAATGTACTTTAAGGATTTTTAGTGAATTTTAGATATAAAAATATGAAAAGCATACTGCTTATTAGCCTTCCATCACTGGAAAAGAAAATCTGAAATTTGTTTGACAAAATGTCATTTTTAACCATTATACGGGAACATTATTCCATTAAAATAGAATACTCTTGATTTTCACAGAATCACAGAATGGATAAGGTTGGAAGGCACCCTTGGAGATCTTGCAGTCCAACCTACTGCTGAAAACAGGGTCACCTAGAGGACTCTGCTCAGGACCACACCCAGTCAGGTTTTGAGTATCTCTAAGGTGAAGACTCCACAACTTCTCTAGACAAACTTCCAGTGTCTGACCACCCTCACAAGAAAAAAATTAACATCTTATGTTTACAGAGAATTTCCTGTATTGCAGTTTGTGCCCATTGCCTCTTTCCTCTCACTGGACAGTGCTGAGGTCTGGCTCAATCATCTTTATACAGGAGTACACAATGAACTCATAGACATTGATCCATCTATCTGAGCATTCTCATACCCAGGCTGAATGACCCCAGCTTGCTTTGCCTCTCCTTACGTGTCAGATGTTCCTATCCTTTAATCACCTTGCTGGGGATTAAAATCGTTTACTCGTAGAATATTAGAATTAATTGTGTGATTGCTTAAATTATTCAATTGAACTGAAACTTGTTTTGCTTTGCTTAGCATTAGTGCCTGTGCTTAGCATGAGCGACTGGAGTGCTGAGGCCTTGGGCTACAAACCATAACTGAACTTCAGCTGAATTTCTGGTTAGTCAAATGGAGAAGTACTGGAAGCCTTGCACAATGAGATAAACTGGATCAAAGCCATAGTTCAAGCAAAACGCCTTAAAAAAAAACCCAAGAGAAAGTGTTCCATCTGAAGCAAACAGAAAACAGACAGGTGCAGATAAGATGGGAGAAGGCTGAAACTACATGAGTAGATAAAATTTGAAACATGTTACTCCAATCATTGTAGAGGAAGAGCGGCTATTAAACAAGCTAATTGGACAAAAAGTCTGTGATCGTTGTACGGTCAGGAGTGTGAACACCTCGTGTAATGGATTGTGAGGCCTTAAAAGACACAGGGAAACAATGGAGGGATGTCCCTCTCCGCAGGCACCCAGCTTGAGCTTAAATTCTCTGTGGCAGAACCTAGGGTCTGAACTCTTCATTACAGTCAGGGGCTAAGACTGGATCCAGCTGCACCTAGACTCCTCTCAGAGTTTAGAAAGCAAGGGTGTCGACTCTGAACCTCATGACTTGCTGCGAGGATCTTCCTGGACTCTTCTATAACAACCTCCATCGCTCTTTGCCTGACTTGCTCTCATATAGCCCTGTTCATCTCATAATGGGGAGCCTAGAACTGGACCTAGCACTCCAGATATGTCTCACCAGGGCTGAGCAGAGGGGAGGGATCACGTCCTTAAAGCTGCTGGCAACACTCTTCTGAATGCAGCCCAGACTGAAGGGGACATTGCTGGCTCATGTTCAATTCGTTGTCCACCAGAATATCCGTCTTTCCTGGGAAGCTACTTTCCAGCTGATTGGCCCCCAGTCTGGACTGGTGTGTAGGATTATTCCCCCACTCCTGTGCAGGACATAGCATTTAATTCTGAAACTTCATGAGATCTCTGTTGGCTCATTTCTCCAGCCTGTCAAGGTCCATCTGAATGACTGTACAACCACTTGATCTGTCAACGACTCCTCCCAGTTTTGTACCATCTGCAAACTTTCTGAGGGTGCACTCTGTCCCATGAAAGAAGATCACCATGACCTTTCAAAGGTAATTGAGAATGACCTCACAATGACTTTGACTAGCTCCGTCAGGATTTGTGGGTGAATCTCAGATTGCATTGACTTGTATTATGATCAATTTGTTTACACGTTCCACCAAGTGCTAAGTTTTCCTTCTCTGGACTTTCGCATTTGTCTCAGGGGCCTGGGATCGACGAAAGCCAGTCCCAACAACAAAGGCTGAAGCAAAGAAGGCATTAATTACCTCAGCCTTTTACACGTCCTTTGTCATCAGGTCCCGTGCCTCATTTAGCAATGGTTTTCCCCAGTCTTCCTTTTGCTATACACTCATAGAAGCCTTTCTTGTTGCCCTTCACATATGCCCCTGGGCTTTGGCTTACCTAACCCTGTCCCTTTATGCTCAAACAGCAACTACAATCCTTCTAGGTTACCTGTTCCTGCACCCACCTCTTGCATGCTTTCTTTTTATCTTTGCTTTTTGTCCTGCAGGTCTCCTGCCACTCTTGCTTGACTTCCTGCTCATCCGAATGAAACACACTTCAGCTTGGAGGCATCAACTATGCATAACAAGTTCACAGGACCACTAGAGACTCCTAAAGTCTGAAAGCCTTTGAGTTTTCCACCTAGATTAAAACGTACTGAAGTAGCTTATTGAACTCAGTAGCATCATATCCTCATTAAGTGATTTACAAAGGACTGTGGAAAATAATGCAGTAATATGCTATTTGATCGGTTTTCAACACCAGACCATTTTGTTTAATACTCCTACATATAGTACCCTTGCACACAATGCACTTTCTGAAGCACGTTAAGTGAAGACTCTAGCTTCTACATAATAGATTAAACTCGAGAATCATGCTGCGTGACATAAAAGCATTAAGCTACCTGAACTTATTACAGCTGTAATGCTGGATCTACAATATTTCCATATGAGCACAAAACTGAATTAAAAGTCATTAAAACTTTCTACTACATTAGGAACTCTCCTGTCTCCCCCCCTGCACCAATACTAAGATTACCAAATCAATGTAACATTTATCTGTTTTGAGAGATACAGCAGTGAATACAACTTGGCAAATATACAACTAAATAAGATGGACTGTCTGAAACACAGTAAACCAAGATCAAATAAGTGGAAGGATCAGCAAAGAAATTTTGTGCTTCACACTATGCCTTTGACACGAAGTAGTAACATTTAGTTTTTGATGTCACTGTCTACAGTATTTTCTTAAATGGCAAAACCACTCTAAAACCAGCACAAACCAAAACTAGTGTCTTTGAAGACGCAAGAAATAGGCTTAATCTATGACTGAATCTTATGTAAGGTAACCACATACCACTGAGGTCTCTAAATACTACAGCTGACTAGGCAACACAAGATAGTCTACACAAAGCTATTCAAATCTTTCCATGCTCAGCATCCATAAGACTGATATGTATATATCTATATATCTATCTCATCTGAGTGACATAAAAGGAATTGAAAGCAGCTTCCCCATAGGAGCAGCTTCAGCACTCTATTGCAGAAGTGGGAGAGCAACTTAGCAGCTCCAACCAGGCTCTCTTCTTCCCATAGTCATGCATCTGTATTACACAGAAGCCTCTGTGACAATGTCACTAGTATTCACAATGTAGCTTAAAACTCTGCCACTCGTACGTGATTCAGTACCACTGGATGATCACATCGTTGTAATAACACAACTAAAAATCCGTCATGTAAAAGTCAAGACAGAATTTGATTCAGCCAGTCCCAGACATATGCAAGTGAATAATGTATTTTCTTTTTTTTTTTTTTTAAAGTAATTATAAACCTGGCAACAGAGAAGGGAAGGTGTTGAAGCCTCAAAAAATGACTGAAGAACAGCAGTCCTCTCTCAACACAAATTAAATTTGTATGTTACTCTACTTCCAGAAAAACTTTGGCACTGCTAATATCAGTATGTTGTATTGATGTAACAGATGCAATAATCTAAAAGCAATCTTTTACATATACAAATCAAAAAACTGTTTATTAATTTGATTTTTTTAACCCAAATGCAATACTTTTAACATTTTACTTCATATTCGCTTCTGCAATACTCTATCACAATGAAATGAGATGAATCATTGATAAACAATGATTTTTAACCTCTATAAAAACATACACAGTAAACCAATTTTAATGTCATAAATCACACGCATTTTCATGTAATTGGATTTTTAAATAGTGAACGGGTAGAATATTCTCAATTAGACATCTTTTATACACATTAAAGAATGATTTCAAAAATTTTTTAGCAAGCACTTCTTAAGAAAATATTTTTGAATGACATATTTGCAATTAATTATACAATAAGATTAAGGAGCAAAATTGGTTTTTTGCTGTGTTTCCAGATTGGAAAGTTATTAAACCAGATCTTCCCATTTTCAATAAGTAACTTCTATGTCAGAAATTTCCACTTAAAAAATTAAGAAATCTACTTTATTCACCTGCAGGTGACACTGTTGTTCTTAGCCATACAACCAAAGAGCAACAGCATTCCTCTCAATATATACAGTTGCAGTCTGGATCAATGATGTATCCAAAACACAATTATTTTTCTTATAGTTGTACACTAGTACTTTTAAAGTTCCACTGTAATATCAAACCTCTGTAGAGACAGTGATTAATGCAAGTGCTTCAAGTACAGATATATTAAAACTGAATTTATTCTGATAACGCTTAAAGTAAATGAAAAAATGTGCACACTGGAATGAAAAAAACCCCACAGTATAAACTTACAGCAAGGGCTTTTAATCCAATTGAATATTTGTAAATTTTCATATAAGTGCTGAAGTACGATACCAAAAAGTTATATAACTTCATAAAAAAAAAAAAAAAAGGAAAAAAAAGAAAACACACTCAAAACTTTGGATTCAAAACAGTTTAGACAAACTTGTAGGAAATTGAGCTAAGTCAGGCATGAACATAATTACTTCCAATAAAAGGGAACACACAACCAAGAATGCAATTACAAAAAACCCATATATCCTTTAACCACAGAATACATAGAACAAAGTTTTTCCTGTTGTTCAAAATTACTGTAATTTTATCTGGCTTCATTTCAACTAGATTTTACTGCTAAAACAAAAATTAACTCCCACCTTCCAACCCAATCTACATAGGGATTTTAGCCAAGTGAGTCATACCAAAGAACACCAGTCAATTACACATTTTATCAGAATATGTGGCATTTGATTATTAAACACAAAGAAGGTTACTCAAAGGCTGTACTAAAATTCTACAGATTATGCAATAACAGCAAGCAAGTAGACATGTAGTACAATAAACCTATTACCTGACTATTTGAAAAATAAGTTACTTCAAATAAAATGTAAATGAATGTCTTAGAGTAGCAATTTTAATTTCTGAAGCGTGGAAGCCTGATTTTAGTAAAATCAAGATGGATTCTGTCATAAATCTAGACATTAATTTAGGTCACAGGCAGCACCTCCAGTTCCTTATAAACGACTACTATTTTTCATTCAAACTGCTACTGTTTGATGATGTATAAGTACTTTTCCCCCCCTGGCAAAATCTTAGCTGTCATAGGCACATATATTAATGGGAGAGCAGTAAATCAGAAGAGCTTCCAACAATCCCACTAGGGTACTGGAAGACATACCAAAAAAAAAAAAAGGAAGTACAGTGCTGAAGGCACAGATCGATAACATCAACCTGAGAAAGCAATGTTGTCCCAGCAACAAAAAGAACAGAAAGAATGCAGACAACTATTCAACCGAGCAATAAGCTTATTAACTGACCCACTGAAAAGCTATCCAGAAATCTCTTATAAACAAACCGTAATTTGTTTCTTAATTGTTTTCATCATCAGAGACAACCAGGAGTCCTACAGGTGAAGTCACAGAGTTTATCGCCTTTATATATAAAGGTTAAAGAATACAGTCAAAAAATCAACATTACAAGCCCCAAATTCCTTCTCTTGTGTTTAACTTTTTTTTTTTCCCCACTTTCTTTACTATTTCCTCAAGATGGTGTAAGGAAGAAACCTGTGTGAAAACCATATACTTCATAAAAATGGCACCCATGGAAAAATTCCTTCCTTGTCTTTAAAGGGTCGAAAAACAGCACTACATTGCCAACTTGTTCCTGAGGTGAGCTGGATGGGCATAGTGACATTACAGAAGAGCGCCCAACCTGGAAGGAAGAGGGCTCCAAGTATTTTCTCCTTTCATAATCAAGTCAATGCAGGTTCACCTAACCCAGATTATGTCTTCATTTCCCTTTTTTTATTCCCTATTTTGGATCTCTGAAGAGGATACTCTCAGAAAAACGACCAGCTTTTTTTTTTCCTCTGCTCATCCACCAAAATGCTTTTGGTATTCCACTTTCTCCCTCCAAAAGCTGAGAAGAATGAATTTAGACCAGCTGAGGACCTAGCCGTTACTGGTTACCAGATGGCTGTCAACCGGGAGTGTACTCATCTTAATGGTTAAGAGACTGACAAGATCATAGCTTTAAAAAAAACAGTATTTCAAATTTTTATATACAATACAGTAGGTATGCGTACAAAAAACTATTCCTTCTGATTTTATTTTAATAGCCTTGCTTTCAGAACTAAACATTAATTAAGAAATACACTTAACATTTACAGGAGAAAAATTTAAAAAGTAAGACAGAAAAAGATATGACACATTCTGTGGAGTCCCATCAAGTCTCACTGCCCCAAAGAAATCCTGGATAGTGTATTTTTCAAACACAATTTGCCCTGAAGACAGCATGGATAATGAAGCAGGGAGCAAGATTTTATTTTTCAGACTGTGAAGACCTCTGAAATGAAGGAAATCCATACGGAGATGACAGTGTGAAATGGAGATGACTTTGGGATAACAGAAATCCTACTACATAAAAAGATTTTGATCTTTCTTGACTCAACCATACACCTTAGCAAACATTTCTGTTCTAAACATCTTAGTATATTTCTCTCATTTGAAAGGTAAGGTTTTTACCTCATTTAAAGGAAGACTCTCCTTTTAAATAGTACATAAGTTTGAAAATTCAGAAGGAAGGAAAATTTCTTTCAGTGAGGTTGTACTACTGAGAAATATTCTGGAAGTTTTCTCAGAAAGAGAGAGGCACGTCTCTCCCTCTTTCTTTTTTTGTATTAGATTTTGATGTCATCTTGATAAATTGTATCTCCCAGTCCAAATGCTGATCAAAAGAGGATATTCTGCTCCTGAAGGCATCGGTGTGCATAGAATTCAGCACTACTTTACATTCTAGGGATATTGGAAGAGGGAATATTAACCAGGCTCAGCTCTTTTGAAACGAATGACCTGAAAAGAGGAAAGCTTTTCTGTATCTGCGAGCTTTATAATCTCTGGATCACTTCTGATGGCCACTGCATGACAGTTTATCTCCTCATACCAAAAAAGATTTGTAGATTTTATTGCACCTAATGTATCTCAAGTTTCTAGAGCAAAGAACCACTCTGTTCCTGGAAGGAAACAGACTGACATGTAAGTCAGCAGTAATACAGGTGTTTTCAACAACTGCAAGTAAAAAGCCAATGACATGTAATTGGAGATGGAGACCATTTACAGAAGACTAACAACAGAGTAAATGTCTACAGGGACGACCAAAATATATCAGAGAAGGAGAAAGAGATTATACAGTGACAGAGCACCAAGGGATGGGAAAACAAAATAGTATCTTGCTTCAAAGGCACTTTAGATTGCATATTTTCTGTAATTTTTCAGTATATGCACTTAACGTATTTTTCACAAAATGCTATGGCAATATGAACCGGACTAAAATTGACAATGTCAATGTAAAGAAAAAAGAGTGTTCTACATTTGTTTTCTGTTAAAATGCAGTACGATAGCCTGAGAATTGTTATTACAAGAGAAATGCTGTTAATATTCTGAAATAAAGAAATTCATAATTCTTGGTCACCGTATGGAAACTTTTCTGTATAAGTATGGTGATGTGCATGGTAAGATGACATCCCTGCATTTAATAAAGGAAAGTGAGAAATAAAGTTCTTACAGATTCCGTTTGATAGACACGTTACTAATCAATAAATTCTGAAGGCTACTTTATTAACAGACAGTTTAGAAACAGAAACATATTTGTGGAAAACAGGGCTTTGAGAGGAATAAGAAATGCAATACTGTTCCATGTTTTAGTTTCACAATGTAACATAATTTCATACATTTTAGCATTATACACATAACCAAAGGCCAACCTACTTGCAATTAAGGGCATCCCACAAAGCCTATGAAATCAGGGAATCATTTCAATTCTTCTCTGGATGGGGGGGTAACTGAAATATGAACTTGTACATTATTTTTGCCTGTGCTGATCATGTACATGTGTCAAATTCTTAGCCATAAATCTGTTTTACTACATTTTTGCATATATTGATTCAATAGCCAGTTTCCAATATCTTCATGTGTATCAAACCAGGCTAGGAGGTCTCTTCAGCACACTATTTAATTAAATTTCATAGTAGTAATGCTTAAGAGCGTTTCTTTAACTGCTCGCTGAAGAACCATCGCCACAGAACATATTAGTGCCTACCAAAACTTATGAAATAGACAGAAAGAATGTTAAGAAAAACAGTGTTAAAAAAATGAACCCACACCTGTTTCTCAAGACATTTCTTTTTTACAAAAAATCCTTTTATTTGGGAGAGCTGGACATTGAAAGTGCCGCATACATAGATTTATGACATCCATCACAATTCAACCTACTTATATGGCTTCAGAGTTAAACAGATAGGTCCAGCAGTCAACATGAAACCCTTAATGTGTAACATGATTTAGTGATAATTCTGTCATCACTAATTTTTTTGCCAATTCCTGAGTGCAAAAAAACCCCTTTGATTTCACTCTCTCATCCTTTATTCCCTTTTCCTATGTAACGTTCTGGTTACACATAAACATAAAAGTGCATGAAATGGGTGAGTAATGTTTATTTAAAAGTAGTATGTAAATGAGTAACTACTGTAAAGAGTCACTACCTCATGTACTTACTATATGCATAAGGTAAATTACTATATATGCATATTCAGCTTCTAACAGTGGGCTTTGTATGTGCATGAAATGGGAAGCACATATATAGCAGGATATCATAGAATATAATGCATTAAAAATTAATAAAATTTATATATTTCCATAGGAAGAGAAAAGTAGCAGGAATTAAGTTTGCTATTTGTTTTTACGTAGAAGCATCTCTATATCTTACTAAAGTGCAGGAAATGAGAAACAGCATATCAGAAAAAGAAAGCTGTAGATGAAACAGAAGGCACCTCAAGTTTATAGCCCTCTTTCGCTTCAAATAGTTTCAGACTTGATTAGTTTTATATTGCAGATAAGAACTTAAGAAAAAAGCATTATTCCATTTTATTAGTATCAGATTCCAATGGGGAATAAAGCCTTCATGACTTAATATCAGAGTCTATCAGCTGACAGAATCTATAAGAGTGATCATCCATATTACTCAAAGGTCCTGATGTCATTTGCCGTTCTCAGAACTACTCGCCCTATTCAGCTCTGATGCTTTTGTGGTCTCTGCTTCACTTCTCACTTCTGCTTTGCCATCACAAGTACAATTAATCAGCTAATCTTGGAGATGTCAAAAGACATTCAGTCCTCCAGGCTATTTCCTCTCCGCGAGAAAAGCATTCTGTTCAGTAATCAGACAAATGTATTTGCGAATGCAAATGCAGCTTACACAAATTCTCTTTTCATTTGCAACACTGGTGTTTTCAAAAACACTATCAGCACTGTTGTATTACTCATGCTCTTCAATAAGAATTGCCCTTTTGTTCAAAACCACTCTTATTTCCAGTATAAATAGGTAGATAAAAAGTTAAAAACACAGATAACCAGCTAATAAAATTTGCAATAATCTAACAAAACATTTATCTTGGATTTAAAATACTAAAAGTAAAATTTCAATGAAAGCAGTAACTTCATTTTAAAAAATCCAAAAACTTAAACTAGCTGTGGTTAGTTGGCCTTGGTGGCTGCCAGATGCCCACCCAGCCACTCTCTCACTTCCACTCCTGAACTGGACAGAGGAAGAGAGAGGGAAAAGCTCATGGGTCAAGATAAAGACTGTGAGGCCATTTACCAATTACTGTCATGGGTAAAACGGACCTGACTTGGGGAAAATTAATCTGATTTATTGCAAATTAAAAATTGAGTACAATAGTGAAGAAACAAAGACAAAACCTAAAACCCTCTTCCTCCTATTCCCTCTTTCTTCCCAGGCTCAACTTCACTGCTCTGTTCCCAACTCCTCCACCTCCCGGGGAACGGGGGTCGAGTCAGTCCATAACCCTTCCTCTCTGCCATTCCTTCCTCGCACTCCAACGTGGGGTCCCTCCCAAAGGACAGTCTTTCACAAACTGCTCCAACATGGGTCCCTTCCATGGGCCACAGTTCCTGCCACGAGCCTGCTCCTGCACGTGCTCTCCGTGGGCCACAGTTTCCTTCAGGGCACCATCCACCTCCTGCGGTGTGGGGTCCTCCCAGAGCTGCAGTGCGGGTGTCAGCACCACCACGGCTTCTGCCATGGGCTGCAAGGGAAACTCTGCTCCGGCAGCTAAAGCACCTCCTCCCTTCCTTCTGCTCTCACCTTGTTCCCTGCAGGGTTGCTTTTCACACTTTTTTCCTCAATACTCTCAACTGCACAGCGTTTTTACCCTTTCTTACATACCCTTTCCCAGAGGTGCCACCAGCCTGGCTGCAGGGCTGCAGTGGTGGTGGGTCCCTTGGAGCCAGCTGAAATGGGCTGTGTCTAGCACCTACAGCTCCCTGCTACAAGCGCCTGGGCACCTCCAAAACAAGCACAACGTGCTTATAAGGTGATGAAAAGACACTCTGCTTAGTTATCGGTGGGGTTTTTTTCCTTAATTGAGATCTTAGAAGTCATTCACATTTTTATGCTGCTCAATGTGTTCAGCACTTGGCAAATGAAAGTGAATCACTTCTCAAATCTAAAGCTTTAAAGGATGGTTTCTTAGCAAAATGTTAAGATAGTTTTTACATAAACTGTGAGCAATGTTAAGAATCAACTCTGAAAGCAACATGATTTTAGCTTACACAGCCTAACGAGCAGAGAATAAATATGACAGCTAGCTGCCCGTTTTCTGACTGACAATACAAGTCAGGTTTAGCAGGACTTTCTTTACCACCACCCACCATCATCACCACCCTTTTTTTTTTTTTGGTTTTAAACTGAGCTGCACGGATAAAACATCTTTCACTCCATGCCTCTGCATATTTCATTGACATAGGACACTACAGCAAACAAACTTAAGCTTTGAATTTGATTTATTTGAAGATCTTGGAATTTTCCAGAGTTGTGAAATTACAAAAGTTTATGAGGAAGGCAGTTTAAAAAATAAAGAACAGGTGAATACTACTCTAGGCTTTCCATTTTCTGTCTGCATTAAGGAGAAATGTTTAGAGGCACTTTCGGTTGAAAGCAGACTAAGGTCAAGTACACTGTTTGCTTCTGATACCCCTTTCTTTAATTGGACATGCAATTAATTTTTATCAAGTCCATGACAGAAAAAAAGACAGAGATATTTGGAGGCCTGCAGAAACCTAGAAGTTTTAGAAATATCTGTTTCTGTGACCCACGTTGATAGGCCCATGTTGACAGGCACCGCCTTGCAGTTCAGTAAATGTATAAACCTCTTTGTGGGCCTTGAAGTACTTTAGTACCATGTAAATGCTACAGAAAATCCAATATTATATTTTAAATGAATAACCTTGCTTTCTGTACAATCAATTTCCTGATCAACATGAACAACAACAAAAATGGAAATAATTCCCTCTACTAAAAAAAAAAATAAAAAAATATATATATATTCCAAGAGAGATACAAAAAAAAAGTATTCAATAGTTCAGAAGTGGCAGAATCAGGACTATTCACACAATAATAGTTTGATTCATTTTCCCATAATATTTATTTAAAAGACAATAAATTTCCTTCTGCTCTCTGAATCTCTTTAACTCCAAGAATATGAGAAGGAAGGAACTGAGATATATAGAGATTTATAGGTTGGAGAAATTAGCCCCCTTTCAAAATTTGACCAGATTTGTTTTCAACTACTACATAATTTTAGCAACACAGAAAGCACTGATAATCTAGCCTTAACACCAAGATATACATGTAGCGAGCAAGGCTCATCATAGTCTGGCAGTCTTCAAGGCAAAGCAAGGGACATAGCACCAATAAAAGAAGTTTGCAGGTCTGAGGCACAAAATAAAGCAAAAACAGGACAGAAAATTTATTTCAACTTCTAAATGTCAGTCTCACTTAAATGTACTTATTTGAATTAGGACGCTAGCTGTTGATAAAGATCGTAGTGCAACATAGCTCATACAAAACTGCTGAGGTACTAGTTTAAGCATCAGGAATATTCACAGTAACTGAAGACGCAATAGAACAGCAAAATAACTTTCCTTAAGAAGAAAATAAAATATCTTTAACAGGATTTTTTTTTAAATTATTTTTAAAGTCTATACAGGTGGAAGAAATGTTGATAAATTTTCACTGTGGATCATAATTTTGTTTCATGCTATGTGTATAGAACATTAAAGAGAAACTATGCTTTGTGATGCTCACTACCTTTAAAAGTTACTAACTGTTAAGGCCAGAAGGCATTTCTGCAACTCGTGACAGGCTACCACTGTTTTGCACAAGTTAAGGCATCATGTTGCTCATCAGCTTGGCTCATCACTGGGCCCAGCACAGGGCAGTGCCTTCAGACTTGGTGATTACATTATAAACTTACACTGCTCCAATCCCAGTTGTATTCTCCATACTTTAAAAAGATAACTATATTACTACTGTATTTGTTGCAAACACAAAGTCAAAGATGACGGATCTGAAAGCCCACAACTTCATTTTGAAGTTGTGTTATACAATTTTCTAGACTGTTTAAAGCAAAGACTCAGTAGCTATATATATATGCACACTCCCATAAGGACAATCACCCAAGTAATCCATTCACTTCTAACAAAACGATTCATGTTACCTCAAGTGCTACGCAGCAAAATGCACAATTTATTACTTATGAATATTTTCCATTTAAACATTAACATACCAAAACCAACTTACCAAACAATAGGTTATGGCTAAAGGATGTTTAATATCATTGTGGTTCAAGTGATGCCTAAGTATCAGTTTCCTAGGTAACAGTATGTCAGTATACAAACATGCTTAGTATAGAGCAGACAGTAAAAACATCAACTACAGGGAAATAGACCTCCTTAGATTGTTTTTTAATGAGAAAAAGAAAGTGAAAAGTTAATGTATCTCTATTTAGACTATGAAAAAGCTTTAATAACTTAAGACAAACTCTCTACAAGAACCAGTACAGTACCTAGGGTTATTTACTTTCGTAACAAGTTTATTTTCTTCTGTTCCCAGGTTCAGTGAAGCACTTAGTCACGTACAAATTATTTAGCAACGGACCCTGAATCTATTCTGTCTGAAACCTTAAAGCGACATGTTAAATATTTACACCTACTCCTTTTCACAAAAACATGAAGGGAAATCGTGTCTAACAGTTTTAACACGCATCCCACATCTTACACTTAGATAAGCAGTAGCTGTGGCTTTCACTGCACAAGATGTGGGGAGCAGGCTAGAAGACTGACTGAAGAGTCAATAAAACAATCATTTTGATTTTCCTTTTTAAGGCAATTTCATTATTGGTAAAATTAGAAATAACTTTTTTGAAAAGCTTAGCTCCTGAAGTCCATGTTGGAACCATAGTACTGTTAATGAATATTCAAAGTATAGTATGGAACAGATGGAAGTAAAATCATCTCGTGTATAATATCATAAAAGTATGGGGCAGCAAGAGATACGGATGCCTTCTGGATGAATATGTATGACAGCATGGAATGCACAGAGAAAGTTACTAAAAAAACTGTAATACAAACCTTTTTAATGGGCATATCTTTCAAAAACTTTTAAAAAATTTTATTCCATCATAAAAGGAACAAAAATTTTAATTACTCATTACTTTTTTTTGGTTAGCCGTTTAATCTTTTAAAGATATTTGTAGAAAAAGTAATAAAGGCAGACTCCACTGTACACTAAGGGTGGATTCCTGAGAAGTGAGACAGCTAGCAATTTCTCAGATAAAGCAATTTTTTCTCATCAGAATAAGCAATAAGAGATACATATAATGATTTATAAAATACATATACTGAAATACACACAGTACAAAGGATGAAGTATGCAGGATGGAAAGGAAGGAGAAAATTATCAGGACTGTCACTGAAGTGCTACTTCTAACTAATACCTGACAATCACCTCATTTTTACATCTTTCATTGTGACTGATTTGATTCACCTGAGGATGAAAACAAAGACGGTGAAAATGTAACTGCTCAGAAAAAAGGCAGAAGACAACTGTCACAGAAGATTTATATCAGGCCTTCAGTTTTCTAGAAGAATCAGCTGAGATCTTTTGAAACAGTGATCCAACCTGAAATGCCTGCATGTACTTCAGTTGATGATCCTACTCCCGCCTTTTACCCCTCACACCCTATACACTATCCTGTGTATTTACATAGTGTGCACGCATCCACCTGCTATAAATTTAATTCTTACAGAAAGAACTGCTTTACTGTTAAACCCAGGCACTTCACCTATTACACTAGTAAAGGCTAGAAAGCAGGGTAATGACTGGCAAAGCAACTCTGAAACTATAAATAATGCAGCAACACATATCAGAGCATTCCTGTCTGAGAAATGTACATGTTAGAGAGGCTGACAACTAAAAGTTTTGAAGCAAGAATCAATTTAATATAGGGTAAAAAGCAACCTGCTTGGACAAGGTGATTTTAGTGCATAGTTGATGAAAGAAAGCTCTGAGTTTTCACAGGAAACAATATATGCAAAGAGCAATAAGCGAGATCCAGCACAAGTAAGTGCCCTTTCCTCAGTTTATAATAAAGCTACATATTTTTTATGCACTTTGATAAGCAGGGATAAAACAAAGCCCACTCTGGGCTCCAGGGTCTGCAAGAACAGCAGCAGCAATTACATCAGTAACTCTTGGATTGGCGTTATCTCTCTCCTCTGCACTTCCTACAATTCTGATTAATCATAACGAAAGACTGACTAGCTACAACAGAAAAAAGAAACAAAATAAATGAATACTTCACAGTCCCAGAATTTTTGGACTTTATATATTTGTCTTTTTTAACCTTTGCAATGTTTTGAGGAGCAAAGAAGCAAAACTATTATTGATGCAAAAGCGGAACTGAAATGAATCAATGCTTTTAATTACAGTTCCTTTGAAAATCTAGGAACTAAGTTTTGGGTCACAAGTAATATAATTGTTTCCAGTTCTCTTCTTCTGGAGACCATTTTTCTTCCACCACCATTTTTCTTCCACCACCATTCCCCCCCCCCCCAAAGTTTAGGAACTACAAATACACTACATTTCAGATTAGTGTTTCCATCCTATGAAGTACATATGAAACTGTAGAAATCCTTTGAAGATGAGTAAGTTTCAGACTAAAAAAACCCAAATTTCAAGCAATGAGATGAGTCCATGGCAGGGAAAAAACCTCATTTTTACCTGGGTCCTCCCCTTGCCATTTCTTCTTTTTTTATATATAAATCTACTTTAGCCTCTTCCCCAAAAGAAAATAAAGAATTATGGTACTAGTGGTATTTTGGACTGAAGCAGACAATCATGATGAAGCAGACAGTGATTACCCACGCTCTCTCACTATTAAAACACCGACTTACTTGTTTATGTGCCCTAGCTCAAAAGTATTGTGAAAACAAAGTAATTTTAAATGATAATCTGGTCTATGTAAATAATTTCAATTATTAAAAGTCCCTATTGAAAAGTCTTTTATTTTGTAGACCCAAATTTTAGGCAGATGGTGTTGCAAAGTAATTCTGATAAAGTATCAGCGATACTGCTGTTATGCATTGATACTGGTTTGTTACTTACTGGTTACCACAGCATTGTGACTGTATGTGTCAACACATATGCATACACGTCTTCTAACGAAGAAGACTGCTATCCAGGACTTCATACTAGATTACCGTCATGGTCGTCTTTATTAATAATTACACACAGACGTCTTCTCTTGTCACGTGAAAAGTTTTCTCTAGTCTTATCACAAAAATGTAAAATACGTCAAAACCAAGACTGGCAAAATATATCTCCTCTGAATCAACAACTACTACAAGTTACATTTATAAATGTTTATATTGCTGACACAACAGTCTTATTCTGTCTTTTGGACGACGCAGGGGGAGGAAGGGCAATTACAAGGAACTTTAAATAAGAACAGACATAAAAGTATCTCAATATTTTGGAGAAATGGTATTTCACTGACACAAACAGCATTTGCCTGAAATAAATGTTACAAGAAGTATCTGCTAAAACAGAAAAATGTCCATCTATGCAATACTATTTATGAGGCTAAAACCGCAAATTTTATTAATTTCTATGAGTGTTCAAATGTTTAACCTAGCAATGTCATACTTTTCCTCATTTGTCCTTAAAAAGGAAAAGTAAGAGCAGCCATTTACAGGAATCCACAGCTTTGTTGACTTTATTTTTTTGATAAAAACAGAAGGTAAGCATTATTTTGACATGTTTGCAATTATGTTGCTACAGCACTCCAAATTTATTTAGAATTTAGCATTTGCAGATCAGACCTTCAACATTTCAAAGATGGTTATTATCAAAGACTGACAAATTTGAAATGACGAATGTTAGCTTCTTGCAAACACATACATAGAACCCTTGGTTTATAATCCTGAAAGTGTAGGGTCACAACCCACTAAGGTTCACAAGCTGGAAATCAAGTAAGATTTTATACAAAGGTTATACGGAAGCAGGACACCGTAGTACTAAGTCTGAATGGGAGAAACCAAAAAGTTTAACGAGCCCATTGCTTAAGATGTTTCAGATGTATTAGTGTTTTAACCACTTTGAATTGAAAGTCGCATTTTGGAACATAACCAGTGTAACTACAGGCTCAGTAATAACATTTCAGCTGCTTCACCAATACTTTTGCAATGTGTTTGTAGAAAAGACCACTGTACCTATGAAGAGGTATGAATACACACACAGAACAGTATTTTAAAATATTAAGCATACCTGCGTTCGCAGAATTTCACCTTTTGACAGCTGCATATCACCAGTCAACTCTTTCACAGTAATGCCCAGTGGTTCCAGGCGCTTGCTGAAGTAATTTGTCATTTCAGCTGCCAAAGCCTTCATTGGAGCAACATACACAATCTGCACCAAAAGGACACTCGCTTGATAAATGAGCAAACCCCACAACGTCGTTTGTTTCATGGCAACCATTACAAATCACAATTTATTGTGAAATATGATGCCAGGCGCTTACAGTGAAAAATCTTAATAGTGATATATGAAAAGTAGTTATCTTTGTTAGGTAAGCGTGCAGCTGTTTAAAGGACAATGGATTTTGTTTATACAGCCTCATCACTTTGAAAATTGGTTCTGCATCAAAGCTAAACGCATAGCTTTTTACTCGTATAATAAGATTTTTAGAACACAAATAAGAATAGCTTTAATGATAATGAAGTAAATCAAAACTAGCTTTATCTTCGACTTGAAAAAGTGTAATGCCCTTGAAAACTTCCTAATTTCATATTCCATGTATAACATATAATGGGCTTTACCTTACAAGTTAAGAAGCTGTTACTTGGTTCATTAAACTCCTACCTTAAACTCATCCTTTTTGATAACACCATGCTGGACATGCTGGCGAATTTCATGAAGGACTGTCAGCATGGCAATGTTAGTCTTCCCAGCTCCAGTGGGGGCACAGATTAGCATGTTCTCATTTGTGTTGTAGGCAGTCTCGAAAACTATAGATTGGATTCGGTTTAGTCTTTTCATGCCTTTAAAAGCAAGTTGTCCAATCTGTTAAAAGAAACAACATGCATATTTTGGATTTATCAGACATTTGTGTGTGTGCGTGTTTCTACACATATTAATCATAAGCAAAAGAACACGTGGTAACAAAACTCAGGATACCTGTTGAAATATACGACTCCAACCCAGCCCTCAAATATTGAATCCACAAGGAAAACAAAATAATAGCAGGATGACATCTGTTAAAATTAGTCAAAATCTTTAGCCACATGCTATTTCAGCATTTAATTTTTTTTTTAAATCAAGACTGTGACCAAAACTAATATACAGTAAAATCATAACCGATTAATAATTAAACATTAGTAAACCAGCAATAGTCAGATTAGAAGAATATATGTCTTTAAATCCAAGATGACACATTATGACTACTCTAATGGAAGAGGCAGCAATACATGGGAACCTGCTGAAGAAACAGATTATTTCAAAAATTATTTATGATTAATTTTGTGCAATGATGTTTAATTATGCAAACACACACACAAATTCATTAACAATCTTCTCTTTGCTTCAGAGGAAATCTCCATTTTGCAATTGTTAACGTTCAGACCTTTCTCCAACAATACTGCAGCCTCCAAAAGGAACATAAAACTTGCACGTGTAGCCCCAAATAAACTTTCAGAATGTTGTCAAAATTAAATTATATCGTTAATACAGGCAATTGTTGCAGTTTAATACATATTTAAATCTTATAAAGTTTGAACCATCAATTATAAAAATAATTTGTTCCTCTTGGTCTCTCTGAGAACTGAGATTTTCACCAAGAAAGAACTGCTGTTGACAGTTACAATTTCTGCATTTGAAGATTCTAACACTTTTGCAACTGAAAACCAGACTCTTAAGACATAAGATTAATTTTCTAATAAACTTCCTTTTTCTTAGTTACTTTTCATGGATATCTAAAAGACACTGCAGAACACAGAATTATATCCTTCCTACAGATTTAATTACCTGCACTGCTTCTACTAACAATCACAAAAAGAATCTTATGATGATTATAGTTTTTATTTCAATTGCGGGAAAATGCAAAAGCACAAATTCACTGTAAAGATCAGTCTTGAAAGCACCTTCTGAAGATCTCCCTTTCCATTACTCGGGCGCTTTAGTTAATTTACAGTCATTTGCTATGGTAATAGCCTCTCCAATACTAATAATATTCCTTCCAGTTCTTTCCAATACTAAGCAAATTCTTTCAGCAGAACCCATTTTATTTCCACCTCAAGTAATGCAAGCTTAGGAATGAGGGTTTCACTGGCTATTCAAATCAAGTATTTTATTTAACTTCACAACAAATAGCACTAGGTCTCTCGTTTTGCTGCAGCTTCTTGGTAGTAGCTTCATGTGAGAGACTGAGATCACATTACAAATTCAGGTTAATACACCATTTTCACAACACATAAAAATGCTCTGCTCCTAAATGTAGAGGAATGATGTACTTAATGACTGGCCAAATGTAGTTGTATTCTAGAAGACTTTAAATATCAAAACCCATCATTCATTGATAGCAAAGTCAATGAAAATAGTATGCAATCAATGCACTACTACTTCTTGAAAAATGTGCTTTTCAATTCAGCCATACCTTTGTCTTAGCAAAGCTTTCAGGTTGAAAAATGCTTGTGCAACATTGAAAAAACAGTTCCATTCAACTCATGGATTCCATTTGTATTTATCGGATTGACACATCTCAAATACATTCAAATACCTATTCTAAACTGTTAAGTGTCTTTGGTGGAAAAAAAAAATAATCTAATGCAAGTACTTCCAGTACTTTTCATCAAGTTTCTTCAATTTTTTTAAGGGGCTGAATTTCAGGATTACAACCGTTTTCACTATTAATTTTCTTTCACAGTTTATTCTGCTTGCAAGATTGCAGGGGGAAAGCTTATTTGTTTTGCACCAAGTTTTGTATACGTAATGCTTACTCGGTGTATCGTCTTCAAAATTAATTTCATCTTCATGAATGAGACTATTATAAAGTGTTAATGGGTTTCCTGGAGACCTGGTAATTACAGTAGTGCTATTAGGGTTCTATGAGCTATTTTTATGGCCTCCTTAGTCATTTTAGGTTTGTAATTTGCCTGATACTTCATTTTGAGATTTCTTGATAGTTCTTTGAAAATGGTTATATTTTTCCTTTTTCCTTCCCGCCCCCCTCCCCCCATCTAATTGGTTTTAGAGGCTATTATAAGTACTGTAAATTTCACACAGTGTTTATAATAAAGGATCTACAGACAGAAACACAAACACAACTGGTGACTACAGAACTGAAGTAACAAAACACTGCATTGCACAACATGTATATTACTTGAGCAGTTTTTAAACAAAAGCAGAAACATAGTTGTCTAAATGAAGTCCATTCAGAAAAGAATGACAGGAATTTTTCACAGTCACATAGTTGAACAAGTATGGCTTTACACACAGAGTCGTGTGATTGTTAATATCCTTAGATAAAGTATGTCTTTAAGTGTTTTCTTAAACTACTGACTGTAGGAATATATTCTTCCAGCTTCTCTTAAAATGGGCAGTGCAAGACAACTTTTTCCTCTATATTTGGAAGAAATTCCATACACTATAGCCCTGGGACAAGCAATTGTTAGCAAAAATAAATAAATATTTAGATAAATAACATCCTGTCTCTTTTCCTATTGGAAAGCAGTAACACCATGGATAAAGACTGACTTGGTAAGCAGCAATAAACAAACAGATGTTCCAGAAGCAGCAGAGGAAGCTGTGTAACAACTTCGAAAAACCAACCTCACCTTGTTTTCTGGAAAGATACTAAGCCTACTGAAATAGGAACATTAAGAGTGGAATAAAGATTAATAAAAAATAAAACCCACAAAGGCCTGGTTAAGAACTGAAAGTGGGGTTTTTTTGATAACGACATTCTGACCAGAATCTAGACTTTCATTCAACACACTAATTAATTTTGAAGAAACCCAAAAGAAAAATGCTCGCACTGACAAATCAATACACAACATTCATAATCACAGTACACACTCAATGCATAACATTCTTTGATAGGTGACTCTGCAGGAACGTAATAAAGATGAAAAAAGCTACAAGAGAAAGCAATTCCAGAGAAAAACACTGTCTTAAGACTTCTTCAAACTAATTCCCCATTTGTTTGAAAAAAAATATTACAGTCTACCCTCCCCCCAAACTTCATTTTATTCCAAATAGTAAGTGCAAGTGCATAATCCAAACCCAGTAGTTCCACCCTTAAAAATCAGTAAGAAAAAAAATGGACAGCGGACAGAAATGCAACAGTATGCACAGAAGTCTACAGTTTGTCAAAGGTACTAGAAGACTTGCTTTTTTAATTTGTCATTTGCACAAACTACCTAGTTTGAAAACTGAAAACAATTTTTTTTTCACTCTGGCATATTATCATCAGTCAAGACTTCTACAGACCAATTCTTTTTCAGATAAACCAGTGAAATCCCTTTTGTTTAAAGGACTGGTAGCACTGGATGGTAGAATCTGTGAGGGTGGCAGAGCACTGGAAGAGGCTGCCCAGAGAGGCTGGAGTCTCCTTCTCTGAAGACATTCAAAACCCGCCTGGACGCTTTCCTGTGTAACCTGCTCTAGGCTAACCTGCTTTGGCGGGGGAGTTGGACCAGATGATCTCCAGAGGTCCCTTCCAACTCCTACCATTCTGTGATTCTGTGAACGAGACGCAAATTCTTCAGGTTTCTATTCCATGGCTGACTTACCCCTAGAATTCTATGCCAACCAAAGGAAATTTAAGCAGAATACAATCTGAGTGCTATTCTCAACAAACACAATTTCATGCCTAAGATGGTGCCACTTTTACATAAGCATGAATAAACATGAAAGACCACTGAGACCAACTTCTTCCACAAACCAGATGACACTCAAGGCAGCTCTGATATGAGTGTATAAAACCTTTATTTTTACTTCAGCAAGCTTTCCAATCCTTTCTCAAGGAATTTACTATTAGAACTAATGCATTTATTAGTAAACAAGATTACACTTAATAAAGATATTCTAAATTAGTTATTTCATTAAAAAGATATTTGTATGTTGGTGTTTTAACAGCAACTTAAAAGTAGAACAAAACTGTTAAAGTCATTAAAATAATATTCATGAGTGAGTCCATACGATTCAGTCTGGAGGCAAGCTGCAGCTCAGAAACACAACTGCTTTAACAACATGGTAGTAACAGTATCTGTTCTAAATAGCTCAGGCCATCAGCACTTTAGACAGAGTTTTAGCCATGCAATTCATTAGCCACACCTTGCAGTTCTACAGAATTTAGTATGATATAGAAGATACTTATTTTTTCCCCAAGGCATAACTGTGAAACCCGCTGTGGTCTATCTACGGTCTATAGCATTCTCCCACACCCAGAACAAAAGGGTGCTAACTATAAGTTCTATCAAAAGCAGAGATCTTTCACTTTCTTTGTCACTTCATGGATTAACACTAGTTGACAGAAACAGCTTGCCAGATGCAATTAACCTCAGTATCACAAATTTTCACTTGGTGGCCCAATTTGCTCTTAAGTCAACTTCAAGGTACAACGCCAGCATTTTAGTAGCAGCTTCTAAATGCAGTATTGGTATGCACAGACACATCATAATATGTTTTATCTAATCTATCCAGTGCAACACTAGAAAAAAAAAAACAACCACCACCCCATATTTAATTCTTAGCAATTTATCAAGAAAATATGTTTGGGTGTTATCTGCCTTAGAATTATCATATTTTATTGACATCTACAGGACATTCTCTTTCTACTCCTCATTCCAAAAGAGATTTTGTCTTGTCCACATTCATTTTTCCAGTTGTCATGTAATACTAGGTAAATTTTCTCACAGTCTGAAATAAATGTTAGTCATCTGTACTCACTTCCATAGCATAAAACTACCTAAAATAAATGTTCTATAATGATGACTTCTTCCGTCGTACTATAACAAAATCATATTACTACCCATTTATCATTAAGATAATCCACTGTACTCATAAACCAAGTTTAAACTTCCAGAATTTTCCATACTCATTGGCTTAATTTTAATGTAGATATATTTTAATTGAAGTACCTTACATATTTCAGGTGTAACAAATCCCATTCTGCAGTCAGTTGTTCTACTGCACTTTCAGTTAAAAGGATAATAGATCTAACTGGTAATAGCATGACTAAGCCATGCTGTTTTACAGAAAACCCATAAAATTCAGGAAATTAAGTCCAGATGTTCCTCGTCCTGACATATAAATAATCTCTAGGTCATCTTTCGCCCTTGCTGTACTTCGGAATGTTGTTGATTAAAACACACATCTATGCACACACACTCATACACACACACAAAAATATATATTTGTATATATATGCATATACACATAAACATTTTAATAATACATTCCCACTATCCCTCCAAATTAGGAACATTTAGTAGCCCCCCTGCTTTCTAGTTACGCCTGTATACACTTAAAGCACATTTTTGCCAGTGTTAATTCTATTTTGTTACTTTAGGTATGCTCAGAAATAAACATAGATGTTATACCTGGGGACTTCCACAGCCTCCCTCTCCTGATGATACTTTTCATATTCTGCTACTTTCATGGAGGTAGTAGCTCATGAGATTTAGAAACAATAAAAAAAATAAAAAGATAGCTATATAAATACCATAAAGGTAATATTATTTTTATATTATCTTAGGAGTACTATTTGAGAATATAATTTCCTACCTGCCCCAAAGACTGAAATGTTGTCTTTCCAAGTGCATATATACTTTTTAAGCAAAGGCTCATAACACGTAAAAGAAACTGCATGATGTTTGGATCTGCTCCATTTAGCACCAAATCGTATCAGTGAGATTTCATTGGACTTAAGGGGACAATTTTTGTAGGCACAACTAGCACACACAAAGATATGAAAATTATACAAGCGTACCAAATAGAGCTTAGGATCGGCTTTGGGCCATAATCAGCATTACAATTTCTTCAAGTACGTACAAATCATGTCTCATCCAAAGTGTAGTACCTGAAGACTTATGTGCTATAAAGGAAGCTTGGAGTAAAACACATTAGACTGATGCAAGTAACAAAAGGCATCAGAGAACCAGCAGCTGGTTTCAAAGCTGTACGCGCTACAAGTTACTAGACTAGAACTAAATGCAATTCTTGCACGGTCTGGTTATCCATGTCACTATTAGTGGCAATCACAGATCACAGAATCATTTAGGTTGGAGACCATCTAGTCCTATGCCCCTGCGCAAAGCAGGATCAACCATACCAGGTGGCCCAGGACTGTGCTGTTGGGTTCTAAGTATCTCCAAGGACGGAGACTCCACAACCTCTCCGGGCAATGTGTACCAGTGTTTGACCACCTCACAGCAAAAAATTACTTTCCCATGTTCTGCTGAAATTTCATGTTTTGTGTCCACTGCCTCTGGTGCTGCCACTGGGCACCACTGCGGAGAGTCGGGCTTCGTCTTTGTTAATCAGTCTCACATCAGGTATTTACTTGTAAGATTCCCCCCGAGCCTCCTCTTCTCCAGCTCTCTCAGCCTCTCCTCACCTGAAAGATGCTCCAGTCCCTTAATTAGATTAAGAAGCCAGAAGAAATTCCTAGAAATGACAGATAATGAACTATAAGGGTGAAATTATACTCTGGCATTCTACAGAAAAAAGAATCACAACCTATGAGACTTTCTTGAATATGTTTTTAATTTGAATTAAACATCATCTTTTAGAAAACTACGGAGTCTTGATTTTTAAAATTATCACCACATTCACTAGTTAATGCAATAGGTATTTAAGTAGCAGTAGCCATCAGGAACCAGGGAAACTTTCATACTTTCAAGTTGTATTAGTGTCATTAAACTCAAACACTTCAAAATTTTTCTGGATTCTGACAGAGAGTTCACAAGAATAAATAAGTACCCTGAGGGGGAAAGGAAAAAAAAAAAGTGTTCATAATCTATGAAAGGATCACCTCTGCTTAAAGCTATCGTAGCACACAAACTATGAAAATTACTATGGTTTTGCTTTATTCAGAATGCTGTTTTAAAATCCTGATTAAACATTTCCCCTCCAGACTTTCAGACTTCATGTTTGCCAAGACACTGAAACTGTTATTTTTCTGACAGTTACCGGTTCTCAGAAATGTGAAAATTCTGAACAGCTCATAACAACAAATGCTTTTCAACAAACAAACTTTCATTAGAGAAGAACCAGCCTCCATCCAGAGGAAGTCCAGAACAGTTCCATTAAAAAACAATTTGCACCAAAATCTAGTAGTATATTAGTCTCCTACTAACTATAGTAACATAGGCACTCTGTGAAAAGGAAAGCCAATCAAAAAAAAAAAAAAAAAAGAAATCAAAGAATAAAACCCCCTCATGTCTGGGTTTTTTTTGTTTTTGGTTTTTTTAACCATCAGTCCTACCATCTGCTCTCTTGAAGAAAGAAGAGAAATCTATGCAAAAGCAAGAAAGCAAGAGTTTTTAGGGAAAATATTTAACTTCATATATGACAGCCAAGAGCTAACATGCCTGAAGTAATTTCAGCAAAAATCCTTTTAAGTCTATAGATACATTGCCACCAACATTATCTAAACTATTCTTTTGACAAACTACACTATACAAACAACTGCAGCAGTCATACCTTTCTGTAGATTTCTGAATTATTCAACCACTTATTGTTTCATTAGAAATACAACATTCAGAAATACTCTTTGGTTCAGTGTATAGATTAAAACCAAAGACTTCTGCATGTGTAGACCCAAAAATCAGTTTGATGGGAATGACGGGAAAGCACCATAGCTCCAAGGCTTTCACTGCTGTGAGTTAAAACACGGGTACAGCTCGGGGAATCTCCTCTCCTCACCAGGAGGATTGTTGTGCTCCTCAGCCTAGTTATAATATGACAAAAGATTATAGACAGAATGATTATACCCTCTGGTGATTTGATTTGAGGAAATGGATAACAGAGTGTTTCAGAAAGATTTTTCCATAAAAGCAACTCTTTCCACAGCACAGCAAACATATATAAATTTTGGCATCCAAACAGACACACAGGCGAGATTCTGATTTCAGTGACACTATTGTAAACTCAAAAGTATCTGGTGTCAAGAGAATTATTCTAGATTATAGCAATGAAATGGAGATCAGAACACAGCCTCCTCTTAAAGCTTTCTGGTGCCATTTGTGAATTACACACAAAAATTACCGTGAAGTAAAGCAGCTAGTAGGAAAATAGCAAAAGGAAAATCGGTGACAGTTGTGGCATTTGCTAATAACATCAGAAGTTAAAATTTTATGAGGACAGAAGGATTTGAGTTTAATTTGCTCACATTTCATCTGTATTAATAGTATTAAATAAAGAGGGTTTCTCTCCTCTAAAATTTAAAAATAATTTAATGCTACAGAAAGCTTAGAGCATGGGAGAGTGAAATACAAAATTTAAAACATTTAGAATCTTGTTACCCTTTACAGTAAGGTTCCTCCTGGACTGCTACATATTGACACCTCCACTACCACCATTTCCCTCACTTTTCTACATGGAGCAATGAGGAAAATGATGTTTATATGCCTCAGCCTATTATACAGGTTTTGGGTTTTTTTCAATTTACAGAAGACTCGTAATTTCTTACGCTTGTATGCGACTCAAAACAGACCCCTACCTTGGCTGGGAAAGAGAAAAGAAATCCGTGTTAGAGGAACACTGTCTCAAAAGTAACTGTAACCAAAGAATTAATACAGAAAACCCCTTTTCTAGTCGTTCAAGAATATAGACACTGCAAGACAAAGGAAGAAACCCAAAATAAGAAGGAAAGATAATGACAGCACAGTGACAGGAATTATGTAAGTTCTGGCCCATGGGTGAGAAAAAAGATACTCTACTAACATGCAGCATTAAAACTGAAGCCCTTCTATGCAACCAATATAAAATGCTTTTTAATTTAGCTAACTTTTCCAAATTAAAGTGATTATAATATGATATGAAAGTACACCTTCATATCATATTCAACTTCTTGAAAGTTGAACTCTTGTATTAATTGCCATTTCTGAACTGGTTGGCAGAATTTTTAAAAAAACTGCAGTATATCAAAAGATGTCTAATGTATCCTTTTCCTTCCATATTCTTGGTGCAGTTTTGAACGAAAGATTTCTAAGCAGTAAGTTGTGTTGATGATGGCATACATTCATCTCAAAAGGTGTGGCTACTGCAACTAGCCTTGACAGATAACTGGAAAATCTAGTAGGGATCGAGAGTACTGAAAGAGAACAACAGATAGTCTTTGGCCAAACCTGAAAAACAGTGACCGCGCGGAAGACACAGACATCAAACAAAGGGATCAAAGTTCAAGCCCTCCCATACCACACAGACTTATGTGCATGATTGAGGTGTGGGTCAGGATAAAGACACAAAACTTTCTAAAGGGCTGCACCTGGGCATTTCTATTCAGCAATTCTCAGGATTGAGATTCATGGAAAATTAAGACACTGAAAACTACAGAATCACAAAAACTGAAAAGCTGATGAAGAATATAGTTAGTGCTTTGCAAACAGCACTACAGGTTTAACAGAGCTTTCACACGTACTTTGAAAAGGATACGAGCTGCAGGCTACAACTGGACCAGACTTTTTGTTTTGCTGTTATAGTAGCTATCGATATGCAAACCAGTCTTTTTTTCTGATCTAGGCAAATTACCGATGCAACACTTGAGAGAGGCATTCTTATTTAGCTTAAAGATACATTTGATAACAAGCCAAGAAGTCTCCATCTAAGGAGTACGCATGGCAGGGTGATAGTCTCATGCTTAGAGGTCCAGAAGGACACAGGTCCACAGGTGTCAAAAGCAAGAATCGGGAACAAAAGGAATTATCTCCTACATAGTCTCAGATGACTCAGGAAAAAATCCTCATCCTTTTCAGATTCAGGGAACAAAAGCAGAGAAGGAGGAATATTTACACAGAAGCTTCCTTTATTATATTATGTTTGACGAAAATAATTCCTATGAATGGCTAAATAAAATCTTCTTCCTCTGTATTTAGTTTCCTGCAAATGAAAAGTTCCTATTCCAGATCAATTTCCAACATGCTACAGAAGAAAGAAATGGCTTCTACTGTTACTGTTATACAAAGCATATCTACTTATTTATATGAAAAGAAAAAGTAACTACACTCTTACTTGATGTGTGCAGCTCCAGTGTTCTAACTGAAAGCTGAAGTGGTAGATAAATCCAATTTTCCAATTAGAATTTAGCAGAACTATTTTGTTAGAATAAAATACAAAACAGACACAAATTCTGTTTCCCACTTTAAGATACTTTACATTACTTGTTGCTCCCCGTTCTGCAGACTCAAACAACTACTACTCCTTGAAAATTTTAAAACTTTCACTATATTAGCAGCTACCGTGTGGTCTTGAGACTAATGAAAACTGCAATTCTGAGGTGAACAGCCTATCAGATAGAAAGTCAATCTTTTAGTCATGTAGTTCCTCTATCCCAAAACCTTTTAAAAACGTTTAAAACTATGTGGTGACTTCTAACTGAATCATGTGATGGGACGATCTCAGTCCCATCTCTATTACTGAAAGACCCGGGACATTCTGATCCTAGATGTGACATTCATGTATCAAGGGAGTACTGAAACTTGTGCTCATTGAAGACAAAGATTAAAATCAGACAAACTATAATTTGTTTAAAACATTTTCAGTGAGAGTTAATCTTTTAAACGTTACAGTGTATCAGAACTAGCACACACTTCCTTCAATTTTGAAAATTCTTACTTTGACATTTCTTAAAAATGAAAAACAATTTTGTCTTGAGTATAATTTTAATTAGAATTTAAAATACTATCCTCTATTTCTCTCTACACTGAAGACCGATTACTCTTAAGAAAGGAAGCTTGCCTTCAGGTATGCTATCAAAGTAAAGCAGACTACTGCATTCTTCTTCCACACTTGTACTACGAAATTCCATTGAGAAACAGCTATCCCCTAAACAGGACAGAGCAGAAGCACATTATTCACTCTCCAGTCTTAATTATCAAAATGACTAAAACTACTTTGAGTTGTTTTCATTAAAAACTTTATAGATCTCTGCATGTTGCTTTATACCAAAAAGTCTCTATATGCAGTCAGATAAATGTACCTCCCTAAAGAATGAATAATGAACATTTAACAAATTGCTTTCTCAATTTAAATATTTCACTTACTATGATCATTTAATGAGGTTAAAAAACATAACAGCTGCAAAGTCACCAGGTAGACATAATTGGATTTCAAATATTACAGTGATTAAGTACAACACGAAAAAAATGCTGTGAACCAGAAAGCTGGATTTTTTCGAGCTACGTGCAAGCTGCACTGTGGCAGAACATAACTACCTGAAATGCTTCCTGGATTTTTATTAGTAATTGGTTTTACTCTAAAAAATTTAATGCATAAATAAAAGTCACTCAATCTACAGTCAGTTGGGCATCAGAATTTGAGGCCTAAATATTGTGCTCGTTTGAAAGCAAATTTAAACCTGTCTTTAAGAGCAGGGTAACGGCACTTTTATTATTATATACTTTTAAAGCACAAATATCTTTCAGTACTTTTATTTTTAAATAAACTCTAATTAATTCAATACTATTTTATGCAAAGGCATCAGTTTAACTGTTCATGTAGAAACAAATATTTAAACTTTTAATGTAGAAGCCACTTCCTAATAATATTTTCAAACTATTTACTTTAGCTTGCCCTTAACATATGACATAAACTATTTATTCCTAATAATAGCTAACAAAAAATAGAAAAAAATAACAGAGTGCTCTGAAGGGTAATTACAGTTGAAACTAGTAATAATTTTAACACATCAAGTAAAAATTAAAGAATGGCAAACAGAAGAATATTCCCAGAGGAGTAACTATTGCTGTCATAATCTTTCTACGACTCAATTTTCTTCTCTATTTCAGTTAATTTCACACTACTGCTAACCAAGAAGGCAGGACTGTTTTACAGCATAGATGTTAAATGACTTTTTCCTAAATTTTACAAGGGAAGACTACATGCACAATCAGACATCTTTTCTACAAGAACACAGCTATTTTGTTCTTCCAAATCCCAACTAAACCAGCAGCATTCATGGAAGTTTTTCTGCCTGATCTACCGTAGGAAAATAAAAGGTAGGTGAGGGATAATGAATTTGTGTGTTAAGATCACCAACATGTGTGAACAATAAAAATACAAGTATCAAAAGACAAAAAGTACATCAGATTCAAAAAATATTTAGGAAATTTGTCTAACGACTTCTGATTGTAAAACATATTTTTCTGTGCACACTACCATCCATGATGAATCAAATATGCAATGCAATGAAAAAAGAAACATATACTCTCACAAAATCCCCTGAGATCCATCTCTCAAACTAAGCCAAAGACTGGACACCTGCTCTTTGGTAGCATAACCTTTTCCATACTGGTTGCATCCTTTAGTAAGACACTATGCACAGCGTAGCTGAGACTTTTGGCTGCCATATCTGGGTTTGCTTTTATTAAAACAAAACAAGAAACTAATTCTGAGAATGAGAAGCGTTCACGGACTCCTACTGCTCTGAACCGGGGCTCTTTTACACAAAAAAGCAACTCAGGTTTGTTGTTGTGGTGGTTTTTTGTGGGTTTTTTTCCTTTTTTTTCTTTTTTTCTTTAGTATTCAGAATTAGTTTCATTGGTTGAATCCTTACACAAATTAAAATCCTGACAGGTAAAAGCAGGTACTTTGTTAGATTACTTCTAGCTACAGGCAGATGTGTCTATTCCCACAGTGGCTGAGCAGGTGCTTTTCAGCAGCTGGTGCCCTTTACTGGTTTGCCTTTGTAAGTGTTCCCATCAGATTTTCAACCATTTCAGAGGCAGCACTACACAATACACACACACTTGGCAGCTGTGTAGAAAATGAAACAGGCTTAATATTTTATTCAAATCAGATGCAGTCAATTTTGCCTCATGTTAATATTAAAAATGCATTTCCCTATTCATATTTACTATTTGCATGACAAGGAGTGACCAAAATCCCAAGTAACTGTAAGAATATGCAACTCTCACATGACAGTATCTACTAAACATTTTTCAGCAATTTTTGCTTAGTATGTCATACACAGCCATGCTAGTTTAAAGAACAGACTAAAAGAAATTACGTTCTCTATATTCACCAGTAGAGATATTCTCACTAGCAGATTTTGACCCATATCATCAATTAATAGTTCTGGTCTTCAAACTTATACTGCCCAAGAAGAGACAACCCAGATTTTACAGAGTCCTTTTCAATAAAAAAAAAGTTGTACATTACTAGTTCGTACAGTAAACAGAGTATAAATGAGAAGATTCCGTTTAGTTTCAATTACAACTCCATTAGTGAAAGCACATTTGAGAATACTATTTGATATTCACAAATATTTTTTCTTGATATATCTACATTTATCAGTGTTTTTCACATACGTTTTCATTAATATCAAGCCTTTCAAAATAAAAATGTGCATAAAAACACAACCCACACTGACACAACAAAGAGCATATTCATCAGTTTTTCATAGCATCTTTGCCACTCTTGACATCGCCGGTGTCTTAAATGTGGCTTGTTCAAGTAACACAACTGTCAAACTTCTAAGATGTTAAAATGCTCTTATATGAGTACGTAAACAGCCAATACCAAAAATAAAACTATAACGTATTATACAATAGACTATCCTAATAGTGTTTAGAAACTGATGCTTAAAGAAAAAAGACAAAAGCCTTGATAATCTTAAAAAGAATAAAACCACAAGATTACAAAATATCTTTAAGCAAACTGCACATGACACTTGGACAAATGCAACTGAAGGAACTCATAATCAGATCATATTTTAAGCAAGACAGGGAAAGGCACTAGGTTATAGCTGAACAGCAAAGAGAAGTCTATTGGCCAAGAAGAAGATGGTAATTTTTCACCTTGTGAAAAGTCATCTGAAAAATTTGTGTAGATGAGCTAAGACAGCACATACTGCAAAAGGAAATCTTCATTCAGCCCAATTCTAAAAGAATCAAACTTGCTTAGTGTCAAACCAAAGCAAATAAACCTGCTGTGAGCCCACCAAAAGACAGGTCTATGACAGAGGCAGACACAGAACACTATTTTGGAATAAGAAAAAGGTTACACTGTAAGTTGCATAGGTCGCTTTTTATATCAGGGAAACCTTGTACAATCTTAAAATGTGGGTGCAAATGGTTATCAGTGAATTTCTCCAATAATCCTGGTAATCCAAAATTGTGAGGAAGTATCTGCATTACTTCCCCATTCTTATGGGGCAATAACAAAAGCCTGTTTTCATTTATACCTCTCTGGTGAACATTCTTCCAATTTCTATAAAAATAACCCGCTTTTAAATGGTCACATTACAGTGATTAGATCCACATCATCATACCAAAAATAAAAGCCACATCATATGAAAGGCCAAGGAGGATGTAGTTTGAGCAATTACAGGTTTATATCTGATCGGTTACATAATGCCTAGGCTCCTAAACTCATGAGTGGCATGATGTATTTGCTTCCTTTACCTTCAATCCTCCCCACTGAAAAAGAGGTGAACTAAGGCACTACTTCCCCAAGGGTGAATTGACACAGATTTTTTCAGTATATATGGACTGCTGCTTAGTGAAAGCTGCTTTTTGCTCTTCATAAAATCTGACATAGAATCATGCTTCGGTTCTTGTCTCTCTCCAATTATTCATCACCATCATCTCTTTTTTGCATCCTACATACATCTGTAGGATACATAGATTGGCTTGACTATCTTTTTTGCACACAGATCTTTCTTCCTAAAAAAAAAAGTAAAATCTAAAAAGCTGAGGGAAGCAAAGGGGAGGATACATAAAACAGTGTGATGGGTCTGTTGAAAAGCATTCGTTACTTTAAAAATCAACTCTGTATTAATAGGAAATATATATATACACACACACACCCCATATACATGTTGTATACAAGTTTTGTGTGTATACATATAATATATATATTATAAATGTATTTTTAGATATCTAAAATTTATATATTACTGTCTTTTTTATGTCTATGATAGTCTTGGACTGAGAATGGAAGAAGCATCATGGATTAAGGCAAAGATTCCAGTCATGTCACGCTTGCCTAATGCAGAGGTGTTTCAGAGAAAATAGTTTCAATTTTTCATCCTGCGTTACGAGTCAGGCCCTCTCAAAGACTATAATAGCGTCAAACACATCTTTTTGCAGAGTCAAAAAATCAGTTTTCTAACGCTAAGTGTATACTACAATCCTTATTGCCAGGTACCACTGCACTGCAAAATGCTATTTTTAAATAACTGTACCAGTTACAAAATAAAATGCTCTGGACGAAATCCATAAAATGGCTTAAAGATGAACATACCCAATACTGTGTTCAGCTCTTAAGAGCTAGCACACACCTGGGAGGTGTATCTCAGGAAAAGAAGTTGTATTACGGGTTTTGCCAGAAAACAAGATGTCAATCTATTTCTTATTTTCTTATTTTTAGAACAGCCTTGTTATCACTATCCCTGATGACACTTCCCATTCTTTTTGTGTTTTACTATTGCCAGTTTAAAAAAGAAAATCTTTATCCTCAGTATATCTCTTCTGAGATAGAAAAGAAAACAATGAACTATCTCATTTCAGCACGAGCATAAAATCTTATTCTGATGTTCTAGGAAACGTACTTTATGTATTTTGATAAAGGCTTCAGAGATGCAAAAATATTATCATTGCAGGAGAAAACATATAGGTGGAATCACGTTTAGAACAATAATATCAGATTATTGGACAAAATTATCCATCTGTGAAGTATTTCTCGATCACATATTTATTCTTTTATTATCTACCTGCTTCATTCCTAGTCCTCCCTTTTGGTGTTGACTTTCAACTTCTCAAAGTCATGGCTACTGGAGGGCAGCTGTAATCCCCAATCCTCCCAAACTTTGCTCCTAAGAACTCTGCCTCACTGGAGCTGGGACATCCACATGCCACGTTAAATCAAGGAATTCAGACTTTCACATTTCATTCTGGAATTAATTCAAAGTTGTACTACAACATTCGTGAAGCCTTGCTATGACTGCAGTATGCCTATATTTCAATTAGTATATCAAATCTATTTGGTATTACGATATCAAGTCTCCTTCTGTCTTTAAATTACTTAGATACGTTTTGTTTTAAAGGTGTGACCCAAAATAAATGAGGCTAATAATCTGGCATGAAATAAAATCAGTGATTCTGTTAAAAAGAAAAAAAAAGAGCACCTCCTGGTAAAATAATATTAGTATTTAAACTAACAGAAAGGTTTTACGAATCCAGAAAAATGCTATGGTATCACTTGTAGTATTAAAGGTTGTATCAATAAAGTAAGAATATTTTTTCAAAATACTTTTCAGAGACATATCTCAATTGCAAAGACATTCTCTACTGCTGAAAGAAAAAACTTATTAAGCATTCAGGAAATCATATAGTGATATCTAAAGATTGCAAAGCCACAGTACAGTGAGGCACATACTTTAAAAATATTACATTCAATGACTTATATTCAAGTACAGCAAGTGTATTCCAGCAGTCAGTTAGTAGCCAGCAACAGAGCACGTATTTGCATTTCTCCAACATCAGATTACAGGTAAATTTTAAGACCAGAGTACCATTTTACAGGTTGCGTATCATAGCAACAGATCTTTTTGATGAAGAAGTTAATAATAAACTATTTCTAATAAAACCCAGGATTTTCTTAATGGAAAAGATGATAATTACAACATAAGACAGACAGTAAACTGCTGTTTTGGGCACGATGCACATATTTTTACACTCTTTCAGCCAAAGCAACAGTATTTATTCAGACAATTGAAGTAAAACAACACACAAAAGCCTCAGCTGAGGCTAAGTTGGATTTTCAAACAATTTGATGCAGAAATTGTAAATATTGCACCTGGAATTACAAAGTAATGATAACATACTCATTAGCTCACATACTGAAGAAAATTAAGCCAGAACTTGTAGGCTTTAAGACTAACATCGGTGTAGGATCTTAACTCCAATATTCTTGCTAACCTGTTATTGCACATATTTTACCTTCTTTAGCCACTACTCACGAAATATGAAGACAGACTGCAACTCCTAATATACATCACTAGCCATTAAAATCATTGTATCTTGACCTACATGTGGTTTTTTTCCTTGTCTTAAGCTGGGACTAATGATTACAGAACTTGTAAACTTTCCTCAGAGCATTTTTCTAGTATACTTCATTGGATAAGTTACAAGATCTCAACAAAATTAAAAATATTTTTAAAAAATCATTCAATTCAGTCCAACTGTCAATTGCTGTTTGGAAATTACGCAACTGAAATACACAAGATCAACTTTGGAATAAATGGTCCAACATTCTGGATGTGAAAAACGTAATTTATGCAAAACCATCTATGCTTCTATCCAGTAAACTTACCTCGTACAATTTCAAAAACAAGAAAGTATTACAGGAAAAAAAAGAGAATATTGATTTTGTAATAATTCCTTCACATAATGCAGAGAGGAAAAAAACCACATTTCTTATTTAGACCATTAAGTAGTGCTAGTAAAAGGAAATAGAAACAACATGAAACAAAGAAATAAATCCTACCCTGAACACCCATTTAAGGAAAAAGCTGAAGTCATTTTTCACCAACAGCAATTTGTTAGATAAAACCTGTTTTCAGTCTTGAAGAGGAACTTTCCCTGACCTGAGTTTACGACTTTGAAGGTACATTTATTTGGCAAAAAGGCTGGCACAAAACCACCTTTATAGTAAGTACAAAAAATATATTTCACTAACGGTCAAGCTGCATGTCAAGCAGCCACAGCTAGTAAATCTAAGCTTGCACTTACTCCATTTTTAAAATTCTCATTATTGAAACAACCTAGCTAGCATGGCACTTTTGCAAGTAGTAGTGCCATAATACTTCAGACTAAACTGCTGTGACCAACCAGATACTTATAAGCCACGTGTGCTTGTACTGCAGTCAACACACAGCTCTCCAAATAATCATAAATGCCAAGAATAATAATTATCTACAAATCAAGCTGAGGGTGGGATTTGCTGCCTTGAAGTAAGGTGAGAACCCTTCCCCTCTGCGCCTCCTTCTGTGGGACACAGCGCACCCTTCTGCCGTTGAATGCCAGACACGTTCCCAAGCAGCAGCCCAGCGCCCTCCATGCAAACCACCACCTCCTGCTCCCAGCTCAACAGCCGCAGGAAATAAAGAATATGAGATGACACTGGTGGAGTTAGACTGTGGCAGGCAGCGAAGTAACTGAGATCATAGCATAGAAAGGTAGGAGTGACAAAGCAGAAAAAGGAAGAACACAGTAGGAGAGCAGTAATGCCAGCAGTTCGTGACAGATGCTACGGTACGCTTTTACGGCTGCCACATTGTGAAAGGCTGGCCACTCCTGACCTCATATTTGCAGTCTGAAATGGGATTAGGTAGGAATGGTAGCTACAAAAATTTGGATCTTTGTCAGTTTGTACCATGGGCTTCATCTCAGCATCTGTATCCTCCCAGGCACTGATTCCATGACACTTAAGAAAAATCTGCCTGTGGAATAATGTAACTAATCATGAAGTTAAACTCTTTAGAAAAGCTCTGACCCTTTGCATGAGGCTCTAACTAAACTAAATACTTACTTTGAAAATACTAGCCATAAGATTTCAGATAATATAGCGCCAAACTTAGCTAAAAAGTGTTTTTTCTTCATTATGGAGTGCAGTGGAAGGTGCACCCTGACTACACGGCAAATCCTATAAAAAAGAACCTCCTGTTAATGTCTGTGCTAGTTTAAGGCGTTGCTGCCCCCTTTGGTGTCAGTTCATAGAAGTTTTGTCATTTTGCCTCATATTTGCAATAAAGAAACAAACAAAATATTACTCTGTACATGTTTAAAATGCGGTTAAAATGTGTTTTTATATAATTTATATTTAGAGGAATACATTTCTCTCATCTCATCTTAACCTATGTTTACATCAACGTAAGGAAATGAGAAAAATTTAAGTAATCTGAACTAATACTTAAAAACACTTAAAATGAAAGATTACTTCAGCTTACATGATCCAGAGGTTTAACTTTTGGCTAACAGTTCAAAATATAAATGAACTCCTTATCATGAACTCAGTTCTGACCTTAAGAGCTTGAAGATTAAATTTAATGGTGTATTCTGCAATATTCCACCCAAACTGCCAACAATGTGATCAAAATCACATAACTCATGAGAAATAGATATGAGTCATCAAAATTACTTTTGTGCAAATGAAAACATACAGACTAAAAAGAAAAGAATCTCCTATGATACTTCAGAAATTCTCACATTAATATTCAGTTGAAAGTGAGACATTTTTCTGGATGTAAAAAGATATTTTTTTTTCCTTAGAAAGAAACCTACACCAGCCATTAAAAAATACTTTCCATAAATCAAATCTAAGTAGAAGTACGCTTCCCTCTAAAATGCAAGAAACTAGAACATTAGCCATATAGTACTTTTCCTGACTACCTAACCTCGCCATACTTGGGCAATACAGTTAACAAGTGAAGAAAAGCCCAGGAAATTTTCTAATTGTACAAAAATTGCTGTACTCTGTGCCTGAAGGAATGACCTGTACGTCCCACAGATGTTCGTCAAGTTTCAAAGAGAGCACGTGTTTAGATGAAAAGGTCAAAAATCTTGTGTAGCGCAAAATAATTTTTACTTCTGCAATCCAGGCACAGCTTCTCACAACAAGCAAAAGCAAGCTGGACGTTACAGAACAGAGCCTGTTATTATCAAAAAAGTATATCACAAATGAAGGGGATCACCATCTTTTATCATTATTGTGTAAGCAAAGTAGCTCTAGAGAGGTTACCAGCAGTTTATGACAGCTGGCCTCTCCCCAGCAGGCTGACACCCGACAGCTTTAAGAGCTGAGGGAAGCCTCCTGTCCCCCACTGCGCTGAGCACCCGGGCTCTGACCTGCCCCATCTCCTGCCCCACATCCTCCTCCTCCTCCTCGCAGTGGCTCTGTGGCAAAGGAGAATTTAACAGCTTAAGCCTGAAAGTAAGTCAGAAAAACCATTACTGGAAAGTAGAAGTGTGATCTATTTTCTGGACGTAAAAAGATAATTTTACAAGGAGAAACACCTTAGAAAATCCAAAGTACTTATTTCTTTGAATACTGGGACTAACAAATGTTAGTACCTGAGGCAGGGAAACACAGCTAGAGCTGGCTCTCGAGAAGGCAAGAAACTCACCAAAGTGTCACAGAAATGGGACCGGTGAAATTGAGAACAGATGAAAACTAAACAAACAAACTCAAAGGAAGAAGAACATTTATCATTTTTAAAACCATCAGGATTTCTTCACAAAACAGCAAGTGCTTGGAGAGCTGTGATAAAACCTTTGTAACAGCAACAATAGATGGTTTGGTTGTTGTTTTTTTTTTTTTTTCCTGAGGATCTTTATTATTACATCATAATAAGCTGTATTACAGGTTGCATGTATATTGACTCACTAAACAGAATGAGTACCTTAATCTATGTGCTTAGACCAACCCAATGCCTTACATCAAAACCCTACCACTAATGGCATCTCATAATAGTGAATAGTAGCAAAACTCTCAACTACCTCATAATGCCTTTAGATGCTGCTGTGAACTACCTACAGTTATATTTACTCTATTTATATACTAATGTCACCTCTTCTCCTTGCCCATCTGTCTATATTTTAGACAACCCTGCAAACACATCAATACAGATAAAAGGCAGCTATCTTATACGCATCTATATATGCTAGGGAGAAAGCTAAAAAATATTATTTTACTGCTTTTGCTTGCCCTAGTTCACCAAAAAGAATAAAACATATTGACAGAAAATTTCTTGCCGTCTAAGTTGACTCGAGTTAACTGGCAAAAATTTTAAGCACCAATCAAGATTTTGTGAGCTTAGAGACCTAAACCAGCGATACAGAGAAAACCGAGGATTTTTTTCCTAACCAAGACACTTGACCAGGCATATTTTAAACACCACACACATTGGCAATTTCAGCCTCTTTACCTCATTGAGAAAAGGGTGCTATTCAACAAGATTCAAATCTGTGAATCTCACTAACGGAAATGGGAATCTGACAAGTCCTGGACAAACTATTCGTAAAATTGTCATTTTTGTTGCAAACCAGCATCAAAGTTGGGGGCAGGAATTAAATACATAGGTGTTCAAACATTCAAAATTGTATTTGCTATTGACACTCCTATTTGATCTCCTGTAATAGGAAACATATGGAAGAGTAAAGTTTTGAAGAAGATTTTTTCTACCTCAGAATTTCACTGCAAAACTGAGAAGTATACCCCTTGATGATACACAATCGACAAAGGAGATGAATTATTTGTGAAATCTGTATAAATTATATGTTTTGTAACATTTATTTTAAACATTAGATATGTAAACATTTGCAAACCAGTTCTTTTAGATACTTATTTTTCTGTCTGAATTATATTTTTTCTGAAACAGATTATTGTCTATTGAGATATTGGTACTTCTTGCAAAAGGTTTACAGATTAGTAGGTAGTATTTAGCTTAGGAGAAAGACATTCCACTGCAAAAAGCTGTCATGCTGCAAACTGTCATATAAAACATTGCATTTTACAGCTGCAGTGGCTCAACTTTTCTATCTAGTTAAGCTGTCAGTCACTTCATAAACATGACATTAGGTACTGTCACCCAAGCAGAAAAGAATAGATTCAGATTCTAAAATTAAACTGTCTTCTGTTTTAAAAGAGTTAAACCTTTATGTAAGACACAATCTTTGCTCAGAATCCAAATAAAGTGCTCTGGGTAACTGTATTAGATTTATATTCTCATCTCCTGTTTTCCCACATGGAAAAAAGTGGGAAACATTTTTCTATGCTGAAGAACTATGAAGCATAAAACCTTCTTCATATGTACATACAGCTTGCTCTTTATGTCTCTGTTCAAATTAACAGCAAATCTTCCATTCGTCAACAGATTTGACATACACAATGAGAAGAGAACAGGTACACGTGATGGAGTACTGCAAGTTGCAGACTGTAAATATTAACAACAAATTTAGTTCCTTTACCTCAGCTTTTTCGCCATTTTAAATCAGTAAAAGTTAAAATGTTAATGTTTGTTTTACTTGCATTTTTCCTCTCTGCCCTCTGTTTTCTACCATCAAAGTTTTGCTAATAATGATTTGCCAACTTCTGCTTGAGGAAGCATTATCCCAGAAGATTTTGCACCCCATACAGTCTGTAACACCACAACTGCTTCATACTATAAGACTAGTCTGATGGACTGCAAAATAGTGCTGTGCAGTCACAAGCCAACCTGTACGAGTCAAGATACAGAAGCCCTGGCTCCTTCTCCGTGCGGTCTCCAACAAGAACAGAAACACCTTAACGTTTTGTTTTCATTTTAGTGATTCAGATCACAGCTCAAAACTGTAAATAGCTGAACAGGTAGCTGAGTCATCATGAAAGGGATTATATCACTGAACTACATCCACCAACAAATACTCTCAAAATTAGTAGTGAAGAAACTAACTGGCTGCACATCGCATATCACAGTATTAATTGATGGTCTCTTTCAGTTACATTTTTGTAATACAAAGTAAAAACTAACCTAATGTCTTTGAAATGGTTTACTCACCTCATCTAAGTCTTTAATGTAAACAATTTTCTCTTCAATACCAATAGGCATTGGTTCACTATGGGGGATCTTTACCTCTTCATACATTTTATTGTTTTCTCTCTGAACTGCCTCTGGTAAGAACACCTAAAACAGTATTACAGGAAAATTAATTGAAAGTATGAAAACAGAACACGTCATTATGTATAACCCACCTTGAACAATGGTTTATCACTTTTCTTCAAAAAATGAATTCAAAATAAAAACAATTCTCCCTGATTCATTTTATGGATAGCACTGAACCCCCAAAATGGAAAATAATCAGTTTTACTACTCAGATAATAGTCCCCAAAAGACAAAAAAAATAACTCCATTTTATTAAATTTCAAAAGCCATCAAGCCTAGAATTTCATAAAGCATTCATTTTGTTAAAGTCAACTCAATGGTTTCCAAAAGATAGAAAGAGAAAAATAGAATTGTACTGATTTAAGTGACTCTAGAAATAAAAACGAATACATTAGTTGAGAAAGATAATTTCTTCCAAAGTCAAAATAAAAACAGAATATGTGAAAGTGTTTAAAAACCTCTGCAAAGAAGCACTGCTTCATACATTGGACTCTGGTAAGGAGAAGAATCTCTAAGGGAACAAAGGGAACCCTGCTGCACATTATTCACTGGGAAAGATGCACTGTTCAAGAAGTGTCATGCACCAAACACGTACCTTTGCACCCCCAATGAATGCTGATGTTTTCATAGCTTCAGCTCGGGAATCATAAACATGCGGATAACGAATTTTTTCGAAGTCCATCTCTCTCTGTCTACCTAGGACCGGCATACTTCGAGCATTCAAAAGTGCTAGTTCTCTGTGAGCAGAAAAAATAACTGCAATAATTCTGGCCATTTTAGGCAGCCATCACACAAACTTAATGTGGTATATTAAAGTCAGAACAAGAGTCGTGGAATTTTAAGGAAAAAAACATTGCATAAAATAATCAAAGTAATTTTAGTGTTATTCTCTGGCATCAGTTAAACCAAGTCCTTACAATGCACTGTTTAGACAAAAATCAGAAGTGCAAGCCAGTAAGTACAAGGCTTTCCTAAATGCAGTTTGGCCTCTTTTTAAGCAATACAGCAACATGTATTCATAGTTACATACCAGTCCCTCTATATTTTTCTCAATACGAAACACAACAGCTTATTTGCTCCTTATCCTCTCCCTTCCCTACTCCTCCCACTACCTTTAGCTGACAACATGGAAAATAGTACCCATTAATCTTGAGAGGAAAAAAAGATAGTTCTGATAGATTTAGTACAGACTTCATAAATCTTAAGCAAGTAGTGTGTGTACAGGAACTAAGAAAGATAGCCTACCCCTCTAATCTGTACCACCAGCCCACATAGATGAGATCAAGAAGATTCTCATTAAGCAGATCATTGCTTTCTTTCCCTGAAAATTAGGTTTTCATATTAAAAAAAAAAAAAATCTACACTTGTAATAAAACGTGACTTGAAGTCAGAAACACCTAATCACCAAAATAAACTAACAGAAGATGAACTATTATGATCTTTTGAAGTAGCAACTACAACAGAAGCATTTCTCAACTTTTGGCATTTATTACCTTTGCATCCGCAGCTCTTTGGGATCAAAGCACATTAGTCCTTCTCCAGAAACTTCTCCATCTTCCCCAGCTTGTTTTTCTTTTCTGGCATTTCGCTTTTCTTCCCGACGATATTGTTTCAGTAACAGCTTTTCTTGTTCAGACTGAATCGTCACTTGACAGCCATAATTGGGCTTAGCATTTTCTCCTATAAACTTCTTGCACTGTTCTGCAATAAGATAACAGGTATGCATCTCCATAAGTACCGGATTGCATCTTTGTCTTCCCCAGTTTCCTTATAAAGGTTTGGTTTTTGATGTTTCATTGTTGGGTTTGTTTGTGGTTTGTTTGTTTGTTTGTTTGTTTTTTCCCCCATGGGGGGGTGTGGGGTGTTTAAAGATAGTTTAGCTTTATGTAGATGACCATGCAGCAGTTGGCCTCAAGACATCTAAAAGAAGTCCGAGCTCATGTTCCAAAGGTAAGATGTTTAAAGTTACCACTGTTAAGCAAGCAAAACTTCTTCATCCTAAAGCAAGAGGATGAGCTAAGAGCAAAAGGAAGGGCTTTTTTTTTTTTTCTTTTATGTATTTATGATAACTTCATCAACAGTGGAAGTGTCACTTATCTCTCCTCTTATACGTATGCACTGATGAGTAGAATGGTGTGAAAGCAGATCAAACAGGCTGGTTTTTTTTTTTTTAAACAGTCTCTTCACATAGCAGTGTATATTTACTAGGTAACATGACTGTATTGAAAGCATACTCACAATGTAATTTCCCTGAACAAGTGAAAAAAGAAATCCTATTCTATACAACCACAAGGACTCCTTCCCTTGATGTGGATAAGCAGCAGGATTGAATCAAGAAGAATCAGAACCACAAAACAATTACAGTAAACAATAAATCTAGGGGAGCAGAGAATCTGAAAAAGCCCAGTCACATTCACCCTTCTGAGTCCATTGCTGGCCAAAACCAAAGACACAACCAAGTCTGTTATATGCAATGAGGTGGAGAGGTTTGTTTTGCTTCATTCTTAACTATATCAGTGCTTGTTCTACTCTCAAAATTCTGCAAACAGATTATTAGTTTATGTAGGTTTGACTGAATATTATATACTTAATTCAATTATGTTTCACAGGTACTTTTGCAGTGAAACTCTGAAGCCGAAAACTGAAACCTTTTCTTCATCAAATAAACCCACTTGACTGATGTTTTGAACAATTTGTGCCATTTAGTTTTCACCTACAGTAACAGTGAAACTCCTACAGCTCACAGCATGCATACTAGATAAGGTGACTATATAACTTGTTAAGTAGCATTGAAAAATTTCTAATAAACTGTCAAAACGTCCACATTAATACCATCATGTCTGTAGCTTTAACTCTCGCTCTCTTGTATTAAAAGGGGACAACAATGGATGCAATTTCCTGACTAAATTTAATTCAGACTGAACACACCAGGGCAAAGAACTGTTACTTGATTTGTCTGATAAGCACAACAATCACCTTTACTGCCATGGAAGTAAATTACATAAGAAATAGGCAAATAATGCGGCATGCTACAAAAATGCAGTGCACATACAGGTCCTTGACTTATGCTTATTTTCTCAAGACAGAAACTACTCAAAGTTGACTAAATTTCTGCAGTCACAAATGATTCCCTTCCCCAAATGCAATTCTGGAAAGATAAAAGTTCAATCCCCATTAGAAATACCACTTCGATCAACTTAAAAGAGACTTACTAAAATTAACAAACTTAACTGGGGGCAGAGCATCTTCTATCTCAGAGAAGATACTCAAATATCATTGTTTTCTTTACTACAGTGAAAAAAGGGTTCTCTCATCAGTAACGCTTTTCTATTGTCTCAAAAGCACAACATTGAAAATATTCTTCCTCCAGATTCTAGCTGAAATTACTGTGATGGATTTTACTGATGGCATAATGAAGAATAAATTCATAAAAGCTTCCAAAATACTACTTCTGCTAAGTGAGAAGAAAATATTTGTGTACCTAAAATCTGCACATAGGAGAAAAACTATAGTAGTTCATTTTCTACTAAATGTATTTTTAATTTTTTATTATTTGAGAAGAGTGAAAACACCAAGACACAAACCCTTATTATACTGATAGCAAGACATTCCACTTTGCAATCACAAACAGGTAAAGCTAACAGTTTTTCTGATGAGTTTAGACTAACCATCAGCACAATAAGAACTAAACACTTGCTTATATAACATTTCATTTAAGATAAAGGTACTAAAAAGGGGTTATTTGCATTTCAAAATTATTGTGAGGATACATAAGTCCACCCTTACTAGTTTTATTCATGTTTTTCTAACTCCAAGTGCTGTGAACATGCAATAAGCTGCATGGTACTATGTCCATGTAAGATTTATTCCAAGTCACAACCTATTCACAGTCAGATTTATTTTTGCCAGAGGAGAAAGTGAGAAGACTTGTTTTTAAACAGCAATTTGCAAACCAGATTTTAAAAGAATTATTCTGTGTGGGCAATTTATCTTATAGAAAAAAAATCACAGTATAAAACCCAAACCCTGTTTTTTCCTCTCACATATCCATCCCTAAGCTTAACTTTATTTTTTTCAGAAGTGGTTGCTACTGTGCTTTTTCTCCCCAAGACCTACATTTGAGGATAGTATAGAAGTACAGACTAAACAGGAAATAAGACGAGGAACAGCCAAAGATCTTATTTCCAGAGTAACCCATTAAAATAGAAAAATACATTTCAAAATTACATATGCCCATAGGCAGTTCAAAAGTAAATAAATACACGCAATATGGACTTGTTTCCTCTGTATAACCAGACCACGATTTCTTTGTTTAAGCCCATATAAATATCCTCCCCAGCCCGCTACCCCCCTGGTATTTTTTTTTTGGCTTGCTTTTTAAATACATACAGACTGTACTGTTGTTCGAAATACAACTGAACAGTTAGAAAATTACTTTTTATCTGGTTTGGAATAAAAATTTTTTAGTCGCTTACCTTGCAGAGTCTGGAACCTGTTATCACTTGGACAAGTCAAAGATCTTTCCAGAATCAGAGATCTGTTCTGTAGGAGTTTCTCTATGAGTTCAAAACCTTCAGGGCCTAGCAGTTCAAATAACTACAAAGAAAACAAAGCTGTAAGTCATTATCCAAATTAAGGTAAATTTATAAATAGGACTGCAATATTTCCACCCCTGGCAACAGCACATCTGTTGACAATGAGTTTAAACAAATGAATGAAACTCAACTCCAAGTAATTCAACCCAAAAGGTATCAATGCCAGTGTTCAGACAGTCTCTATTACAAAAAAGGGAAATTACAGAAAGTTTTTGGCTGGAAATATTTAAAAATTGTGAATTTTTTCTCTTAAGCACAACTGCATTTCTCTTAGAGATACTTGTATAAAATTTAACTCTTCTCAAGACTAAACTTTATGTGTGTGTCTTTATGGTTATTTACATAAAATATTCTGCAAATTTATTCCTCCACAATCTAAGCAGATAAATCAAGAGAAACAATGCTTTCTCATAAAGTCAGATAAATAGGAAGTTATTCCCATTCCTGTGAACAAAAGATACAGCCTACTGCATTTTCACAGTCACGTCCTACCAAAAAAAAAAAAACCAACCCCCCCCCCCCACAAAAAAATCACAGACGTGGAATATAGCAGGAATTTGAAGAAACAATTAAGATGACACCAGTACCTACTTCAGTCTATCCTACTTGCACATGTAAGGTGGTGTGGGTGAGCATGTGCAATACAAACAGATGATGCAGGTGATCAGAATTCCATACCAATAAGCACTATTTTGGCCCAATGATTCTTTTACTCAAATGATTCTCTTGTAGCAGGCTAAATAAACATGGTTCCATATTGAAAGTTCCCTTTTCCACATAACGCTGTTTTTAAATGGAAAACAACCCACCCAAAACATTAAAAGCACTTCACTGTCCATCTAATCTATAATTATTTTGTCAAAAATCAAAGCATTACAGTAGAGCAGTAAGTTACTCAGAACTCATTGTTGATTTCTAACATTGCTTTAAACAATTTTTCTCCATTTTTTTCAATTTCCAAAAAGGAAAACAGGGCAGTTTCTCCTTAGTGCTCTTTAAGTTTCCTGCTAATATTATTCATATAACTTCAGGAATCAGGTAATAAAAATTATGATATACTTTGATGTGCTATTCTATGAAAGAGTATGACTTTGGCACTGTAGGATTCAAGTACTTCTTTTCTAACCATAAAAAGAAGGAGAGAGAGGTCTCTCACTGTCCTCTATTTAATTTGCCAACTCCTTAACAGAAAGTTTTTCTGTGGCTGGCTGTGACTACTGCCCTCTGGGAACACCTTGAAATAACGTTATCCTGCCTCTTCCTATATTTGCAAAATTTTGAACAGTGCCAAGGGCATCAGATCAATGATCCCTTTTTTCAGGCCAATCTGTACTTCATAATATAAGCTGTCATTTAAAAATAAAAATAGAAAAAAAAAGCGTTACTCCTGGCCCTCGGGGTTTCTATGAAAAACATAAGGTTTGTGAAAATGAGTACAGTGACAGCAGAGCTTGCAGAGACTGTGAAATAATAGCTCTGAAATGTATAAAGTCTTGTATTTCTTTCATTACAGCAACCAATAATGGCAAATTGCAGAAGCAGACTAAAATAAAAATAATAAAAGAAGGTGGCAATAAATGTGGACAAATAGAAAATTCTGTACTTGGATAGAAGGAAAACTACCAAAATACAGGACAGGGAACTGCTGGCTAGACGTCAATTCTGCTGTCAAGGATCTCATGCTATGATGGGTCTCTTTTTATCCTGCCTTCACTAACAATGATCATTAATTCTTGGCTTTTGCATAGCTATTCACTGTCACTTTAATGCCACATTTTACCTACTATTATCTAAAGATGTAAGACAATCTTGTTTTTATATTTGAAAAGAAAGTGGCAAATTAGTACTGGTAAATTTGAGAAGTAGGTATTTTCCAAGGGTGAATGCTTAAGGCAGGAAGGGAAGAATAATTACAAAAGCAACAAGAAAAGAAGTACATTTGAAATAGCTTAATTGTATAAAGAACTGAACACAAGCTTGTCTCAACTTTGCTAACGCCCTGTTGATTGTGGAATACCAGCAAGACAGGAAATTAAATGCTTTCAATTCAACCAGATCTGTGCTTAAACACTAGCTTCTCATCACAGCTCTCAAGGCAGCACAGACAGTGTAAGCATATTCACACTTACCACGTTGCCTTCGAAAAACCCCCCAAACCAAAACAAACACACACCACCATCCCATCATGCCCAGAAGGCAAACAACACATTAGCCCTAAAATATCCAACATAGACCTTCAGCTCTGCACAGGATTCCAAAGCACCTCTATCACTGGAAGCTGTTATGGACAAGTTAGGAAAGCACCAATCAGAAAAGATGGGTTTTGCTGGGGAAATACATGACACTTTTTTGGAACAGAAAGATTTTCCACTCCTGTTTTCCGAACATATTCTGAAACAAAAACTATCTGCATCAAAACTATTTCGACCTATTAGAACAGCAGAGCCCTACAAAGAAGCAGTGCCGTTACACAATTACAGCACTCTACCTCATGGTCAGAGGTCATATAGCAAAACCCGTATCACTTACTCCATCCCCCGTCAGCTAGGGGCCCAAAAGAAGAGTACCACGGTGAAACTGCATGTGCTACTCTCCAGCCAGCCTACCATCCAAAGAGAACTGAACCCATCCAGTACTACATGTCAGACTCTACAACTCTCATGTGGTAAGAGTCACTCCATATAGTGGACAGAGTGTGGTATTCATTTGCTACTAGCAGTTCGAGAACTGTCTGTATCACCTAAATAATCTTGCTGCTGTCTGAAAAGGAAGGAGGCTTTCAGAACATTTTAAGCAGCTAAGACAGACTGAGCTCATTGTTCAAGACAGGGGAAAAAGCTAAATACAGAAGACCAGAAGCAACGACTTGTTCTTACTGACAAGATGTCCCTCACACCCACTAGAAGCCTGCCAGAGATCACAGGCGGAAAACAACCCAAACTAAAAAAAAAAAATCCAAAAAGCTTTCCGCTACAAGAGTCACATTTTTAATATTAATAATCACACTACCCAAATAATTGTCACCAAAATTTAGAGAGTAAACATGAGTTAAAACAAAACCCCACAGTTTATCTTATTCAAAAAAGAAAGAGGTGCCAAAGTTTGTACAAAGTAACGACCTCACTAGTGCTATCAATCTTTCCCTGGAAAGCACTTTATAGTGACAGGTTGACTGCATAAATCAAAGAGCAGGAAAGAGAAAATTAGGAGCTCTGTTGAACTGCCTTATACCTACCAGGAGAAATGAAGCCCCGAGGCACAGAAAAACAAGAAATCTGACCAAGAAATAAAGCGGCCTTCTTTTGCCAGGACATGTCTTTCCTATAGTAGTTTTATTTTCTGATGGTATAAATTTATCAACATCGTCTGGAGAAGCTGAACCAGCTGTAAAAGAGCAAAACCCACAACACCCTCCAGTACTCACTAAATGCTGATGTAGTCCTGACTGCTGCAGTTCGGTCTCATGCCTGGATGTTCCGCTGGAGGCACAACGCCGAAGTGACTGCATACTAAAGTTGCTTTGCATGTTGATTTACAAAATACAAATGTATTACTTGTTACAGGAGCTGTGTCATTTTCTAATGCACAGAACAGGCTCCTTCATGATGATGTTGAAGGTGATTGTCCTGCTACTCCGCAGAACATAAAGAATCAAACTCCACAAACAGCAGTGAAAGAAAAAAAAAAAAACGCTAACAATTTATGTAAAATGGAAAGCTTACTAAAGATATGAGGCACGTTGTCAATCCTATCTACTCTTAAGCCTCTCCAAGCGATGAGGCACTCGCCCTCGATGAGCTGCTCCTTTGGACGGGTAAGCTGCACAGACAATTCTTAATATTCACTACAGAACAGGAGAACTTCAGAGGTTTTATGCTGTTGAGAAAAGAATTTCAGGTACAACATTTTGCTTCTAAACATTTTGCTTTCTCTTCTGGAGAAGGCAAATCGAAAAAACTGTGATGCACTCCATGCAATTTATGTAGCTTAAGAGGCTGATTATATTTCATTCCAAATGAAATGCTTTCCATTAATCAAATCCAGGCATTAGCAACGTCATATCCAATCCAACGGTCCGCAGGATGAAATTTCTAGCATTCAAATGCCAACTAGAAGCAATGAATCTTAGGATAGTAAGGCTGGGGACCATGTAGATGACAGCCTAACGGTAGATTTTAATAAAGGAACTACCAGAGTAACAAGTTCTTTGAAATATTTTCAACACTTTCCTAGCATCATATTTACTTCTAATATATTGAGCTTCTGCCACTCAAGTGCTCACTCCAACATGGGGACAACAGGGAAATTTATCTGAAGCATAAAGATGGTCGAGGTTTGAACGGCAGACATGTGCTCTGTCATTTGAGCATGTAACTTGAATGCTGTTAGTGACTCCACATGGCTGGTGGAAACACGTTAAACTATGCGTAACATACCATACAAAAAACCCCAAAAAAACACCCAAACAGGTTCTCAGACCAATAGGTAACCAGATTATAACCTTTTCAGGACAGCCTGGTAGGAAAAAATATCTGTGCAACCCTGTTTGCAAAAATCTGTGAGGGTTCTGACACAGAAGGTGTCAGGGGGCCCAGGGGCATAATTCTGTGTGGTGTCCAGTGCAGGTGCTAGCATTTCAGATTTCATACATTATTAAATATTCTGGCCTGAAAAGTCGACCTCCAAGATCCTGAGAGCAGGCAAAGGAATCTGATAAATGTTCATAGCTGCGTTTTTATTAAGTTATAATGAGATAAACTAGACAGTGGCAACAGTTGGAGAGGCTCTGTGTCAATCAGCAGTTTCTTGAATACCAGCCAAACTGTTCTTGAAGCCAGTAACAGATTGTTCCCAAAAGGCAACCCTGACTCCCTCCAATAACAAAGGTCCCAGATGACTTCAGCTACTACCCAGTGACCATAAAGACACAGATGAGCATGATATATGGTCACTCCTATTTGTTTGAATGATTTTTACATTTTGTATTATGTGCACAGCCTGAATATCTGCAAGAAAGTGTAGTGAGTAATCAGGAGCAAAAGGATAAGATGTGTTATACTGCACCAGAAAGGTGAGGCAAGGTGCTCATGATAATGATTTCTACTGAATATACACTAATTATACGAAAAAAGCAAGGAGATGCACAGGTAGCACACTTGCAGATAGACAGCAGCCTATCTGCCAGAACAGGCAACAAGAAGCTGAACCCCAATGAGATGCATGACACGGTAATTTTTTTTCAAGTAAGGCTCAGCCGTAGAAAGTACACCTTTATCGTTGAACTCACAGTTCAAGACTGAAATAAGATTTTACTCTGAATGTTAAATAGCTAATATTCTCTTTTCAATTCTATAAGGCATAATTTACAAGGAGCCTTGGAGGTCCTCAGTGTGACCTCAAATATAAGGCACAGAACTGTGAGCATTATTGACATCATAAACTATCTGCCACCACAAGGGCATTTTCTTGATTTCTGCATCTTCTATGAGGTGGGAGGGGATACTATAAATCTCAGAAAATACTCTGGGTTTCAAATGTGAATGAAAACAGACTAAAAACAGTCCTTGTACCTTGCTTGAGTCTTAGTAATAAGTTCTGCTCTGCAGCAATAAAGGAAACAGAAGATCAAATTCAGCCAACCACTGGTTGTCCTCTGTATCTCTCTACTTCTACAGCCTAACAGCTGGTCTAGGTTACAGAGTGCCTACACAACTAATTGCTATGCCTGCACTTCGCGGCTTATTTGCAGATCATACTGCTTTACAAGTCACAGTTTTCAAACAGTCGTGGAAGAATCATCTCCATAGCACAATCCCTAGTTTCCGCTGTTCTAGTAGCTCTTAAGTAACCAAAATGGTTGCTTAATTCCAAAAATTATAGAGAAAACATGACATTTCTAAGCACAAGCTTACTGCAAAAGCTGTCTGGATACAGTACGCAAAGAGTACCAGACAGAAAAATTCATATTAACTATTGCTTAAAAGCTTCAGTAACAAAAACAAAGACACTGAAGACGGAGGGGGTTTTTACATGAGAAAATTCAACACAAACTTCATGGATATAATATATACACTGATTACCAATTACTGCTGTGCTGAAAAGTAAGGGACTATCACCACCTCTAATATCTACAGATTATAGAAGAACACTTGGTTTAAAAACAAATCTCAGATGTTCTGTATTTTCCTGTTTCTTACAGGTTGATTAAAATAAGACAAGCCAGACAAAGCATAATTTCTCACCATTGTTATCAAAACCAGATATTAAGCGTGTGAGAAAGTCATTCAGCTCTCAGATCTGCTGTTCTTTTTTCAAGCCTGGCATTTTTGAATACACAGCTGATCACGTTAAGTCCACTTATACAGAAACAGTCTTCCAATCCTAGTAACCATTTCCACCCAGAAGAACTGCACAGAGTCTTAGCAACCTCACCTTAACTGCACCTGCCTCACAACGGAACAGTGGCCAGGCATTTCAAGTACTTTGAGGGCGAGTTGCTTATCAACTACGTGTATGCAGAATGCATTTCTGATGGCTGTCCCTCAGTACAAGGGCTGGAGGACTCTCCTATTGCAACCTCATCGATCGCTGGGATCAGATATGACAGTACAACGTGCCTACGGGCAGGCATTCTAACAGGACAAGGAGTACCTGGCTCTCAGGCAGCCTCCAGCGGAACCAAGTGCCAGCTTCATGAGGATGAATGAGCTGTTACTACTTGTCATCAAAGAGGTCTTAAAGGTCTGTGAAATCAGTTAGCTTTGAACTTTTTTATTTTACTTTCAGTTGGCAATCAGAAGAAAATAATGAACTAAATACAGTTAGAAAGAGGTGGATTAAAGAAAAGCATCAAAATTCTAGGAAATCCCCCAAGAAAAACTCAATTTTCCTTAGAAGACAGAAGGCTGAGTAAAGAAGCTCATGAAAAAGTTTGCACAGAACACTGTCTTTGGAAAAGATATTTGCATAAAGATAATGCAATCATGACATTCTTACTCGACATTCAACTTTTGGTTGCTTTTCTCATTAACACATTTGCAGTGTAACAAGAAATGCTGGAAATCTGGTCTTCAGCATGGGACACATTTTTAGTCCAGAAGTACAAGTACAAGGAGCAAATAAAGGCACAGCCAATTATTCTTTTTAATACCATCTCTCCTCAGCACATCAGTGCTACCCTCTCCTTTTATGTATTTTTCTATCCACAGATCACTAAGCAATTTTACTTCAACTACACACTAATGGAAATATACAAATCACAGCAAGAAAAATTTCAAAATTAGTATTAAAACATAAAAACTAATTTCTTAGAAGACTCAGCCTACAGGTACCAGGCAAGACTTCTTTTAAATCAAACCGAAATCTAAAGTTAAAACACTGAAATTGATCAGTTTAAGGAAAAAAAAAAAAACCCTTTTCTTATAAAAAGACTCAAAATCGAGACGATCAGATTGAAAGTATATGTAAATATTGCGTAATAGGCCTAAACCAGTCAGCTTACCTATTTCATTTCCTATCAGTTTTGATAACAGATATCTCTTTAGTATTCTTCTTATATTAAAAAGCCAGCATAATCTGTCACAGCATAATTCTAAAATATTTGCTGGAAAGCTTTCTCCAGCTCCTTGCGCAAATCCATACTAAAACTGCCTACCATACTTAACAAAGAGACAAGCACAAAATCACAAAGCACAAAGCACAAATTTTCTTAATATTTTTATGTGAAAACAAGTAGACTGGAGGGATCACCACCATCATCAATGTTTTAACACCGACTAATTAGAAACTTACACAGATGAATTAATTTTGAAAATTTTAAACATTTAGCTACAAGGCAACTTCCATCAGCTTATTTAGCCTAAAGACTTTGGCAATTAGAAATAATGTCAAACAGCGGCTACAAGCACGAGACTGCTGATTTGCCTTATAAAAAGGAAGCCCTGAAGACCAATTTATACGCAGAAAAGCTTGCTGTTACATGATTCCTTAAACCAGTATTTATCTTCAGAAGTATTCTGGGATCAGCTGTTAATGAATTCTGAAGAAAAAAAAAAACACACCTAAAATTAGCTAATTGCTGCACTTGTCTCTTTTCTTACCTGTAGATACAAGGGTAAGAAATTCTGACTTTATCCAGCAGAAAACATACATTGATAGAATTTCTGTATTAGAATCAAACAATTTTTCTTTTAGGCATGAGGATTTAAGATACTTATAAAATGGCAGTGGTTGGCACAGAATTCTTCCCTGCAAGAGGGGAAAACCAGCAGGACAGCAATTTCCAAACTTGACCATTTCAGGAGGAGGGTTCGGCTAAGCATGGAAACATTCACCTCTAGGCCAACACTTCTGCCATCCCTGTGTCTCCTTTCAGTGTAAAAGAAAATATCAACAAGCCAAGGCGTCAGTTCACATTGCTTAACAGAGGTCGATAATGAAGAGTAGCAATGGACTACAATAAAAAGCTACTTTGATCCCACTTAGGATAGTAAAGCCAGAATTTTAATACCCTCCCTGAAAGGCCGCCCGGCCCAACAGGCTTCCCCAGGGAAACAGGCCGGCAGGCCTCACGCCTTTCCGCATGCCGACCAGCCCCAGGCTGGGCACTCTGACACTCTGCGCTGCCACACGCACAGCTGGGTGGGAAAGAAATGAGCAAGTTTTTGCCTGAAACACAGCCTTTTGTATTATTTTAACGGTTTGTAGAAAAGAAATAAGGCTTCAGCAGAGGGAGCATTAATTTTAGCCTAGCTTTCCACGGAAACAAGGCCTACCAAAACACTGTGCATTTACCAGTGTGTGAACTAACAAACAAGTTTTAAGCCTCTTCAGTAACTTCCAGATTCGACAGAGACACAGAAATATTTGGGGCCAGCAGAGGAGACCGATGCAAACAACTGCTCTTTGTGCCTCCTGCTCTTATCCTCTGTGCAGCTGTGGCAGGAACACAGAGGTATTAGCACGCACCAGTGAGCCCACCAGTAAAGCACCAGCACAACCTCTTCTCCCGCCAGCAAAGCCACAGTGCTCACACTGCAGCAGAGTTAACATAAACCAAGTAACACTGAGAGCCACAGGAAACCCATCCCTCTGACTTCTGTGGCTCAAGCAGCTGTGGGTTTGGGATTTTTTTGTGGGGTTTCCCCCCATTCCACCTTCCATAAAGTGATTTGGTGGAAAGTGATTTTGTGTCTAGTTAATGAGTGAGCCTTAATCTTTCAGGTGCCATCTGACTGCATTTCTTGCAGCTCCTTAGGTCTCCATGTGGATGTGAAAAGAACTTCACAGCATCAAAGAAAATAAAAAAGAAAAAGTTCTATCAGCTACAGACTGGCTTGCTCTAGAAAAAGATCTCATTAAGTTTAATGATATATTGAAGCTGATTGAAAAGTTATAATGAATAGATCAAGCCTCATACCACCTCAAAGATTCAACAAGCTTTCTCTCAGTACAAAACTGAAGTAAAGGAGTTGACAGGAAAGAGGAAAAGTTACCGATAGGAAGGACAGCGACCAGCTCTTAGCACCAGGATGAAGCCTAGCATCTCTTGGCTTTCACTGTGGCTCTTTCATCATTTCTTAAGGTCTGTCCTCAAAAAACAGCACTCAAACGCCATTCAGTTTGGTTTCTTACGAAGGGAGACAGCATGGCTCTGTTTTCACAAAAAGACAGTTTCCTGTCATCTGTGGGGTTTCAACAGTTCTTGGACATGAACTGAGCTGTATACTTCTAATGTAAAAAAAGAAGGCCACAACTAAAGAAGGAGAAAACTTTATCAAAAATAACTGGATTATTTTCTCTATATGAAAGGGGAGCAGATAAGCTCCATGGTCAAGGATGAGACTCAAGCTTTGTATTGTCTGAATACAAAATTCCTAGTAATTTTAATAAAATTACAAAGAGAAGAATATGAGCTTGAAAAGCCAGTCTCATGCCAAGTTAGATGCTTTGATGATAAGATAAAGATAAAACACCACAGGGGTGATCCACATATGCCTGTACTTTCCCAAAATGGGTACCGCTTTTATGAACTAGGTAATGGGGAATAAGCTTTGTGATATGTTAATTTGTTAGGGCTAGAAAGTCCTTTTATTGAACAAAAGGAAGAGCCACTTTGACACTTAAAACCAAACATGTTTTATGAGACAAAGTTGCTTTGACATGAAAATATCTGTGTTGCAAGGGTACACACATCCCCAAACCTAAAAGTTAACGTTATAATTTCATGATATATTAAAAAAAATGCAGATTAAATTACATCAACATTGTATCATACCCAAAGCTTTCATGTGGTGTTGCATATACATAGCAATGAACATTTAAATTAGATGGTTTTAAGTCAAAATGGGTGTTAAATTTGAACTGTTCTCTCAAAAGGAGCCTCACTACAAGAGCTACCCCACTTCTTTATTGATTTTAATCAAGAAATAATTTCTAAGGACAGCTTGAATTTTATTTTCTACTATGCAAACAACTTCCTATAGTAAGCTTGCACATGACTTATTATGAGACAAACCTAACAAACTAACTTTTAGTAAACAGCTACATGAAAGTAATACAATGGCAACAGAAATTCAGCCTGTCCTCAGGAATGTTCCCTGGCAAAAGTCTGCTAAATTGTCCAAAGACAACAAAGGAGCCATACTGCATTCAGAGAGGTTTGGAGTTGAAATTTTGGAGTGACTTCAGGGGGGACATAAGCAAATAATGATGGAATAGAAAGGAGGAGGAATGTGAACTACTAAAAAATTACTCTGGCTATGAGCCAGAACTTCCTCTTCTTTATCACGTCCCAGATAGAAAAACTGCTAGATACTGCTCTTGCACGTTTTCTAATAAACCTCTTAACTATGATACCGAAGCTTGGGATTCATAACATTTTGTAATCATTCAGACAAGGATCCTAGATAGGTTTCCTAAACTTGAAGCTAACTTTACGATCACTAGTAGATTAGTAACAATCACTAGCAGGGCTGGTTGAAGAGTTCTCCAGGAGCAAAAGATGAACATTGCTGGATGTCAGCTAAGTACTTCCATTTCCTGCTGTCACCCAAAACAAGCCATTTATAAGTTTTGAAGTGTCTTACACAGTTTTTAGATAACATTTTAACTGTCAATTGAAACTTTGTTCAATATCATAAAAAAAAAAGAGATATCAAATGCACAGTGGTTCAGCAATAATGAAAAACTAGTACTGATAGTAGGAAAGTATGTAACAGGTACAGGGGCATACCGATACAACCTGTGACAATTCCCACGACTAAAGACCAGTAGTAGTCTAGCTATGCCCTATATAAAAATTGATATTGAATATTTATTAAAATAATAATCATCCACTGATTCTCAGTGTCTGCTTAAAGCCCTTACAGGCAACTGAATTTCCATGTCCAAATGGAGCAATTAGTAACTTGCAGCACCCTGAAGGATGTCTCACAAGGCACAGACAATTGCGCTCTAACATGTCTGAGAGCTAATGCTCACGCACATCTCTTTTAACAGTGAAAATTGCTCAGTTACTGCAAAAGCTGTGCTAGCACTGGAAACAAACTTACCTAGAATCTGAAACCAAAACTCCTCGTGAGATTTTCTCCTCACTAAGAAGAACAGCCAATATTTACAAAACGTTTGTTTTATGCTGCCAGTCTATTGCTATCCCCTCCCTCCGAGTGTCTTTTCCTGCAAGCCACAGTCCGTTGATGCACTACTCCCACACTAAATATGTTTGTACTACTGCTACTGCTTTGCATCAAGCCACACTGGCAATTATTTTTTTCAAATTTCATTTCCTCCACTTTCCATGCTTTATTTCACATGCTAACTTCTATATAATGGACCTCCTGTGAACCCTTTTCCAATTATTTTTTAGCACCTTCTATACATAGCAATGATGAAGTCATCTTCTGAAACCGTTTTCCTACTAGTAGTCTGACTATATCAACACATTCTCCACTTAATATCAACTATGAAATGCAGTTGTAATACTGCAAGTATGTGGCAGTGCTTACAATGAAAGTCTATAAGGTCTTTACAATAGGATATAAACGTACAGATGTTGACATCTTTGAAATATGCACAGCCAAACAAAATTTTCTGGTTGTGGCTTGCTTTTTATTTAAGTCTATACCTACAGACCTGGATTAATATTTTTATGCTTTCAGTATCTGAATTTTTTAAAGCATATCAAGATATTTAACATTGAATTCGATTACTTTGAGTCACTAGACTCCTTATTCCAAAATTTCACTTGCAAATTCCTTCACTCAGCTAAATTTCAGTTTTGTTCTGTTCTTTAATGAACTTAACATTAATAAGGACAGGTTTAATAATGACTTCTATGTAATAAAAGAAAATACCACAATTTTTTGCTATTCTTAGGCACAGCCTCCACAAACCTAATCTCCACAAACCTCGGGGTTCAATAAACATTGCCAAGTAATACAAGATAGTAATATATAACTATCTATAGAATATACTACATTTATACTATATATAATATATACTTATACCAGATGCTGAAGCACAGAATACTTTTGTTGCTCTTCTGCAGAGTCCATGCTAGCTCCAGCACAGCATTAACATGCTAAGTTTAGAGGCCTGGAAAACTTCTGCAGCATGACAGAAATATACTCCTGAGACACACAGATTTGGCATCAAACATCCAAGATTTTCCCTGTATTAATGCGTGTTTGAAAGCAGTTTCACAACATCTTTTGTCTTTTACAATAAAGAACTACAGTAATAAATACAATAGCTCATTAAAAAAGTTCAAGCTCTAAGGCTGTTTAGCCAAAGTTTTTATGACAAAAAAATAGATAATGTAATTATTTTCCATTTCGACAAAAAACTTGCAGTATGAGTACCCTCTGTTCACCCAAGCATTCAGTTTTGTTAAATGTTTTACATTGCTATTACTACATCTGCTTATAACAATTGTTCAAGACTATTTTATTAACAGTGTAAAACTCACTGGATTAAACCAGTTAGAATCAGTAAAGAGTAGTGAACCAGTGAGTGCGTAACCAGATAGCCAGCTCTTCTGTGGGAAAGTCTCATAAAAATGCAACGGCACCATAACAATGAAGCTCTTCTAAGTGGCAAAAATTTTGCAAGCCACGTAGAAATACATGTTAATGCAATCCTATTTTGTACCAGTGCTGTTTTGCTGGCTGTGCATGTAAAATATCAGCCATACATATACACAGTTCAGAAATCACCTCTGTAAAATAAGTTAAAAACATAAGCACAGACTAAGACAAGTAGTAAAACCAAAACCCTTTTGAAATCAAGGACAAACCTGCAACTGACCTTAACGATGCTAATATTCTACCCCAGAGGTTTTGTCTTTGTACTTACATATGTTTAATTATTATTTCAAAATATATTCAATTTTTCTGTCTCTCTCACTTTGGACAATCACGTCAGCCATTTCATCACTAACTTCAGTTTCTGGCCAATTTTCTCATTCACTAACAAGCCGTACTGTTTACTTATGCCTCAGTACATTATGTTAGTTATTATATTTCAAAAAGCATTTCCCACTACATTTTCTAAAGATTATATACTAAAACTACTTCCATTGGTCTCAAGTTCTGCCAAATCGCATTTTGACACCAAAGCTGTCTTCTTCCACCTAACAACGGCTTGATGAAAACCATGCAGGGAAAACAGCAGCCTTGTGCTGGGGATCTCAGAGCACCTTTGGTTCTGCTTCATATGAGTTAGAAGAGCTGCAGCTGGGAGTCCTAAGCCTGAAGAGAAGAGCAGCAGCTTATACAGAAAAGCCAAGCTTTGAGAGGGAACAGAGAACCTTGGGGAGCAATGAAGGACACCCAATTAGACTGATGTGTTGCGCTAGTGACAAGTAAAACTGACTTTCCAACGGTAGAAAATTCATGTTTGATATCTGGAGGAGCTAAACATTTGCAAAGTCTAATATGCAGCGTTCCACAAAGCAGCAAAAAGCTGACACGTCATATTTTGCTTAAGGAAAAGGAAAGTACACATCTACTTTCACACCTGCACACTGCACTTTTCTGATGGAGAAGGTCAGCTTGTAACTAGGGGAACGGCTGTGCAGCATATGCAAACAAGCTCCAGTTGCCCTCTGAGCCAAGCAAAAGTATTAGTCAAATATTGAGCCTGAGCCAATTGCACCATGCACAGATAATGTGGCCTATTTCTCTAAAGCATCTCTGTTGGAGCCTGCACAGTATGTCAGAAGAAAGATCTCAAAACTAGCACGCGAGTGCCACACAAGTCTGCAAAAAATGAAATGCTGAAGCACTTTTCACAGTCAGTATTATCATATGAACAGTGAAGAGTTCAGAGCTCTTAATACAAATTACATATTCAGACTGCTCAGGAAATCACTCTCAATAAAGACCTGAGAATTATTAGAGTGAATTCAGGTTTAGAAATGCAAGCTAAGTGGGTCATCAGATTTTTGGATACTAATAGACTATATAGTTTTTATTTGTAAAATGTAACACAAGTTCTGACTACTTGTGAAACAAGGAGCAAGAAGTAAATACAGAGAACAGTGTCTGCAGTGTGTGCTGTTGACAACCAGCACACTAAGTCACTAGTAAGAAACAAAATCCACACAGACTTGCTTAGTCTTATTCTGAAATAATGCAATACTGGGCAATGCTGTATATGCTTATCCATTTGTTTACATGAAGGAGTGAGTAAGTGTGTGTATTCTAAGGAATTAAAAAATCCTTTTGTAGCTGGTTTGCATTATGAGCTCTAAAATATGCTCTTTCTTGTTGAACTGTATTTCAACGTCATTTCACAGCATTACATTTGTCTTGGCTTACACATTGAAAGAACTTTAAATGTTCACATAAATAATGCTAGGCTTTTAAAGGGTATTAGAAGTTTGATCATGTAAATTAAGGCTGTATGTAGTTTCTCTTAAAAGAATAATGACCATTACAGATTCCTGTTTAATGCAAGAAACTAAACGAATGATTTCTCCGAACAACAAATGTCCATTATTTATGGATACTTAAGGAGACCAATTTAACACATCTGAAATCAAGGTCACTTTAAAACCTAACTGAGATTACTTGCAACACAAGGACTATTTATTTCCTGTATACCATAATTCATTAATTAAGTTACACATAAGGTTAAAATACAAGTACTTAAAAGGCCTACTCATTTATTATGAGATTCTAATAACAAGGAGCTTATTACAAAACAAGAAGTTTTCCAACTTAAACAAGAAAATACTAGGGTAAGGGACAGACTACACTTGATTATAATGCAAGAAATCCATCAGGAAAAATGAAGACTTAAATTAACACAGAATTAGGAGTAAATATAACAGAAGAATTTTCTCCAATTACTTGTATTTATTCAATTGAAATGACAGAATCACAGAACAGCTGAGGTTGGAAGGAACTTCTGGAGACTATCTAGTCTCCAGGGTTGGAGACTCCACCATCTCTTGAACAAACTGCTTCTGTGTCCAACCAGCTTTACGATGACAAAAATTTTTATGTTTACACGGAACATCTTTCTTTCAGTTTATGCCCATTGCCTCTAGTCCTGCCACTGGATATCACGAAGAGGAGTCTGGCTCCATCTTCCTCACTCCCTCACCATCAGATCTGATCAGATCAGATCTCTCTGAGCCCTCCCTTCTCCAGGCTGAACAACCCAGGTCTCTCAGTCTCTCAGATGCTCTAGTCCCTTCAACATCCCTATGGCCCTTTGCTGGACTCAGTCCAGTATGTCCTTACTGGACACCACCCTACACCTTTCATATTTTATTTATTCCTCTTAATGTCCAAGAGTGTGATGCTAATTAAGAAAGCCTAACATTCAAGTATAACTAAAGAAAGTTTTCATAGCTTTTGCTCTCTGCTGCTTGCCTTCCTCTCCATTTTATAATCAAAATGAAACAAGCATACCTATCAACAAAGTACCATTAACAGTGAAGTTAAAAGAAACAATGACCTGTATTCTCCAGAATGAGGCAAGTACTGACTAAAGTCAATCTAAAGACACCTTTTGTCATGATCAAACTATAATTTAAAATGCGATATCATCATTTTTTAATTATAACTTTTTGAACTTTAGAGGGAGTTGTGTGTAGGAAAGGAAGCTTTGTTCAAATAAGAGGGGACAGCACCAGACAAAGTGAGTGATGGTAATCCAACAGCTGTGGGGCTTTTTGAAAGATAATCATGATAGATGCAGGTGGTATTTTCCCGGCCTCACAACAAACTCTTTCCTTGCAGCACTGTGAAACACTGAGTGAAGTTTTCCCCTCAAAAAATACAGGAAACACAACAGTGAACATTATCCAGGAAAATTTAAGGGGTCTTATCTCCTTTACCAACCCATCAGTTCATAGAGTAATACAGTACCCAATATTAATATGCATATCAAAATTAATTAAGCAGCCAATATAAAAAAAAATTGAGGATTTTTATGTTCTAAAAAATATGCATCCTTCTACAGTATGCATGACATACATCATAAAGAGCTTGGAGGGGGGGCAGAAAGAAAAAAAAAAAAATCAATTGTAACTAAAGGGCTAGGAAAAAACCATATTATCTGTTGACTGCTGAGCTCTATAGTTTCCATTCTGATCAGAATTAAGAGCACTGACCAGTCCTGGTTTACTGTGAATAACATGTCCTGTGACTTGCAAGCTGCAGTGTGAGGCTGCTACTTCTGTTTACAATCTGTCCATTACGTTTTAGTTTAGATATGAATAAATTCGAAAGAAAAGAAAAAAAGTCATTGCTGCAGGCTGAAAGATGCAGAGTTTTAGAAATACAACTTAGTTTTCACATATCAAGAAAACACATTGAAATCCAAGTTTGCCTAGCTCAGGAAAAGACTTTATAATCTGTGAATATTTTTCTTTTCCTTATTTAACTGCAATTATCATTTAATAAGAGTTTTATATACAAATTTTCAACTTATAAGGAACCGTGTATACTTCCAGAAGGTGGTGATGCTACACTAGATTTGACTGGGTAGATTGGAAAGACTTCTTAGAAGATGAATTCAGAGGGGAAAAAAAAAAAACCAACAAACCAAACAAAAAAACCCCTCACCTCCGGCTACGTGCTTCTTCTATTTGTCTTTACCAGCACTGCTGGGCTCCAGGCCTTGGGAAAAAAAAATCCAGGTTGATGTAGACACAGACACACCGTCAGGGAAGGAAGAGTTGGTATGTGAACTGTTACAGGAGCTTGACCCCTACAGATTGATGGGCCCTGACAATATCCAGCTGAGGGTGTTGAGAGAGCTGGCTGACATCATTGCAAGGCCACTCTCCTTAATCTTTCAGAAGTCGTTGGTGGAGACTGGGGGATGGTCCCAGAAGACTGGAAGAAGGCTAATGTCACCCCCATCTTCAAGAAGGGCTTAAAGGAGGATCCAGGAAATTCTAGGCCCATCAGTCTTACTTCAGTCCCTGGGGAAGTTATGGAACGAATCCTCCTGGGGGCTACCACAAGTCAAATGAAGCACATGTTTGGGAGAACCTAGCACAGATTCACCAAGGGCAAATCGTGCCTGGCAAACCCGATCCACCTTCTACAGCAAAGTAACCTGCTTGGCTGATGTGGGGCGAGTGGTGGACGCTGTCTACCTGGATGTTTCCAAGGTTTTTGATATGGTTTCTCACAGTCTCCTCCTAGGGAAATTGATGTGTTATGGTCTAGACAAGCAGTCCACGGGGTGCACAGGCAGCCGAGGGTCCAGAGAAGGGCCACAAAGATGATCCACGGGGAAGCCTGTCGTGTGAGGAAAGGCTGAGAGAACTTGGTTTTCTGAGCCTTGAAAAAGAAGGCTTAGGGGAAACTTTATCACCATGTTCCAGTATTGAAAGCACGGCTACAAAGAAGATGGAGGCGCGCTTTTTACAAGAAGTCACATGGAAAAGCTGAGGGGTAACAGATAAAAGTTACTCCTGCGGAGATTCCGAATGGATGCAAGAGGAAAAGTTTTCCCTGTGAGAACAATCAGCCATTGGAATAATCTCCCCAGGGAAATGGTGGATTCCCCACCATTGGACACTTTTAAGATTCGTCTGGACAGGGTGCTGGGCCATCTTGTCTAGACCGTGCTTTTGCCAAGAAAGGTTGGATCAGATGATCCTTGAGGTCCCTTCCAACCTGGTATTCTATGATTCTATTTATTGGCTCATATCCCTAAATCAGGGAATATTTTTTGTGTCTTTTGCTTTGAAAGTATCCAGGTGTGTTTTCCATTGAGAGTTCCACAGCCTAGCTGGCTTCACTGTCTAGGCCCCTTACTGTAGCACAAATTTCCCTTTTAAAAAGGAAATTTTGATTCATCATTAGTCTTAATTACTGACCTGTAACTTTATTAATTTTAATTTTTGAATTAAAACTCAAATTTGTCTATGGTTAAAGAAAAAAAAATTACTTTGGCTATAAGGATAAGGTGGTTAAAGAGAAAAAGACTATGGATATAAAATTCATCACATCAAAGCCAGGAACAAAATTCAGAGCTTACTGTTCTGACAGTTTGAGTGCAAGATAACCTTTCATAAATCTTCCAAAACTGACACATGAAATGGTAGGTCAGGGAGCATACATCTACCAGTGCAATAACACTGTGGGTAAGAAAAATACAAATATGATCGGAGAAGAGTTGAAAGGATGTATTATGAAAAAAAAAACCCCACGCAAAAACCAACCAAAACCCAAAAGACATACAGGTAACTAGAAAATGACATAAACATAGTGTCGGCTTAGTAATGATACGTCACTTGGTCTAACACTTCATTAATCTAGAAAATGAATAAATAGTAGTTGTCTCACATGTGGACTTCATTTAAGACATTGCTATTTTCCACATGAGGACTTGTTAAATTTGGGAAGATGAGTGTTAATAGAAGAATTAAAAGTTGGCAAGGAACTGCCTGAAGGGTAAATGAAAGGAAAGGCAGTGTTGAAAAAGGCATAGCATCATCTGGAAAAAAAAAGTTGCAAGTGCAGTTCTTTCATGCTCATTTTTTAAATTGGTTTAAAGAAAAGAGGACAACTGTAGCACAGGAAAAGTGATATAAAACCAGCCCTGAACAAAGCGGAAAGCAGATAACAAGGGTTCATTTTAACCACCCAGACAACAAGACCCTGGAGTAGTCTTCAGGGGAGAAGTTTGGACAAACTTCCCCACATTCTTTTATTAATGACTCTTCCTTAGTTCAAGATATTTTATCAGTGACAGAAAAGGTCCCTTCCAGATTCTGTGAAAGTTTAAATGGATTTTGCTTTCCTTTACTTTTCTGTACTTCTTTCACAGAAAGGCTGGTGGCAGACACAGAGAAGCTTCCTGCCAGTTGGCTGAATTGACAAATTAGTTAAGTTCCACTTGTTCTTGATCCCAAGAGCATTTACAGGTTCAACCAACAAAGCATATTGGCAGACATTTGTGGTGGGATTAGGATAGGCCAACAGAAACAATGTAGGTGAATTCAAGCGGAAAAAAGAAATCATTATATTGCCACCAGTGACAAAGGCAGCTAAAGTTACAGACAGAAGCCTGAGAGACAACAGAGCTCCACATAGCAGAGCCTGCAGAAAACTGTGTACCAGGCTGTTGCTACATCATTCAGAGACGCACAAATACCACACTGAAACAAAACAACAAATTAATCTATTAACTTCCATTCTGAAATAAGCATGAAAAGAACTGGATTTCAGTAACAAAGTGTAACCTTATGGCTCTAATGACGAGTGTGCTACTGGATGGTTCTATTAAGGAATACATACAGGAAGAGGTGCTGCTCAACTCTTGACCTCTTTTTTTTTTTTTCCCCATCATATAAAACCTATATTCCACAACTTGTACTTTACTGATTTCAGGTCTACTTTGATTAAAAGGAATGTTTTTGACCCTTGAAGAAAGGATTTGGCACCTTCAAACTCCACATTGGTCTCTTACTGCAGTTTTCATTACCTGAATGTTCTCAGGTGCTTATAACAACAAGGAAGAAGCCATATCTTACTTTTTCGGTAGGAATGATGAGTAATGAATTATTCTTAGAAATGAAGTAAAAAGGAATTTTCACTTCCCACTACGACAGTTTACGATACAGCTGGACTGTATTTAACTGATGGAAGCCCTGGATGCTATAGTTCAAGTACATGTATATGTCACCATTTAACAGAGAGCCAGAGACAGTCACAACTATAAAGCAGACAAAAGAAGCCTAAGCAGTAAACTTCTTGTGCCTTATTTTACCGGCAAATAAATGTATCATATATAGAGATAAGTAAGCATATGTACTACTCACATAATACGCAAACTACTACTTACAACGTAATTTTCTTGAAACAGTTGTGCTGTTTCACATCATAGCCTAGTGTTCTTCTAGTCATTTATATGGCATTTAACGTGACTGTGTCTGGGAAACACCATTTAATCTAATAAACTGAATTACATTAATATTTCTAAATTTTACTTGAGCAAAGTTCTTTCCTTAGCCTGAGATGAATAAATTACACAATATTTCATAATCTATGCAGCATAAACTAGATCTTAACACAACTCTGATTGCATTTCTTCTTTTCTCTAGTTATTTTCCTCTATGGGAAATTTCTTCCTGTTTTGTTACAACAAAGGGATAATGCACCTTTGCATTACTGTAAAAATAGAGACAGGTATCTCCAAACTAAAATTCAGAAAAATATTGCAGATAGATTATGACAAAAGTTCACAAAAAAAAAAAAAGAAAAAAAAAAAAAAAAGAAAAAGAGACACACCCTCTGACAACAGCATGGCGTAACCAAAGAGGGACAAAACTCTTCCAACTTTTTCCTAGTTATCCTGGGAGGGGTTAGGTGGCAAAATTGCTAAAATGCTCTCAGATGCCTCAAGCTTCATTCTGAAAGCATCATATACTAGAAACCGAATATTTGAAATGAGGAATGTACTGTATGCTAAATTTTAATAAAAAATAATAATAATAAAGCACAAGGATTATTGGGCAAAACTATATTTTGTCATCAGCTTTTTCTTCCTGTTTTTAAATAATGGTCGTGTTACCACTTCATACTCAACAACAAAATCTGACATACAGTGAAAAGCACGCTCCAGTAGCTGTCATTTTAGCTTTACTAGACTTTATGTCCCCAATGAAAAGCATGTGTCGTAAACACTTATAAAACAAGTTATAACTCCCATATCACTGTAAGCATAAGAATCAATTTTCCTCTAATTAAGATTCATCACTGATGTCCCAGATAAACAGACTGTCCCAAAGGAAGTGGGGCATGTTCTTAAAAAATGAAAAACAAACAACAAAGTATTTCTTCTTCTACCTCTCCAACCACTTTAAACAGTAGCTATACGGTGCTGGAGAAAGAAGCTGATTTAAATTCCTTGTAGAGTTCATTAAGTAAATAAAATCTAAATAGCATACATGTGTAGTACAAAAAACCCAGGATGTCACCCCTGAAGCGATCTAAAAATGTTCATATTCTTAATGTGATTTAGCATGTTAATAAACTGCTTAAGGATCAAATGAAATTGTCTTAGAGAAGTCCACTCGCCATTATCCTCACCACTAGAATGTTCTTTTCTTGTTTATTATTAAACAGGTGGTGGTATCTTCCTAAATATAAGAACAGACATGGCCACTGTATCAAAATATGAAAATGTATTTTACAGATCTGGATTTTTATTTTCAAAGAATTACACTTTCATATCAATAGTTCTTCTTTTCTTGGTTTATAAAGAAAAAAAAGAATCTTGTAGAGCATACAGACTTTAGCATGTATGCATCACCCCATTTAATGTTAAGATTTTCAGAATGAATGTTCAATCACATACTTGGTATACCATCTCATATAGCAAATCTATGACCTAGTTCTAAGAAACGGGTTATCTTCAGGTTTAAAAGCACCATCTGCTCTTAATGATGCCATCAGCAAAATAATAATAATAAAAAATAAAATCCCTAAGTGGCGATAAAATCCAAAGCCCAGAAGAAATGCTCAGGTCATGACTACTTTTAGGGGGAGCACAATACAAATGCCAGCTAGTTTTTAACAAAAGGTGATCAGGTTCTAATTAGTCTTACCCCTTCCTCAGCCCCCACACTGTGCAATGAACAATAAATTAATAAGATTGTTGCACAGAAAGGCAACATGGGGACCAAAATAAGGGAATGGGGAGAAATTGATTTTATTTTTTTTTATTACTAAGAGTTCTTAAAAATCCAAGGTACGATGCAGGTTTCAGACACTCAAGGGAAAGAATCCATTTTCTCTCTAGTAACGCAAAGGAAAGTATTTACTCTTGCTAAATAATCTTCAGAAAGCTACGTGTACATTGGCAGAGTAAACAATTTTTTCATATTATCAAGTCAAAATTCCAGTACAGCCATCAAAACAGAAATTCTGCAAGAAAGTCTTTGTTCCAAAAAAACAAAGGAAGTCTTTAGTGCTGATCTACATAAAAACTGATATCTTGAACTTTCTACCAATTGATTTAGCAATCCATTATGATCATAAAGTTGCAAAATAAAATAAAATAAAAAAAAAAAAATTTTCTTGCTTCAGGTGAAATGTTCCAAGCATTTCCTTTAACATTTTACAAATTAAACTTAGACATTAAGTAGGCATTATGCAGAAGTATGGAATTATTTCTGCATACCCTGTGACTATATATGAAAAGTCTTTTGCCAATCTAGGAAAAAAAATTTGAAATCTTTATAATTAATGAACTTCAAGTCCTTATGGTAAATGAAGGTACTCTTTTTTTTATGTTTCATTTGACATGAAAGTTTCTTTATTCAATCTCCCTCTCCAAAACCTGTTCAGTCTTCTGTTTTCATGTATCTTCCCTCAATACAACCACCCAAATTATGAAACTCTTTGCAGACTTGTATAAAAGTGTTATTTTTCAAATATATTTTAATGCAGTAGAAATTAGATCAGCTTCCCTTTATATTCATATTTAGGTGCTCAAACTATAAGTTTGTAAGAAAATATTCATATACAGAAAATAGCTCAAAAGGACAGCCAAAATGTGGTCTACTGACTAGTAAACGAAACAAGAATAAGGCTTCAGCAACTATATCATTATGCAAAGGATATCAACACCTACTTATCTAAACTTAAAAAGAAATATTCAGGTCCTTTTCTCTATCACTTAATATTTTTGTTAAGAAGAATAAAATCTGCAATTGTAATGGCAAAACTCCAGCAAATTTTCATTATTACCGTCTTTCACAGGGTTGTCCATTTCTACAATCAGCTGTAGTTCTGTAACAAATTTCCAACATTTAAAGTCTTTATGAAAAGTCATGTTTGAGAATCTAAGTACTGGATGTTTTCAGGGGAGTAAAGCAGGGCAAGTTAGGAAAAAATAAAGTAAGCATAACAGAAAAGTGCACAGGAAGAAGCAATTAGCACATTGCAGTAATTCTTTCCGAACCCCATTCAAAACCAGTTCTCTCTTGCCTAGATTAATCCAATCATCACTCCCGCACATGCCTTGAAAGCCACCTTGAAGCTAAGCAAATGACAAAAAAAAAAAAAAAATAGCCTGTCTGTTATGGGGGAAAGGAGACTGTTCACATAGAATTTATGCTACATCCATCTTCTGCCTGGTAAATTATGATACTGTCCTGTAACTCTTCTCAAGACAGAAAGACAAGAAAAAAAGAAAAAGCATATATGACACTTTGATAAAGTATATTGGCATAATTCAATAGGAAATAATTGTACATTTCTACAATATTCAAATACACACTGTATGGTTAATACACTACTGTACCTCATTTTGAAGTTCATCGCCACTTTTGGTAGAAGCAAGCATCTCGTACAAAGTACAGCAGAGGTCTTCTGTTGTTGGCCCTCCAGGGGTACCCCCTTGAGATTCATTCAGATACTTTCCAACTTCACACCATAAAAAAGAATCATCTACTTTTTCCAAAGACTTGAGATCAGATTTCTCATCACAGTAATTCTGTAAGTGATTCAGCTGGTTATTCAGAAATTTGTTATAATCTAAGCTTATAATTTTCTGTGCATCGGCCTCACCATTCACAGGCAGCTCCTCAGAGTGATCCAAATCATGCATGTCAAATGAAAACACTATATTTTTACCAAAGAACACTCTGCTATCACCATTTTGCTCTTCAGCCATCTGTATGAGGGCTGTAAGCTGTTCTTCAGTGAAGTGAGAAGCAATCCGACATGTGGCATTACAAGCTGCAGTAGCAGATGATGATGGAAATGGCCCAAACATCTGCTTGATCGCCTTTGTCTCATCATGGCCAACACATTCTTTCCTGTGAAATGTCTTAAAGAGAAAAACAGCTCCACTTTCAATTGCTTCTTGTCCATTTTCAGCTCCAACTGTTAACAAAACCAAAACCAAATGTAACTATACACCTCAAACTAATTCTCTTCCATTGCCTATAACATAACTGTATTCAATTTCTTGTTCCAAGTCTCATCAGCAGGCATATGAAATGAAGACCATGACAACCAGTAGCAATTGTTGCAAGGTACTAAATTATAAAAGGTGTCTGATAATAAACATCTGTCATCATTACCCTTCTACTTACTACAAATTCATATTAAGGATTACCAATGCTTTCTTATTTTTCTGAGTTAGAGGAAAAACTTGCCTGAGGTCTTAAACTCACAATAGTATATTTATGAGCTTTTTAAAGGTAACAAATTTCCACTTTGTCTCACTGTTTATTCACTGCCTAATCTAAATATTCATAACAGACTAACAGAACTCAGCTGGGAATTACTACGTTCTTGTAGCAATTCCCAGCAGAATTACTACAGAATGTGTGTTAGTTAGAAAAATTGCCCAAAGAAATTAAGTAAATAAATGCATGAATTTAGATTTGTATCTACAAAAAAATCATATTATGCAAATAAAAAATATATTGTTAGAGAAAAACATGAATTTACCTCTTACACAAATATTCACAAAGGTACTCAAGGAAAACAAGCAAAACACCATATGATGAACCAAAATGTCACCACTAAACAAAATTTTAAAAGTCATCAAGCATAAACTAAATAAAACCAGCCAGCATACTGGAGTTTTTCTGTTTGCTTTATATGAGGAGAACATGTAGAATTTTTTTTGAAGTTTAAAAACATGCGTTCTAAAAGTTGGGTAGGTTACTCCAACATTTTTAGTAGAATTAGCATTTCTTACAGGATTGTGTAATTTTAAAAACATCTTAAAAGCCTAATGTGATTTGCAAGCTGCTATTGTCAAGATATCTTTATCTGGTCAATTTAGTTATAAGAAGATCAACTGGCAGAAATTGTACTGTTCTCTGCTAGAGTTAAGTGATACTACTTATGATTAACCCCTGGTATGGCTGATTCAAAAGAACCATTAAAACAAACTATTTATGTTAAAAGCAACAATATTATTTTTTTTTTTAACCCCCCCCAAATGGCACTTCTGGCATAGTAAATGTGGCTATTCTCTTTTCAGCAATCAAAACCGTCTTGTGTCTGCCTCTGTATACCTCTGCTATTCAGTTATGGGCCTATGCATTTCATAGAATCATAGAATCATTTTGATTGGAAGACACCTTTAAGATCATCAGGTCCAACAACCATTATCCTAACACTACCAAGCCCACCACTAAACCATGTCCCTAAGCACCACATCAACACGTTTTTTGAACACCTCCAAGGATGGTGACTCCACCACCTCCCTGGGCAGCCTGTTGCAATGCCTGACAACCCTTTCAGTAAAGAAATTTTTGCTAATATTCAATCGAAATCTCCCCTGGGGCAGCTTGAGGCCATTACATCTTGTCCTGTCATTAGTTACTTGGGAGAAGAGACCAACACCAGCCTCACTACAATTTCTTTATGTCCCCGCTTTCTGCCTGTTAAAAAACTTACTGAAATCAGTGAGAAGATTCTTAATTACTTTGACATTGTTACTTCTAACGTGTTTCAACTTAGGTTAGGTTTAACTCCAGCAAAAGCAAGAGTCTTTCTCCACACAATGTAACAGGAAGAAGCAAAAGAAATCCAGCATAAGCAGATGGAACAAGGCTGAGTAACTGAAAACATAACATATAAATGGAGGTGCCTAAAAATTATTTCTCTTGAATTTCCCTATGGTGCACTCCCAAAAGCTGAAAGTTCAGAGAGGATTGGAAGTGATATTTACAGGATAATTAGATCCCTACAGATGGAAGATACGTGATGAAAATACACGTGTATACAATATATATGTAAATATATCTCAAAGGAAAAGGTGGTTCAGCCTCCCTCTTCGCATTAGTTATGTAGGAATCACAAAAAAAACCCTGAAACCCACAAACCAACATCTAGAAACTTATAGTCATAAGCTTGGCCGCATGAACCTCACTCTTATACTCCTAATATACAAATACACGTCATTTAATAAGTCACTTGTGTCAGAACAGAAGTACACGCTCCTAAAAGAGCAACTGTACTGAAGGATTTGAGAAGAGGCTCTTAGGTTTATTATGTGCTAATTGTCCTTTATTATCAATGTCTCCTATTCAGGGAAGCATCTCTTGAGAAAATACTACCCCTCCCCTCTGAATACAATGAGCCAGCCAAGACGGCAAAAGATGCGCTACTTGAAGCTACTCTTTCCCTTTGTTTTTAAGCCAATCAGATCATTTCAGTAAGTGACATTTTCCCCTTAAAGTAAATCAATATTACAGTATCTGTTGCCTAGGCTGAGATTTCATTTCCCTGAAATTAAAGTAAAAAGGCATACAAGCAATTCCCATCCCTACTACCCATTTCTGATGATGATAGTTGGAACATTACTGTCAGTTCAGCTTGTACCTCAGTCACTGTAATCTGTTCCGGTTTGTGTCTCCGCAACATTACACATCTTTATTCAGAAGTGTCAAAGCCGATGGTTTCTTTCTAAGTTGCTCTAACTAAATAATCATGCATTTCTTTTCATTTGTTTTGTCCCCTCCACTCCATCAAACAAAAATGTAGCACTACTACTTTCAAGTCTTTCAATTTATCTATCCACCACACTAGACCTGCTATTATAGCTTGTGAGGGGAAAAAAAAAAAAAGAAAGTTTTTGTAGTCATCTTTGGCAAAAAGTGAAAATTAAAAAAAATTAAAAAAAAAATCACATAACTAATACTCTTTTCTGTCATTAATACAGAAAACACCAATAAGCCAAATTATTTTCAGACAGCATTTGCAGCTAAGAATGGCAAATACTTACTTTGCTTGTAACCTCTTTTCCCCATCATCAGATATTTTTTCCTACTTGCTATACTACATATGATCTTACTTTTTATATTGCAAACTTCATAGTCATTACATATTTGTCAGCCCTAACTTAGCCAACATTTTACTCCAGTACCTCTTATGATTAAACTATATCCAGTGTACATTTAAAATAACTATGTAGATCTTCTCAATCAATGCAGAGCTATTGTCAATACAGACTGCACCTTTTCCATATTAATTTCAGGCACTGACAGTTGATGCAAACTCACTCCCCCATCTTGCATGACTTTGTGTCCCCCAAACCTTGTGTATTGCAAGTGCCAGCTGAAACCTGTGCACTGAAGCAGAAGTACCTGAGTTGGGGCAGAGAGGTGACCCTTCCTAGAGGCCTGTCTCAGAAAGACAGGCAGCCACATGCCTAACTTCTGGCCTGAAGGGGTTAAAAGTCTACTACCAACACAAGCTCTAATACTTGTATTAGAAAAAAAAATGAGGATTAAAAAAAACTAGGACCATATTTGTAAAAATAACAGTTATGTCACTAACATAGAAGGAATGAACCACAAAGCAAAGTTTAGAACGTGTATCGTCAGATGAGTTGAAAACATTTTTGTCAGTGATTTCAGAAATACTCGAAATTTTTCTCTGACTCACCAAAGCAATAGCCATTACAACCATTAATAGCTTTAACAGACATCCTCTTCGAAACTGTACAGCACAACTGATTACTACATGCCAGGCATGAACAACTGGTTTAGCCTTTTTTGACAGTCTGTGTTTAGATACTGCTTTCTCAATTTGCTAGTTATTTCCAAAAGAACTGCTGAGAAATAGAATCACAAGTGAGGCAGGTTAACATTTGTATTGTGATAGAAAACTGCTCTATAATGACAAAAAAGGCAAATATATTTTTTTATATAGATATAATTCTCTCAGTCTTTTTACTTACGAGTTCTATTCAAGATATTTGAAATGCAATCAGAAAAGGAGAAAACATACCTATTAGTTTGAAATGAAAAACTCTTAAACATGTGACAGCTAGAGCTTGAGCCATATGCTCAGTTCATGAGCTGATGAAGTTCAATTCTGCTAACAGCACAGGCTGAATTAGTTTTAGTCTGTTGATTAGAAACTAAGCTTCCAATCAAAACTAAGTTTTCACACTTTCTTGGCCATAACATATTTCAAGTTTTAAAAGCTCAGCGCACAGCAGGTTTTCCTGAAGCAGGGAAATGCCCAAGCAGCGGAGAGACCCACTGGGAGCTGGCAGCTCTCACGAGACACGTTGACGAGGTCCAGGCGCTGCCAGAGCAGCTGCAACCACCCCCACATGTAGAAAAAGCAGCCTGGGGAGCGCCAGTGACCTGGGTGGGCAGCCAAGGCATGGGGCAGCAGCTTGTGCGGAAGAGCATAGTCACCCTGCCAGCTCAAGGGGTCTCTACCGTAATGGTGGGCACTTCCCTCAGAGTCAAAACTAGCGTTTCTACATAGAAAGACCCCCGAGATGTCCAACACTTTCACCCAGCTGGAACTGGTAAGGAAGGAGACTTCAGACTCCTTCAGAGTCCTTCAGACTCTCCTACAGACGGTAGATTGCAGCAAGTGCCCAGACCCTTATCTAGAGAAAACGTAAGTACCTGCAGAAGAAATGGACAGGTTGATGATCTGTTGTGTCACATAGCCGAGTTTCAGGAAACAGTTAAAAGGCTGTGCAGTATTAGAGGGGCTGAGATGGAGATAAGTGGTTTCAGAACCATGCTCCTGTGGTGGACATCACAGAGAATGAGGCACCTTGGACACCAGTGACCCACAAAAGCAGGACTCTGCTTCAGTCCCCACCCTCCAGCATTACAGCAAAAAACAGATACGAAGTTTTAACAGCTGCAGACACCCATAAGCAAGGTCTGCAAAGAGAAACTGTACCAGCGGTATACAGTGGATACTGCAGAAGGATGCAACGAGCGCTTGTAGTGGGTGACTCTCTGTTGAGGGGCAACGAGGTACCCATCTGCTGGCCTGACAGGGAGGTCAAGAGAAGTATGCTGCCTTCCAGGAACTAAGATCCAAGACATTGCTGAGGGGGTGCCACAACTTGCCAAGAGCACAGACTACTATCCATTGCTACTCTTTCATGTGGGCACAAATGACACCACAAGCTGGAACGTGAGTGGAACCAAGGAAGACTACAAAGCCCTGAGGGTGCAACGACAACAGGACATTCTTCAATGAATATAGCCGGCTAGGGAGGGATGGGATCCACTTGTCTAGAAAGGACAAGGGAATCTTTGGTAGCAGGCTGGCCAACTCGGTGAGACAGGCTTTAAACTGGACCCCGAATCCTTCAAAGTGGCAACACTCACGCTATTGCAACCAACTGGGGAATAAACCAGGCCAACTAGAGCAGTGACAAATGTTCCTTAGCCACCTCCCAAGACATGAACCAGAAGACCAACCACCTCAAGTGTATGTATACCAATGCATGCAGTCTGGGGAACAAACAGGAGAAACTGGAGCTATGAGCCCAGTCAGAAAGTTATGATTCACAAGAATAACAAACACAGTGGGACAACTTACATGACTGGAGGATCATGATGGATGGCTATAGGCTGTTTTGCAAAGACAGGCAGGGAACAAGAGGTGGAGGAGTCGTGCTCTATGTAAAAGAGAACCTCGAGCGTACAGAAGTCAACTACAGCGATTGTGGAAGTGCTACTGAATGCCTCTGGGTCAGGATCAGAGGGGTCATCTCCAAGGGGGATCTTACAATAGGCACCTCCTACTAACCTCCAAACCAAGTTGATAAGGCCAATAAAGCAATATTTGGGTCACTTGACCAAGCTTCAGGTCAACAGAAGCTGGTTCTTATTTGTGACTTCAACTACCCAGACATTTGTTAGAAGAACAATGCAGCATCTCACCTGTCATCCATCAAGTTCCTGGAATGCATAGAGGACTGCTTCCTCATACAAACGTCGGACGTGCCAACCAGGAACGAAGCACTGCTGGACTTGCTACTCACAAACCAAGAAAACCTGACAGTGATAGACTTGGCTGCAGTGATCACAGTATTGCGAAGTTTGACATCTTGCTGAGTATGCTGAAGGTTAGTACTAAGACAAAGGTTTTAAATTTTAGAAGAGCAAACTTCAGCTTGCTCAGAGCTCAGCTGAGAGGGATTCAGTGGGAAGGTTCCATGGAAGATAAAGGAGCTAGTGAGAGCTGGGAATTTTTCCAAGAATGCTCTCCTGGAAGCACAAAACCAGTTCATCCCCTTTAAAGGCAAGGGAAGTAGGCAGTGCAAGAGACCCCTTGGCTTAACTGCAGGCTTCTGAGTCTGCTCAAAACCAAAAAAAGTGCATCAGAGATGGAACAGCAGACAAATACCCATTGAGAACTACAAAGGCATTGCTAGGGCATGCAGAGATGTAGTTGGAAAAGCAAAAGCTTAGCTCAAACTGAAGTTGGCCAGAGACGTCAAAAACTACAAGAAAGGGTTCTTCAGGTACGTAAACAATCAGCAGGAACAGAAGGAAAATATTGGCCTGCTGTTAAATGGGAGAGGTGAATTAGTCACCTTCAATGCTGAAGAGGCAGCGGTTCTCAATACTTTCTTCACCTCTAGGCCTTGGGAACAAAAATCCAGATTGATGTAGACAGGGACCCACCGTCAGGGAAGGAAGAGTTGGTATGTGAACTGTTACAGGGGCTTGTCCCTTCCTTTTGCCAAGAAAGGGTGGACCAGATGACCCTTGAGGTCCCTTCCAACCTGGTATTCTATGATTCTGAGTCCAAATGAGTGAAATTTAATATCTACTTCTGTCCTCAACACCAAACACTTCAAGCAGAAAACATTTTTTACATTTTTATCTATGTTGCAGTCCAATACTTCATGATACCAAGCAGATTAACACCAAGACGGTTCTTTTCTCAGAGTACTTCCATTCCAAAAGAAGGTGTTGCTTTTGCCTACTTGATCGCAAACCATAGCACACACTATACAACAAATACAATGCTATCATAAAGCAAGAATACTCACATAACAATGGGATCCTATTTTAATATAAAACAGATGACAAAATTGTGCATACATATATCAGATTAACTGGAGTTTCAAAGATATTTCAGGGCAAGCCTGGCATCAAAGTAGAACTAAAATTGCACCACTATGCAAAGTATGAGGCAGAAAGCAGCGTGAAAAAATAAACCCCAAGAAAATAGTGTATTATCAGACTACTAGAGAATGAAAACATACCTATTTGTTTTGCAGCTTGTAATATAGTTTTTAAATCTCCATTTACAGTTTGGTGTTCCTTTTTATCCAAATTGTCATCAACAAACTTTATTATCTTCTTCCAAGTAAGATCAGACTTCAGCAACTGTTCATGTAGTTTTGATCTTTTAGTCTGAAAATGCAAAATATTTTGGTTTTATTTATTTATTTATTTCAAATCACTATGTGGAGGTTCCTTTAAAACTAAACACCAGATAAAAACACTCCTTTCTAGCTGCATTCAGTCAGTATGCAGTAATAATTGCAAGCAGTTTCCCTGTTACCTGTCCTTTACACTCTTCCCTGAGTGTAAGGAAGAAGGAGGACACACACACACACGCTCTCTCTCTCACTACTTTATTCTTTCCAAGGCAGGGTTCTCTGTAAGGCCAAACTCTTGCAACTTCAAGAGATTCACAGCCCCCAAGATTCCAAATTCAGTTCACATTACAGGTTCCCACAATGCGTCTATTGCTTTAATGCATTATTTCTTGGGAGGGGAAGGAAAGTACCTAGATTCAGTATCTGAACCTTTATTCTAAACAGCCCCCAACAAGAGTCCAAGGTGAACTTAATATTTGAAGCGAAACATTTGGCTCCCCAGCTCTGCATGACAGCTAAAAACATACCAGCCCACCCCAACTTAACTTCCTGAAAGCTGAAACAACAGGGTTGTACTAACACAGCCAAGCAACTCTATTCATATAGCACATGTAAGGACCTAGCATAAATAGCAAAGCTACAGGAAATTTGACTTTGAGTGAGGACACTATGAAGGAATTCACAGGAAACTATACATACTCAGCCCAGTCTTGCTTGCCTACTCTTACAAAATAGCAATGCAATAGAAGACTTCTTTACCGTTAAGTCAGCTAATTCTTCACTGTAATCCTCATGTTTAGTGACATTTGAAAAGGAGCGTAAAGCGCCGGTAAGACGAGGCAAGGCCATCTGTTACTCATTCAGTGATCCACAGGATGAGAAATCAAATCCAGTTCAAGCACCTAGACAAGAACAAAACAAATAACACGGCTGTGTTAATGCTATAAATACAAACTCGCATCGCAAACTTGAAAGACCTTTTTAAGCAAGCAGAACTTGGATGGCACTTCAATTAAATTTTAAAAAATCTCTCAAAATGCTGGCAATCAAGATTCAATAGAAGGGAGGGGACAGACATGGAACATAGGCAAGGCATGGTAACACGCAGAGGTCACTCAGGAGGTTCTTCTTCTCTCTCCTCCCTAAGGAAAAGTTACCAACAACAAGGCAAAGTGGCAATTACTCCTTTAGCACCACTAACACAAGAGTGTTATAGTAAAATCTATGTAACGGAACTTTAGCTCCCAACAGCAGTGAGTGATTACAACCTACAGAAAGATTTCCTTTGAAACAGCCCACACCGGGAGCTTTCAGGTCATTAACAGCCTCCAGCGCTGACGCAGGGGCATCCTTCTTAACAACCGCTTAGCCATTTTTAACCAGCAAAACAGGCAAAGAAAGTTATGACAGGGAAAAAAAAAAAAAAAAAGATTACAATACACATAGCCCTAAACTATTATAAGAGAGAAAGGGAATAAAAGGGCTACCAGAAAACTGAAATAAGTATGACTTGGGATGTTTTCGTCCCATAACTGGAAGCGCACACACACATACTTACACAGTGTGGGGCTCTCTCCAGGACTACAGCCTATTTCTGCACAGTCTTATTTCCTCTGTGAAACAGGCTCACGGCAAAACTCAGCTGTTCTCCATCTGAACTTGTACTCGTTTCAAGCCTTTTACTGAAACTATTCTCAAAATTGTTTACTTTCAAAAGGTGCCCACAGCTGAATCGTTTAATGAGCTCTAATGCACAGCTACAGTTTCTGATGGTAGCAGATAGATACAGATTTAGATTATTTTTGAAACAATTAATGATACCATTACAAACCTAATGATCTGCATCATTCTTAGCATGCCTGAGGACCATTGGCCATCCAGAATTTAAGTAACTTAAAACAGAGTTAATAAAATGACTCCCCCACCCCTTCATATACTGTACAGAACTCCCTGCTTTAGTCCAATTATCCTTAAGATTTTTCTTCAGTTAATGACTGCATTTGTATTCTAGCTATCAACTTTGCAATACAGCACAAAAACAAATCCAGATGCAGTGTTCCAGTCACAGACAGAAAAATGTCACTGACTCGTCAGGTCTGCTTGTTTTCCCACCTCGCATTAACATGCTTTTTGAGACAAGCTATCACAACAGCTGATATTTTAGAGACAAATGTTTTAACAATAAAACTACAAAATGTAGAAATACAAAACCTTTAACTGTGAAGGGGATAGAGGACATGTTCAAATTCAAGCCTAGAAGCAGACAGAGCCAAGCAACGCTGCAGTTTTTGAGATGTTCAGTGCATATATGACATGCAATTCAAACCACTGTAGCTCCTAGTGAAAACAGCCTGTGAACATTATAGACATCATTATAGAAAGGAAGTAACATGTCCAAAATCTGAGGGAATCTAACACAACCTTCTGTGTTTGAACCCAACAAAAAAAGGTTAAATCACTCTCATACTGCTCCAATGACAGCATTGCCGTTTGCTATTAAAGATCACTTTGTTTTGCCTATTTATTTTATGTCTACACTTGAATACCTTTTTCTATAGAATTATGGTCCTTTACAATAATATATAACAACATAATTGTAATATTATTATCTTAATTGCCCTTTCTGAAATAACATATGAAAGTTCAAAACCCACTTTTAAAAAGTTCACTTTTCACACACACCTTTAGGGGATTTTAAAGCATCTCCGGCAGACCGTTTGTTAAGAAACTGAATTTTAAAGGAGTGTTTCTTCCTCCTTTATTCATCCAGTTATTATTACTTGCCAAAATAAAAAACCTGGAACCCCAGAGGATGAGTAAGAGCACACCTCCCTGACCGCAGGCTTAGCCAAAGAGCCAAATCCAGCCCCAAAGCCCTACAGTTGAGCTCGTATGAAAAAACGCTGCTCCTCACATGCCTACATGCTTTCAGAACTTGCCAGTCCCTGAGGGGGCTGGTTTAGCAGAGAAGCCACCCAAGGCTTCTGCACCTCATTTATCGGCAAACCCCACACATGCCCTTCACTTCTGGCCATGACACCCACCCTCACCAGGGCACCACAAGAAAACGAAAATAGCCATCACTTCTAAATCGAGGGACAGGTGCTATCACTTTACTGTCAATATGAAAAACAAGGTAACATTTATATACTTACACTATTATTCTGCAACATACTAGAGCCAGCTCTAAACATTGGGTCAAAAATGCTGCGTCCCTATGAAATGCAGAGTAAATTCACTTTTTTTTTTGGTGTGGGTTTTTTTTTTTTTTAAAAAAAAAAAAAAAAGTCATGTGCTTTCACATAAAACCTGCTGATTTAGATACCTGCCTACATCACACTGCCTTTAGAGTGGACTGGCTACTGCTTGCCTTCCTGCAGCCACCATAAGGGCTACTAATTCCTTCTGATTTGACAGAAATTTTTTGCAGCTTTGCCTGCAGCTTGATCTGAAGCATCTGTACTACCAAACGATCCTGCTAAGATCTGCTCGTTTTGGAACAAGGACCTAAAAGGCAGCAGCAATTAAGTCCTATTCACCAGGGCCCACATAGAGCGATGAAAGATGAACTTTTGCTATTCTTCTGCCCCTTCCCCCTCGAAAAAGTGGTGTGAAAATAGGTACCATCTTAAGTCATGCTTGTAGAGGGACAAGTGGAATGGGAATTTAACCTTAAGATCAGTGCAACTTCACACAGTAAAAATTTCTTCCCCCCCACCTTCAATCAAGTAAGGACAATTCTGGAGACAAATCAAGTAGCCCATTCTACTTACGATTTTTAGTTCTAGGAGTCATCAAACTTCAGTTCCTTTTCCTATCTCAGTTTTCCTGCCCCTCTCAAAGAAAAACCCAAAAAACAAGCCTTTAACTTTCCACCAAGCTTCTGTTTGCAAAGCAGACAAAGCAATGTTTACCTGTCTAAAGCTTTGTGAAGATGAGAGGCAGTAACTTCTAAAGCCTATCTTACTTCTTTTAAAACCAAGTGTGATTTTAACGTTGAAACTTTTTATGAGAGAAAGTAAAACATAGAAGCAGATTATACTCAGAATTCAGGTATGAAAACATTCAAACTTTATTGTTTGAAAGTAAACCTAACAGAAAACATAGATGATAATCTCAACAGGTTCATTAAACTGAAACATTTTTAAAAAAATGCTAGCAGTATTACAAAGGTAACAAACATTACTAGAGACGTTTTCCACTTCATATTTTCACCAGCTGCTCAAGTTTTCCTCCCACTCCTGGCCCTCCTATATCTTTTCCTATAAGCAAATAACAGAACCCTCTCTTTATCTTCTCCACCGAAATGTTACAGAGCTTATGGTCAAACAGATGCCCTTTTAAAATTTACTTAATTCCTGTACTCTCTAACAAAACAAGCCAGCTGCCCAGCAGGGCTAAGAGAAGGGGACTGCTCAAATCTGGTACCTCCATTTTCAAGTTGAACACAAATCTTCCTTTACTTACAAATGATGGAATAACTTAGCATTAACAGGATCACAGGTAAAATCTGCAGTTATGCTATCCAAAAGTACCAGCTTCTGTAGCCTCTAGTATTTGACTTGTTACAGGTCCCTTAAGGAAAATGACTGCTGTGAGGTTTTAAACTATTTAAGGAATATTAAACCTCGTTACCAGGTTTTGCCTATAATTCTTTAAACTATTAACAAGTTTCTTGCTGTCTATGTAAACTTCTCATTTATACAACCTGAAGTAGTTACTACTAATCACAAATCTAATCAAAGAACTTTATAAAGAAAAATAGGCTTTAGAGACTGGCAATTAATAGCAAATGTCATTTTCACCTTCACTTGTGAAAGTGGAAACATTTCAAACGGAAAACAAGCTAAAAAGGCAAAAGATATTCCAGCAATAACACCATACAAAGAATAAATGGACAGTGCAGTAACTTTCTGCACTTTAATATATTTAAAAAACATGAAAATAAATGTTAGCACAGGATTACCTAAATCAAACACAAAAGCAGCAAGACCATGAGGACACATTAAGACATTTTAAATATATCCACACAGAGAATATTTTATTTCTTTACACTACTATGCAAGGGGAATAAAAAGAAATAAATCCTGAAGCATTAAATTTTAGTGACATGAACACATTTTAGAATTGCTACAATTAACCTCAGCAGCTTCAGTAACACAAAGGTAAACTTCATGTATTATTTACAAATAAGTCTCAATATTTAAAATGCCCCACATTCTATTCAGTGTTTACTGCTCAATGCCATTTTAAAGAAACAAATAAAAGCATTAGATGAAGAAGCTATTTTACAACAATGGGGACACCTGTATTAGAGTCACTTAAATGTCTTATCCAAGCATGTTTGATGTAAACAGTACAAATACAGCACCTCGCATCAAAGCTGACAGACAGGGATAATAGTGGTTTAATAGTGTCTTGGACATTGATCATAAGCAGCAGGCCAAAGCAAGATACTACAGTGTTTTCCAGCTTCATATTTTGCACTTTTATAAGCAGTGCTATATGATGTAGTAACAATTCCACAGTTTCAGACATCTAATTTTCTGCAAAAGGCTCAGACATCACACTGGAATTCTCTGAAGTTGTCTAGGTCGAATATTGCTGGCCTCCAGTCAAGACGAGGTCAATCTTTGAAAGGGAGATGTCAAGATTAAGGAATATGTACTCAGGAAGAAATAGTGGCTGCCTGATACATGGTATTCATCTCTGTGAATACTAGAATTCAAACAAAGGCTTCAGCATAATGAGGAGGTATAACAGTGCCTCTGTGTGCCATCCTTCATGTAAGAGACAATTTCAGGATCTTAATCATACAAGTCACTAAACCAAAAAACCCCTAAAAATCAAATAATGGAATGGCAAGTCATGCATTCAATACAGTATTAACCCTTTCCAGATTCTCTCTCTCACAATCTTAGTCATGCACACAGGATTAAACACCAGCTGCCTAACACTGTTCTGCTAGCATCAGCTGGAGAGGCGTTTCCTGTGATTATGCCCAAAACTGTTTTGGTGTGATGCCAAACACATGGCTTGGCCCAATAGTGCATTCATTTTAGATGTGCTTTGAGTTCATTACCAAGGATAGCTATTGTTTCTAATAAAAAAAAAAATTTTACAACCCTTTTTTCAGAATAACTAATTTTCCAAGAACATAAGATGTAGTTCAATTGTTAGACTGAGAAACGCCTGCATTTTTACACTCCATCACCTTAAACTTTTTCATTCCCTGCAGTGAGACAAACCAGATCACAACCAAGAGATTTACACGCGGAGAGGTACTATAAGCAAATCTCCAACTTCAACATACACAACATACATGTTCATTTAAATACTAGGCATAAGCCACAAATACAAGATGGGGTGGTGGGTGTCTTTCTGGTTTTGCTTTAGCTTAACATGGGGCTCTCTATGCCTCTCTTGCACCATGCCATCACGGTCTTTTCCATGTAACTTCTTGTAAAAAGGTCATCTCCATCTTCTTTGCAGCCATCCTTTTAATGCTGGAATATGGTGAGAATGTCTCCCCTAAGCCTTCTTTTCCAAGGCTCAACAAACCCGGTTCTGTCAGCCTTTCCTCACACTGCAGGCTTCCCAGTCCCTTGATCATCTTGATGGCCCTTCTCTGGACCCTCTCCAGCCTGCCCACATCTTTTTTGTGTAGCAGGGACCAAAACTCAACACAGTATTCTGGGTGTGGCCTAACAAGCACTGAGAAGAGTGGGATAATGACTTCTTTATCTCTTGCTGGTGATGCCCTTGTTGACGCAATCCAGCATCCTATTGGCTTTCTTTGCTGTCACAGAACACTGTTCACTGCTACCGAGCTTGTTGTCCACCAGGACTCCCAGGTCCCTTTCCTCAGAGCTGCTCTCCTCCCAGGTAGATCCCAGCCTGTGCTGCATTCTTGGGTTATGTTTTTGCAGATGCAAGACCTTACACTTGTCCTTCTTGGACCTCATAAGGCACTTGTTAGCCAATCTTCCAGCCTATACAGGTCTTCTTGTAGGGTGGATCTCCTTTCTGAAGTGTCCACTTCCCCACTAGTTTGGTATCACCTGCAACCATCACCACGGTATACTTGATCCCACCATCCACATCACTTATGAAGATATTATGAACCATTGGGCCTGAGATTGGTCCCTGGGGGACCCCACTTGTGGCAAGTTGTCAGTTTGAAAGGTAGCTATTTACTACCACTCTCTGGGTACAGCCTGTCAGACAGTTCTCCATCCACCCCATGGTTGTCTAGACCATAACACATCAGTTTCTCTAGGAGGAGGCTGTGGGAAACTGTATTGAAAGCCTTGGAGACATCCAGGTAGACAGTGTCCACTGCTCGCCCCACATCAGCCAAGCAGGTTACTTTGTCATAGAAGGTGATCAGGTTTGCCAGGCATGATTTGCCCTTGGTGAATCCATGCTAGGTTCTCCCAATCATGTGCTTCATTTGACTTGTAGTAGTCCCCAGGAGGATTCATTCCATTACTTCCCCAGGGACTGAAGTAAGACTGATGGGCCTAGAATTTCCTGGATCCTCCTGTAAGCCCTTCCTGGAGATAGGGGTGACATTAGCCTTCTTCCAGTCTACTGGGACCATCCCCCAATCTCCCCAAATGACCTCTCAAAGATTAAGGAGAGTGGCCTTGCAATGATGTCAGCCAGCTCTCTCAACACCCTCAGCTGGATATTGTCAGGGCCCATCAATCTGTAGGGGTCAAGCTCCTGTAACAGTTCACATACCAACTCTTCCTTCCCTGACGGTGGGTCTGTGTCTACATCAACCCGGATTTTTGTTCCCAAGGCCTAGAGGTGAAGAAAGTATTGAGAACTGCTGCCTCTTCAGCATTGATGGTGATTAATTCACCTCTCCCATTTAACAGCAGGCCAGTATTTTCTTTCTGTTTCTGCTGATTGTTTATGTACCTGAAGAACCCTTTCTTGTAGTTTTTCTCATCTCTGGCCAACTTCAATTTGAGCTTTTGCTTTTCCAACTGCATCTCTGCACACCCTAGCAATGCCCTTGTAGTTCTCAAACAGATGCTTGTCTGCTGTTCCATCTCTGGTATGCTACTTTTTTGGTTTTGAGCAGACTCAGAATCTTGCCACCAACAGGGCTTAATTGTAGTTTCATGGTTGATTACCATACCAAAGACCACAAAAGGTCTGAAGGTGACCACAAGAAAAGCTTACCAAAGCAAGCTTTTCCATTCTAGCACTGCTTCTAAACTGTGCTAGGGAGCTGTTTTTTGGTTGTCCACCCCCTCGCCTTCTCCCAGGAGAACAGTTTACAGGTACATTAGGTCTTTCAGAACATCAGAAAGTGGTTTCCTGTATCACTCCAAAAACATTAGTGAAAATGATCTGGGAGAGTGAACTGACCTTACATTACATAAAGGGAGAGAATGGATGCATCTACATGTTAAAACCTTCAGCAATGCAAGAAGAAAAGCAAGAACCAGAAAATAATTATCCTAAAAAACATTCTTGCAAAGATAGAGCTAATGGTATTATACAAGAAGCACTTGTGTATAACTTATTTATGCAAGAGGTAAAAAGTCATCACACTATAGCTCTTCTAGAAAGTTTTGTTAAATATTATCTATACAAACCTGTGCAAGCACCTTTATGCAAGCAAGGCAGATCAACATGTGGAATTATCAAGGATAGTATCAGCCTCAGTGTGCAGTCAGGTATAACATACAGCTACTACAACACATGTGAAGGACAAATGTAACTTCATTTAAATAATAAACCACCAACAGATGCTACAGAAATAGTAAAGATACTATACAGCTTCTGTTCATTATCAGTGAATTTGAGTGAAAACTGTGCTTAAGAAACACAATATGCTTAATTTTTCTTCTCTCCAATGCTCCCTCCCCTCCATCTCCTCTCTCACAACACTAAAACATTCAGTCCTACAAATACCCCTCGGGATACTCTGGTGCTTTGGCCACTTCAAACTGAGGGCTGAGGAATGTCTTTTTGCCACAGCTTCTTGTGAAAACAGCATTGGTCCATGCCTGCTGAAAACTCAGCACTCACACCTGCCCTTAAACTTAGCAGGCAGTGGGGTGCAACCACCTGTTTCTAATACTGGTCCCCAAAGCATAATTGGAGAGACAAACCCTACACATTCTCCCAAAGTCTGCCTACCTTGCCTAGATTAATCGTAAAAAGTAATGATTGTAAAGGCTGCTTTTAGCCAGCTCCTAAACAACTGGAAACAAGACTGGAAAGAAAGTCTTCAGCTCCATTACAGAATAAATTTGAAAAATTGTTTATTAGAAGGTCTACTATTCTCATCTTGATCCCCAACACACATCCCAGTCAGGTTGCCAGGGAATCTGTACAGGAAAATGTGCATTCTGAATACTGCCCCCAAGAACTCTACGTACTTATACCTTTGTAATTTAATATAAGAGTACCTCACACGTCTACCATGGTTATGTTTACAACACACATGTAAGCAGACACTGCTATGCTTATAGACAGAGAAGTACCACACAAAGCCTAGAGCCAATTTCCTTCAGGGCATTTAGGCATGTGCACTGATATTTTTCTCTCCAAAACCACCTGTGATTTTGGGTAGAAAACCAAAAATGTGAAAACATTTCTAAGACCTGTGTCTGAATCATGCAGGAAGATTCAAGCTTCTCTTATGGCTGGCACCTGGGTGGGATTTAGTCTGTACGCACAGTGTGTGTCAAGTGGCGTTTGAGACCCTTTATAGTATCTAAGATGTTTGCATGGGCCAGTAGATGTGACTCACATCTTATGAAATGCCCACACCCTCTGAAACAGTAGTTGGACAAAAGGTGTAATTCTGTGAGGTTTTTAAATTGGCAACAGGTGTGTGTTCAAGCACCTGAATCACTTACCAGATTTACAGACAACTAAACAAATGCCTCAAATACTGTATTATCTCCCAGTGCTAAATCACTGGATGCTTATTATCCACTCAATACCATTATTATCCTTCATAATTAACTCTGATTTGCTTCAAAATACAGTTTCAATATGCCTCAAGGTTGGAACTGAATCATTCTGAATCCGGAGCATCTCCCTGAAACGCTTTTGAAGGAAGAACAAATCATCCCTTTTGAGAAAAACGTAACCTATTTTAGCATTTAAAAGTGATCTCAAATGCAATAAAACAAAAGACTAAGCCAGGTACACTAATCCTTAAGACTCTGCCTGTACACTATTACTCAAATCAATCAAGAGGCCATATGAGTACGATTGCTCTCTTACTTCACATTAGACATCCTGTAGGATTCCTGAAACAACTTCAGGAAAGTTTTTGAAACAGGGTAGAGCTAAACTAAAAGTATTATGGTAAAGTGTAGAAAATAGTTTTTAAGAGGCACTTATATATCAGGCCATTATATATCAGTTGCCATTATTTTTAAGACTAATGCATTCATAAGAGACAATAAACACAACATCTAATCGAAGTGTCCCTGAAGTACAAAGTTTCTTCCCAGACTTGGGACTGCATGGCAGTGCAGCTAACACACCTCTGTACAAACATGGGAGGAAGTACCAATAGTCTTAGGAACCCAGACCAGCAAACACTCTGTAATACCTCTAGTCAACCACATTGTTGCAGAGAGAGAGAGAGAGATCAGAAGTCGTTATTACAAACTGATCTGAACAAAAAGAAAATGAAATCTTCAGTGTATGTGGACAAGTCCAGCTATATCACTGGCTAAACTTTTACATATTATATAAAATATAACATATATAAATATATTTCCAAGATTCATTTGACAATATCCAAGTTAACACGGGAGAATGTCTTTCTGAAGTTGTAATACTGACTGGATGAGTTGTGTTGCTATTAGCACAACCAAAATCAGAATCAAGGATTCATTAATTAGTTAAATAACACTGTCTCTGATACTTGATGACATTACTATTTTATACTTTACTGAATTCATCATCAAAAACTATATCCAAGAATTGCACTGACTTGTAAGCAAAATGGTGAATGTCAGTGTCATCAGAAGGGGACCACAAAATTCATGCTTTATGCAGCATGGTGTAAAACGAACCCTTTTCTTCACAGAGAAGTCATCGACAACACTGATGTCACCTGGAAAGACAGAATGTCAGTTCTGAATTAACTGTCTTACCAAATATCAAGAGTCCTGCTCAAGGCCTTCTTTAGTAATTTGTTATGGTTAATAAAATCATTGCATCTAGCAGACAATGTCAGTAGCTGTGTAAGCACAGTACAACCTTGGCCAAGATTCACATTTAATCTTAAAGAACAATTGTTCTATGAAAGCACTGAAGCAGAATTTCTCATTCAGAGAAAATATTAAATTTTTTGTGTTCAGCAATTCACAACGAAAACTGGTAATAATACAGGTAATGCTGGCAATCTTAAACAAAAAATCTGCCAAGTACTTAAAAACAAACTATAGAATTACTTTTCAGAACAGAAATATGCCATTTTAGACCACTTAAGAAAGAAACTGTAGATTCTACACTGCTTCCAGTAACATGTAAGAAAACTAATTTAATTGTCAGGTACTAAAAATATGGAACATCCCTTTGAAAGAAAGGCTAACTTGGCTATCACTAAATGAGAAGTCCCCAAAACTATCAGCTATAAATAAGCTCATCCTATTTCCAGTAACTTTTGTGAGAGTCAGAATTTTTATCAATGGTTGCAATAAATAATACAGAAATATGTAGAAAGTGATCCATTACATAGAAACAGGAATAACGAGCTGTCATTGTCCACACAAATGCATCAACTTCACTGAAGTAATGCAAGTGTATTCTGTAACTTTAAGTGTTTGCTATATTTAACATTCATATAATTTTCTATTAATGTCTGTAATATTTTCTAAAAAACGTCCTTACCCTTTTTCTACCATTTAGTATCTTGTTTGAAACCTGTCATAGTTTCTGAGTAGGGAAGGAGTCAAAGTCATGATAGAGTTAGAGGAAAACTCTCTAGTTAGTAACATCCATGAGCACTCAAGACAACTGAGAATATTTAAGTAGGGCAAGCCTTCTAACTAATGTCAATGAAAACTCTCATCAGGACATTATGATCATGTGCACGCTCCATTGCAAAGATATACTAAATATCTTTCCAATAACACACAGCAATTAGGAGCTGAAAGCTGTGCATTTTATCCAAAACTCATCTCTCTAAGAAGTGTCTTAATTCTGAATACACTACAGTGATGCTAATAAAATGTCACAGACAGGCATCCCCCAAATATTAGTTACTAGGTTGCTGCATTTAAGTCCTGTATCAATACATTAAATACACACATTTAAACTTTGCTAAGTTTGAGTAGATTTGAGCACCATGCTATTTCTCAAACATTACTCCTAAGTGTCTCCATCAGTTTTTCTTACCAATGTGGTGGTACAAAACTGTGAAAGACGCTCGGTCCCCAGTAACTCCTAATTCCCCAAGAAACAGCATCATTTAAGAATACACAGAACTTCATGCTTTTAAACAAAACTCACTAGGAACACAAAATAACTAAGACAATTTTTCCCAAATCCCCAAACCGTAAGGCACACACAAAACATACAGAACTACACAACACAAAGCAGACAAGTTCTACCAATTTTGTTTTCTGACTGCATTTTGAGGGGTTATCGATTATTGGATAGCTTATTCCTGCTTTCTGCATAAAACAGCTATCAAGACATGCCTTCTCTTTCAAAGTGACTTCTAGCTAGCCTTCCAAGTCAGACGACTTACTGATCATGTCTGCCAATGACCCATGTCTTTCACAAGACAACTATTATTTGTTAGCACTATGCCACCCCTCCATCTTTCTAACATTCCTCCTTAAAGTCTGCCAGCTTATTTAAGTACTTTTCCAAAGGTGTGTCCACATGAACGAACCCCTCATGGTCTAGCAGCCCTCTCTTATTGGACCCATGTCATGGCACACTGAAGGTTCAGTCCAGCTCAGGGATTAAATCAGTGAAATTCTGTATTTCCTATCAGAAAAGCAAACAGAGGTACATTCAAAATAGAGCTTGCCGTTTGACATAATGTGGTGGTCAAATACTTAAACACAGGTAAGATGTATACAGATTCCCAAAAATCAACCCATCAAGACAAGCTTTTCCAGTTAAGGAAGAGCTGAAAACACAGTCAAACCACCCTGGCCTTCCAGGCACCTTTAGGGATGCCTCCCTCTTCAGACCTTCTTCTACCTGCCTGGAGGCAATACTACCTCCTTCCCTGCATAGAGAGTTGTAAAGAAACCTAGGGTTGTAACAGACATACCAGAAGCTGTACCAAGGCAGAAAAATGTCCGGTTTTGATTTGACTTATATATAAATTATTCTAATCTTTTATTTAACATTACTAGGGTGCAGGAGGGAAAAAAGGGCCAAAATTTATGAAAAAAATGCAAGGACCACCTTTTTAAGTATACCTCTATAGCCTGAAAACAGGCATACTTCCTTTTAAGGCAGGCCCTTCTACCAAGAAAAAGAAAAAACTTAATTCAAAATACAGTTAAACTACATTCAACTATTGAATAGAGACATGGTCCCATAAAGTAGTATTATTAGAGACAGAGTACCTTGTCTTCTCCTCAGAGCTCATATGCCACACACGCACTTCAAACAGCCTATCAGCTATTTGATGATCAGCAAATAACAGCTTCCTAATTGATAATTTATTATTATTATAGTTTAGAATTAGAACTTAAAAAAAAAAAGAAAGTCATGCTGGATTCCTGTAATACCACAACATGTACAAATGAGAATCAAAACTAACAGCTGCTGCCCACCCTTCCTGGGCTGACTGCCTATAGTCTTGGCAATAGATGCACAAGGATACTTTGAGAAAGACACCTGTATTGTTTCCTACAGTGAGGAAATCCCTAACCATCTTTTCACAAAGCTTGTAAACATCTGAATTGTGTGCTTATTCCACAAAAAAACGAGGAGATCAAAAATTGTGGCATTAAGTTACCATCCTTGTCTGATAATGAAAAGGAAAATAGCCCCGCTTTATGTCTCTAGTAACCTTACGAGAATTTCTTCCAGTTGTGCGACTTTTTAAATGGTTACATTTCTAGAAATGCTGTCATATTCTGTTAGAATGTATGCAAAATTTCTTAAAACATGTTTTAGGAAAATTGTACCATAAACTAAGAAATATGCGCCTGTCAGTCAAGATTCTCCTATTTAACAATTAAAAGCCTTTGAACAAATATGAGTATTTTGCATGGCAGATACATGAACTGTTCAGATTTACAGAATCAACTTTTAAAGACTCCCCATAAACAAAAACGCCACACTAACAAAAAAAATTATAAATCCAAGCATTTTATTTATAGTCATGCTTCAGAGCCAACATAGCTCTATACCGTACGATGTCATGCTCAGCAATAAAAACTCAGGGAAAAGAGAAGCAAGGGAGACACACATCCGTGTTTATGGTGTTCATCTTCCCAAGGAACTGTTACACATCTCCCATTTCCTGCCCATCTCACAGCAGAAGGTAGTGAGAGAGGCTGGGTCAGTGTTTAGCTGCTGGCCAGGGTCAACTCACCACAAATAATTTCTTGAAAGAAACGGAAGAGAGGACTTTCAGAGATCCTCTTTACTCTTCCTTAGTCTTTCAAGGAGAGGACAAATTGTTCCCCCTTAGGGCAGCAGCTAAGAATAATGCCTTCACATTTCCTAAATCAATTAATCAGAATCCAGTTTCCAAACACAGACTTACTAAGCAACTTGTTTCAGCACTGTTCATCAGTTTGAAAGAAAGCTGTGGTTGATATAAATGTTTATGTTTCAAGAAATATTTGAACACATGCAAGTCACTACTGTACAGACTCATCTACTTATTCTCATGATTTCCTCAGAATCCGATTTACAACTGGAAAACCGAAATTTACTCCACAAGTCACCTGATAAATGCTTCTGTCACCAACCCATCATTCCATCACCTATTCTGATCATATGACCAGCTTATGATTAAGATTCAGGCCTCTAATAACAGATGCAGTTTATTTTTCAGGCCAAACCTCCAACAGGCCTTTGGGCAAGCAAGAGTAACAGATGGCTCAGAGTAAATACATGCCACAGAACGAATGATGGAGAAGTCTAGAGAGGTGTATAATCCATATCCCTAAGCTACGGTCCTAAACTCAGCATGCAACAAAAGGGGAGAGCTAGCAACTTTTCCCTCGCTGAAATATCAGTTAGGTAAAATTCTCCACCTTCCTGTTAAAGATCTTCTTCTCTAGTGTCAACAAGATTTAACAAGCCAGAAAAAGAACACAGTTTTAATTTGCATCTCAGAGAGATGCGCTCAGCTGGAGGCCAGCCACCAAACTCTAGTTCACATGTTAATGGACTGAATAAAACACAGAAAACACCGACTGCCCTTTCAGCCAGGATAAACTGGTAAATGTCCAAGCAGTTCAGTATAGCCACTGTAGCCTAATTAAGTCTGTCTTAGTTTCTCCCTACCTTAACGGATTTTCAATAAGTTATATAAAGTTGTGTAAAACTTCAAGAAGAATATTCTATACCAAGTGACTAGAAGAACCTCAAGGAACACAGGGCATAGGGATCTCTCACACCACTGGTTAATTCGGTGAGCACTGTTACCACAATACCAGAGTGTGCATGACAAACATGAATATTAGGGTGAAAACAATACCAAATGGAATGCTTTTCCTATGTAGAATGTAATTCAATCTGGGAATTCATTGCCACAAGATGCCAAAAAGCCTAGAAGTACAAGCATGCTCAAAAAAGAATTAGATGAATTAATGGAAACCAGATACCTTGGTAGTTCCTGGACTCAACAGCTTACAGGCAGATCATCACTTACTTAAATCACTAACTACTGAAAGGTAACACAAAAGCAAAGGCATCACTCTATTTGTTTTCCAGTTTATTTGTTTTTTCAGTACATCACCTAAGCACCTGCTACTGGCTGCTACAGGAGAGAGACACTAGACAAACATTTTGTTTGAAAACAGAGCTACAGGGTGAGATGATAACAGAGGCTCTGAGGATTACAATTTGGGATTTAGAAGCCTAATGTCTCTAAATCTGTTTGCGGGTCCAACCCTTGCTTCCTTCTCTTCTTAGTTCAGACAGCAGCTATCATATTTCTAACAAACTTCCAATCATTCATTATAAGTCATTTGTCAAACTACTTTTAATTAGGTAAGTTTGTCTTTTAATTAGGTAAGTTTGTCCAAACTAGATTTTTTTTTTTTCTTCTTTCTCCAAACACTAAAGCTTAATTTGGTTTAAAAAGATGTGTAGGTGTTGTGGTTTAACCCCAGCTGGCCACTAAGCACCACAAGCTGGAAACTCCTTGACTTAGTATAAACACTACTTAGTAACAACTAAAACATCAGTGTGTTATCAACATCATTCTCACGCTAAATCTGAAACATGGCACGGTACCAGCTGCTAGGAAGAAAATTAACTTTATTCCAGCCAAAACCAGGACAGTAGGCTGGAAAGCGTTCAACATCAAATTCAACAATTGTTACCAAAAACAATTTACCAGGAAAACATTAAGCTGTTACCTGGAGTAATGAGGACTTCCAGCAAATTTTGTGGGGGTGAGAAAGAACCTCTTCAGTACTCAAAACGCTAATAGAATTAATCACACATTTAACAGCTTCCAAATAAACTTTACATCATAACTATCCAGTGAAAGACAACGTGTGTCTTTCCTTCCTTCGACCACCTCCCCACCCCAATAGCATAGTCCTATGACTATGTTAGAGAAGAGGAATGAAATACACAGGAAGAACATGGACCAGCCTGAGCTAAGTTCAGTATTTATAATGGAAAAATTTTTCAGAGAAAGAGCTGTAGTTTAACAAGAACCTGCAGAAATACACATTGGTACTTTACGAAGGACAAATTTTCTATTAACTCTGTAAAAAAAGATTTTTTTCAACTCTAAATGTTCTTCCCGACAACAGAATTAAGACTACACTTACTAAATCTGTAAATGATACTGAGATGCAAGGGACTGCAACTATTATAGGGGCCAAATTACAATTTACAATTATCTTGAAAGAACTGTATCCAACAGGGAGAGTAAAACATACTACATTAAAGCAAGAGTAAGAAACTGCAAAAACAAAGGATGCCAAGAAACAAAACATCAGTTGCAGTTTTGCAGAAACACATCTACAGACTACCGCAAGTGACAATCATCATGTCATTTGTCATGCTGGAAACATGGAAAGACATGGAAAGACAGGAAACATCAATATTTAAAGACAAGAGTGAGCCTGAAAACATACCAAACTGTCCACTAGTCGGTATTGAAAAACTCTGCTAGACTACGGTTGTCTTTGTTGGCACACCCTGTTTCTACAAAGACCCGTAGCAATTTAGAAGGATGCAGTGGAGGATAACAAAAGTGACGAGCAACGTAGAAGGCACTACCTACTAGGAAGGGTATAACAAACTCGGGCTAGATAGGTCACTGGCAGGAGAAATACACTGATATATTTCAAATATACACGTCAGCTGCAGAGAGGAAGGAACAAGAAAAAAACAAAGGGGTGAAAAAGAGCAGTGGGTGCTCCTCTTAATTTTAAAACCAGAAAGCCTACCTACGTATCACTTCAGGTTTAGCTTCAAAGCAAGCTCCATACACACAGAACACCCAGAGCAAAATCATCATTTGACAATTTGTTAACTTCTCTCTGATTCAATGCAAGTGGTGACCTCACCTCTGCCAAAGGCCAAGCTAGCTCTCAGAGCCAGTCTAACAAACTAATTTATACAATGCATAAAGGGCCTAGCTGGGACTCGGTCAGTGTTCCCATATAAACGGGAAGAGTTTCCCCAAATATCTACATACCTAATTCCAGGATGATGCAAGTTTACTCTGCCGTGGCCAGAAGCAAGTTAGATCGAAAGGAAATTATTTTATTGCAGCGTCTGCTGAAAAGCTGTGTGTGTTTACTTAGGCTCAGAACCCCACTGATAAAATTCATGTGACATTCAGATGAAAGCCAGCTTGCACCTGAACTGATGATTGGTTTGGTTCTCTTGCTCCTAACAATTTCTCTCTGCAACCTACCAGAGGGACACACATAGTCCTTGCTGCATCCTCTCTGGAATGTCTAGTATTTTTTCTACTCATTAACTACACTCAAGTCAAGTCGAACCTCAAAAAAATAGCTTAAGCTTGGCTATTGGCTCTCTTGTCCGTAAAAGTGAAGATTACCGGTTTCTTTCCAACAGTTATTTCACAGTCAATTCTTTAAAAGCCTCAAGATCAAAAAAGGGCCTACACAAATGTTAGTATAATAAAACAACAAAATAACCTAAATTCAGAACTCATAAAAGCTTTTAACTAAAAAGTATGACTTGAATTCCAACACGATACACTCTCCTGAAGCACCTCTAAGCCTTAGGACACTAGAGATCTTCATGCATTTTACAGGCAAAGCTGTCAGTTTACCATTCTCAACCAAAATGAAGCCAGTACTCGGCAGGGAAAAACACTCCGCGGGACCACGTGCTGGTTTTTCATTCTTCATTTCTCTACATTTATAAACACCAGTGTGAAGCACTGGAAGTATTCAGGCCCGTTCAACACCTGCGCCGTTTCCGACTTGACAACACTCCCGTGATCCCCGTTTCAATAAACACACGGAGGCCGACACCAGGAACAGAACGAGCGGAAAACGGGACCCGGCCTTTATTAGTGAGCCCGCACCGCCGCCGAGTTGCGCGCTGGGGCTCGGCCGCACGCCTTCACACGGCAGGCCCCGGCCCCGCTCCGCCGGACCACGGCCCCTGCCCGCCCGCCGCGGCTGGCCCTGCCGCCGGGCGGAGCCAAGCTCTGCTACCGGCCAACGGCCTCGCCGCCCCGAAACAGCCGGGCCCCGCCGGCGCCGGCGCCGCCCCCCTCCCTCAGGGGCGACGTGCAGAGACCCGCGCACCGCTGGCGGGCCGGGCCGGGGCGGGCGGCCCCGCTCCTCACCGAGGGGGCCACACCGCGGCTCCGCACCAGCCGCGGCGGAGCGCAACGTTCGCCCCGTCTGCCGGACCGCGGCGAGCTCCGCCCGCCGCCGAAGCCGTTGCCCGCCGCCGCCGCCCCGGCCGCGCCGCCGGAGCCCGGCCAGCCCGGGCCGGCCGCCCGCCTCGCGCAGCCGCCAGACCCCCGCCCAGCCCGCGCCCGCCCGCCACGCACCTGCCTTCCGGCCTGCCGGTTCCGCTGCCGCGAAGAGCCGGCGCGGCGCGACACTGCCGTAAAGTGAGCGGGCGGGGCGAGGCGCGGCTCGGTGTGGCCCGGTGCGGCCGAGGGGCGCAGGATGTGTTCCGGTCCGGCCAGGCCCGTCCGTCCGCCTCGTCGGGCTCTGCACCGTCTCCGCGTCTCCAAGACGTGCCTCTGCCCCTCGTCCCCCTCCCCTGCCCCTTCGCGCTGCGGAAAGCCGGCGCTGTGCACAGGCCTGCCCCGGCGACAGGCCGCGCCTCCCTCGCCATCCGCTGCCTCTACTGTGTAGGGAAAAGCGTCTCGCCGAGGTTCTGCGGCTGCTGTGCCGCCAGCTGCGCCCGCCCCGGCTGTGCCCTGCGTGGGGACAGCTCACGGCAGCATTTCTGCACCCGCGTCGGTGCCTCGGGCTCTCCCGGACGCGGGTTTCCGTGGCTTTCAGCCCTCTTAGGCTCTTGACCAGCTCATCCATCGCCCAAACTGGCCGTACGCCAGTGTGTGCCTTACCTGCTCTTCCACGCTTATTCATGAAGCCTTGGGGGCTCCTGTGCAACGGGGTTTCTAATCCAAAGGCACCACAGTAAAATGACGCTGAAGACCAAGCTGTGCAGAGAGAGTGGGAAAGAAGAATGGGCAATGTCAGATCATTTTAGGCCAAACCCAAATATCTAGGAAAAAAATGCTCCCTCTAGAGTGCCTGGGTGCCTGTACGCAAATACATCTGGACTCCAAGGCCTCCAGCTGGATAACTGTTAGCATTGAGATGATTTATTTCTGACTTCTGACTTCTCAAGTATCTTTTCTTGTGTTCTGTCTTGCAAAGCATGTAACCGCACAGTCTTCTCAGATCACTGAACCGCTTTCATCTCTGCAATTCTAGCAAGTATTCCACTCATATAAAAGAAGATAAGCACTCATGCGTGTATGTGCCCGCGTGTGTATTTGTATAGTTGGAGATGTTCAAAAACATACTCCCAAGGGAACAGTAACATACGCCGTTTCTTGCTAAAAAGAAGGAAATGTACACAGTTTCAAGGAATCGTAAGGCGTGTGTATCTTGGGTTTAGCAGATAGTTGTGGAACTGGTTATAATTTTTCTAGATCACTTAAGACTGTTTGACTAGTCTAAACAGTAGAGATCCCAAATTTTTGCCGCCTCTGTTCAGTTGTCATGTTATTAAAAGTCTTCATACTGGACTAGCAAAGAGTAAGTACTGAACTTAAGCTCCTGTAACGATGCTAGATACCTCAGGACTTCGATTTTTGTAGCGTAATTTTACAACCTTATTCTCAAAGCAAATGTGAATGATTTATAAATCCAGTATTTTATATTTCTAATCTGTGGATTAGGCAAAGTTAAATGTAATTAAAAATGAAAGCAATCCTCTTATGAATTCTTCTAATACTTTCCACTTTTTAAGGAATGTTTTTATGTTCTTTCTCAGCACAGATTTTTAATGGAGAGTAAGAACTAGTCATTGGCATATTGCTCTCCTTAAGGAAGGAGGAAATTCCGTTACCAGCTGTTAAACTGTCACTTAACAAATACTACAGTTCTACCCTTCCGTCCTGTCTTCTTGAAACATGTACTTCACATAAAAGCAAGTTTCCAGGCTAACCAAATGAAGACTTTTTTTCTTACCGTAGAGGAGAGACTGAGGCAATACTGAGGCAACATGTATACTTCCATTTGTAAACAAAAAAATAGTATAATTTGTATGTTTTCTAATAGATAAACGGTAATATGGGAATACGTAATAATGAAAGGTATCTTTCTGTTTTGATAGACATTCAGGATGAATTCTACAAAGCTAGGCTTTGCCAGGAATAACTTGGCTTTGCAAGATCATGTGACCTGTGGATCTCCTAAGATCGCAGGCTTTGTAGCTTTGTCTCTGTTGCTGTCAATATCTTGTTTATGGGCAGAAGAGAACTCACCGTATATAGGACCAAGAATTGACTTTCAGCCCAATTAATGTTCTAAGAGTCTAACAGTCCAAGGTATCTCCTAGAGGAATGGCTGTTACAATGCAGCTAAAACCTTCCCAGTATCTACCTTTTTCTTTCGTGTTATGGTTACTTTTCACATGTTCCTCTGGATCCTAAGTCAGCTATCTGTCCCTCTCAAGGAGGATGCAGGAGGGGCTTACAGAATGTCAGCATCATGAAGTCTTCCCTCAGGATAATGTTCCCATTGGGAGGTTTCTTTTTGCCCGGAGGAGCACAAGGTTCCTGCTCTCTTCCTCCCATCTTGTAACCTGACTGTGTGTATTTTTATATGTTTTCTTAACACAGTTTGCTTCCCTCTCGTTGGCTCCCAGCTCAAGTCTGGGAGTTGCCCTACAGCCTTTCAGCCTCAGTTGACAGAAATGGCTATCATTTGGTACAAACTGACTGCCTCAGTTTGTCAGTCTGCTGCCATATGTGGTATTCACCGAGCTTAAGATAAAACACATCATGCCATAGTCACCTGACCACTAGGCAACTGTTAAAGCAAGCTAAAACCAACTCAGGCTGAGACAAGCCCAGAGAAATTCTGAGACCCTGCACTGTCAGATCAATACAAAGCCTGAGGTCTTTTACGAATGGAAAAAATATAATCACATTTACTGGCTTATGTTCATTTCTGCTTCTTGGAAAATGTTGAAACTTTACATTTTTGTAGCTCTTTGTTTTTTCTTGACATTCACTTCCCAGCAGACATTAGGAATATACCACAGCCTTATGTGACCTAGCTTTCCAAAGACCTTAAATGCACAAACAGCGTACATGCTAACCTACCACGGTTCCAAATTTTAAATAATTTTTGAAGCAAGTTTTTTAACTAGAAATGGCCTATGTTTTTGGTTGTATTAATGCTGGATGTGTGTGTAAGGTGATGTTTTACAGTAAAAGATATGATCTGCTAGATTTTTGGTGGACCAGAAGTGCCAGACATTGCATGGAATTAATTTTATCAAATGCAGATGACTTAACATAGCCTTACTACGTACCTCGGGAAAAAAAACAACCTGATTTTCTTCAGTATGTACTGATTTTTTTTGGAACACCTATGATGTATAAAAGTGATTAAAAATTATTCACAGAGAGGACTTTGTCTTAAAAATTGTACATTCCTGCTATACAGAAATCTATGTCTGTGCTCGTCTTCTGCATTTCCTTACGAAACAGTGGAAGCACACGAGTTCTGTCCCTCTCACCCTAAAATCAGATGAATCATACTGTAAGAGTGGCAGAGCTTCTCAGTTACCAGTACAGGGAGCATAAAATGGCCAACTCACATGTGGACGTGTATATGTCAATGTAATGTCTAAAGTTAGCTAAAGGGAGACACGCAAGGTGAGTACAGTTTCACCCTATTTATGGACTAAGACAGAAATGGAAATTATGAGATGAACTTGAGAGGAATTTACTCCTCAGAAAAAAAAAAAAAATTTTCTTCTCATTTCTTGCATTGTTTGATGCCCATGCCTTAAATAATCCTTTGTTTATTCTCTTTTCTATAGTAGCAGTTCTTTGGCAGCATAATCTGCAGTTCACTATGTCTTGTCCTTTGACTGTTACACCTCTTGCAGGTCCAATAAAAAGGTGTAAAAAAGTCTCCCTCTGTCTTTTGCATCAAACCCTTCCAGCATAGCCATGTGAGAATTTCTAACTCGAATTTTAGAGAAAGGTTTCAGTGAAGTAGGCCCAAAATTGTAGAGTCCGTGAAGCAAGAAAGGTATCTGATTTTCACTTTGCAAAATAACATGCAAATTTACATGAGTGAATTCGCTACTGTATTTCTGTGTTTCTTAACCAAGTGATGTTGCATTCAGAGTTAAACGGGTTTTCACATGGAGCACAATGGGTACTCACAAGACCTGATCCCTAGTTTATGGTCACTGCGAGTACTGCCGGCTGGTGTCACTTGAATTATTATGTGCAAATGCATTGTAATTTATGGGCTATTGAATTGACTCTTTTGTTTCTTTTTAACAACTGAAGCTAATGCTAATATGTGAACCATGAGTTTTACAGTTACTTGAAGTGTACTTCAGATTCAGAAAAGAAATGGGCTAGTAATTAGAATGACCTTGTCTTTACTTTGACAACAGAAAACTTATTAAATCACTGTGTTCCAAAAAATTCAATGAATTCAGCCTCTGTTGAAGTTGTAAGATGAACCTGACAGACATCCTTGACTCCCTGTTGATCTCTGCTGTGATGAGAGCATCAGGCATTCAAAACTAAACTGCTCTCTGCAGATGCCACTGTTACCAATGCTGGGAGAAGAATTTTAAATCAATGTTATTCTGTGAGAATAATGCAGCTTCCTCAGAAAACATCCAAAATCTCTATTGCCCATGATTACAAAGTAATCATATTGTGCTTGGCCACAACTGCAATGCTAGCAAAAGTCGGTGTGTCAGAGATGTTGTCGTTCAAGTGAGCTATAATTCTTTACAGTCATCTTGTTCCCATGGCTTTTAACACTTTATTTAAAAGCCGCTCTGGTGGGTTGACTCTGGCTGGACACCAGGTGCCCGCCAAAGCTGCTCTATCACTCCCCTCCTCAGCAGGACAAGGAGAGAAAAGATAATAAAAAGCTCATGGGTCAAGATAAGGACAGGAAGATCACTCAGCAATTACCATCATGGACAAACCAGACTCAACTTGGGGAAGTTAATTTAATTTATTACCAATCAAATCAGAGAAGCGTAATGAGAAATAAACACAAGTCTTAAAAACACCTTCTGTCCACCCCTCTATTCTTCCTGGGCTCAACTTTGGTCCTGATTTTCTTCTACCTCCTCCCCCCAAGCGGCACAGGGGGACGGGGAATGGGGGTTGCGGTCAGTTCATCACACGCTGTCTCTGCCGCTCCTTCCTCCTCAGGAGAGGACTCCTCACACTCTTCCCCTGCTCAAGTGTGGGGTCCCTCCCACGGGAGACAGTCCTCCATGAACTTTGCTAATGTGAGTCCTTCCCCCGGGCTACAGTTCACGAACTGCTCCAGCGTGGCTCCCTTCCATGGGGTGCAGTCCCTCAGGAACAGACTGCTCCAGCGTGGATCCCCCATGGGGTCACAAGTCCTGTCAGCAAACCTGCTCTAGCATGGGCTCCTCTGTCTCCACGGGGCCACAAGTCCTGCCAGGAGCCGTTGCCAGCATGGGCTTCCCATGGGGTCACAGTATTCTTTGGGCATCCACCTGCTCCAGCGTGGGGTCCTCCAAGGGCTGCAGGTGGATGTCTGCTCTACTGTTAACCTCCATGGGCTGCAGGGGGACAGCCTGCCTCACCGTGGTCTTCACCAGGGTCTGCAGGGGAATCTCTGCTCTGGCGCCTGGACACCTCCTTCCGCTCCTTCTTCACTGACCTTGGCGTCTGCAGAGTTGTTTCTCACTCCTTTCTCCAGCTGCAATTGCTGCTGCACAGCTTTTTTCCTCATCTTAAATATCCCAGAGGCTCTACCACCATTGCTGATGGGCTCAGCCTTGGACAGTGGTCAATCTGTCCTGGGGCCAGCTGGCATTGGCTCTGTCGGACATAGGGAAAGTTTCTAGCAGCTTCTCACAGAAGTCACCCCTGTAGCCCCGCCTGCTACCAAAACCTTGCCTCGCAAACCAAATACAGTCATACAGATATCGTAAGTGGTCTATGAGTTCTTGAAACTTAATACACAGTGTGTCATAAGAAAATACCACTGAAAAAGATAAGCGTAAGAAAATATGTAGCCATCGCTGCATAAAAATTCATAATTCAAATTTGTTCTTTGAGACCTGAGCCTTTTTTAACATAATACAGGCTACATAAAGGAGACATATCGCCTCCGTAATTACTGGTTCTTCTGCATTGCTCTCTGACTTCAATCTATTCATATTATCTTTTGCCGGATATGAATGTACCTAGGTTTAACACCCAGTTGCTCTTCTTTAACAGTGATTTTTCAGAGCAGTCTTACATTTTGTCCAGGGTTTTTCAGGTTAATTAGGTAGCGCGATATTCTTCCTGTGCTGCTGAATATCAATGTAGCTAGAGTGGAAAATATGTTTATTCTTAGTCCCTGTTTATGATTATCTGTAATTTCTTAAATTTATTTAAAAGTGCAACAACATTAATTGCTTCACAGGTATAAAGAGTATAGAAACATCACACACATTCTCATAATTTAACAGGATTCTGAAGTGGTAGTGGACAAGTTTTCTTTCCATTGTTGAGCCTAAGTTTAAACAATTCCAAATTTCCTGGTAATCCTCACTGCTACAATTTTTTAAATGCTAATAGAGTTAATCATCTCATCATGAATGACTTTCTATGTATAACCTCTGAATAAGGAATGCGTTATTATTTTGCTTTTTTTTCTCTTTCAGAAAATGACGACCTTTTATTTGTTGTTTAAAATAAATATATCAGAATCTAATAGCAAATCTATATTATTATATCCAACAAGAAGCCTGAACGTAGAAAACATCAAAAATATTTTAAAATATTTACCAGTATTGATATAGAGAATTATTTTTAAGTGTCTTCTTTAGCCATAGTGTTTCTGTACCTCAGTCATGTGTCTAATCTGATCCATGCTTTCATAATTTCAAGATGACTGCACTATGTGTCATGTTTCATGAATTTGCATTGACATGTTTGCCACCTCTGTATCAAAGGAGAATGAAAAAAGAAAGTAAAACCAATGGAAGCATCAGTTCATTCTGAACATGAAACAAACAGGTGACATTTCTTTTGTGAAGATCACCATATGCAACTGTTTAAAGATAGAATAGAACGGAACAGAACAGAATAAAATAGAGTATTTCAGTTGGAAGGGACCTGCAATGACCACCTCGTCCAACTGCTTGACCAAGTCAGGGCTCATCAAGTAAAAGCGTCTTACTAAGGGCATTGTCCAAATGCCTCTTAAACACTGTCAGGCTTGGGGCATCAATCACCTCTCTAGGATGCCTGTTCCAGTGCTTGGTCACATTCTCGGTAAAGGAATGCTTTCTGATGTCCAGTCTGAACCTCCCCTGGTGCAGATTTGAACTGTCCCCACACGTCCTGTCACTGGATACCAGGGAGAAGAGCTCAGCACCACCCTCTCCACTTCCCCTCCTCTGGAAGATGCAGAGAGCAATGAGGTGGCCCCGCAGCCTCCCTTTTCTCCAAACTAGACAAACCCAAAGTCCTCAGCTGCTCTTCACAGGACACCATGCCTTCCAGCCCTTTCACCAGCTTTGTTGCCCTCCTCTGGACACATTCAAGGACCTTCACATCCTTCTTAAATTGTGGGCCCAGCACTGCACACAGCGTTCAAGGTGAAGCCGCACCAACGCGGAATACAGCAGGACAATCACCTCGTTTGACGGCCTGGTTACGCTGTGTTCGATGAATCCCAGGATGCGGTTTGCCATCTTGACTGCCAGGGCACACTACTGGCTCATATTGAGCTTGCTGTCAACCAGCCCCCCCAGATCCCTTTCTGCAGGGCTGCTCTCCAGCCACTCCTCTCTAAATTTATGCTTAGGAATAGACTGAGTAAAACTTTGTAAGAAAATTATGATTGATATTTGAAGCACCCATGTTGTAGCCAGGTTTTAGCCTTGGGGAGAGATATTCACAAGTTTCAGAACTTGTGACTTACCTGAGCGTTGGTACAACAGTACCTTGCCAGCGAGAGATGATCTGTTGAATAATGATTTGAGTAAACAGTTGTGAAGTATAGAACTATTAAAAGCAGTTAAGCCTAGACAGAAGGCTAGAACTGAATCCTGTGTTTTGTCATTTGTTGATTTATTTTTTTTTTTAATTATTTATAATGTAAGAACTATGTGTGTGGTCAGGAATGGGACCTGCTCAGAAGTACAAACCAGAAAGAAAATATGTTGGTCTGAGGTATATACATGTGGTCTCCTATTTCTTGTTTCTTTCTCACTCTCATTAGTGATTTTGAAAGACTGCAAATTAAAATAATTCTTTTGTACACATAATTTCAGTATGGTGGTGAACTGAGCTGAAATGTTGAACCATCATGGTCAACCATCTGCACTTCACACCCATTTAGGCTGATACTGATTGCTGATACTGATTGCTAATACTGTAGAGCCATATTTGGAACCTGGTGGTGTCATGATCTGATCTAATGGTGGAACAATTTGGCAGAAGTTAAACCCGCTTGCTTTCTAACCGACCTCAGGTAATTCTGGGTGGCTAGGGGCAGCTAAGCTTAACTCCTGAGTGATGCTCAGTTAGATGTTTTATTGTAACTTAGATTCACAATTCTTAGAAACAGAATAGACTCAAACAGAGTCGAGTGCTAACTTAATTTATTTAACCAACAGTCTTCTTGTGAATAGAGAAAGAGAAGGAGAGAAAGAAAGGGGAGAAGAGAAAGACAGTCGCCAGACAGCTACCATGGATCTTTGGCATCCTGTCAATCTAATGATTCTTCTTTGGTGTCCAATGCTCCAGCAACAAAGGGGGTCTGTCCACAGTGAAAGACCAGAGAGAAGGCCAGCCCCAGTTCTTCTCAGCTTCTGCCTTTTATAGTGATGCCTTGCTATGTATTTGGAATGAATTTGCATTTCCATGCCTCCCACCTGCTGGTGGGGATCATGCCCAGTACTGTGTCTAGAAGGTCCTGGGATTTTCCAGGGGGTCTGAGTCTCGGACCCTGAGCCTGGGCACATGCTCAGTGCATCGTGGACTGCGTGCTCTGAGTCAGGCATGGTGTGCATCTGTTGTCTTCTGTCTTTCTTGGGGCAGGGAGAGGCCCGTTGCCGTGGTAGCGAAGTCTTGCAGTTAGAAGGTGCTGTCACCGATGTTGAGGCATACACATATATATGGATTTTTCTTTTTGGTCTCTTACTGGTGGGCGGAGCTTACCTGTCATCTTATGTTTTCTTTGCTCTTTCTTCATATATCTATATGCCCTGGTGGGGGATATACATACAAAAAAGTGATAGAGCTCGTTGTCCATCTCATGTACGCTACTGCAATGACTCATGCTATTTATACTGCCTTTAATAAGTTTGTTGAAGAAGAGCAGCTGAGGAAAGTAGTTCGTTGAAGAAAGTATCAATATTTTATCTTTAAATACTGGACAATGATGTAGAAATGGAAATGTGTCCTGGTTTGGGCTAAAACAGAATTCTGCTTTAGTGCTTTTACTTTTCAGTTAAGTCACTTCTAAGTAACTGCACTTTCTGAAATCAACAGCATGTTTTTCCAGACAGTGACTGCTTCTAGCAGTGATAAGGCCTGATGTTTACAGTTAGTACCAAGGAATGATATGCAGAGAGGCCCTTGCTTATACTTGTTCTTGTAGCGACCAAGGTCACTGCTAAATCTTGTACTCTGTGTTGGGGTGCCGTAAGTGAAAAGGTTGCAAGCACGTAAAAGGTCACACCTGCAGGGAGGAACGAACCGAACAAGTGACCCAAACCTGACCAACAGAGTATTCCATCCCATAGACGTCATATTCAGTGTAAAGCTGAGAGATCATGAGGGTCAATCTCTCTTCTTCGATGGCCGACATCTGAGGAGGACTCTGTCTCTTCTTCTGTTGTCGATCCCGATCTGTGCATCCCTGAATCCAGTTCCTGCATCCTGTCCCTGTCTGCTGCCGAGTCCAGCCTGGGACTGCCCCAGTGCCAGCCCTGCAGCGCCAGTGGTGACGTATCGTCATCAGGGTGTGGGGAGTTGTGTTCAGTATTGGTTTTGTATCGCTTTTGTATATATTTGTATATATTTCATGATTTTCTTATTTTTATTATTATCTTTTATTGTTATTGTTTCATTAAAGATGTTTTAGTTTTCTTTTCCAAACTGTAAAGTCTCTCTCCCTTGTTCTCTCTCTCTTCCCCTTTTCGGAAGGGAGAGGGGTTAATAGAGAGCGTCTGTCATTTGTTAGTAGCTGGCCCAGCCTCAACCGTTGACAAAATGTAAGTGATTAATTCGCATCAGTTTTGAAGAAAAAATACTGGAAAAAGCAACATTATTACAGCCCCCCCTTATGTCAGTGAAACTTTTTAGTTTAAAGCCACGAATGCTAAGATCTTGTCTTCAGTATTACTTATCTCTGAATATAAGCACTCAAGTTTCCAGTACGGTGCATTCCTCAAAAGCAAGGTGGTTTTATTATAGTTTATGTGGTCTGAAGGTGACACTTAGACCTGATGATATTCATCTGAATGACTTCAGAATACCAGCAAAATTTTCCCAGGAAAGAAATAAAAAGTTGCTTTTCTGTCCGGAAACAGTCAGAAAAATCCTTTTCTCATTTTAACTGATAAGTGATCCTTTACAGTAACATTTGAGCAATCAAATCGCAAGAACAACAAGAGTATTCTTACCAGATTCTGAAATGGGGCATACTCAGAATTTGCTTAGTCAGCTACAGTTGAAAATGCATCTCAACTCCATTTTCTGCTTGCTTCTTCCAAGTCCCACAGAATCACATCAGGATGTTGGATATCCTTATGAGCTCTGCTGAAAGTGAAACATCTTTTTCAATGGCAGGTGCTAGGTTGATCTTAGTTGTACTGCTAGATGTTTGCCTTTCTGGCTCATGTCACTGGGTGTAGCAGAATTAAAAAAAAGGGCATTAGATTTTGATCACGGTGTTTGTTTCGGAAATGAATATGTGAAAAGGGTTGGTAGCTGTGAGAAACTGGCAAGAGTCTGCTGTAGCTTAAGGGTTCACTGCTTACACAAACTGCTGACGTGTGTGTATGTGTATACATAGACAAAGAGAGAAAAAGAAACTCTCAGGATTTTATACAAGTTTTTATTTAAAAATGGATTTTGGGTTACGTCCAGATTATTGTTGTGTATTTTTTTTATATTAGGATGTTTCTCAGAGGCCTATGAAGCATCTAAGGAAAACCAAAATGTTGTTATTGAAAGCTCTGCAGATACAAGATGAGATAGTGCTATAGGGATTCATGTCACATACACTGCAGGGGAGGAGGAGGCCATTCTACCAGCAGCAAAGCAGAAGCACCAGAGACATGATAGAGTAATTTCTAGCTAGGACTTTTTAAATCCTGCTTAGTCACTAACTTGGAGAATGACTTAAGGCAAGTAATTAAAAAAAAGAATATTCCAACGTATCTAATCAAACAAAGATGTCAACATTTACCCTGTTTGGAAAGGGAATTGTCAATGAAAAGGAAAAACAGTGAAGCTGGGAGACACTTAGAAGAATTCTGCCTGAGAACACTAAAGGACAGAGCTGTCCTAGTACAAGATGAGTAATATCTTGTGCTTTGTAAATTGCTGAAGCTGGTGTGCTCACTTCTGACTTAGGATGGTTGGCACAAAGTAATCAATAAATAGAGTTTTGAATAGTAAGTCTTTTGTTATGGACACCACAGTTTTTCACCTATTTATTCAGGGGAATTGTATCAGCCAAAAGACTCCTTTAAGTACTTCTGTTAAAAAAGATGTTGAGATGTTCCTGCTGAGATTGTTTCTTTGTACCTCATAAAGGATTTGTAACAATTGTCCAAGTGTCCTTTAACACACGTAATAAGCATGATTATCCTTTTGATGTGATCATTGTGCCCCTTTTCCCTTTTGAAGACTATTCTGGGAACCGGTTACTTGTATTCGAGACAATTGTTGTATGAACTGAACAGAAAGACCCTTTGACAAAGTGGTCTTACTTAAAAAGTTAATACTTAGTTTGACTGGAGGGATACGATGCTTTTTTTGTCACATGGCTCACATGTTTCTGTTAGGTTATGTGGTAAAAAGCTTGTCTGCACACACAGAAGGGAGCACAGAGAGACAGTGGCTGGAAGGGTTACCTGAATTACAGACTTGGAGAACACCCTGACCAGGCCCCTGCCAGAGCATCCCAGGAGTGCCCCAGCCATGGGCCAGGGTGGCAGCCATCAAGATGAGTCTCCGGAGCAGCTTTCAGATGGAGGGGGTCACTGTGTAGGGGTATGGGACACGTTGTGGGGTGCAAGACTTAAAATGGGATGTTTAGGGAAGGAAAGAAGACAGGGAAGAAAATGAATCTAGGTGATTCGTGGAGGAGCAATCATGGGAAAATAGAATGATAAGGGGATCAAAGGGCCCTGTTGCCAGTAAACAAGGTTAGTACACTTGTCTGGCCATGCCCTGTGCCTGATCAGCGCAGTCTGTCCTATCTTCTTGTCAAAATCCATTTTTTAACCCTTTTCCTGGGTAAGAGGCTTGCTGTTACGCATGGATGTGTCTGAGGTGCCAGTGAGTGGGTGAGCACTAGTGCAGAGCAAGCTGGACTAGCCAGCAAGTAGGTGCAATGGCCAGGGAGCCAGGTGTGCCTCTCGCAGTGAGACCAAGGCGGAGCTGGGTACCGGGGACCAGGGGAGTCCCATCCATCTCTGCATGTCAGCCATCTCTATGTGTGTGTGTGTGTGTGTGTATCTGTAAGTGAGGGGGTCTGCATCAGCAGCTGGAGTGAGGCTGTGGCCTCAGGGACTCAGATGTCCAGGTGCCAGCAACTGGGGATCCTGGGATCTAGGGGCAGCTACTGGGCAGACTGAGTGTCTGAACCCAGGTGCTGGATGGACCCACCTTGCACATGTGTATATGTAAGTTTCACACTAAGAGGCCTTCATACTCCTTGGCCAGAAAGGGGAACAGGATGAGGCTGTTGCTGCTGTTTGTGTGAGTGCTCTGCATGTCCACAGTCCTGGGAATATATTGCCACCCTTGCCACTAGTTGGACCTGGGGGCGTGGGTCTCACGTCTGTCAGGCTACTGGATTTGCTCCCTGCCCACCCCCCCCCAGTTTCCTAGCCACCATTTATCTGTCATCTGTTGTCTGATCAAATGGGTTTTATATTTTAATCACAGAACAATGAGGAATGACAGATCATACTGATGACAAAGCTGCTTCAGGGGCTGTGATGCCAAATTTACCTTTTGCACTCTGGCATAGGGGCACTGTATTATATATTACTTACATGAGAATTACTTGGGTAAAAAGTGTTGAAAACATACTCTATAAATTACTAAGAATTCTATTTACTGCTTTCTATGCCCAACAATCTATACTTGCAGTCTTATCACCTTCTGCTGTTGTCACATCAAACTTTACAAACTGACTCAGGGTAAGGCAGGGTAGACCTAGAAGGCTGTCCATTAACTTGTAACATTCAACTACCATTTCCTTTAAACTGTGTGGTCTGTCTGCTGGAAATCTGCAATACTAGTCTGACCCTGTTAGGTTCTAGCTGGTACCATACCATAAATGTTTTATCAGCCAAAGATCAGCTAGGTGGTATTTAAGGTACTAGAAGAGGTATGCTTCCTTAAGCCTCCAGCAGACAAACTTTTGATGGCTTAATCTCCCTAACAATACAGTGCAGTTGCTTAACTATAATCTTATGTTTGTCCACAAATAAACTACCTCACATTTTTATAAGAATGCATATATCAGTGATGAATAACACTTCTGAAGTCATGATTATCATTTGCATTATAATATAAGTGGTGTTAATGTTGTACATAGCATGCCTTCTTACTTTGGAGGACATTCACTTTTCTCTACAATTGTGGGATCATCAGGTGTTCAGCAACTCATCCCTTGTTTCTGGAAGAATAGAACAAAAGCATGTTGAATATTTTGACTGATATTCTTTTACATGAAGCAAGCAGCTACGAAAGGGTTCAGATACCCCAGGAGGGCAAGGAGTCGTCACTGATGACTCTGTGTGGAAAACAGAGGACAGAGAATCCACCAGATACTTATGAGATATAAGTAAGGGATGATGCACATTGAAATTAATTACATGACATTCATGTGGAACTACACACTTTAGGAAGCTTCAGTTATGTTGAAGGGAGGCAGAAGACAAAAGCCCACATAATCTTCTTAGAGTCATTCTAATAGCGCCAAAAAAGCAGAGGATACCAGAGGGGACCATTGTTTGCATGGCTGGTATGAAAGGGAAGGTTTCAGTTTGTGGAACATTTATCCTGAGATGGTTGAATTTATAAATACCACAGCTTACTTCTTACAGAAAAAAGAGGTGATAATCTTCTCAACTGGAGATTAGCTGGAGCAACTATGAGGCTATTAACACAAAAATAAAAAAAAAAGGAAACTTAATAAGAATGCAAATATGGTATAAACACAAACTCAGGATGTTGCGATCAAGGTCAACAGATGTGGAAAGAATGTATTTCTCAATTGCTATATGCCACTGCTTGAAGGCAATAAGCAAGACGAATTGGAAATTCACATTGATTAGAAGAAATTTGACATAACTGCTATTCCTAAAAGCTGATGAGTTGATTTGCATGATTAGAACATTAGAATCAGGGGTTATTACCCACTTTAGAACAAAATAGGCAAAAGAGGTAATAGGATATACTGAAGAGACATCACTGTGCTAACTGGCATGGTCCAGAAGACGGAAGAACAGCATAAATGAAAAGAAAAAATAGGTTATTGTCAGTAATGCTGTAATTTTGAGAGACATATTAGAGGTCTCATACAGCCCTTAAAAAAGCACCTGCTGCCCGTATGCTGTTTCTCTGTTTTGGTTGTCATTGTAGTGGGTAAAGATGAATTAATTACCTGGACTGAATCAAGGCTAGTCATAATTATATACAGTCACAAATGTGTTTTCCATCAATCAGAAGTAGCTGATGAACGTTTATTAGAGGACCAGAATTATTTGATCCCACAGTCAAGGCAAACCCCCTGTGCCTCAGTGATAAATTGAAAGTTAGAAATAAAATGCAGTATACAATACATGAAATAATAAATAGATACCAAAACCTGCCTGCTAGAATTATTGTAAAAGAGAAGCTGAAGGAAACTAACAACATTGGGAAAAGATGATGGCTGTGCTAACAATAATAGAGTAATTTTTAAAATTTGTTAAAAAATATTCAAGCAATATGAATAGATCACATTGCTCATTGGTGATTGTCACTGAGTATTTCTCTCCTGCATTTTGAAAGTGCAATAAAGGACTTATTTCACAGGAGGGTGATAAAGTATTTTCCATTAGTAACCAAGAAGGTTAGAAACATCTGCTGTGACACAGACTATTCTGAATTCATCAGGTCTGGATAGAATTCCAGAAGACAAGATTGAAGGAATGTCTGACCAGCTGATGTGCATTCTTAAAAAATCTTGGAATAGTGGATAAATTCCAGAGACTAAACAAATTGATATCTTGTGACATGACTAAATAAGAGACTTTACTCTTGAAAGAAAACTTAATAAAGAGCTGCTTTAATAGTGAATTATTTAAAAATTAAGTAATATGTGTGTCACTATGGATGTATAGAAAATAGGTCATGTCAAACAAACTTTATTTTGTTCCTTAAGATTACAGATTTGATGGCTGGTTGGATGTAACATACTTTAATTTTTATAAGTCATTTGACTGTGTGTTGCACTATATCTTTATTACAAAGTTGGTGCCACACAATAGTGACGAAGTACGCATTTAGTGGACTAATGAACTGGCTAATCAATACCTTATGAATAAGCAGTTATCAACAGAAATCACCCACTGTGAGGGGTTGTGCAAGGGTTGGGAGTGGACCTGGCACTATGTGACATTTTCATCGCTCCTCTGAAACTGAAAACTTGTCAGTGTTAAATAATGAGAGCTTAGATTTATACTGTATGACATAAATTTCTTGGTAGGATACATTCCATCAAACAGAACATATTTAAGGGAATTAAGCCTGAAAGCTATAAATGCATAAGACACTTATAGTTCAAATTACATCCAGTTAAAACAATACATACACAAACTTTCAAGTATCTACCTCTTTCTGTGACATTATGCTCAACCTTCTACTGTCCCTCTAGGTTTACAGCAAGTCATCATCTTCACAAGTCCCTCACTGTGAGGAGTTTGATGATGGTGAAGCCTTCTGCCCGACTCTAGAATCTACTTGGCATAATTTTTATGTGTTTGCTAAAACAAGTCTGCACCTGGCTCTTTTGCCATTGGTCTTCAAGTCCGTGTTACATCCAGATTTACAGTATGTAATGTAATTTACATGTCTTAGATACTGGTTCTTTGCTCTGTCACCCCTAAAACTGGTTTTGCCCAGCTCTGAAGGCTGCATTACTTTGATGACCAGTAATTGATGACCGTTGCTACTTATTGCCAAGTGGCCTCTGGTGTCTTCTGTGCCTGTGTTTTCAAGGCTTCCACTATCACCACATGTCTGTGCTCCTCCATGCAGCATTTCATGTTAGGGTCATAGGTAAGTCATTGCACGTAGCATAACTACATGTTCTGATTATTTATTAGTTACAAAATATATATAATAGGAGATATTTGTATGACTGTATGAAGCTCAGCAAAAGCTAAAACAAAGTAAGTAGTAGTGACCTAGTCATTGGGTAATTTCTGTTACATGCTAAAACAAATCTCCAGGCAGGCCAAAACTAGTCCAGACAAAGCCTGACCCATCCTGATGTCTGTGTTATTAACTTAACGCTAAGCTTGTGGTCTCTTACAAGCAATGGCAACTCTGTTGGGGATTAACTGTCTGTATTTGCTGTGCTACAAGGCTACAATATGGTGCTAGAAATTATGAGAGAATATACTTACAATTCAATATTAGGGTTTATATTCAGTATGATTTCCATATTTCACATTATGTTCTGTTTGACTGAGTCTAATGATGTTTATTTTTTAAGTAAATTATGTAGTTTGTTTCTTCAGTAGGAAGAGCAAATTTAATGGAGAGGTTTTGCTTCTCGATAGATTGAGATATAGTTGCCTTTTGTCCTGGAATGCTTGCTTCTGCAAAAAGCAAGCAAGCAAACAAGCACAAACGCTAAAAGATTTTTTGAATGCATTGTCTAATACTGCCATAGCAACATTAAAAAACTCACCGTTTAGTTCTATGAGAACAGAAAAAAGAGATATTGTAATGATTTGGCTCAAGTCAGTATATCATGATTTTAGATCACCTAGAGAGAAAATTGTCATGAAATGTTATGAAGTCAGTTGTCTGTGATTACATAGGTGCTACTGAAACAGAGGAGTTCCAAACATCAAATTTTGACGCAGAGGCAGCACATCGTAATAGTATGTTCTCTGGTTTGTGTCTGTGTGCAGTCACATTACTTCTCTAGTTCTTTGGGGTGCGGTAGCTTCAACTGTCACAGCTTTTATTCTGAAATGTCTTGTTAGATGAGCAATAGTTAAAATACTTCCCGTTTTGAGTGATGGAAGAACATTGTCTGAAAATGTTCCTTAATCCTGGGTGTCGTTCTCACAGTGTCAATTGCCTGAGCTTGATTGATTTCAAGCATTGCTGTGTGAGAAGGCAGGATGTCAGTTACTGGTTTTAGACTGTATACTTGATACACTCCACTTCTAAAAGCTGATTTAGTACCAGTATCTTTTGGAGAATCAGAGGCAGGAGTTTATCGCCGAGTAGTAACAAATCAAGCTTTCAGCAGCAGTTCTAGGTATGAAATGACCATTAAGGACCATACTTAAACATTATCCAACAATGTAGAACAAATGATAAAACTAGTCAAGTTAAAAAAAATACACCCCCCCCAAACCAAAACCAACCAAACAAAAAGACCCAACAAGATTTTATTAAAGTATATATTGAGAAATGAAAGAAAACAAACAAAAAATCAACATAGAATTAGCATTCTTTTTCTGTTCATCTGTCTCTCTTAAAAGAAGAAAAATCCTTTTGGTTTTATTATGCATGCAGAATCTATGCACCTAATTTTTTACTGCTTGCTTTATTCACCACAGTACAGGGAAAAAACATGTAAGAATTCCATTGTCATGCAGTTTTAACTGAAGAATAAGGTCATTAAACTGAGATGCAATCCCTTTCATTCTTTAAATGTCTCTGAGTATTCTGCTAGCAGGTTTTAACTGTTTTATTTATCTTAAACCCCTGTCATATGATAAATCAGACCATGTCATTTTGTCTTGTCATTCAGAAATCTTTTCTTTGGTGTGTATATAAAATGCTCATCAGTCATTACCAGTCATTACTTTTCATTCTTTCTTTTTTTCTGTCGGTGAACTTTTTTTTCCCTACAGCTCACATTATTTTTCATTGGTAATATTAATCAGAAATACTCAGGGACATAGTTCTCTCTACCTGTTGCAGTAGCCCTGGAGATTAAATGGCTATATACATTTTCATGTTCAATAGCAGCATTGTCATCATTAGAATCCCAGATCTTCATTATGAGAAGATATTTAACTGATACAGGTGTTCATTATTCTTTGTTTCTGCCATAGCGTGCTACCTCATTTTCCTGCACAGCAACCAAGCTGTCAGCTCAAACTTTTAAACATGACAGAATTCAGTGTAGCAATATCCTTTAAAATGGTTATTGACATCTAAGTAACAAAACTCCTTTTTGTAGACTGGTGCTTGTCAGTCAGAAGCACTGGAAGTATTATCATCGTCTTAATTTCACGTATTCTTGCTGCTGACTCCACACAGTGATTTGTGAAATCCAGCATGACTTTTGCTGTCACTGGTGCAGTACGTCAGTTTAACTAACATAATTGGCTTTAACCAAATGGCCATCTACTGCCACTTAGGAATAGAGGTGCAAATTTAGCACTATCGATTTTTGTCAGGTCGTACCAGTGACTATTTGGCTCAGTTTTTCCAGCTTCCCAAGTACAAACTGCATTGTTTGATTTCCTTCATTATAAATGTAGCAAGCACTCCTGAGGTGATCAGCAAATCAGTGCTGGTATTTATGCTCATCAGGTCATAAAACTGATTCATGGATACATTTAACTTCCTACCACTGTTGACAGGATTGACTGTTTCTTTTTGGTGCCTCATTTAGCCAAACACTGAAAAGAGAGATTTCTACAGATCAGATATACAAATTAAAATAAGTATGTTTCTTCATGATTAAAGTATAAGGCTATAGATAATTAATTTACTCAATTTCTGTGAAATAAATTCCAATTTCTTTAGGAAAAAAAAATGTTTTCATTATTTTAAATAGAATTTTCTTTTTACTTCGGGAAAATAAATAGTGTCACACTGTCATCTTTTTTATGCAGTTTCTAGTAAAAGATGGGCTTATTCACTGCAGTGCAGTTTGTCCTCCTGACATTTGCTGAAGTGCCTACTCATTTGCTGTTTCTCAGCCTTAGGAATGCGTGAAGACCTAGCAGTATTACCGGAAAGACTAGCAAAATAAGTAAGACTTATGGTGGCAGTTAAAGGTAGCAACACCCTGACTTCAGTATACCTGTCACCTTCTTGCAAAGGGCAAAATTCTCCCCCTCTCACTCTTATCTTGGGAGCCCAAGCAGCTGATTTGCATCCTTCCATTCCTACTTAAGTAAAGTCTGTCCTGGTTTGGCCGGAACAGACTCACAGTCCAGCCACGCCAGGCAGGCCGTCAGCAGTTTTGAGTCGGCCAGGGCAGCTGCCCTGAGTTAGCTACATAATGTCACACTATTGTAAAGGGGGAAGGTTTGCTATGGAAGGAGGGTTCCTGAGGGATTCTTACTGGCATTTCTTCTCAGATTTTTCCTCTTCTTGTCTTTGTACTCCTCTTCTGGCTTTTCTCTGCTCCTGAGGACTGCTTTTCTGTTGATTGTGGCTGCTGCATATTCATTTGACTGAGTGTAACTCTGTACACATTTGCTGGTATTTGTGCTGTTTTGTTAAATCTGTTTTCACTTCAACCCATGGGTATCCTCTCCTCTTCCTGATTCCCCTTCCTGGTTTGTAAGGGGTCATTGGATAATAGAGCAACTGTTACAGTTTAGCCCCGTATATGGGCTAAATCCAGACAAGTCATTCCATTTTACTGTGGATGGACCTTTATTACTGTTTGAAAAAAGTGAAGATGCTGAACTCAAGAAGGTAAGTATGCTTCCAAGTTTTCAAACCCTCCCAGGCTGGATATTTTAAGCAATTGAATAGTACCATGTGCATATAGGAAAGTCAGTTTTCCTTTCTGATTTAGCACAAGTTTCTTGGAACAATTGAGGCACTTTTCTTTTTAGAACAAGAAATACAGTGGTTTTAATTACTATCTGAACAAACCAAGGAAAAAAAAAATTGATTCAGTTACTAATGCCCCAGTATGTTTCTTGCTTACAGAATATAAAATTTTTTCGTGGTGCTGCTTTCACAGAAATAAAAGCCTATGAATTGCATGCAATGGTGTAACTGCTGTGTGGTTAATATTGGCTTCTATACTGCCTTCACCAGGCTAATTAAGTATCCCACTGTTTTTTATTCCACTGAAAGAATCTCTTCTGGCAAGCCTGCTTTGACCTCTTATCATCTACTCTTCCCTTTTGGGCACTGCCTTAAGAGGTGGACTCATATTGTGGCTTTTGAGTTGTGCCCCTGCAACTGTGTATGTTAGAACATGCTCAGCAGCGAAGACTCTCAGTACCTGGTGTAGCTCTGGATGCTTTGGTTGCCTAGGGTTTGCATGCGGCTGATATGCTTTTCTACTCTTGCACTGAACTCACCAAGAGCACAGGTGATCAGAGATTGTTCAGCATAGAAAGCCCTTACATCGATTTCTGTAAGACTAAGCTTTTTTCTTCCTGCATTGGGATTTCTTTTTTTGTTTAGGTACAGGGGCAGAAGACCTTCCACAGTTTAGTGCTGCAGCCTAAATAGGTTAGGTTTTTAAAGACCATCTGAGCAGATCATAGCCTTAAAAGCAAACTGCATTATGGTGTTTCAGTTCTTTCTTGGATCACTTGTGTCAGTCTTTATTGATCATCAGTGTTACAAACAAATTCACAAGGGATTTTTGTGTGCATTCCTTACTCAAAGTTTTATTAATCTTCTTCCTTTTTTTAGCTATGATGTCTAAGTCTTTGCTTTCAAAGAACTTAAAATGCAGAAGTTTAAAAAAGATTATGGAAAACTTGGGGGCAGTATGACATTTCTCCATCATTTTGTGTTACTCATGTCTGAGCCTGAAAACCAACAACAGCGCAATTCTCTGATGTTGCTAGAGGAACTACAACCCTTTAAAATTGCCTAAAGGTGACAATTATCATTGTCCTATCCTTTTCCAAACTACAAATACAAATGTCTTGTGCAGCTTTTATGTACAAAAAGCCATTGTAGATATGGATGTAGACAAAATCCCTAGGAATCACAACAAGCTAGAAAGACACTCCAGCAAATACCTGGTGTTCTTTGTCTTTCTAGAAAGCATTCTGCTGATTCTGAAGCAACTTCAAGACAATAAATTAAAATTTGCATATTTGTTTAGTTAATATGTAAATAATAGCTTATGTTGACTGTTATGCAATTTACTAATAAATTTAAATACTTTTCAGTCTCTGAACATGTAGTATTTAAATCCTCTTGGTTTAGTGTTACAGCATTTGTGTACGTGTTCTTTTAGTTCAAGTGTTCTTTTGTAAAGAAAACATTAAAAATAATTTCCAGCCTCTCTAAGAATCTTTGGGGTAATGTGATCACAGCCTTGCAGTTTTGAATTAGGATTGAAAGGTAAACCCAAGAATGTTTACTTTAAAAAGAAAACCCAAACAAGAAGTCCAAAACAAACCATGAAACACTAGCATATGGTGGTTCCTATTCCTTCTTTACTGTCGGTTGCTTTCTGTTTCCCCCCATCTCCCACAAGAAGTTTCCTTTCTTTAAATGCACGGAAAGTGAAATCAGATGTCTGAGCACCTGCATTCCAACACAAGAGCAGAAGCATCTCTTGGAGAAAGAAGGGAAAAGAGATAAAAATAACCATTTTTATCCTTTTTTTTTTTTTTAGATTTATTACTATTTTCACTAACAAGGTAAACATAATGATCTTAGTTTAAACTTTGATTCTTCTGGTTGCACTATTTTCATACAGTTTTGCCTTTGCTCTCATGATCCCAGCTCTCCCAGGTCTTAAGGGACTGATGAGTTATAGTCAATGAAATTTAAATGATAAAAAATTACTTTTAAAAATGGTTTGAACTAATTTTCTCCCCCTTGTAATATCTGAATTTCAAGCACAACAGAAGAGACTAGGGGCAAGACTGGAGGCACATGCCTCTGTATGTCACTGAAATGTGCAGAGTTTGCTTTTCAATGGAATAAAATTGCTGTAAAGATACAAGGCATTAAAAAGAAGATGCTTAAAGATTAAAGTTTCTTGTAAATGTATAACTAAACAGGGTCCATGGGAATATTTACTGAGGAAACAGGATTTTTATACTTGGGGAAAAGTAGTTAGTTTGTAAATAAATTAGTGAGTGTAAATGACAAAGTGATGCAGTTTTATCCGTACTTTTTTTGTGGACATCATCAACACACTCACAAAAGATAACAGATGTTGAAAATATTTTCCATATTTCCTTTTTTTGGTGAAAAGTGAACAAAAAATGAATATGAAATGAAGGACTCAACAAAGTATTTTGAGGAATATCTATGTATTCCTGCATCTCCCAGGAGTAGCAATGAACTTCCTCAAAAATCAGCATTATTGAAGGGTGCAGAATAACTATGAATGATTACCTCTGTTTCTGACTTGGAGGAGATGAGCTATCAAAGTGAAGAGTGCTGCTCCTGTGCTGTCTGTGGCCTACAGTGTTCCTGATGTCTGTCCAGAATACTGACAGGTGACAGGAGACACTGATTGCTTGTTTCTTGATTAGCTTGCTTACAGAAGATTAGGTGCCGGCAGCAGTTGATGAAGTTGCTAGTGTCTGCTAAAGATTTATTTAGTCCTAGACAGACTCCTGCATGTTTTAGGATGAGCAATCAATTTTCTGTCAAAGGAGGTGTTGGTCATCTGCCTAGTGGGAGGCTCAGCTCTTCATTCTTATATTGCCATGAAAGATGACTGGGATCCTAAGGGCTACTATTGGCAATTTCTGTGATTGTCTATTTGAATAAGCTGCATATTTGAAAGAAGGTACAGTTTCTCATCCCACACTCAGATTTTTTTTTATTTATTTATTGGACACTTACAAAGCTGTACTATTAATTTCAATTTGTTAATCTTGGGTTGAGATTTAACAATGGTATGAATATAATTAAAGAACATGCGTAGTATTTCAATGAAATGTTCACAGTTTCAGTGTTCATTCCTGACTGATGCAGAATTGATCATTATGGCAAGACAGTAATATATTCTGAGTATATAAATGTTAATAGGAATAACAGTTTAACAAGAATATGCATACTGAAGATACAGACTATTTTCCAGCAGTATAAACTCTCTATCATTTAATTGCCATCAGCCTTTTCAACAATGCTGAGTGACAATATATTAGTTAAAAGGTGATTTAGTATTAACTTGAAATTATACATATTTCTATTAACATATCTAGTATTTTGTACACAGAGTGTACAACCTCAGATTTGTAGAGCCAAGTTGGCTCTATACATGACAAGCACACAGAAAAAAAACATGTTAGCTCAGTATGAGAGTGATCAGGTCTAAAGTAGGATATACATGTGCTCAGGACACTGTACCTACTCTCTGTTTTCAGAAGTTACCTAGGGTACTGAAGATTCCTGCATTGCAGTGTGTCCTAAAGATGACTGCAATCTTTGATAGAAGCAGCAGCTGAGGATCATCCTATGCCTGGTACTCAACTACATGGCACAATGTGTCCACATAATGCATTTGACATTACAAACCAAGCAGCTTGGAGTTAAGAAATGGCTTAGGTGTGTTCTTGACTGGAGAGCTAGCCAAATCAGTGGTAATGAATCATTTCATCATTTTATTGTTTCATCATGTGGATTTTCATGTTTTCCTTTTTAAAAAAGATAGTTAGAGCACTGGCTCTGTGATTTATCTGGAGCTCATGGTATTTAATTTTCATTGATGATGAGTTCCACACTTTGTGCTCATATCTTCATGATAATGGAAAGGAAAGCCTCTTTTTCTCAGTTCATAACTGTCATGGACTGTATATGTCACTGTGATTACAGAACTTTTGAGCTGCTGCTTTAGATCTAATGGGTGATGACAGCTGCAGATCTGACAAAACACTGACATGTTAGGTTGGGTCACAGTGGTTCAAGGTCTGGCAGATCTTTTCTGTCTAGATAGAGGAGAACCTTTTCTGGATATTTTTTTGTCTGTTATTGAGACCATGGAGGATGTATGGTGGGATCAAGAAACTTGGGCTCACAGAGAGCCAAAGAATTACTATCTAAAATTGTAGAATTGACAAATTCCTATATGCCCCAATTTCCATTGCTTTTATTCTTACGTATAAGTTTAGACAAGTCAGCCATTTCTGTTTTCCCTTTTCCCCTCAAAAAGGGAGCTATCTATAGTTGTGTAGTGAAACTGAACCTATACTGTGTGGCATGTGTCTGGCAAAAAGGCTATCACTGGAGAGGGATTCACTTTGTGTTTAAAATGTAGATGTCTATTGGTGGCTGTATTCCAGTGAGTCAATGAAGATACATTTGACATCATTAATGAAACCTGGAGAACAATTTGGCCCTATATAGGACAGTTGCCTAGTGGCTCATCACTGGAGTCACACTCTACAATCCATATTTTCTCAGTACCTATTAATTGTTACAAGGGCTTAGACAGCTCATGTGCCCTCTGAAAATTCAATAGGGTTGTTTAAAATGTGAACTGAATCTTATCCTGCGTGTTGAGGACCTATTATCTTTATATAGTGGTCATCAAAACAGAAAAACATATTTAAATCATACAATTACTCCTGTATAGATGCTCTGGTCTTACATTTCCTTGTAAGTATATTTCCCTTCCTGGAAAGGGACCCCAGATTACCTCTGCTCCTGTTTTCAGAAGTTAGATGTAGTACTGGCTTATTGCATTCCTTGTGTAGGGAGTATCAGAGCCTCAACTTCCACTTTCCAGCCTCTGGAAACTCTGAGCATTCATGCATAGACTGTTTCAGACTAACTTATAGCAGGACTGGTCATGCTGGGGACAAGACAAAAGGAACATCTCCATCCCAAATGATTTAAGGCAGTGCTGTTTTCTTCTGTGTTACTGGAAAGCATTCTGTTAGTATGTGGATTACTAGCTATGGGTTGCAAATATTATTTTTCCCTTTGACCAACATCAACTACCTGTACCTACTATCCATTTACAGCTTTGCCAGAAAAATAAAGGGAAAGTGCTACAGGATCAGTTTGGGAGCATTTGACTATTTTCCAAGTGTTTGAGCCAATTTGCTGATACTCTACAGCTGAATCTCTAATACCTACAGGTATCTCTATTTATTTTGCTTGGTGATGGAATCAACTATGTCACTTTCTCCTCCATGTTGCTCTGCACTGCAGTGCTGCACTGAGCTGACACACAGTACAGTGTCAAGATTTGCAGAGCTGCCTTAACAGGAAGCTCTGATTCAACTGTAGACTTGTGCCCCAGTAAATGTGGGGCACATGCCTGCAGCAGCCATACAGCCCAGAGGAAATTCAAATGCAAGCTAAATGTGGAGGCCAGAGATGCTCATAGCTCTTTCAATCAACAGAAACATTGCAAATGCAAAATTAAGTCTCTGAACAGATGATCACTGGAGATTTCTCTGAGTTTGTACTTCTGATGTTCAAGAGCAAGTAGCTAGTGTTACAAGTATAAAAGCCACTCCCCAAGTTGCTTTTGGAATTAATCAGTGCTGTTTCAGTTCAGATAACATTTACTTATTCAAAATTTATATTGCACCTATCATTTCTATCATGATTTTTTTTAGATCAGAGGATCTTATGTTCACATGATTTATGACTGCTTTAATTTTTCTGAAGAACCCGTTTCAACAAAAATTACCAATGTAGAGAAACTGACATTATTCCTCTGAAAATGATAGAATTGTCTGTTCAGCATGAGACAAATGCTCTGCCCACCTTTTTAATTTATTTATATGCTATTTAAATCTTACTCATTTCAATCATGTGATGGCAATAATCTAAGTATAACGAAGCATTAGCACTATTTCACTATAAGGATGTTCTCCATCAGTTTCAATGGAACTTCTTTAATTCTTCACTCTGTAGACTTCTATTCCTGTTTAGTTTATGATTCTTAATGTAGAAATTCACTGTGGTTTTTTCCCCACATCCTTCGTCCAGGTAATATATAATTCTAATTCACTTTGTCTAATCTTGACCTCAGTGTAGATATCACAGCTCCTCCTGTCAATATTTCCTTCTTGCAGGTGAAATAATGTGATTGCTATCCCTGATGAGTCAGTGCCCCTGCAGTGCTGAGACATTGGATTTGAGAGTTACTGATTAATTGGATAGTCATGTAAATAATTGATGTTCTTTGTTCTATAGCTGAGCCCCTCTTCCAAAAACCACTTTTTAAAGCATAAATGGGAGTGGGAATCTGTCAAATTTAAATCATCACATTATTTGGCTAAATGAAGTGGGGTTTACATGAAACCCTAGAACATTATGGTCAGTTTTTTGGACAGCATTCTGGAAAGCTGCTAGCTAACAAAGGAAAGATGCTCAAGCAAAGAGCAGTGAAATGGAGAAGACAACAGCAACTGACATGAGTAATAACTAACAAGTTGCATATGTATATTAGGAGTGACACTTTCAAAACTTACTTCTCAAACAGGTTCCTAAAAGACCAAGCCCTGTAAGTCTGTTTTGTACAGAATATTCTTTTGGCTCAGTGGAAACTGCATGTTTAAGATTTCCAGAAGTAGGTTCCAAGTCTGTCCCTTTCTTTTCAAAAGTTGGTAATGTCAGTGTGCTTTTGTCTGTATGTCACAGGGAAACAGATCTGTTCAGACGCTGAGCAGCTAAAATAAAAATATGTTCTAGTTTTGCTGTGACCAATGAATTCTGTATATGACTAAACAGCTTTTCTTCAGCAGTTCAATGACAAGTTTTTCATGTGTAACGGTTTCGTGCTTTAAATTAGAACTGTTTCAATAAAGAGGATTTTTGGTTTTTTGCGTTGAGTGGAATTTTTATGTTGGAAATGCAATGCAAGCTTATGGGAAACTCCCATTATGGTTAAAAAATAAGCTAATTTTGTGTTACCTGTTCTGTACTTACATATGAAATATAATCCCACATTTCAGACCTCTAAAGTACTAGGATATAAACAAATGTAGTTGTAGATTTGGTTATAGGATTGTCTAGTCAGTTTAGTTGTATACAAGTTAAAGGGCTCTGTTATTTGCTCGTCATCTGCAAAGCTTTACCTCCTGGAAAGAAATTTTGTTGGCCTGGTATACATAACTAACTTTTTGTGGAAAAAGTAGTGAACAAAACAGAGGATAAAAACATATGGTTTCTTTAGGAACACAGTGTATGTTTACAGAAAATGCTATAGGAAAGTGAATTGAATGAATAGATCCTTAGAAGCCAAGACAGATGATGTGTACTGAGCGAAATGCATCTTTACTGGCTTTAACACTGCTTCATTTACTGCATAAGGTCTGATCAATGTATGATTGAGGTATTAAACCTGTAGGAAGAAAACATGTTTTCACACCTGAAAGGTTACGTCTGAATGCAAATGTCCCGCAGGAAAAAATATGGATTAACTTTAGCTTTTCTGACTCAAGGAATTCATTTTGCAACTTGAAAGTGTAATGTACCTTATGTTTAGGCTGTTTCTCTATAATTTACTCTCAAATGTCAATGCAATGGGATGAAAAATACTCTTGCAAGAAATTTTCACAAAGTTTTGAGTTTGTGACTGGAAGGAACCTCTGGAGATCATCTGGTCCAACACCCCTCATCAAGCAGGGTCACCTAGAGCCTGTTGCCCAGGACTATATCCAGGTGGTTTTTGAGTATATCCAAGGTGAGAGGCTCCACTATGTCTCTGGGTAACCTGTGCCAGTGCTCTGTCACTCTCACAGTAAAAAAGTGTTTCCTGATGTTCAGCAGGAACCTCCTGTGTTTCAGTTTGTGCCCAGTTGCCTCTAGTCCTGCCACTGGGTGCCACTGAAAAGTCCGCCTCTGCCTTCTTTGCAACTTCCCTTCAGATATTTATAAAATCCCCCCTCAGCCTTCTCTTCTCCAGGCTGAACAGCCCCAGCTTGCTCAGCCTTGCCTCATGTGAGAGATGCTCCAGTCCCTTCATCTTCTTGGCCCTTCTCTGGATCCTCTACAGTAGCTCCATGGCTCTTAAATCCATTTCTATTTAGCACCATATAATTCAAACTTTGTAATTTTATTCGAGGTATGTTTCTTCCGTGTTGCAGAAGGTTGCAATGAGCTCTTGTATGTGTTTGGGGTTTTTTGCGTTTACAGGAAGAAGCAAGCTGTAACTAAAAAATATTTTCTGGTGCTCCTATCTTGGTAGTTCTGCCATGTTTTTACTGCTTCTGTGTCACCTTACATATCAGTTTGGTCTGTGTACTGTTATGCTTGAGTACAGGATTTGCCAGCAGATGGGAAGCTGAAACTATCCTTGCACCCTTCTCTCAATTATACCAGTGTGAATCCTAATATGGACTAATAAGGGTTCTGTGGGACTACAGCAGTCCCCTACTGTTTGTACTTTATATAGCTATTGGTATAAATTGACATTGTCTATATATTTCTCCTATACAGGACTTCATAATGTTTAAACTGTAGCTGTCCTTACTAAAAAACCCACACGTAATGTTTAAAGTTATATAATATGTGGGGGATATTTTTACAAGTGATTTTGACAAATCAAAATCACTCATTTGCTCTAAAAATGCTAATAAATAGCTCTACAAGTACAGAGATTTCTGGGAGTGAATGACTAAGGAGAATCTTATAGGAAGGTAAGTTATTTTTAAGGGATCAAGGCAGCATCAATAAATATTTTTCTGAAATAAAATATAAAAGTTGAGATTGTTGTAGCATCTAGCAAGCAAATATTCTTATGGTTTTGGTTAGAAGACTGTTCTCTGTTGCAGCTAAAATTTCCAAAAGTGTTTGCTGCTAGCAAAAGAATTATGAGACTGCTGTCCATTCATGACATAAATGATCATAATTTTGGGCAAGAAATGAACATGTGCTGCATGAAGAAGTTTGTCCTTCCTAGATAACTTTATCAGAGCATGCACATGGCTTCCCCCTCCCTTCTCTCTGTTGAAACCAGCTACAGTTTTGACAGGGAAATGATACACTGTGTACAATGAATGCACTCCACACCCTGGGTATTATCTGAAACAGCTCTGGCAGGACTGCAGTTTATCATTCTTGCGTGGCATGAATCTGGTAAAATACCAGCTGCAGTCTCTCCCTTTCTTTTCTTTCCCCTCTGCCCCAACGGAGTATGGGTTTCTTTTTGACCTTGCACTACATTTAAGGTGCAGGATACATCCAAGGCCTACCCACACTGAAAACCAATAAATTTATGACCGTGGTTCTGGACTTCTACCCATGGACTCGCCAAGCAGCATCTGCAAGGGTTCAGGGAGGAAGAAGAGCTGGCAGTACACTAAGGTGCAGCTGGTGTACCTGGCTACCCTTCAGAAAAAAACAGGACACTGGATTCTTTGTGTGGCAGGCTCTGGGTCAGGAAGGAGCAGGACAATTTGTGTGGTCAGGTGATGGAACCTTTTATAAAAGTTCTGCAGGACTTTGGACTGAACAGGGCCTTACATGTCTACCAGGTCCAGGCATCATGCAGAATTGAAGGAATATCCTGCAGTTGACAGTCTGGGCAGGATTCACTTCTGTAAACCTAGGCTTCTAGCATCATTCAGCTTGCCTTCAAATACTCTGCAGCTTCCAATCCAAAAGATGCAAGTCTTCACCAAGTCCCATGAATATCTTCTAATGTTGTATTTTGGGTCTGCTAGAACACTTCAGGAGACCATAGGCACTTTAGGAAACTGGATTCTGCCCTTGGGTCCACCTGATGTTCAAATGACTACACAGACTAGATCTGCATTCACTATAATGGAGACATAGGCACTTGCTTCACAAGTCAACACCTACACGTGAGACACCTATGATTAGGTGTCTGAAGCTGGAAATGAATATTGTTGCAAGAATCGTATTATAATATTTGTAATAGAAAATGTGCGATTTTAAAATAATTTTGTAGTTTTGACTTTGGAAATATTTTAGTTGAATCATGTACTTTTCATATTGCAAGGAAATTTGATCCTTTTTGCCCTACACTCAGCTTGACCCCAGGCTTACTAGTGTCATATGAATTTCACGATCTAAACCTTCTTTTTGACGATTACTCGGTATTCTTCTCGGTCAGTTTTCTTCTGTGTAAAAATTTATGGGTGATACACTTGCTAAGTAAAACTACTACCCATTTTCTCAGAGGAAAGAAGCTACATAGTGAGGCTCATATAGGTTTATCATGGAACAATGCTTCTTTCTTGTATTGTCCATACAATCTGTACAAAGTTATGGTTACCAGCTTGGAAGGAAAGTTTTTATTTTTAAAAATAATCAGCCTTAACTAGCTGAACAAAACTCGAATAATTACAGTAATGGTTACCTCATTTAACTGTTTAAAATAAATACCGTATCAGTAATGTGAAAAATTTTGACATCATAAAAAGTTTCTAAATTAGAAATTCCTAATTCTAATTCAGTACCTTTAGGAACTACTAAGTATGATTGTCTAGGTCTAGCCTTAAGAAATCTTTGATTAGAACATATAGCACTACTGCAATAACAAAAATAAATCTTAATTTTTAATCAGTTTTTCTACCTGTCAATGATAGTTTATTTTTTTCTTGAAAATATAAATTCTGCAGTATAAGATCAACATTAACAATAAAAGCTGAGCTTATAAAAATAAATACAGCAGAACTTTTTGTCTTGATCCTGTCTACATTCCTACTAAGACTGCCTCTATAATCTTACAATAGGGAATGTCTAATGTTCCCTGATTTAATCTCCCCTTTGCTGTCTAGATCTGTGTTTCTGAGGGTCCAGGAGAACACATCATTAATTTCTGGTAATGCATCCCATCCTGGGCATGCTCCCCTCCATTTCACCTAAAAGGTGATGTTCCTGAGGCATCTTTCAGTTGAATTTCTACAGCTTTGAAGTGCAAAATACAGAAAACATTAAGTCCAGCAAGAAATGAGGAAAATGAACAGTCTTTCAACCACTAATGTCAGAAAAAAAGTGGGAATAATGCTTTTCTGACTCCTTTGCACAGTAATATTTCAGTAATACAACAGTTTCTTGTCTCCTGGTTACTGACAGTATCCTTTCCAACAGGAGACCACTTGAGTTTAGATAAAAGAAGTTGGACACCTCTAGTTTTCACAGGTAGAGTGCTGGGCAAAAAAAAAAAAAAAAAAGCCCATGACAGCTGCAAAGGACATCTGTGGTTATTGGATCGTCTTCCCAATGCCTAAATGTCCTTGCTGGGGTGTCTGCTGCTAATGATCAAAAAATGTCATCAGGTTCTCATGTTGCCTGTTTCATGGGATTCCAGGAGTGGTTTTCAGATTTAGGATTTTTATCTGATCAATTTGTTTAGGCAGCTTTTTACACTGTGAACATATTTAAAAGTCCAATTGTATTAATATTACTTATATACTGCACAAGCAGCTAAGGTAACCAGTAGATTGTAATTTTTCATTCTCTGCTTGAATTGCTTTGAGATTTGTAGCCTTTACTGCATCCTTTTTTAATGTTTAACTTCTGAATTTATGTCAAATATCTGTCTGATCACTACCATTTAATAAAAATTAGACATAAAAGAGCCATCTCAGTAAAGAAAAAACAGCTTCAGGGTTAGGTAGCTGTTTTTAACAAATGAACTTGTATGTAATACAGTTACTTTTAGACAGTTTTTCCTAAATACTATGAAATTATCTGAAATAATTACAAAATCAGTGATGGCAAACCAGCGGCATTTCAAAGTTACGGAATTGCTTTTTAAATGGATGTTCAATGTAGTACCTTTGTTCCTACAGGCTACGAGCACTGAGCTGAAACTAATGACAGTGAGTTACCAATGGCTTTACCTGACAAGTGAAGATTTACTTAATAGTGTAATAGAATTGGAACCAGAGATATTTATCATTTTATCTGTTCTTTTGCAGTCACCAGTGGGTTTTTTTCAGTCTAGAAGGCAGTATATTCAAAGAGAGAAGATAACTGACTTATTTTCAGCTTTGCCAGTGACTTCCGCTTGGTAAGTCACTTAACCTCTGTGTCTGAGTCTCACTAGCTGTTAAACAAAGATGATATTTTTTCTTCTTTTGTAAATGACCCTTCTGGGCATATGACAGAGCAAAATAGCAGTCTCATAAATATGGGTACAAGGTATAAAAATTACAGAAAACTATGGCTCTCAAATGAAAAGCAGCTCTGGGAATAAATCCAAATGGATGACAGAGGCGTGAATGCACATAAGCACACAGAAAATGCAAGCAACCATTTCTAGGAGGAAGAATGAGTGTGGTATTAGCTTATTAGAACTGGTTTGAACAAGGTGTGTAGTTATAGGAAGGGATTCAGAGCTCACTGGAGGCTTAAGGGAATTGGATGCTGACTAGGGTGGTAATGTGCAGAGAGTAGCGGAACGCCTGTCCTTCAGATAGGGATTGGGAGAGCTGATCCATTGCTATCTGTTACCTTCCCAGGCTGTAACCCCTGTTGCAGAGGGGATGAAAAGTATGGGAAGGGACCGCTCCTTCCTAGCGATAACTTGTTTTTACCTCCTTCATAAGGGTAAAGTAATGCCTTCCAGTGTATTTCGCAGCTTTGGCCTGGCTTTGTGAGGCATCTGGGAGGCTTCGCGGGGTGATGTAGGTCTGGATGTGAACTGGTCCAGGAAAGTGGCTGCATGAGGAAGGGACTTGCCGGGGAGGGGAAGTTGGCAGAGCAGGGAAGGAAAGGGAATCCTGTGGAGTGGCCTCGGCTGCCCCTTTCCTGCTTTCCTTCCTTTCCTCTATTTACCCCCACGTGACTTAATCTGTTATTGTAAGATTTTGCTGGCTGCCTGAAAAGCCTTCAGACATCTCTGAGATACTTAATAAGGGGATTAGAAATTGCTATGTAGAAATTAAAAAAAAAAATTTAAGAAATTATGTACTAGGTGATGGAACAGACAGATCTTTACAAATATTAGTCAGACTTTGGAGTATTTTGCTTTACTGATTGTAGTTGTCTGATGAATAATGAACAGTAATTCACAGAGTTTTACATGTTGCACATTGGTGAGATTCAACAGGAATATTATTATGTTAGACCAGAGAGCATCTGTGCTGTTCCCATCTGTACTCTGAATGAATGACTTACCAGCTGGGTTAGGTTCATTTATGGAGAAAGATGGAGCCTGTCCTCAAGGACTATTTGAATTTCACAAGATGAAGTAATACTAGCACATATGTAAGAGAAACAGAATATATATTAACGTCACTGCTGAATATCCCTTTTCTCCAGCCTGTCAGAGCTTGCCAGCTGAAATGAATTAACCATAGTAGATTTTAAGGACAATGATGGTTTGTGATTACCTAGTCTGCCCTCCTGAATAACATAGCCTATAGAATCTTCCACCCAGTGATTTCTGCATCAAACTCTTAACTTCTTTTTGTGCTGTATACTACAGCATAAAGAAAAATGAGATAACACCTCCCAAACACTCTCTCTCAGTTCAAAGATACAGGATTTCCCATAAATTCAACAAGGAGCTACAGAATATGGTAACAGTGATTCACTAGGTGGCACTCTTACTTCTGAATCCATACTAAATTAAATCCCAGGCATCTATTTTAAGGGTTTCATATTAAGTAAAACACTGTTTTTTGGGGAAGATATTATTCATAGTCCTCAACCTCCATACTGTGTATGATTTTGAAGTATTATTTAGAAGAACTTGGTCATCTGGAAGTCCATTACCTCTTCACTTTATGCCTTTTTTTGTCACAATCTGTGGTATTTTTCAAACCTTTAATAATTGTCAAGCAGTTAAAAGTGTAGAACTTGGCTAGATAAAATTTGCTGCTTTTAGGCTGGGTAGTAGGCTTAAAAGAAAGGAAACCTGATTACCAAAGGGTGCCTAATCTGTGTTTGAATGGAAGCATTTTGCATGTAGGAAGTTTGACCTCCTTGCTGAGATAAATTAGATATGACCTAGATAATTGCTTTCTGTACTTTTCAAGAGTAGGGGACCTGCGAGCTATAGCAGTTGGCTTCTCTGTTACTGAGTGGGTTAAAATCCCTGCTGGGACAAAGTCTTGATCTAGAAATTCGATTTTGACCAAGTGTACGCTGTCTCTCTGGGAAAAGACTGTAGCACTTAAAGTGGAGGGATAATTCCTACCTCTAGTGAACCCTGCAAGGAAACTGAGGCAGGATGGTAGCACTGCATGATGATAATGTCCTCCAGGAGCATGTGCATTGAAATGGTGTTTGTATACAAGAATCTTCCCCGGCTTTCCTTTGCATGGAAGCAAACTTATTTCTTCTTTTCAGTTTGTAACTTAGTCTGCAAAATACCTTCGCATGTCTACGGCATGGAAAATACTGCAATTACAACTTTGTAAAGAGCTGATGATATTAAATAGGTCATTCCAGTAGTATCATTAGCACTATTTGCAAAAGTGGGCACAATAGGAGACGGGCTTTCTCTCCTATCATATTATTAATGATCTTGGGTTTTAAATTTGAGGTGTACTGGCTTTCCTGACAGAACTCTTTACACTTACATGTAAGGGGTTGCACTTGTAATTTTGTTGTTATATAATTTATTGTGACATTGTTTTAGGGCCATGCAAGGGTATAAGAAAAGAAAGAGGTAAGTCTGTGTACTTCTATTTTGGCTAAATGGAGAGTACATCCACATGAGCAAATAGTTCAATTGGAGCAGATCAAAAAGCAAAGCAGGTGATGATAAGGACCCAATGTCCACATCACATTCATCTGCAGGGTGTTCTGTTACTTCAGACTAGCTCTGCTCTGCACTGAACGCTGGTTGTTCGATTTGATGCGCTAGCTGTATGTCACTCTGGGGCACAGCTTCTGTTTTAATTTCATCTGAAAGCAATCCAATTTGGGTGCTCCAAGACTGCTCCACAATATGAATGTAAGCAGGGATGATCAGAAATTCTCAACAAAAGGCACTGATATTCTGAACTACAATGCTAATGGAAGAGCACCCTGAGTAGCTTAATTTTTGTTCCAGTGGTAGCATCCACAGGACAGTACTATGTGCTAACGGAAGAGTGGGTAGCCAACTGCTATAGACTGACCTGATTTTTTTTCTCCAGAAAAATCCTTTTCAGCAGGAATAACATGGTGTTCTGAAATGTAGAGGATTTGTTTTCCTTTTCTCAATAATTTACTCTTACCTTAAAAGAAGACTTTTGATGATGAAACCACATCTTGTGATTCCACTGTTTAAAAACATTGTCTCCCATTAGAGGGGAATGTTGTATCATTTTCCTTAACTTGTAGTAGGCAATGAGATCCCAGATCACACTGTGTTTCTATTTTGACATATATGCCTTTTTAAACATAAAGAATTGCATATTCTCAATGACTGGCATCAGCTTCATGTATTTTTGCTGCCAGTTTTTTGCTTAATAAATGTCAGTAGGTGATAACCATGTTTTGTAGATGCTCTTGTGTATTACAGTGATATATTTGTTCAGATGTGTCTGAACCCACAACGTGGTAGGACAGAGCTTTGTTTTAATATGCCTGATGCTGCAGGGATTCAAGGTGACAGATAGAACTCAATACCACATACCCTGGGTTTTCCTAGAAACCTCTAAAACTTGTACTGCTCAGTTATAGGCCACGAATCACTGTTGACAGATTGGATATATTTTTTTTCTTTTTGCAAAAAAATAGATATACTAAAGCAGAAGTGAAGTATCTTCTAGCAAAGCAATCTAAGAGAAGCAAAACCACTAATATAGGAGAAATAAGATGTTTTTCCAATTAGAGAAACTGAATACATACAACATATCCTTTATAGATAAGCTGTTGTCATTGGCATGCTATTTATTTTCTCTTTTCCTTAAAGATAACTGACAGAACCCACTGATACACTGAAGAGGAACTTACTCCTTTTTTTTGGCCAAGTTTTGTGGTGGGTAATATAGCGGCTTTAGTTTTCTGTTTCCCTTTATTGGAGAGAGTGTAAGAGGGCATATTTGGTTGCTATATTCCCTGGCAAAACTTGTGCACTTTTGATCTCTTTCTCTTTAACAACTGTGATGTTCTGTTAATAAAATGATAGTGAAAAGCTTGCAGAAGACTGAACTATTTTATGCAAATGTTGTGCCTATTTCAGTCATTGTCACATTCAGTTCATAGATTCTTGTGGACGATTTTGCCCCAAGGTTGGCGCCTCACAGTTTGCCCTCTTCTATTTTCTTTTCATCGAGCTTTTTTCATAAGAAAATTCTGCTTAATAGAAGAAAAATATTTCATGAAAACAGGAACCTACATAATGAAAAAAAAATTGAGCTGGTAACATTTAAGTCATTTCATTGGAATACTGAAACTGAAAAAACCCTTCTTTCTTCTTTGCTCTATGCCTGTCTTCAAAATAATATTAGATATTATATTAAATTAAATTCTTCCGGGCAGCCATTGTTTTATTCTATTGCAGAGTTCCTTGCATAGCTAGGCCATAGGGACTTCTCTAGTGAATGTTACTGGGATAGCAGGTCTTGAACTCAAGGAAACTCTAGGAATTGTAAATTAGGTTTCACAGATATGAGACACCAAAATGAGAACCTGTTCAGAGCCCTGAACAAGATTTTATCTTGTGCATTTTGACTCCTTGGGCTCACCAGCAAGTTTTAAATGCAGCATGGGCTCAGACTGGTTCCCTGCTTGGAATAATGTTCCACAACTGATTCTGTCCTATTGGCTCACCTTGGGTGTCTTAATTGTGGTGTGTTGTTTTTTTTTTTCCTCAGTAACCTGTTAGGGAGTAATAATATTCATGTGCCAAAGTGAAAACCCCATAGAAAATTATTCTGACCTTCATATTATCTCACTCATCCTCTTATAGTGCTTTGATCAGTGGCCAAATAAGTAATGTTGACAAGTTGATCTTTCAGTTATTATCAATGCACATCTGAGTTAACAACCCATTAAGCAATTCACACATCCCAGAGCCCTGAGTGTTAACTCATGCAGATGTTACAACTGTCCACATTCTGACCTTGTTTTGTCTGCAAGGATTAAAGAGGCGTGCTTGTTTAATAAAAGTTTATAATATTGAGGAACATAACAATAGTACAATAGGAAACAAAAGAAACAGACCTACTTAATTAAAGCATTTGTTATTAGTAACTAGTTCCTTCTTTAACTGAATCTCAAACTGTCCTTTGAGCCATCCTACTGTGAAAAAAAGATTTTACTTCTTTATGAGGAGTGCTTTAAGCCATGTTTTGAACTCAGTTGGGGAAAAAGAGAAAAATTATCTAAGAGTTGTAATGAAATGTGGTAATTGAGATGTCATTTGTGCTAGAATTTATTAAGAATAAAGAACTAAGCAAAGATCATTATTATATTATGCCAATGTGTAAGACTGCAATTTGCCTGTAAATGTTGTGTGCAGGTCTGCTAAAAATTATAATCGCTTTGTGTCAGACTAAAGGTTGGTTGGGCTCAGCTGTCCTGTCTCCAGCAGTGGTCAACAGTGGGTGTCCACAGCAGGGGAGAAGAAGGAAAGCGTATGTAATCTTTCTCTGGAGTTCTCTCCCATTCTCCAGCACTTTCTGCCACAAGAAATGGTTGGTAGATATTTAGAAGCCTCTGGTGGCTTCCTCCTGAACTTGTCCAGCCCAGGTGTGACTCCTATGACACTAGCATTTACAGCATACTGTGTCATAGATTCTGCATAATATACTCTACTGATTTTGACTGGGATGGAGTTGATTTTCTTCATAGTGGCTCACATGGTGCTCTGTTTTGGCTTTGTGACCAAAACAGTGTTGATCAGCATCAAGGCCTTTTCTGCTTCTCACACTGCCTCACCAGCAAGTAGGCTGGGGGTGGGCAAGAGGTTGAGAGGGGACACAGCTGGGACAGCTGACCCTAACTGACCTAAGGGATATTCCATACCATATGATGCAATAAAAGCTGGGAGAGGGAAGAAGGAGGAAAGGGGCATGTTCAGAGCTATGGTGTTTGTCTTCCCAAGTAACTGTTACACATGATGAAGCCCTACTTTCCTGGAAATGGCTAAACACCTGCCTGCCAATGGGAAGTAGTCAGTGAGTTCTTAATTGCTCTTTGCTTGTGCACGCAGCTTTTGCTTTCTTTATTAACCTGTCTTTACCTCAACCCATGAGTTTTCTCACTTTTACCCTTCTGATTCTCTTCCCCATCCTGCTGTGGGGGAGTGAGCAAGCAGCTGTGTGGGGCATAGCTGCCTACTGCAATTTAACCATGACATATACTATATAACAATATATTGCATGAAGAAACACTGCTTTTGGATTGGTTATAGCCTACTATCTGATAGATTAATTTGTTGCCCCCTTAGTTCTTAAATGGGAAGAAATAATGAATGATTGATTAAAATCATTGTCTTTTTTGGAGGCCAAGTACTTACATCATAAGCCTTTATGGGAGCCTTTTTAGGCCTTACATCATCTTTGCTCCCTTGAAACTTTTGCAGATCTACTAAATCCTTTTGGCCATGAGGGACTTCCACACTATGTTCCAGATATGGGTGCCCCGTGAGGTTTGTAATGACATAATGTTATTCTCTCTCTTATTCTCAACATTCTAATCCTTTTCCCACCTCTTCTTTCTCCAACAAAACTCCTTCAGCAGACAAAACAGTGTCTGAAGTCTTAGTGCAGGCTATGCTGAGAACAGAGGAACAGAAGACTGGAAGGGACGTCTGCCTGAGTGACTGAGTCTAGGATGTTGCCAGACTAATCAGTTATGCAGTTTCACAAAATTCTACAGATGATCTGTTTTACATGATGCCACCCTGCCATGTAATCCTTTCCAGCAATATTTAACAAGCATATGACTGATAATAAAACCAAAAATCCATAACATGTCCTGTTACTGAAAAACAAACAGAAAAGAACAACATTGGTATGTCCTGTTACAACACATTTTGATAAAGGTTATGGGTGACCCTGGTTAGGCTGAACTGATGCATAAACATAATTACTTAACTAATTAGCTTAATTTTCTGTTTCTTTACTTCCCATTTTGTTATGCAATCCTTTTTATATGCCAGCCAAGCATAATCCTAAAGCATTTTAACTCATTTTCTCATGCTATCTAGCTTGGAAACTGCCCTAGAAATTAATTTCTCAGTGGCCAGAAGCCTTATTCCAATTTCCTGCCTTAGATATATTTTCTGTTAATTATTATTGTTCCTTAAACCTAATTTAAACTAGGAGACATTTCATTATTTTTTCAATTTAGTGGGCTGGACTTATGGTGAAAATTTACCTACAGATAATTTAAAATGTTAAAAATACTATCTATGTTTTCTCCATCTCACATTGCTTTTCTAGTTGAGTAAGGATTTCAACAATTTGGTTAGCTGTGAAGTTTCTAGTTTAAGCACTTTAATAGGAACATACTAAGGAAAAATAGTATATATACCTTTCTTTGGTACATATGCACAACAGAAAGTGTGTTTTATAGAAAAATTCCCAAATCCAAATCAATTTGTCCAAAGGCTAAGACCAAGCATATGGAAAATTCTACTCCTAAACAATTTTCAGAAAACTGAGTATTAGAAAATTGAGGGTTTAGACCTCTTAAATGAATTATTAGCTACTGCCATTATAAACCTTATAATATGGATAATATTGCAATTTTTCTATTTCAATCTTTTTGTGCTTGCTATAGCTATGATTTCTTAAAGAATTGTTTTTGAATCAACAGGATGCTTAAAGTCTAAAATTCAAACACTAGCAGACTATTTCATGAATGCACTGCAGAAACAAAAAGATTGGTTTGAATATTTTACAAGCTTAGGTTGCTAAATTCTTTGATCAAAGACTTTCAACTATGTCATAGCATTAAGTCAAACTTTCTGAAGTGCTATGTGAATCTAAGGCATTTCCATTGTTTTCAAAGGATAATTTTTGCAGGCTAGCTTTGAAGTGATGAAAATACAATGAGGCATATAAGTAGGTAATCTGTAGAAAACACAGCAGTTATAAAATCACATAGAGACACTTTTGTTCACTGATAAGCATGTGAATATAGGATTTTAAACTGAAAAGAGTATTTGTATATTGAAATAAATGCACAAGTTTGTAGTTTCACAGCCATAATCAGGAAGTAAATGGTTGAAAATACAGTGCTTCAAAACAGAAATTGGTGTTGTCTTTTCCATGTGTAAACAACTGCTTGTAATGGCTGGTCTGGTGTAAATACGACCTGATGCAGCATCAAATTGGACTGACGTAAGTTCTGTTATATTAGTAAATAATCAAATTTTAAAATCTGTTCAGAGATTTGCAGGTTTGGTTTGAATATGTTCCAAAATAATTCTAGCTGATCTCACTCTTAAATACATAATACTGAAGTCACTCTACAAAGAATTTCTTCAGTTTCCAGGTGGTACTAGATAATGCAGCTATATATGAACTACATTAGTAGATGTACACAAATAATACAAATTTATTCTAGAATAAATATAATGAATTGTTGTGGAATTGTTGTGATTACTTACTGTACTATAACTTCTTCTGTCACTGGAAGTTAGCTATTGCTTGGAATTAATCTAAATTTTAGTTTATTCTATGATACTGTCTGACTAAGAAAAAAAGTTTACTTGATGGAAGTGAATTTAACTGTATGTGCACCGAAACACAGAATTCAATGTTTTATCTGTTAATCTGTTAAAGTAATCCCATTTCATTGGGTAGTAAGAAAGAAAAAAGAGGGTACCTCTGGTAAGTTAAAATGTTTGGTTTGCTTTTCAGAATAGTTCTTTTTTCTTCTTGGAGTGACAAAAAAACTCCCCAGAACTAGATGTTTCTAATTCCTAAGAAATGTTATAAAAAATAAGTTTGATAGATCCGTTTCAGGAATTGGATTCTAGCTTCTGAAAAGAGGTATTTGCAATATGTGTCCCATTCAACCAGATAATGTTAATAATAAACTGATGCTGTGATATAAGATAGTTTTGAGCCTTGCAGTAAGAGAATGTTAAGCATGCTCCTTTTTTTTTCCTGCTGAAAGAAATCCCTCACTGTTTAATAGTTTAATAGCTTTAATGTGAAAGAACAAAATGTTTGTGCATTTGGCTTTCTTGCATTTTTACCTCTGTGATACTTGGAGCTCTTCTTCCTAAACTCTGCCCCTCTACTATTGCCAAGGTATCCCACCCAGGTCTACTTTATTTTGGTCTACGAACTGAGAAACAGGAATTAACTGCCCTGCGTGATCTAAGTAGCATATGGACAGGCTTTATCACAGAGAAGAAGCAAGAGGTGTGTCCCCCTAAAAAATGTCCCCTGGAAGGCCTGCCTGTACTGGCCATCACATGGCCTCCTTGTATCAGAAGTCCTTTACCTCTTTCAGTGACGTGGTTTCTCTACTCCATCTCTTTCTGCCCCTGTGGTGTCTCCATTTTGTAAAATGTCATACCCCACATGTGAGTGCCCTGTGACTGGCTGGCAGGACCAGCTACCCCATCGAGTTTACCCAGAAGTACTTCACAACAGGAAGCCCCTTCCCACTACATACACAGGGGCCACCATTTTGTTCGGGCACCGTTTTATGGCAGAGAGCTGCCATTTTGTAAGAAGTTATAACTCACATGTTTTCATACTGCTTTGCGATTGGCTTTTTGGGGCAGCATCATACCTCACGTGTTCTCAGTTATCTCTGTGTTGGCTGTCAGGACAAGCCTTCCCATTCTATCTAAGCTGGAAGGGCATCATCGCGGCAATTCTCCTTTCACTAAATCCACTGGGGCTGCAATGTTGTTTCAGCTGCTGTTTTATGGTGGGGAGCTGCCTTTTCTGACAAGGTCAGTACCCTTTGATTGGCTGCCCATTTGGACCACAAAATGCTAATATATAGAAAAATATATGTTTATAAATAATTTTTTATTTCTATATATAATTTTACATATAAAAGAGTATAGAAATATGCATGAATGTAGATGTTATTTATTTACACATGCACTTCATATGTATATATTTATATGTGTGTATACATAGCATATAATTATATATACATATGAAGGTACATACATTAATATATATATACTTAAAAGTGTTCGTATATAATGTACCAAACTTTCTTTAATAATAACTAATGGAATTAATAAGTAAAGTTTTAATGTGAACAGAAAGAAAAACAGATAAAAGGTATAAGGCAAGTTTGAGGCTCCCTTGCACATTGGGGTGGGGTGAAGTTCATGAGGGTGTGGGGGGGAAACCAGAAGGGTGGAGGGCCACAAAAACTTTGGAATCTGAGGAGGTCACAAAGGAGCTGCTGCACAATTCCTGCCACATGCAAAGCAGAGACCTGTGCAGCGAGCTGCTCTGAGAGGCCCTGCATCCAGTCCCAGACTACTAGGATGACCAAGCACTAGGGTGGGCTTTGGGGCTTCACACCGTGTTAGAAGACTCAGGCAACACTGCCCTCAAAAATGTAAAATCCTAGCTTCAGAAGAACATGTATGTGGGGGCAATAAGGAAAAACTCCAAAGTGATTCCTGAAATTCCCACATGAACAAGAAAAAAACAGCCAATGGGCCTGTGAATCAGAAACTGATATTTTGATGTTAAGTTTCACACAGAGACGGTGGATGGTGGTGGGGTGAAATCCCTTTCCCTGTGCCTGTGAGGGACCTTACCTGTAGGACCATTACAGGGTGCAGGTTGGTGCTATATGTGTTTCCTTATCCTTAAGTCATTTAACTTATTGATGGTTTCAAAACTCCAGCTAAGTGACCGAGGTGTGCCATGGCATATTTACCATACTGTCTGGGGCTGCAGCAATCAAAGGAAGGAGAATGGGCATAGAAGAGACAGTGGCATTTGAGGAAAAGGAAAAAAGCTGGAGAAACCTGACAGGCAACCAACTCTCCTCATATCCTGTTAATAAAGTTTCTTTGTGCATGACTTCACTCAGAGCGCTGGAACAGGCTGCCCGGGAAGGCTGTGGAGTCTCCTTCCCTGGAGATATTCAAAACCCACCAGGACACGGTCCTGTGTGACCTGCTCTAGGTGAACCTTCTTTAGCAGGGCCGTTGGACTAGATGATCTTCAGAGGTCCCTTCCAATCCCTACCATTCTGTCACTTAAATTGATGGTCCAGTGTTTCCTTTCATATGTGTTTGTAGTAGTTGTCAGTTGGTAAACATGTTTATGCCACCACTTCTGTTAAAATTAACTGTGCTCCTGGGGAGGTAGGACACTCTGGGAATCCTCTGTTAGAAGCTGCTAAAAGGCAAACAGAAACAGTCTGAACAGAAGACAAGTGGCAACCTGGCTTACAAACCAGGATGCTTACAGCTTGCACAAGGCAGCAAGAAAGCACTTTAAAATAGACAAGGACTAGAGTTGAATAAAACATTGAATTCTTCTTGTAAATATTGATGGTTTTCGTATATTTAGAACTAGTGAAATTATTTATTTAAATGATATGATTATTTTTCTTTTTTTTTCTCCACTTTAATAGTCACATAAAAATGTTACTGTTTATATGGCTAAACATTATCAGCGAATATTTTTATCATTTTATACAATTTATTTGAAGTGATTTTGGTCTGGAAGACTTATGATGAAACGTAAACATAATCATAACTTTACTATTCTGCTGAAAATAGTTATTAGAACAGGATGTTCTCAAACACGTACAGATTATTCTTTACTTGCATACTCTTGACTTCAGAAGAAGTATATATGAATAAACTTCTAAACTATTCAACAGTTTAAACTTCCTATGTGAGTTTTCAGTTGCTATGCAGTTTACCATTAAGTGCTCTTTCTCTCCTGTAAATTTTGTGTTCTATAGCAAGTAATAAAGTACTCATTTCTTCCTCAGTGAACAAGGAAATTGTGTCTGGCAGAAAAGAAAGCTGTGACCAAAGACATGGTGGAAAAAAGAAGCCTTACATTAAATCTGTCACATTGGTGTGCCTGCCTTGGAATGATGTTTTTCTTTACCTGGGTACCTGATTCATAAGTTTCTGTTAAGATACAACAACTCTGCAAAACAGAATTTCCTTTTGTCTAACAAATATCTCTGTTCTTCTTTTGGAGCACCCTTGTCCTTACACTGCTCCTCCAAAGCTGCCCATGTGCCATTCGGCGAGGGTGTCTTTGGGAAATAATTGCTGGTAGCTGGCTAACAGACAGAAGAAAGGGAGACTGGGTTTTCCTTCCTTTTGGTGCATATGAGTTTTGGTCTCTCTCTTTAGCTACAGCATTGCATACACCTTGTAGTAGTTCACTTATCTGACTACTCTGCAACCTTCAGTTTTGACTGAAATTGGCAAACGTACTCAAACACTTTACTGGCAGATGGGCAGGGTAAAGACAGACAGAACTACTCCATCTTTGTTTGGCACTGAGGCTAGCAGAGGTTAAGTTAAGATGGAAAGAGACAGAGGTGAGGAGCTTCTGAATGACACCCAATTGTATGAATGTGTTAAGTATACTCTAATGTGGGAAATAAGGCAAAGACAGTGAAAATGAACAGGAGCACATAGCTGAATTGAATTCAGTTTACAATTTCTGTTAACATTGGATGACAGGATGATTTGCAGAAGTCAGCTAGGCTGTGTCCTTCTCTAGCTCTAGATCCAGCAAAAGTTAGTTCCTGGAAGGGCGGGTAGATGTTCAATACCTGTTGGCTATGGATCTCCAGACAGGTTACAAACTGCGGTAACTGTATTTTTATATAAAGCTGTGTTCTTACATGATAGATTTAGGAAAGTTAAGCAGGTCACTAGCATGTAGTAAGGAAAAACTGCAGCAGTGAAGCTTGTTCATCATTGGAGTCTTCCTTCAACAGTGTAAAGAATGTCATAAACGGGAAAGAAGCTGAGGATCTCCTGATTGCCAGTCCTATGCATGTTCCGCTGATTGGAGTAGGGGATTTCTTTTACGTCCAGGGACACATTAAATCATGTATTGCGCTACGTTTGAACACAGCTCTTGGATTCATATTTTGTAGTTTCATTTTGGAAGTAAATATTGTGACAGTTATTTCTGTCAGTATTGCACATTTGCAAGTGGAATGAGCAGACATATATGTCGCAGATGATTGAATGGATAACTGTCCTGGAGGATTCTAATAAGAGTTTAGCAACAGAGTAGTACAAAAGGCATTGAAGGTGGCTGAGATGAAAGATTCAGCCTCTGGTTTTTGCTCTCCACATCCATGTACCTTGTGCCAGCTACTTGCAGTGTTTTTAGGGCATGTCATATGTACCTGCTCTCCACCAGGACTGCCTTGGGGTTTTGTTTCTTGTTTTCAGGGATTCACATTTTTTTCTCTCTCTAGTAGACTGGAGATAGCAGTAGAATAGTGAAGTCATCGTGCTAGAGAATGAAAATATGGTCCTCAGCTTTGGTCGAGACTTTTGAAAAGAGCTGTCTGCTCTAAAGTGGCATAACTGCTGTTACGTATTGGGTTGCTAAGGCTAAGAAGTAATCACATTTTAATGTGAAACATGTGGTTGAGGTGGATTTTCAACATGCTTCCTTTCTTGTCAAACCATTCATAGGCAACACAGTCTTCTCTGTCCTGTTTGTCCAATTCAAGAGGGAGAAAGGCATATCACTATTTTGCAAATAATAGGGGATAGATGAAGTCTATCCTTTTCAGCTTCCTTGGCACCATTGGTGCAGTTGCAGTAGAAAAGACTTGGCTTTGTGCTGCTAGCTTCCCAAGTTCTCCAGAGAGATGAACACCAGAGTGAAGAGAAGTTGTCGGCCACCAGCAGCAAGCTACAGGCAGCCAAATGCCTGCAGCTGCTCAGCTGCTGCTCCACCTGTCAGCCTCTTTGTGGATGGAGTAAAAGTTGTCAGTTCAGCATGAAAAGAAAAAGAAAAGGCAGAGCTGGACGTGTATTAAAATGATTGCTTTTGAACACTGATAAGCTGTGCTGGAATCACTTTTTTTGTTTGTAATGAGACACAAAGGTTCCGTTTGCCTTTTCTTATTCCCATTGACTGAAAAACAAGGCTTCATTAAGGTAGAAGATCCACTGATTCTTTGTAGGTGTGAGAACAGATTTCTGATTCATTCTGTATGTTGCTGCACCAATTCAGTCTGTCTTTAGTTTGCCTGGATACTTAAGTGACACCAGGTTTGTCATTACTGTCTGAACAAACCCCAGGAAAAAGCAATCAAAATAAAGGCTTGAGAATAGTAGGAGAGAAAGCAAGGATGTTCATCTTTTTCACGCATATGTTAGTATACTGACAGTAACAGTTTAATAATCTTTTGTGAAACATTGCCATCTGGCATTTATTATTTTCTTTGCAACCCCTGATCATTGTGACATTAGGATATCTATGCTGTGGACAGCTGTGTAGTGAAGAGATGTGCAACATAAGCCTATTAGGATACTTGAAGAATTGTGTCTGTATAAAGCTCTCCAGGTCAGATTATCTCTTATGGAGATCTGTGCTGCCAGGGTTAGACTTCTTTCAGTAAGTTGTCTCTTTATTGCAATTCTCTAAAGTTTGGATTTCAACTTTTTTTAAAGCCTTCATTTCTGTGAGGAAAAAGCTTAAATAGAAATGCTACAGAACATTACAGGAAAAAAAAAAAAAAACCACTTAAATTTTTAAGCTAGTCCTGTAGGGTTTATCGAGATCAAATTCATTAGTTTCCTAGCTGAAGTTGATAATTATTGAGCATAAAACTGGGCAAGCTCAAAGTTGATCCTATGTGTATGCAATATGTGTAAATAAGATACTCAGAAGTACAAAAATGTGTGTGCTGAAGTTGAGATTACCTGGTATGTAGAGTATGTATGTACATATAGTATGTAGTAGTGTGTATATTGTGCAGTTGTGTTAAGGCTCTGGTGCACCAAGGCTTTAAGTGCACAGATGTACAACATGCTGTTGCCTTCTGCCAAGCAGATGTTAGTGATGAGGTAGTACATGTGGTAACAAATGCAGGATTCTTTGTCACTTGATCAAAGCACAAGGGCTACGGGAAGGAATGATGAAGAGAAGGAATCTAGGAGTTAATTAATCATGTCTTAATTTGAGAGGATGGCATAACCGAAATGAGAAATACTCTGCTCTGGGTAGCTGTGAAACTCTGAATTACTAAATTGTGGAAGACAGAATAAACTAAAATTACTAAACAAGTTCCAGGTTTGAACTCTTTCAAGATGGGTTTCAATCCCATCTTTCCTACCAAGGAAAGGTAGCATCAAGTGAGCATCATATGTGCATCAAATTGACCTTTGTGACTCTTACTATACAGAAACAATTCTGCAAAGGCAATAATAATACTAGTCACAAAGTTCTTTTCATCAAATAACTTATGTGGAAAAGATAAAAAAGCAGAGAAATGTGATTGTCATCCAGTATGATCCCACCATATGCTAGCAAATGGCATACTACCTTTAAACAATGCTATAGGGTTAGTATTTGCTTGCTTAGCTTAAAAAGCCCATACACTTTTAAAAGATAGAGTCAGTGTAGAGAGAAATAATGAAAATAAATGAAACAGTTCATAGCTATTCAATGTGAAGGGAGTGTTGACAAAAAAACAATCTCTCTGGATTAACACCCAGTAATGAAGCATGTGCTATTGGAGTGCCTGAAACAATTATGGACATTGATATGCGTGAAATTATTCAAAATGGCTCAACATCCTATGAATAAATATGATATGGTAGAGGATACTGGAAGTTGTGCAAGTGTTATGAACAGCTTAGCGTTGCTGTTCAAAACTGTAAAAAACATTCGGAAAAGTTACTGGTAAGCATATTGCTGTTTACCCTATTGCATATGGATTCACCTTTAAATCATAGACATTGGAGAAAAAAAAATATTTCCTTTTTTTTCTTACATCTAATATTGTCTTGATCCTGCAGAAATAAATAAAACACATGGTGTCTGAAATAAAACCAAAGGCAGATGTGTATATGAGAAACGTGATTTTTTTTCAGGCTATTCATTAGCTACAGACCTCCCATCAGAAGTATCCCCCTCCCCCTGCCCCCCCCCAGATCTCTGTACTATCTTTCAGTGCTTATAAGAAATTACTTTGAAATTGCAGTCAGCTATTCCTGTAAAAACTGTGCTGGGAAGAAAGCTCTTGCTACTGTTCAAAGTAAAATGCTATTATTGCTCAATGTCTCTTTCTAAATAAATGATATTGGCTGGATACGTGTTCTTTTGTATCAGATGCTGTGTGTGAGTCAGAACAAAAGTCCTTTAGCTCTCCAGAATTGTGGTCATTTGAAGCACCAGGGTAAAATCAATTGCCAGTGCTTCACAGCTTCTCCTTGGACCCATTAGGATAGTGATATGTTTGGAGTTCTGGCTTTCAGAGCTGGGTTCCATTTCTCGCTGCCTCCTTGAATTTTGCTTTGGTTTTATACATCTCTCTTCAAGCAGTTTATTTTTTCTGCCCTTTATTTTCTGGGGCTGACAGTCTCTTCTGAAACTTTCAGCCAAACAACTGAACTTCTTATCATTGCCCCTGGAAACATAGTTCACCAGTTTGGGTTTGGCACTGTAGATCAGTGACCTCAGTCAATGTTCCCAGTGCTGACATTATACCTATACACAGTCATTGAGCAGCCTTAATGTTTTCCTGTTGGCCTCCACACTTGTCAGTGGTCTTGACACATTCCTTGAAAATGTTTTCTGTGTAGATTTAAGTTCCTGATACCTTCAAAAAAAACATAGCATGTGTTCTTCCTGCACCTTGTATCTCTGGACTTCTAACAAAACGTGATTCTAGGAAAAGAAGGAATTTGCTGTGTTATTCTGTCCTGAAGGCTTCACTTCAAGTTACCTGAGGAAAGAGGTTCTCTTTGTAACTCCTGAGCTCTCTGAACAAAATTTTCCTGAGCTTGGGCTGTTCTTTGTCGGGAGTGTCTGCAAGGTGCATTTTCAAAGCAGATCCTAATGTCAGTATAAAATTGCAGCCTTACATCTCTACCTGGAAAAGTGACTTTAAAAAAGGGAAGACTTCAGGAGACGAATGATGACACATCTGTCCCTCAGACTAGTTGTCTATCAGCTGACATAAAAGCAGCCCATTAGCACTGCTCTTAAAATTTATTTTAGAGCAGGGTTTCAAAATCACAGTGGCAATTTAATTAATGTAATGGAAATAGTTGAAAAATGTCTGTGAATCTTTTGTTTGCTTCAGAAATAGTAACACTGTGGCATCGTAGCTAATCTGTTGTAGCTGATACACAGACTTATTGCAACAGCTGTACAAGTGAAAATAATAACAATGGAAGGAGGGAAAATAGGGATGATCTTCCTAAGGGTAAGTGGCACTAAACTTCATTAGTAAAGCTGCAGCTTTTGCCTTGCTGCAGGAAACAGGTCTTAGAGCTTGAGTTATAAATTATGGCATAATCTACAAATTATACTTTCTCTATAAACATGTATTATAAACTACAGCGTGTAGAACGATTAGAGAACTTCTTCTGGAGTTAAAATTGATCCATTCTCCACTTCATTTTGTGGAGTATAATTTCCTGCTGATGTCCAAGAATAGGAAAGATATTTTGAAATCATGGAAGAAATCAATAGGAATTAGGTATTTATCTACAATAATGCCGGGATTTACCCCTAGATTACCTTGTTTATGTTTACTTTGTAGTCAAATAGGGAAAACAAAAAATTATCCAGATGCAAGTTTTCCTAAGTATCACTTGGTAATAATACTTGCTGAAGTCCTAAATCTCTAATTATTCTTGCATATGACTTATTGTGAAGAAAAGATATTAAGCTTCTGCCTTAAAAAGAGAAGGAAAGATGTACCTGTGAAAACCAATCAGTGTGTAAAAAGGTAAATTTATAATTAGCTCTGGTTGTATTCTAGACACTAAGTGATTTGGTCCCATTATTAATTTATTTACCTATTCAAACTCCAGCTTTCATTGGCTTTGATAGAATTCTTTAGCTGAGATTTATAATTGCAGAGATAGATGATTCCTTAGACTAAATAAGGATTGATTATTATTGGTGGTTAATTTGATTTAGCACTGATTCAATATTGAGAGTCACTGCCCTGATGTATTTCTAGTTTAATTTAATATTTATAGAGAGTAGGGCTGGAAACAACTTCAAAAGGTCATCTAGTTCATCACCCTGTACCAAGGCAGGAACACTATACCCACGTCATTAGTGTCAATAGCAACTTAGCTCTGATGTAATATTTTCTTTATTTCTCAGTGTTGTGTTAAAACTTGTATGATTTGCATTAAATTGCAGTACTTGCAATAAACCACATCACTTCAACCTTTTGTATTTCAAGCAGTCAGTCTAAAACCAAAACTTGCCCTCCTGCCCTTCTGATCTTCACATGGAGTCTTACCTTCTCCTGCTAATTGTAGGAGTGGGTTTAGGGAAAAAAAAGGATAAATAACTTCTTATAATTCTGCCTATCTTCAGAAAAACAGAATCAGCAAAATAAGTCAGATATCCTCTTGCCTAATCTTGCCAGCCTTTAAGACAGGGACGTGGATAGCCTCCTTCTTAGAATACGCTGACGGTGTCTTTACTCAAATTTTCCCATTTTGTTCTCAAGGCAAATTTCACTGCATCCTTTTCTCTCAGTTTTTGCCTATTTAAATTTTGTCTCTGTGTGTGTGTGGGGGGTGTCATTGAGGCTGGTGATAATGTAGTGCCTTATACTGTGTTCAGTCAGTGCGCAGATCTGGGGGACTGCAGGGTTTTTTGCAGGTAAATTAGAGGCAGTATCTTGCAACTGTACATGTTATAAGCTTATATACAGTAAGGTATATATGCTACACTACAAATGTTTTAGAAGAAGAGCATGTAGAAGAGTCTTGAATAATCCTAATATTTGAACTCAGAGTAAAATTCCTTTGGAGACCTTTGAGCTGCGCTTCGTCAAGGCGAAACACAAGGTGTTTGTGTGAGGTTTTCTCTGTGTGTATCTCTTAATTTTACATCAAGGACTAAATTTGTTTTAGAGTACAGGATAAAAAATGGAGCAAAGATTTATGTGGCTCATGAAAATCACTGAATGGATAATTTTTGGCTACCACAAAGAATTACTATCACAAAGAATTCCAGTAGACAGCACTTTGTCACAGCAATGACTTACTGCCGATTTTGTTTTGGATACACTTAGAATAATATTCTATTTCTGTCAGTAAGCTATTTCAAGAGTGACTTTTCTGGGAAAACCTTATTTTACACATATTAATTGGGCAACAATTAAATTTGAGGAACAATTTGAGGAACTTTGCTTCTTCCTCATTGTGACACTTGGAGAATGAGAACTGCATTGCTGCTTGGCTTTTGATGAGATGGAACTGAAGTACAAGGTGTTAAAGGACTAGATTTTTCAAACTCTGTCCTATCTTATGTTAGGCATGTTCTCCATCCAAGATTAGGAATCCAGTGAATCTGGTATTTACAGAGAAGCAGAGCTCCAGGAGTATAATTACTTCTTTTTAATAAATGTGAAATAAAAATGTACATAATCAGATGCTTTATTATGTTCATATTTAATAGTTTCTGAGTTATATTAGCAGCTAACTAAGGTGCCTTGTTAATGAGGCCAAAATAGTGTATCAAACTCAAAGAATGTGTACATCGAAAACATAGCAACAAAAATTAAAAAGGTCAGTTTCCCCAGTTTCTTTTTTAAGAGACTGTTTAAAAAACCCTCTTCTGTGTTTCTTTTTTAGAGTTGTAGAGATAATTTAACAAAACACTTCTAGTCCTATTCTGCCTTTATTACATGTGTAGAGATAATTAGACTGCTGACAATAGAAGGAGTTTGTGACACTTGTGGGTGGTGGGTTTGTTTCTGATTGGTATACATTAAAAAAAAAGACTTAAGCTACTCATGGATCTCATTAGATAGATAAGCTTTGGTTACTACAAGGAATTATTGAATTTTAGCTGATGATGCAGAGGTTCAGCTAGCACAAGCTGTGATGATAAATGTCGAGGTTGTCCATTGTGTTTTGTTGTGTACTCACTGCACTGAATGAGGTTCCTACCAGACCTGTGATCTGCGTAGGCTGATGCATCCCGGTTGCATAATATGTGAGAAATCCTATTGTTCTCATTAATTTCATACGTCTGATTTAATCTATGGTAGGCTATAAAACTTATGATGCCACCACTTTAACCTTGTAGATAATTATGCTGCCAGCAAAAGTTTCTGATATGTGGATTTTGTGGGTTGAAAGTCAGAGTATAGTCTGACAAGGAGAGAAGGTTTTGGTGGCTGTCTCTGAAGATGTAAGAAGAGTTGTTGTTATTACCATTGCTTTGGTTATTAATTTAAAAAATTAATATGAGGTGTTTTTTTCTGCCATTGTTTTATGTAAACATTTGGTTTATGAAGAGAAATAAGGAAGTGATCCAGGGTCTCCTCAAGAAAATGAAGACTGGAAAGGCTTCCTTGTGAAGTTTGCTTGGTTCCTATTTCTGTAGCTTCTTGCAGTAAAGACTAAGAGCATTAGAGGTTTACACTTTCAAAGTTGTTGGAAACTGTGTGGATATCTGATTTTCAAAGATCTGTCATGAAGATACAGATATTATTTGTTAATTGTGACTGTCAAACTTGGTGTGTCATACTAATTCTAACTCAAAATGAGAAAACTTACAGAACTTAAGGCAAAAGGGAAGAGCCACTCATTTCATGAGCAATCGTAACATCACTGCATGCAAAATTTAGGCTGAGATTAAGCATATATGAAGTTAGGGGAGATGTTTTGATCAAGTATTTTGGGGAGATTTAGATGTGATTTTGGTTCTTTCTACAGCCAATATCAGGGCTTCATCAGATTGAGTGCTGAACTTGAAGCTGTCCCTGGTAACTGCATCTCTAAAGTACAGGAATACTTGAGATCTGAATTTGACACCAAAACTAAGGCATAACCAAAGGCAGAACTTCCTTTGACTTATGGAGTATAAGGCACTTTCCTTAGAAGTGATGAAACATGAAAAGTCATTTCCTTAACTTGGTTTTTGTCAATAACTCTGTCACAGCACATCATAAATAAGTAAAACAACAACAAAAAGTTCCATATGAGGGAAGAAGTGAGGGAACAAGTAACACCTGACAACTCTAGTCATGCTGCTCATTGAACTTCAGAAAGAAATGTTGCTATTAGAGTGGTGAGAACCTGCATGAGATAGGATTGAACTCTTCTGCTGAGCTAAATAAAGAACAGTCAAAACAAATAATGATTAAATTATATACTTCACTGAGAGTGGCTAAGGAGCATACTGATATTATCTGGTTTTTTAGGGTGTTCTCAAACTCTTATAGTTGAGGAGGGATAAAGACTTTTTGTTATAGACTTGGACATATTTTGAGGAATTTAACTTATTCATTCAAACAGAGCATTTAAGCTTCATTTTTTGAAGACTGGTTGTATTCTTTGATTCTTTCTAGGTTGGGGTAGCTAGAGTCCTGCAAGATTATTTTTTATGTGCTCTATTTTAAGGACCTCAGCAGTGATGATAAATATGTTTATCTTATCAAAAATGCATGTATTTATCACATGATTTACAAATAAGAAAAACAATCCGAACTTTCTTAAATCTGATACACTCTGTATTGTACACCCAATTACTAAGTTTTATTATTTTTCAGTGTAATCACTTGCATGTTGTTAACTGGCTCTGAATATTCCCGATGATGATAATGTAAATTCATGACCTGTAATCAGCTATAAAGTAATTTTGTTTAGATCATTCTCAATGATTTTTTATAAAGAAAGTTCATAGTCACAGTATTGAGCATTTTAATGCTCAGCCAAATTTATCTGGTGTGATAACTTGTGACAAGTTGTGTGACAGTGGTGGTGTTATGCTGGGGGTGAATTTATTCCTTAATGATTAGCAGCCTGGTCAAAAGATTTCGTGGGTTTTCTTCAAATGGAAGTAGTTAGCAGTGTAGACATTTCTATAATTAACATGGTAGCAATTTATTGTTCTCTGTGTAGATTAAGCTATGGGTGTAGTAGTATTACTGGGTAGGTACAAGCAGTTCACCAACTGCCCTGTCCCCAAAGCTAGTAACCAAACTTGTGAATTATTTGGCTAGATAAGCTGTGCGCTATGCATATTGTTCTTACCTGATGGCTAAGCCTTTGAAGGCTGAGCATCTGGTATGTATCTGTTTTGTAGTGCTTGTGACATAACATCTTTTTATGAACTTGCTATGTATGTGTTTGTTAATAATTCTATCGCTTGTGCCTTATGTTGCTTTCAGGTGGGCAGATTTGAGATGCCTATATTGGAGTTGGAGGTGGCTAGTTGCAAGAAACTGTAGAGTCTGTATGTTCTTTTCCTCTGAGCGAATGTAATGCAGCTGATAAAATAATGCACAAGACTTCACTGCCATATGAGAATCGTCTGCATGATGTTTCTTTGGTAAAGAAAGATCAGAGCTAAAGTTTGGTAACTTTGGTATACCATTTGGCTCTATTGCACTTTATTTGGTGGTATTTCTTTCTGTTCATTTCAATGCTTCAGGCAGGGAACATATCTTACTCTGTAAAATGCCTGTCACTACCTAATACTACTGAGGGTCAAGTCTGCTTTCCCTCATTTCACAAATACTTGTGGAAATTAACAATGAAGATTCAACAAAATCAAGAATACAATAGAACATGGAACGTACACAGCAGCACAGATATATAGAAAGTGTATGTTTTGACAGATGACGTTATTGTAGATTATTGTAAAAGTGAAAGCTTTGTTTTCCTGATGGTTTAACCACCGCCTGATTAATCTTTTGATCTATTCCTGAATAACAGTTGACTGTAAAAGGTATATCAGGAAGGCATTTTCTTATTGGCCTGATCAAAGGTGGAAGTTTGTTATTCAGAAAGCAAGTCCAGCAAGTCCTCTGGGTTCCTAGCTTGCCAGTAAGATGCTAATTTCTGTTTCCTTCACTTACATTCGTGCTGACTATGATCTTTTTGTTTAGAAGTGTTTGTTCCATTCATCCTAATTTTCCCTCTTCGTTTTGTGGGAAGTCATCTTTGAAAATGAGATTTTTCAAATAAAGGTTTTCAATGTAAAAGATCTGTAGACTTATGATACTTTTTTTTTTTTTTTTCAGGAAACAGTATGTTAGATTTATCCACTCTTCCTTATGTCCTCTTTGAACCAGTCATTGCTGTTCTTGAATGCTTACATCTTTTGTCTGCTCTTCCACAAAGTCTAAGCCTGTAGGCCTGTAATACAGTATTCATAGAATCATAAAATGGTTTGGGTTGGAAGGTCCTCAAAGATCATCTAGTTCCAACCCCCCTGCCATGACAAGGGCACCTCCCACTAGACCAGGTTGCTCAAGGCTCCATCCAACCTGGTCTTGAAAACTGCCAGGGATGGAGCATCCACAACTTCCTTAGGCGACATGTTCAGTGTCTCACCACCCTCAGGATGAAGAGCTTCTTCCTTGTATCTAGTCTAAACCTGCCCTCTCCCAACTTCCAACCATTACCCCTTGTCCTATCATTGCAGGCCCTTGTAAAAAGTCCCTCCCCAGCCTTCTTGTAGGCCCCCTTCAGGTACTGGAAGGTCGCTATAAGGTCTCCCCAGAGCCTTCTATTTTCCAGGCTGAACAAGCCCAACTCTCTCAGTCTGTCCTGGTAGGAACCCTCTGACCATCTTGGTAGCCCTCCTCTGGACTTGCTCCAACAGCTCCATGTCTTTCTTGTGTTGGGGGCTCCAGAGCTGGACTCAGCTATTCCAGACTAGACCATTGCTAGTAACAGGCCACAGGCTTTGTACTAAATTTGGGTGGCCTCAGATCTGAGGCTTGTCACGCTTGCTCTGTCTGAAGTTCTCTTGTGGTATCTGGTGCTGTGTTTCACAGGCCCTAGGTCTAACAGCAATTTTTGTTCCGGTTATGCCTACTTTTTTTCTCTTCTACTTAACTTTGCGTGATACAACCATAGGTTTGTATAGATAACAGGAACAAGCAGGTATTCTGTGTAAAGTGAGATGTTCACAACTCTAACATAGTGATGTATTACAGAATAATGCTGGTCTGGTGTGACAGTAAGAGGCCTTGGGAAGTGGAGGCACAGGATGCAGCACAGAGTACAGGCACAGGGTGCTAAGAGATGGGGCACAGGCTTGGTACTGGAGACCCCACTTCTTCAGACCCATACTTTCTTCAGTGTGTCCCTGCCTCTCTTGTACTGTGGAGCCCAGAACTGGACCCAGCCCCAATGTGTCTCACATGGGCTGAGTGGAGAGGAAGGATCACTTGCCTTGCTCTGCTGGCAACAGCCTTTCTAATGCAGCCCAGGACAGTGTTGACCTCCTTAAATGAGGAATGGGCAAGGCATAATAGCATGTTAGTAAACATATAAAAATGATCCCAAGTGGATCCTAGAGGGAGGAGAATGAAGTCATCAACAGGAACATCATACTCCTCCCAGTGAAGAACTCGCATATGCTGACAATTTGTGTAACAGCCCCGCCCTCTCTCCCAATGTTGGATTGAAACCAGTGACCTTCTTTGGACCCAGAGGAGCAGGGGAAGGGTGAGCATAACACCAGGAGGAGAGATATAAGCTAGGAAGTGTGTTTATTTTTGATACATTATTACTATTAAGTCTTTTTCTATATAAAAGTATTTTTTTTCTGTAATAATTAAACCTGGACTAATAATTATTCTTTGAATAGATTGTTAAGATTTTGACTGTACTATCAATAAATTCTTGGCTTTATACATAAAAAGTATTTCCTTTTTTCCTTTAAACAAAATTTTGAGTGCAAAAAGACCACAAGAAAGATTAATTGTACAGTTATAATTTGTCCACTCAAATTAGTATTTTGGAAGCTGTTCTTTTTTCTATGGAAACTAGCTGAGCACTTTGTGATTTGGACTGAAATTCCATACCAGAGAGAATTAGAGTGATCCTGAAATGAGAAATATGATGTACAATGTTTTTCAGGGTTAGGCTGACTGCAGGACTAAAGGACATCGAGTTGACTTTTTTTTTATGCAGGTATGAACAACCTGAAAAGCTCCTCTTTCTTTCAGTCAGCATTTTGCTTTGGAAATTTTTGACGGCACATACAAATGGAGAAGAATTTGTTTTGGAAAGGGGTCAAGAGTTTATTTTGGAAAAAGATCACTTTTTTTTCGCAAATGTAAGAGGTAAGTGCATCTCACTGTTTAGTTGATAGCACCTGGTTTGGGCCAGGGTTATTACATATATAGCACAAGGTTGCAGAGGTCCCACTTGGAGTCCTGATGTGTTAGCTGCCATACATGCACATGCTGCATAATGTAATGAGTGATAGATCGTGCACAAAGATAGGTTTTGAATGGAATGCAGCTTAGTCTTCTTGAAACAGTGGCATGCTCAGTAGACCTGTTAACATTTCTATGTGGCAATAGCGCTGTGCCAGATTCCATTATGTGCTGTAGTATATTTACTGTAAGTATAGCATACTTATTACTATAGTCATCCTTCACCCTTTTGCTATTTTGAGATCAAAGCAGGATGGAAAAAAGTATAGAATTTCCATATTTACTAAAAATAAATCCTGCTTCCCTTCATGAAACTTTTTGACAGAAAGTGTTTTGTCTTGCAGCTACTGTAAAAAATATTTATGAACAAAATGGCTCTGACACACTCCATCACTGTCCAGATGAAGATCTTTGGGGAGGGAAAAAAGATTTCATTTTCTGCTGAGATTAATATAGGGACATCCCACATTCTTCCTGGTGTTGAAAAATTCTTTTTTTAAAGATCATACCTGAAAATTCATATGAATAAAGAAAAACCTAAATGAATTATTTGCACAGATGGGAAAAAAAATCTTCTGATATTGTAGATCATCATATACTGTGGTTTGAGAAACTCTTGTTAATGGCCTATAAAGAGCTGGCCAATCATGAGTTTCTGCACTCTCAATTGTCAAAGTACATTAAATGTGTGCATTATTGTTATATATTCTTTTAAAAGTATAATATAAATCCCTGTCTACTTCAGTGTATGTTACATGAAGTTATATTAGTCTGCTCCATTTAATAATTTGTTTGTCTTAAATGAACTTTTACATGGCAATGTACAATTTCATATTCTAGTCTTACTCAGAATGTATTGTAGGCATTCTGTTTCTATATTGGGGTTGTTACCCCTTAGTAGTGTCTGGTTTTTTTGATTGGAACTAAAAAAAGAAATTCAGGAAGCTTTATGAATCTCACAAATAGACTTATTATTCTGTAATATTAATAAGTAGTATTGCCTCAAAAGTACTGGTGGGCATATAATAGGTTTAATTTGTAATCATTAAAATAACATCCCTACAAATAGAAAACATTTAAGTGATTACTGAAACTTGACTGAGTACTACAAGTGAGAATCATGGTCTACTCTTAATAATATAATCTGCAACATTTGTGAAGGATATCATGAAAACTTCTCAAATATAACACTTCAAAGCCAAACAATTACTGTTGAATGTAACAGTTTAAAAGAAGGTTGAATAATGCAGATATTCTGAAGTTATGATCAAGTGCGAACACACTATGTATGACCGAGTTTTCATGAAAACTGTAGTGTTATATGACAAAAGAGACTATAGTATTTTTCCCACATATAATGGGTAAATACGCTTAGTTAAAGCTAGAAAATTGAAGCATTAAGAAACTCAATGTGCTTTTTATATGGAATATATTATTTTTATGTTAGTCTTGCTACACTTAATAAGGAAGCACTCCAATTATTTTGGTTCTTCTGATTTTCACATATTGGTAATGAGTGTAGACTGATGTTTATTAGATTCTTTTTCCTTTTTCAGAAGTTTATATTTTGTCTAGGAAAGAGCCCATGTATAATGAATTACAGAAAATTACAAGTAAATAAGAGATGACAGCAGTCTGCCTGCTCAGTGTATGCATAGATAACAGAAAAAAGATAGCCCCAATATGTTTCTCTTGTAAGCACAATCCTGTTGAAGGTCATAGTCCTGGTTTTTTGTGTGGCTGATCCACACCTGTGTGAAAATCATGTTTTTCCTCCCATGAAAGTTTCATTCATAGGTAAAAACCAGCATTATAAAGATAAATAAAGTACTATCCAAGAAGAAACAACACAATGTTTATGATCTGTGTCAGTAAAATAACTACTGGAATGTACCATCCATTTTTTCTGTCCAGAAGTTAATACGATATCCACTAACTGGTACAAAGTGAATGACTATGGAATTGCAGTATAACTAATTATGCTCTCAATAATTTGCATTTCTGTAAAATATTATAGCCTCAAAATGTCACATAAACAATTGATCAAATAATTCACTTAATTTTTCAGCCTTGTTGCTATTCTCATTTTTAACCGAATTATTTGAAATAGTGTATTTTATTTTCAATAAATTATTTCTCTTATTGTTCAATACTCATTTACAAGAGTAGTTTTGTGTCCCTCTCATTCTTTACATATAAGAAGTATAAAACTAGAGGTTTTACCTTGTACTGTAATTTTCATAGCAAGTAATATTGCTGATTTGATATGGGACTCTTCTGTGTCTACTTCAGGAACTAAAAATCCAAGTGTGGGCTCCTGTTCATGCTTAGACTTATGTGGATTTTACTGTTATAACTCCAGAAACAGTATACTGGAGTATAACTGTATACTGTTATATACAGTATATATATGTGTGTATATATATGTATGTAACAGTAGGTATCACTGTAACTGTATAAAGTTGTCATAGACTTCACATCTGTTTTGAGGTCCCTTTATGCTTCTAGTACAGTGTAATGGGAAACAATTTCCAAGTATAGACAGTGAGGGAAATTTTGGCAGTTTCAAGGAATTCTCAAGCACTTTGTTTATCATTGATAATACAGAGTTTTTAGGCATCAGGCTACACCTACTTGTCATCTTTTCACTGCATTGGTCTCGTTTACTACTGGAGTTAATGGACATACTTTTAGAAAGACTCCAGCATAATGGAAATGAGTGGGAGCCTTGAAATTGCAGAATCAAGCCCTAAATGTATATAATCTGCCAAGATTTACTGAAACACTCTTTGATATGATATTTTGTAGGTTCATCTCAGTATTATTTTAAAACTGCTTCTAGTTTATTTGAAGTAAAATGTATTTATAGAAATTAAACAAGCATATAGGAATAGTATTTTAAATAAAAATATTAGCTTTGCTTAGGTGATACAGCTATAGCATTGCCTGTAATATATCACATGGTTGTTGTTTATGATCTGTTGAAAATTTTTCCTTTCATATGTTAGGATTGTGCGATAGAGGTGGACACTGATGATATTAAATGTGTATAGTATTTGCTTAATTTGCATCCTTTTGGAAGAAATCACTTCTGAAGCTAATATCTAAGGTACTAGGTTAATAAACACAATATAAGTATTGCACCAGTAGTAAACCCAAGTTAAGTGTTGCGGAAGATGACTAGTGAATTTGCGAATCCCCCCTTTTTTTTTAATCCAATTATCCCTTGGTTAGGACATCGGAGATACTGTAAATCTAAGTTCAGATCTGACTTTCTAAGGCCTAGGTTATTAAGAGGACTTAAAGGGCACTTCTTCAGACTCGTGGGATGTACTTTCATTAGTGTTGTAGTTCAGAAGTTCACCTTCATATTTTTCAGGTAGCCCTCACTTGGATACATGGTGGCCCATGGCCCCAGAGAACATAGATTCAGTTCTTCTGGGGTGAAATGAAACTGAGCTCCATCTGAAACAACCCTGAGCCACTTCTCAAGTTACCTCTAATCACCAGCTGTTCTTTGCTGATCTACTCCTATAGCTCTACACTACTTGCTAATGTTGTGGCATATCCTAACTGGGCAAAATGACAATAAGGTAGGCTAAATCCTAGTTCTTGTGCTGAAATACCATTGTATAGTGAGAAGGTATGAAATGTTTTATTAGGTATTGTTAGATAACTTCAGGTTTTTAGTAAGAATTTAGCCCTTTCACTGTTAAAGTTGATAGGGGGAAAATTAGGGCCTGACACTTAATCTCATTTTATGCTATTTTTTTTGTCTTTCTTCTTCTCATTTATGGACAATTTGAGTTAATAGCAGAATGACATCTAATTTGATTTTCTCAGTTTTCATAAATGGGAAACAAAGTAAATCTAATTAAAATTCTTATATGAAAGAAAATAATATTAAGATAAAATAACTGTTTGATATTGTTTCTCTGTTTTCAGTGATGCAGATTAAGAGTTATATACAACTGTGTTATGCCACTTCTGCAACGCCATTTCAGGTCTGTATGCACTGATCTGATCCTCTAAGATAGTATAAACCACCCTTAAGCAGTCTTAAGCAATTTCAGTGCAAAAGCCATTAGAATTGTTGCTTCACAATAAGTACATCCTCTCAAGATGCTTCCAGTAATACAGCTCTTCTGATACATCTGTTAAAGCTGACTCTGTTTACATATTTTGTTTCTCTGTGAAGGCATGACACTAATGAAAGTAGGTGGTGAAATAACAGTCAATGCTCCCTGTAATTAACTTCTTTTTGGGCTCTATGAAGAGATGTTTAATGTCAGGCAGTATTTTGTAAACCTCACGATGCATTCATGTACTTACTTACATGATGTAAGTGTACTCCAAAGAGTATAAACATGGAAAAAAAAAAGATTAACTGTTTAGCATGATATGAAAATGTACAAGTAGGTATAATGAAATATGTTAAGTAGCTTGTGACATATAATGACACTAGTTACATGCTTTTAAAGGTTATTTGAAATTGTAGATGCTATAGATTTGATCTACATAGTACCTGAAATTACCAACCTCTTCCTGACTCTTATGGAGATAGTAAGAAGTTTCAAGAAAAAGAAACAAAATTATTCTGGGTAAGCAGACTGCTTGAAACTACTTAACAATTTTTTCATTAAAATGACAGTAATTTCGGAAGGTTGTTTTAATAGAATATTTTTTACTATATTTGTTTGTGTAGACTGAAGCATTAAAGGTTAAATACTTACTGCTTTTTGGGCATAGAATATATCCTAAAGGAAGCCGTGTATATTAGATGTTTAAAAATAGATGAGAGAAGAGTGAATGAAACCCTGGGATGTTAAAATATACATTAGTGGTACAAAGATGCATACACACAATAGAATTATACTGGGGTTTAAATGCAGTTTTTCTAATTATTTCTGTAGGACAGGCCTCTTTACACGCAGCAAGGAGTAATGCAGAATAACAAATATTAAGTAGGTGATGCGACATTCTTCTGGTTCATTCTTCTCAGTCACAGCAGTTGCGCTGTTCTCAGGACAGCAGGGTAATTTTTTTTGGGTGACAAAAAAATAGAGGTAACAATGTCATCCTTAAATGGCATAGTGAAAGGTTGGTGCTGGTCTGGCTAAATGTATATCAATAATTAGCATATTCAGTGGTATTTTGACCTTGAGGGGATGGATGGTGTTTTCTATAACTAGCTTCATAGCTGAGACTTTATCCTTTTGTTAAAGGCAATCTATAGTGCCAGAATAACTTCTTTAAAAAAGAAGTACTAACTTTTCTACCACATGGTGAGAAAATGGGTGCTTTGGAAAAGCTTCTCAGATTTGAAGCATCGCATTCCCTTTAACTGGAACATTTGTACACACTGTTAGTAATACAGAGATTTCCAAAGTTCCAGTCAATAAGGGCAGACTAAATTTTTTCACTGTTTACAGCTTCAGATAATCACGGTTGGGAATAAAAATTATAACCAGAACTGCATGTGTCTTTCTGCTACATTAGTGCCTTAGTCACCTGCAGTGTGTCCCACACTATTTGTGTCAAGTTGATTTAGGGAGGTGATAAAATGTATTCTGTTTTCTTTAGTGGACTTTCTAAAACTACTAATTTCAGTGCATATTCATATATTTTCTTTCAAAACACTTTTAACAGTAAGACCTGTACAATTTTATATCATAATTTTAGAAGATTAGTCACTCAGTTTTTCTTTAATTATTGTTAATGGTAGTCCTGATAGGGTGATTAGCTAAGGAATATCTATTAAAAATGTAAGATCTAATTCCTTTGAAATGTTTATATACATACCTTCTGCTGAAAATTCCTTTTTCTAGTGGAAGCTAAATGTCTAAAATCTTTTGTTGTTATCAGCCAAAATCTGTGTTAATACTGTGTATCTCTGATTGGAGCATGTTGAGTGCTTCTTACAATGGAGCATTTGATTGCTTTGTGTTAAACTTTGGTAGCATTTCCTGCTTGTGCTACCTCCTGCTGCCACTGACAAAATCTACTGTACAGTTACTTGAATATTTGGCCATGTTACACTCAAAGTCTTGTTATGGACAAAAAGGAAGCATACCTATATAAAGGCAGGAATTTACTGCTAGTATATTTGAAATCTTAAGAGACTAATCTAAGAATCCTGATAATTATGGAAAAAGAAAACAAAAACCCGAAAGACTTCTGTATTGAAAAAGTCTCAATGTGGTTAAAATTTCTATACACACACTTCCCGGTTTCTACCCCTTTTTCTTGTGTTATGCACACAATTTGATTGTGGCCATGGAATATTGCATCATTCAGGACAGGGTAAACTGCTGCAGCTGCTTAGCTTTGTATATTTACTCCCTGCTCAGCTGATAAGATCGTGGGGTCTAGGCTTTCCTATGCAGCCTAAGGGTACTTAGCCTGTTTCCGTGCTGGAGCATCAGGGCCCATTCTCAGCACTTGACCCAGATACACCTGCATTCTTACTTTTGGAGGGACCATAATTGGGGAAGAGTTTCTATCCATTAGTAGCCCTTGAGTGACTCAAGGAACTCAGCGCATTTAAGACTGCACAGAGATATAATGCTGGGATAATTTCCACTTGTTCTCATGCTAACCTTCGCCAGCTTCACAGACATTGGTTTGCTAAATCCAATATGAATCCATTTTCTTGCAAAAAAGGGTACAAGCAATTCCCTCTTTCTCTTCTGGCAGACTATTAGCATTAGTCTGTACGCAAAATGTTCCAGTTTCTCTTGTGACCTCCCTATTCTGTAACTGACATGATGGGGACACTGGGCCCACCTCCCCACTTTGTTATGCTGACCTATATCAAGTCATCTACTAGGACGAACTTATTGGAACCTTGTCCCAGCACCTCAGCTGAACATCGCTCTCCTCTAGTGAAACACTACTAGTGAACTACTCTGGTGAACTACTACTACAGCTACTTACTGCCTTCGGTCACATTTAGTCGTCAGGAACAATTTGTCGCCTTTACCTTTTTTGTTTTAGAAGAGATGTGTCAGATGACTGCAACTGATTAACATCTGCCATGACCATTGGTTAATGAGCACTCTTGTCTTTTAATAGTTTCCATCCTTAAAGTGTTTCCCTATAATTAAAAAGTCATTCATGGTTCTTGCTTTAGTGCCAGCACAAATACATTTTGTTGAGATAAAAACTCCACAGAAACAATATTCTTAGTGCTTGGCAACAATTACAGTCATACTCTGATCTTGGATTTAGTAAATATTAAGATGTAAAGGATCATAGCAATCTATCTTTACTTAAGCAATAGCCCACATGCTTATATGCTTAGCCCACAGCTTTTTACCAACAACTTTCTTTGTGTCTGATCAATTTACTGAGAACACTTGTCATACTTCTTTCGTTTGAGCTGTCATAAAACTACTATACTTTCCCACCTGTTTTGCTCTGCTCTTTCTTTTTCTTTGTGTAATGAGGTTCCACATTTTTATTAAGATTCTACAAAATCTGTATAGCTTTGGATTATCGTATTATATGCTAATGTCTTACCAGTGGTATAAGATTTTATAAAAGAATCTATATTCTATAATGAAAAAAAAATCCAATGTAAAAAACATCCTCCACGATTATTAGAAATCTTGTAAGCATGATGTAAAATTTGTGTAGTCACGTTTTAATCTAAAACCTTTATGTTTATGGTTTTGGTTTCGTACAGACTTAAGAGAACTGATTTGGAGATATGGAGATAATGGCAAGATCATTCCTTTTGTAAAGTTTCTCACTTCCTTTCCTTGCATTTTATGCTATTCTGGCTAATGAAGAGCTGAAAACTGAAACTGTTAAAAAGAAGTAAAAAGGTATTCCTCTAATCATAAGCAAATAAAATTTTGTGGTATATGGTACAGAAATTGCAATTGTCGACACAAAGTAATGAAAATCTGCAACAAATATTAAAATATTGGCTACTTAAACTGGTAAACCATTAATTCATTTGCAACAGAGGTAATGTGGTGGTTCAATAAGAAAAGACTCTATTCACATATTGTTTAGTTATCATATTAACATGAATTAATTATATTTGGGAATCTTTAAATACATTTATGCTTCTCAAGCATTCCTTTCTCCTATGAGCAAATTTTTCCAATATCTTCTGTTACTTGCATGAACATATGTTACAGAAAATGCAAAGTTTTCTAAAGTTCAGAGTGATCTGTTGGAAGAACAAATTTGAATGCACTTAGTAAATTAAAAGTGTGTTTAAACAGATAGTTAATGTTATAGGAAGGAAATTATTCAGATCTGGCTATATGATGAGAAAGACTTTGCCTTTCCAAGAAAAGAAATGTATTACTGGAAAATACAGTGCATTCAGTTGTCTGCCTTTAACAGACTTCTCAAGGGTTGACCACATTGGAAATTCAAGCTCCTTCATGCATACATGATTGATTATTGTTTTTTTTCTGAATGGTGCTGTTGGGTCTTATGGACTATTTAATCCAAAACATACCCGCAAATTTATATTCACTACAAGGACCACATTCTTGCACTAGCATTTCCAGAGATTCCAATGCACACAGAGGATCAAATTCAATCAGGATGTAGGACACCTCAAACTGTGTCTCATTTAAATTTGTCTGTTTACACGTAGGCTGAATTTGATCGAGTCTCTAGCAAACAACTAAATAATTCAGTCCAGTGGCAGCCTTATTTCACATGACTTGTACATCTGTCTTGATTGTGAATATAGCTGTTTTCCCAGGAATGGAGCTTTGCTTTGATGAAATGTGTCTGGAAAAACAATTTTTAATACATTCAGTAAATAATACTTTGTTTGTCATTCAACTCACATGTTCTTCCATCTCCATAGAACTTCTTTGTTTTAGATTCTGATGACTAAATATAATTCAATCCAGTAGAACCAGGACTATTTCACTTTGGAATTACAGCTGCTTGAGGCAGGAGAAGAGGGTCTTGTCCTCTCCTCCTGCTGTTGCAGAGGGTCTCTTTCTGATGGACGGCACTGGAAAAAAAAAAACCAAACAAAAGGGGTAGATGGATACTTTGGGAGTGTTACAGCCCCACTTTTGAAAAATACTGTAGAACTTCTTTGTACAGCCATACAGTGTAGAATTGTTTGGGCTCCATTACATCATGCTGTGTTGCATTGTAAAATTAAGTGATTACAATGTGATTGGAGCAGCTGATATATTTTGAATCACTTGACAAAAGAGGAAGTGTAGTGGAAAATCAAATGGATATATATGGGTGGCAGAAGTGATCAGAACAAATTGTCAATGTAATTATCTTTGATTGCTATCTGTTTTTTAAATGTAACTGCTTTGTAATACAGTTTGTTTTGGGTTCATGATGGTATAAGCTTCCCTCAATTTTAATTTCTCAGAAACCATATAGCAAAAATAGTTGAATACCATGGTGATATAAAAATGTGAGCAGCTTATCTTTAGTTGTGGGAATTTGAAGCCCTTTTTGCTGTTTCAGTTCATTTCATTGATTGTAACTGTTTCTAATCAACTGGGATAATAAAGCTAGTATCAATAGAGTTTTTTCATCTCCATTTCAATGGGGGATGACTCTTCTCTACCCTTATTCTCCAGTTCCTTTCAGTCAAATGCAACTGTTCCTAACACATTACAAAGTCTTGGATCTCTTCCAATCTTAATGTAAGCAGCATAGATATGATGGCATTTATTTTGATGGATAGTGTCCTCAGGGATGTAGGCAAGGATAAAATGTCACTGCTAGTATTTTTCAGTCTGCTAAGAATATCTGAAACTCCCATGCAAAATAATCTGCTGATCTGTTGGCGTGACTTAGCACAGGTATCTAGAGTTAGGTAAAGTAAAATCACTCACTGTTATCCAATAAAACTTGCTGGAGCATAAAGAGAATCTCTTCTTTCACACTGAGTGTTTCTATCTTTAAGGCTAATTCTGTCTCCTTTCTGATTGAACATGTACCTGAGGCCACTGGGAGAGATTTAATGATCAAAGTGTAAAAAAAAAAAAAGCGTGACCAGTCAATGAGTTGGCAGCTGGAGAATATACTTTGTAAGTCAGGATTACAGATAGTCTGTTTTTCTTTTCTGGCCTTTTTAATAATTGCTGAAGTTATGCACAGATGCATAAATGCATGTAGCAGGGGAAAGGTAACAACATACTGATGAAGAAGAGGTTAAGGTATGTTTTCCAAGGAAGTCCTTCATAAAATAATGAAGATAGTGAAGTCAAAAAGTGGATGATGAATTTGTTTGTTGTTCTGGGGGTTTTTGGTTTGGGTTTTTTTGGTTGGTTTTGGTTTGTTGCTTTGTTGGGTTTTTTTTTTTTAATTTTTAAATTCAGTAATGCTGGAGCTAAGAGAGCACCTCAAATTTTGTCTGTTTTGGTGATATGCCAGTGAGATACAACTTTATTGATCATGTCCAAATCATGATAGCAAGTGATATTGTCAGTGGAATTCTGGGACCTCCTCACATTAACAGGGGACTCAAAATCTCTTGAATATTATCACAGAGACACTTGTTTACCCTTCTTAACACCTGTAACTTCAGCCCTAGAAGGACCTGCTTTTTTTGGATCCCTCTTTTGTACCTGTAGCTAATTGATATGAATGGAACACTGTCAAGATTAATTTCTATGTCTTGTCCATTGTAAGAGCAGTTTGTGTAACACATTTAATTCTATCAGTGCTGTAATAGACTTGAGATACAAATTTCTAGAATATCACATATATCACATTTTATAGAACAGTGTGAACATTGATTTGTATCATTCATCCATGAGAATTACCATCAAACTTTCCAGTTTGTCATCTACCCAATAACCTTTGTTCGCTTTGCTTCACTCAGGTCACAATCCAAGACCCTCTTTGTTGGTTTTTTTTTTTTTTTCAAATGCATTTTTCTGTTTGACTTGCTGTACTGAGAACATTTCCTCTCAGGAATGCATTCATCCTGAACATCTTTGTGATTGTTTGCTGTATGCTTTGGCCTTTCTCTCCAAGCCTGCAGGATAGGCTGCAGATCTTTCTTTGCATACAGAATTTATTCCGTTGCCCAGATTCTGGGATTTGGGCCCAGAAATAAGAAATGTCTTATACTTGTCTAAAAAAATGTCTTATATTTGACTCGAGGAGGCATTGTACATTTATGGTGCTTCATCTTTTAATGAGCTAGTGGTACATTACTACTAGGTCAATTTTATGGATCTCATGTTAGATGAATTTCCTCTTGTAGTTCAGTACCAGTTTGCATTTATGTATGTAGCTATCTGAAAATACCAAGAACATTATATACAGGAATATCTATATTTTATACTTACGTAGCTATTAATATCTTTAATTCCCCCCATCCTCCCAGCCCTCCACTCCACTTTGTTTCCCATTTTCTCTCTAATATTCCATCTGGAGATCTCTTTTTTGTGTTATTCATTATACAGTCTATGAAATGGCATAAATAATTCTGTTTTCTGATTTGTATGCACGGAGTTTTCAGCAGAATCTTGGAAAGCTCAAAACAATGGAAATTTGTAAAAGGTGTATCAGCAAGTAGCAAATTGAACAAAGTTAGCAGAACAAAACTCAGGTGCCATTTCAGTATTTAACATTATGACTCATTGTGACAAATTAGTCAGTGCTATCAGTTTCAGTCTTATCAGTGACTCTAACTAACTGTGATGGATGTTCATTTCCATATTATGATTTTGTCATGCTTCAGGGTGACACCTTGGCAGAATTATTCAAATGCATGTTGCTGATAGAGCAAATTTTGCAAAGCAGCAGGTAGAGAACATTTCCGAGTCTGTGTCTGAAACCTTCCTTTCTAGTGCTTCACTGTAGGCAAGCTAAATGGTAGCCAGGAACTTCAGGGCACATTTATTTATGAAAGATTGTAAATATGTAGAAGGCAAAAATGCAGGTGTTAAAAATATGTATTTTTTTAAAAAAGAAAATGTGTCTTATACAATATTTGTCAAGGTGAGAAAATAAATAACGTAATAGTTTTCCTGCAATATGGGGTTTTGTGTCTGATTTTCAGAAAATCAATGCCCTCTGCCTATTGCTGTTTTATAATTAACCAATACTTAAGCAAGTGCTGTGCAGATAGTATAGGATCTTTTTTTTTTTACAAATTCAAAACCTGAACCATCAACACTAAAACGTCAGATAAAACCACTAAATATAAGGTAACTGAACTCCCAGGTTAAATGCATTTGCTTCCCTGCTTAATAACCATCTTACATCAAGGGTGACAAATTCATGTAGATCCTTTGTTGCTTAATTTCCTATTTAATACAGTGTTAACTCTTGCTTTCCTACCTCACAACAGTGTTTGCAGACAAACACATTTCAAAAGTATGACTTCCTCAGGAAGATGTCTTGCAAGTGCCTAAGATTAGTCTTTTCTAACTTGTGTGGGTAAATGGGAGCAACAATGTAATCAAAGGAGAGAAGAAAAGGATGGTTATTATAAAAAGAAAATAAAAATAGAAGATACTTGTTTTGCTCCTTCATCTTTAATGATGGAAGCAGAGTTTCCATGAAATGGGAATCTGAGGGTTTCCTTGCTCTAGGAACTCACAAAGTTTAGGGATGCCTCCTAGTTTTCTTGTCAAAGACAATTTATTCCAGTGACCTTTGTGCTAGCTGTTAGGGATCTTGTCTGAGCCTCATGAGCGCTTACTGGGAATTCTTGGGAGAGGGCATGCCAAGTTCCTGGCATAAAGAATTTAAGCATCAAAATGTAAAAATGTCCTAGAGATACATTTGCTGAGGGAAGAGAGAGAGGACACAAGTCCAGAAACCCTTTCAGGTACAAAATTGAAACAAAACAAACATTCCCTCTCACTGAAAACAGGCAAAAGGGGACACTTACTCATAAATTCCGCTAATCTGACTAGCAAAAGATGTCCATATGTGTAACAAGCTGTTATGCAGGGAAGTTGTGAACTCTTTCCTCTACAGAAAATTCATCAGGCAGGAAGAGGCTGAGGACTACTGTGGTTTAGGCTGGCCACTGATGTGAAATTGAAGAGAGCAGGAGAGGAGGATGTTTAAATAGTTATTCCCGAAGGTGTAGTGTCAGTGCTTTTTTCCTCTTGAAGAGGCTTTTCTGACAGTTCCTTTAGGAACAGCTGACAGAAGAAGCATCAAGTATCATGATCTTAATTATAGATCTTATTTCACTCTGAGGGAAGAAAGTTTCCTGGGCAGATCCCTGGTAAGTAATATGAATAACACGGCTTTGCCCACTAAAAGGAGGAAAAAGAAAACCTAAAGCCTAAAGGTTCTTCCATTCAAGATATCTTCCAGTTCAAGATATTTTTTACATCTACAGTTATGTGCTATGAGGAGCTAAAGATCAAACGGTTTACATTTATATGGTAATGAAGATCAATCTGTCTTCCAAATTACAGCTTCTTCATGGTTACTTCTGACATATATTGCTCACCATGGTTAAAAATCCTGGGTTGAAACAGCATCAGAAACTCGGAACGTAATTATGAACTGACCCTGTTGAAGAAGCCCTTTTGCCATGTATCAAAAGTGACTTAAGGAGGGAAGAAGTATGGGAACTAAGAATTGCTGATATGTTAAGGAGTGTTAGAAGGAAGGTAGAATTGGACTGATTCTAGCTCTGCTGTGAAACGCTGGTATATGATAAATGTGCTAGATAGGAAATGGGAAGTTTTGTTTATGCAAATAAGTGAACATATTCATCTGTGAAAGGCAGTGTGTGATAAACTGCTATCAGCATCTAGTAAAATCTAAAGAAAATGACCTAATTTCACAATGAGTAGTCATCCAAGTATTCCAAATCTAAAATGTCACTGTTCTCCAAGAGCTGTTGATATGGCCTCCCCTAAGCTCTATTTCTATATCCATTCAAGTTGAGCCAAAATCTGACTGATTTTAATGGGAGCAGAATTAGGCTCATATTGAATTTTTGGAACATTGTTAACATTGCTGTCAGCAAGATTATGAGTTCTACCCTCATGCTTTCCCCTGACATCTGCCCGTTTCAAGGTATAAATGAACTAACACGAAGCACACTTGAGGAAATTTTTACATCTGCCTGTATTAGCAGCCAGGAGAGACGTTGTAAAATACTGGAAGCTTGACAAACCCTGCAGCTTTCAAAAGTTAGATTGCAAATATTTTCTGTTTAGCCTCGTTAAAAAAGGAATAATAGTAAAGGCCAGAATTTAAGATTTCTTTTTGGTCCAAGACTGTGCAAGAAGACAGAAAAAGTACTTCCCCTGATGACATATAAACAGTCTAAAGTACAGGTTTATCTCTATTTACATGGTGAAACTAAGGTCAAAAAGAGATTAAATTATCTATTTGATGCCTTGGTAAAACTGTCTTTCTTTTAAAACTATAGGTTGAGCATATGTGAAAATTTATTTTTCATGTTAGCAATCATTCTGCAATTGATATGTTACCATTACTTCATACTTTCCGTTCTTCTGAACCTTAATTTTTGTATCTGCTTCTAGTATTTTGTATGCAGACATAATAATTCTGTGTCCTGCATTGTTTGAGTATTATGTAGCAGATGTCTATTCTGTTTTTGCCGCTGTACAAATCAATATATTTTCTTAAATGGAAAGGAGAAAAAAAAAAAAGGTCATCCTAGATATTGTAGACAAACTGAGTTTGTCTAGTCTGAAATACAAATGCAAAACCCACAAGCTCTTTCCACTGAATGATCAGAAAAGGTTTTCTTTCTAAAAATATCAAAATATTTAACTCAGTACTTTATGGCTCATTAAATTACTTCAACAACTTGTTCCAGACTTTCCAAAGATACTCTATCTTGACCACAACCAAGAATAAGCTATTTTTTTAAATTGTATTGAGCTTTTGTTTTATTGTCATCAATATTAACAACTGCAGGCAAGCTACTTTTACAAGAAGGAAACGAGAGCCATTTCTTAGATATTGCTTTGAGACCTAACAATGCAAAGATACCGAGCGCTTCCTGCAAAGTGACAAACTTCTTCAGCTTCTTCTGGACTTTCAGTGAGCAGGAATCGAGAGCGTTAATCATCTCACAGGATGTACTGAACAGCTCTCAGGTCATGGATGAAGTTCTTCCAAAATCTGTACTGCTACAGACTGTACTTTGGCTGAAATATTAGTAGATACAATGTAGCATTTTCTTACCAAAATTATTTTCTATTTCCATGGTAGCAGACAGTTTGGACAGAATTCAAGTGTGTGACTTTTTTTTCTTCTTAGCAAAAGGACTAATGAGAGCAGCAGGATTAAATTGCAGCATCTCTGTTCTGTTTGTTATACAAAGCTGTGGTATGTGGCTGTTCCTGTCAGGAAGATCAAAAATGAATGAGATAGATACTCAGTAGAAAGGAATTAGAGGTGAAGATGTGACATATCTTGCCTGGGATCTTTCAGTTGCAGCATCTCTGGGCCATAACTAGTGTTTGCCCACTTCTTGCAGCTTTATTCTATGTTTTTTAATGATTCCAGTTGTCTTAAAGTGTTATGTCTATAAAGATGGTGCAGTGTACATATTACATTTAATGATGTTCTTCTCTACACTTTTGTTTATCCAGTTCTCTTCCCTCTCTACATTTCCTACTAAATCTGAGTTTGGAAGATGGTAATACACAAAGCAGATTGGTTGCTGCTAGTCCTGGTGCTTAATTTTCAACAGGAATTTCAGTCATGATAAGGGTAGGACAAAGCCTGAACTAATATTAGATACAATACTCTAAGATCAACTGAACTTACTTTAAAGAGTGGAGGTGGCCATATATGCCACAGTACTCAACCGTAGGGTGCTATGATGCATTTTTTTTAATGTACTTCTACCTTACTCCATTTCAAAATGTGCATATAGACTGTCTTGTGGAACAAAAATGAAAGTATTCAGAAAGAAGATTGCGGATAGGTGTCATAATGGACTGTATCTAAATACTGAGGGACTGGGTGATCAGGAAGGAAGTAGGATAATGTAACAAAAGGTTACAGAGCCAACTAATGATATAATAAAAAAGTAGTCCTTCATTCTTGTTTTCACAGCTATTATGTATGTTAATCCACTTTTGCCTTTCTGATTGGCATCTCAGAAATGGCTCGTAATCAATTTTAAGTGAAAGACTTAACTGCAACAAAAATGGCAGTGAGTGAAATTTTACAGATGCAGCCACATACTTCAGGGAAGGCAATATGGGGAATGAGTTGAGGCATTTTAGGAGATGCTGATAAGGAATTGTCAGAAAAGCATGGAGCACTTCAACACTTCATTGTCTGTCTAAGATGCTTCAGATGGCTATTATCCAAAATTATTAAATACAGTACCACAAATCAACATAGTTCTGCAAGAAAAAACTGTTGCACTATGGTAGTGATTTGAATAAGTATCTTCAGAAATATGGTGGTACCAGCACAGTAGGGTTTGCATATTGCTAGAGCTAACGGCCACAAAAGCATCTGTGATAGAGATTTGAATTAATAAGACTGTTAATATTCTTCTCAGCTTTTCAAATTCCCACTTTCATCCTAGCACAAACCAAACAGGATCTGTTGCTGTTTAGGTATATTTCAATTTCATTCTTTTTATCAAGTTTCCTCAGACCAATCAATACAAACCAGAACAGTTCCAGGAGTAAATATTGGGAACCCAGACATGAAATAGTCATCCTTTGGTTAAGATGGTCACTTTTTAGACTCAGGTTTAAATCCTTCCCTGTTTCTTATGGAACTGGACGATACATAATTTCCTACATCCCTCAGAACTACTCTAATGATTCAGTTATTAATGATCCTGGGATAAGTGAGGTTCTGTTTTTAAAACAGAAGATCTTTTTACATTCTTGTGCAAAACAGTAAGTTTCAAACTTCCATTCTGTGGGGAAGCTGTTCCTTCTTTATTCCAGCTATAAATACATCTGCAGTTTTGAGATCAGAATACAACATGCATTCTGACATAGTTACAAAAAACTTGCATTCACAGACCATATTGCTTGTAGCACAAGCCTGAGATCTTTCTGCTACCTGAGCAAAGCTAGGAGACTGAGCAGTTAGTAGAAGGTGTTGGACCTTCAGAGAGCTCAACAGGTTTGGGTGTAAAGCAGCAGCAAGCACTGAGGATAACAGTGCAATGGAGTAAAAATCAGTCCGTTTAAATGACAGAAGAGTGGAGAGAAAATAACTTTGTATCACAAAGACTGCTTCACGTTAAGGCAAGTATGTGCCAGCTTAGGCTGCTGTCAAGGATGACAAACTGCTGCCTCAGTCACTAGCAAGAATTGTAACGTGCCATAGTTAAAGCGAGACATGTCACTACAAGCTCATGATTGCAAAGTCACAGATCCTGCTATGTGGTTATCCTTGTCTTCTACTGTAAGTAATAGACAAAGGTACAATTTAAGTCTGCCTATGTCAATTATTGGCAGATGTTTCTTAATATGACTACATAAATGTTTTTCCATTGAAAATTCTTCTTAGAGAATTGGAACCATGTCAAGATAGAGTCTCCATTTAATGGAAAACTTTTGCAGATAGACCATGAAATGTAATACAACACATAATTTTGAAATATTCTTCTTTTTATCCTAAATGCAAGGCTTTGGATTTTACACTTTCAAATTTTGAACTTTGAAACAGATTTTAACCTTCTCACATGGTTTTAAACTTTTTGTAAGGTAAAGAGATACAGTGATGGAGATAGAGAATGTCTCTAAGATCTTCCAGTGCCTTTTTACCAAAATTAATACAATAGTTGAATCTGACTGAAAGTAACACTTAAAAATTCATAATGCTCTGAACACTGGGTTCAATCAGTGTTTACAGTGTTATTATCTTACATTTATTTTTCATTTAAATGCTTAGTCTCATGCTAAATAAATATCTCATAAAGGTCTAAGGCATGTTGAAAATCTGTATTAATGATCCAGAAAACTCCTTGATAAACTCTCATAAAATTATCAGGTAGAAATATCTGAACCACTATTTTAAACTACTAAATTAAGGAAATACAGTGTCCTCTGAAAGTATTGATGAAGTGGAAGGTAATTCTTATTCTAAGTAACACATTTATCACCACATTTTTCCCAAATACTGATGTGTTATGTTTATTATGTACTTCTATGCATTTTGTGTTGCTGTTGACAGTTTTACCATTTACCATTATTAGAATAGATTTTCTTACATCTTCCAAAATTAATAGTCAGATATTTTATCTTTTATCCTTCTGTTCTCTAGTTTTTAATTTGTAGTCACTGATACAAAATTCCAGTCTTCATTTGCTATATGCTACCTTTTATTAGTTTTAGTGTCTGTTTTTTAAAATCCTCTAAGCCAATGCAATCGTTAGTGTTTATTAATTACAGATTTTTTTACTATGTGGTGTAATAATTTCGATTGGAATTCACATTTTTCTGTTCATAAAAGTAGTTGATTTAACATATAATTTTCTTCTAGACTTGTGAAAATGCTATTTTTTAAGCACCAAACATATATAGATCCTTTTTCTGCCTTATTCCACTTGCACATAGCAAATATATTCAAAGCAAGAGCACTTGCTACAAAGTAATTTTAGTTCTGTGATCATAACTAAGTGAATTTGGAATTTCTCTTAAATGGGTGAAAATATTCCTAAGTTAGGAGGCTGACATATATGTCGTAAATTCTGGTGGAATCAATTGTAGCAGGAGGGTGAAATGTCTGGCATGTTTCACTGAGAATAAAGGTTCTTGTGATACCACTTTTTTTACTACTTATGTAGGTGACTGTAAGACTTGGTATCAAGATTCTCTGAAGCCTTGTTATGTATTTGAATAGTGATCCATAATCTTTTCAAGGATCATTTGCTTGTCAGATATGGGTAACTGTTGTTGGTTAACACCCGTTGCTCATTTCCCCACAATGGGATGGGGAGAGAATTGTAAGGGTAAAAGTGAGAGAACTCATGGGCTGAGATAAAGACAGTTTAATGGATAAAGCAAAAGCTGCACGCAAGCAAAGCAAAACAAGGAATTCATTCACCACTTCCCATCGGCAGGCAGGTGTTCAGCCACCTCCAGGAAAGCAGGGCTCCAACACGCGTAGCGGTTGCTTGGGAAGACAAACACCATATGTCTGAACATCCCTCTTTCCTCCCTCTTCCCCCAGCTTTTATTGCTGAGCATAATGTCATATGGCCTGGGACATCCCTTTGGTCGATTGGGGTCAGCTGCCTCAGCTGTGTCCCCTTCCAACTTCTTGCCCACTCCCAGCCTCCTGACTGGTGGGGTGGTGTGAGAATCAGAAAAGGCCTTGACTCTGTGTAAGCACTACTCAGCAATAGCTAAGACATCCCTGTGTTATTGACACTGTTTTGGTCACCAGTCCAAAACAGACCGCCATATGAGCTGCTATGAAGAAAATTAACTCTATCCCAAGCAAAACCAGTAAGTAACTTAGTAACAGCTAACACTATTTTGATAGAATGCTGGTTCAATTCCCACTTTGTTTTCTCTGCCCTTTTAAAATAAGTTATTCTTCAAGATATGCAATTAATTTCACAAGGGTGCTGCAATACCAATTCTATTGTTTGGGCATGTAAACAAGCAATTCTGATTGAGTGATCTTACTTATTACTCAAGCCCCTAGCTCAATATCTTCATAGGCTTTGGATTTTGGATATATTTCTTAAAACACATCTCGATTTAGTTCTAAGCATCTGAGCAAGTTCTTTGGTCTTTATCTTTGTTAATAGTTTAACACCCTAGTAACTAGTCTAGCAAGCTTTATTGATGAAGGAAGATGACTACTAAGCATTGTATATACCATTATTGATAGAAGCAAGAGATGTAGGGCATAGCAGTATTTTTCGGCCACATACCCAAAAAACATCTGGGAAATCACAGAGCTCATCAATATTTGCACATCTTTTTTTTTTTTAATTTTATTTTTTAATTTTTTTTGCATACCACAGTTTGTAATCCTTATCCTAGATGATTGCCTCTACTGCCTTTTAAATGGTAGCTAGTGGAAAAAAACCCCAACTTGTTAGAGGTTATAAGTTTATAATTAATATGAATCATTCTTCAAATGTATTTCAGATCACTTCTTATTATCTATTAAAGAATTAGTGATGCAATGAAAAGAGAAATCTTGATATGTTGCAGTTTTAGGTGGTCATCTCAATGGCTAAATTGACTGTACCCTTTTCTGCAAGAGATGTTCAGCAAGTTATTGAACAATATTACAGGTTTTCTTTATATATAATGTATTTTAAAATGACAGAAGCACTCAAACAGCCAATGAGAGAAATTGCAGTTATCCCGTGTGGAGGCATTCAGGGCTAGAGAGACTTGAGGCAGAGCTGAACTTGCTTATTCCATTATATCTAAAAAGGTCGATCGTTCTGTCACGCCTAATCATATCAGCTATGATGAGTCCTCAAATGAACAGTACTGCCATAATTTAAAGTAGATGCATGCAGTACTGTCATGTCATATATACCATCCAAAAGGGTTGTCCAGAGTTGTTTCAAGTCTGGGAAAAATATTACAGGCTCTCATGACTCCTGCTGCTTCTGTGGAACCACCCAGTAACCAAACCATCAGGTAGCAGTGGCAATCTTATAAAACTGGGGAAAGGAGGGTGAGGAGAGAGGCAGAGAGGGTCATTTCTTAGTTTCTTTCATCCTTCTGAGGTACTTACTGTTGCAGGATTCTGGGGGAACTACTCTGACTAATATTTGAATGGCTTTACCTAGAGAAAAGGTATTTTCCAGAGAGAGACACCTTCATAGCTGTAAGTATATATTTTAAATATTTACCAACGCTTACACTTTTAAGCAGTGACCACATACTCTTGACACAGCTCAAGGGAAAAATGAGGAAGTTCACTTATTACCTCGAGGTCAGCAATTCTGTATCAGCCCATTATTTTTACTGATAAAATTCTTAGCAAAATAAAACAATTAAAATCAATAAAACAATTTCCAGCCTCTTGATATAGGTACATTATCTTGAAGTCAAGGGGACCTTAGGATATAAATCAGGTGCTTATGGAGTTCTAACTACCAAGTAAATATTTTAAGTGAAAAAAATTATTTTATTGTAAATACAGTGGAATTAGCAATTGTGTATTATGTAAACAATGTATTACATGGTTGAAAGTGATTTGTAGTGTCTTGTTTAGACTTAAACTGTTGGTACTGGAAGCAAAGCTTTTTAGATAAAAGAACATAGCTTTCTGGTTCAAACTTTTAGAAAAATGGATAAAAAGGACAGGACAATTTATTTCACTTTCAAAAGTGACAGCCATACAATAGTTTCTCTTTAGGAATCTGGGGATATATGTATCTGGCAGCTCTGTACCTTTGGCTTCTCATCATAAATGATCTTATACCAGTGACCAGATGATCTGCTTTTATAAGGAGTTATTTCAAGTCAGTGATCCTCCCTGTCAGCTAAAGACTTGAATGTCTCCTTTTATCAATCCACCAACTTGAAAAGCTTTTCTTTCCTCATCAATTATCCTGAATTCATATTTGGCTTGGTTTATCTATGAGAGACATAAACTCCATTTGAGGACTTGAATGCAAGCTAAAATACAAGTTAGTGCTACAGAAGTATTTTCCGTGGCGTTTCTGCTCCTTTTGGTATAATTTAAATAATATAAACTTGTTTTTCTCTTCTAAATCCATTTTCTGATTTAAATATTTCTCTACACTTGCATCTGGCAAACCTCTCTTTCTTGCTTAGAAACACTTCTTCAAAGTGAAGTCATTAGCAACAAAAACTACATGTTTTCTCATCTTTTATTTTTATATTTTGGAAGTAAATCTTGTTAACCATTTAACAAATACTGGGATGAAAGTTGGTCAGGATTTTTTTTGCTTTTGTTAAACATGAAAAGCTTAACAGAAATGTCGGGCTCTCAGTAGGCTTTCATCAGTGTTCTGTGGTGGTTCTGAATGAAACCTAATGCATTCTTCAGCGTCAGCCCTGAGGTCCTAATCTTTTGACAGTCTATGTAATAAAAATGCAGTGCATAGGAGGTACTGTTTGAGATCAACATCCTCATGTCAGAAAAAACCAGAGACTCTTCAAAGAAAGTGAGTGACTTACTCAAAATACTTTATGAAAAATCATTCTGAATGATTCATTTCTGCTTTCATATGGTCCATCATATATTTCTTAAGTATTGCAGTTCAAATACTGACCAATAACAAATTCTTACAGGAAGAATTTTTTTTGGTAATATTTTTCATTTGGAAGTTGCCTACATTTACCATGGTCTTAGATTTTCATGCTTTAAAATTCAGGATGTAGGTATTTATCTTAGCAAGGGAATTTCAAGCAGAGAAGGTTGTAAACAATTTTCTATCTTGTCAAAAATTTTGAAGCCTAAGAATCCCATTCTATACCAGCATGAAGTCAAGGTATTTTGGGAGAGACAAACCAGGTTAGTCAAGGCATTCACTTGTAACATAGAATGTCATTTCCTTCTGTTTCTGACTGAGATCCTGAAGTTGTTAAGTGAGACTATCCACTAGACTATTGATGTGGGGCAAAGTCACTTTCTCTTCTGCTCTATAAAAAAATTAATCATAGATTTTTTTTTTTCTGGATGAAAATCTTATTGAAAATGTTTCAACATAAAGTTTTAGTTACATAGACTGACTGATGTAAAATCATTCTGTTGAGGTTTCTCAATGAGCTCCAACTCTGATGTTATTATAGCTGCAAAGTATTATTTATTAGTTATTTTGTTTCCCCCAGATGTCTGACTTTGTGTTCTCCAGAATTATTTCTATTTTATGAACAGTAAGGCAAAAAGCAGTTATTGAAGCATCTAGCTGCACAACACAATGTTTTCACAGTTAATAGCAGAGTTAAGAATACAAAATTCTAGACAGCAGCAAGACTTTAAAAGATTAGAGAAATCTGGGAAATTATTTCATTCAATTGAAAAGAAATTTAGCATGCTTCTTCCTTGGAAGAGAAATTGTCATTTACAGTCTAAAACATTAATAAAGATGCTATTTTATTAGTTTCAGATTTATATTTTTATATATCTGTTTTCTGAAGACTAACAACAAATAAATGTTTAGAATGTATTCTATATGTGTTATGCTGCAATACAAAGGAGTTGTACCTCAAGTCATGTATGTGTCATACAAATTTGCTTATACGAGCTGCTTTGACATGAGTGATGCTTATGAATTAAGCCTTTACAAGCACGCATTTGATATGTTTCTGATCAAACACATTTATTTCCAGTATAATGAAGCAGATCCTATCATTTAAGGCATCATCTTTAAAAGGTTTAAGATAGTAATTGAATGAAGATTCAGCATTCCCAATACTCAGGCAGAGATCAGTAAGGTTTGACCAGAAGGCTCACAGTTGCAAAACACACACTTTAAAAATAAGGCAATAGTATTCTCTCTGAACAAATATTTTATTGCCACTTGGGTCTTTATTGGCAAGATGAAAGGAATTCAGTAAAATCTTCTATAGCTTTTTGGAGACAAGATTATCTCCAGTCTTTCCATTGCTCTCGAGTTTTGTGGAAGCTGACTAGCAAAGTTATGATTGACTTAAAATTTCCTCTTCAATATTTTAAGCAGAATATTTGCTATATTCTTTTAAGGCATTTCCAAAAAGATTAGTATTATCATTTCTAAGCCTTAGCTCCTTGCTAATAAGTCCATTGTCCAAGGAATTCTCTTGTGTATCCAAGAATGTTTCCTTCTCCAGTAAAGCTTACATCTGTTTAAAGATAGGACATGTCTCAGAGAAATAGCCTTTATCTTTAAAGTACTGGTCACTTAATTTTGCATTTCATTCTGATCCTCCAGGAATGGATTTTCTTTTCTAATCGAATCGTGGTAAAGTATGGTAAACCAAATTGTAGTAGAGTAGGAGCAAGTGCATAAAGCCAAAGCTAAAAACTGTATATCATCTTAGCTACAAAAGAATTATTTGCAAACACATGGTAATATTTAAAATATGTTTCGCCTTCTGAAATACTCTGTATTGATTACAATTTTTTGCAGCATTTCAGAATTCTGATGAGGTGATTACCTAATCCAGAACACCAAACCATGTTCCAGTGCATCATGACAAATTATAGATATGTTACAGTCACACCTAATATATAGTTAAATTGAAAAAAGCTTGTGATCAAAAAAATATTCTTTACCTAAATATTATCATCAATGGGTTTAAAAAGTGTCTTTGTGTGTTAGTCAACCATGCTATATTTGCTTTCTAGCCTGCTTCCCACAAGAATATCGTGGACTAAATCCGAATTGCAGCATTTGTGGCAAATGTAATAAAAATGTCTGAAAGATTGTGGTGTGATTTTTTTTTTCTCAACCTTCATAACCAATCAGAACATTTTTTAGTCAGTTTAAAAATGAACAAAATCTAATTTGTTACCCGAATAAACTGGATACAGAAATTATTGATATGAAGGAATAGGGACCCCTACAACGTTATTTATGTCATTGTTCTTCTGAGTGCCTTTTGAAATGGTTTGCTTTGATTTAAAATGTGTGTATTGGGTTATAAAACACCTCTGTACACATAAAGCTGAATGCATTGGGTAGTATATTATAAAACTTATTTCTATATTTTGGTTTGTGAGACAACATTTGCATTTGTTATAGAAGCAAAGATTGAGCAGAATAAATTTAAAGCCTATTAAGTCAACCACATGCAACACGCATCTACTGGTGATAATAAGAAAAATAGTTAGTAAAGTTTTGTTTATTTTATTTTACTATATTACGTATGTAAAATTCCCTGCCTTATGGAACATTAATAAGGTTATATGTGCAATCTTCCTGGACCACTGTATTTGTTGTATTTAAGGAAGACAGCTAATGGCATCTGACATGAATTAGGATTTTACAGTTATAGAATGAATTATGAGGCTACAAATGAGACTCTGAAGAGTTTTCATGGTGTTTCTTTCGTCTAATAGTGCAAAATCCTTTGAGTTTCTCTGTTACATTGAATGCTCTGGAGTTAGACACATTGTATTTGGAGAAAGGACGTTTATTTATGCAAAGAAATCACACCTCCTAGGATTGGAGGCTCTAGGGAAAGGCAGGTATACCAGACAATGCTTCTGTAAAAGTTCAGTAGGTAAATTCCTGGCAAACATGGGAAGAGGGATGGAGGGTAAACAAACTGGAGAGCTGAAGTATTCTTGGGAGTCGTTTCAAATCAACTGTCCTACCTGGCTCTTTTGCATACCAATGTGGAAGGGAGAAGGGTTGTTAGATATCTAACATGAATGAATGGATTTTTTGGCTACTTTTGCAGTCATCTAAAGGCACTTGAACCTGGCTGATGCATTGGCACAATGTCTGCTGAGTGTAGGTTTGCATTCATATAGCAATGCTAATTATCAACAATCCACTAAGTGTTCCTTAAAATTGCAACCTTTTTGTTACAGTAAATTTTCTGAATAACTCACTTGTAGATTAATAGCCTTTTATAGAAGCATTTTTTATTTAAAAAAATACATTTTTTGGTTTTATTTTGCCTTCAGAATCCTAATTCTTCAATTTGATTGTTTTCTCATGGTTATATAAAGGTATACCTCTGCAAAAGAATGAAACCTGTTTTGAGGTTCTGTGTTTATTCAACTGTGATAAGCACAGCTCCTTTATCTTTCTTGATTGACTAAAATTTATGTTCTTTTAATATTACATTTTTATCCTTTGTGTGTTTTAGCAGATTATACATAATATCTGCAAGAGCCATGAGCATCCATGATTATTGCCTATTAACTTATATGGCAATAACATAATCTCCGCAGAGTTGTTTGCTATTTCATTTGCAAATGAAATCTGTTGTGATAGTAACTTTGTCTTTTTTTCATGCTGACAATGATGTTTTCCCTGTTTACCTTTTTTTCTGGTTAGCATTTGGTCTAGTTGTCAGCAGTCTCTTTTAAATCATTTAACTTTTTTTCACTTGCTTGTGAAAATTTTCAAATCTGCTTTGATTGACTTTTTGTGGTGCTTTTTATATTTTTTTTTTTGTTACTCATTTTGCATGGAATCATATATGATGTGGATATTTGGCAATTGAGTTCACAAGGCACTGTCACATAAATAATGTATTTCTAGACTTCTGCACATGCCTATTAACCTGAGTGACCTCAAACTCCTTTCCAAGTTGTAAGAAGTTTCCTTCTGTAGCAATACTTTATACTTTGCACCTGATCCAGTCTTTTTATCCAGTAGCCCATTTTAACCCTTACTCTTTACCTCAACCACTAATCTCTAGTTTGGAACCTTGTCAAATACTTTTGAAAATCTGAGTATATAACATTCACTGAATTCCCCTTATCTCTTACAGCAGCAATATCTTCAAAGAACTCCAACAGGCTAGATAAGCATGACAGTTCCCTGCCAGAGTCCTTGCTAGTTATCCTTAATCAAACTATGCTTCTCCAGGTGTCCTCCCTACTGCAAAGGCCTGCGTGAAATAGTTTAAATTATTTTCTTCATGAAGTACTATCTAGAGTTTGCTCTTAAGCTGTTTCTGACTACTTCAAATTTAAATCTACAGTTTTCCTTGGCTTTAACTAATGCTTTTTTCCTTCTGACTGGCATATACGTTATGCCAATATTTTTTGCTCACATTTTAAATATTGTTATGAATAGATGATTACTGTTTTATTTGTTTCTGGTCTAACCAGATCTGTTACTGTGAGCTGTGGCTGTCACTTGAAGAGAAACTTGCAAAGTAGTTCTGCTGTCTGCTAAGCAGATGAATTGATGCTTTGACAAATTGCAGAGAATCTATTATACTGCCCTAGAAATTGTAGTCAAAATTTGTATTCATTTTTGCTGAGTTTTGTACTACTCCTAAATTTACACCAAATGATGTCATGAATGTTTGAAAAACATTTATCATTTATTTTCTCTTCTTCTTCTTCAATATCTGTTTATAAAATATCAAGACTCCAGTTACCATGATCTTTATCTTTTGTGTCTTATTCCTGCATATAATGTCCTGACAACTAAAATACCCAAGTGTAAAAATCATCCATATATTTCCTTATTTTCAAATAATCATCCTGTGGACTGTTATGTAAATATATATGACTCCACTGGTGTGTATATATATGTAATAAGAAATATGACCATAAATATAACTTAGGGGGGAGGGCTTCTTCTCTTCTCTCTCCTCTCTCCTCTCTCCTCTCCCCTCTCTCCTCTCTCCTCTCTCCTCTCTCCTCTTAAATAAATTATGGTACTGCTAAATGCAAATTCTGAATCTTTTTACAGCATCAGTCTGTAAAAGTTGGTTTTGACTCTGATTGTTTTCTTTCTTCTGGTGTGACATTTTTATTCTCTACCTTCTTGAGGAGTCAGTAAACCACATATTAAACAGTGCTTCTATACAACAAATCAGAAGCACCTTACAGACTCTTCTTCAGCAGTACCTGCCAAGACAACAGAAATGAGTGGCTTAAAAGATTCATTCCCTCCCGAGAGCAGTCTGGGTTACAAGGGGATGTGCGTGATACGTAATATCATTTGCCTGTCCTATTGATGTACTATTCCACCACTGCTGACTGCGTTGGGGTGAGTTTGTCAATACAATTGACTTTAGACATTTTTATTCTCACGGGACTATGTCAGATTAGCCTTTGTTTGTAACTAGCTCGCCTTTTTTGCATGGTTGTTAGTTACAGTTATGTAATTTGTCCAGTACTTCGTTCCCTTCCTTCCTTCTGTCTGTCCTCCCTTCCTTTGTTCTGTATGGTTTCTCTAAAAGTTTTCTGCTTAAGCAGTTGCCAGAGACTTCAGCAGACCAATCACTTGAGCCATTGCAGCTGAAGGAATTATATTGTGGGCTTCTTTCTCTTGTTGTTAAACAACCTGTATAACTTTTATCAAGCCTATAGCTCTGAAGCATTTACTTTTCTGCCATGCCACAGGGACAGAGTCTCCCATGCACAAAAGAGCCACATAAGCTATCTGTCTGAAATGGAATATTTCCTCCTGCTGCCTCCGTGTTCTGAGCTGCTGTGACTGAATCTAGCTACAGCCATTCAATAGTTCTTTTTCCACCTGACATGCTTTATTGTGGCTCTTGATTGAGATAACACTAAGTGCCTCTGCTATCAGGAGAAGCCTGGAAATCAACAAGTGGGGTGCAATTTCTCTTGCTTAACAGTGATGCCTAAATTGCTATTTGCTTTCAGCAGTACTTAGCTGATGATTTGATAGTGGGTATACCTTTTTTTTATGATTCTCTCTCACCACACTTACAGCTAAAAATTTTGCAGACGTACAATAATTGTTCTGACTTTGGAAACTCGTTACTGGGAATGATTTATATTTGCAGCTTTCTGATGGACCTATAAGAAGTGATTTAACAGAAAATTGCCCTGACAATTGAGGCTGGACTGTCTATGACAAAGTTTTTAACAACTTTTAAAGAAAAGAAATAATTCCATATTTTGATGAGGTTGTAAGAATATGGCAATCATCCATTTGAATTGAATGACAACAGAATATTTTAAGTATAATAATTAGGAAAGAATATTGAGGGTGTGAGGAATAAATCTATGAAATTATCTATTCAATTTTCTTGTAATTTTCTCTGTAACTCATGTTTATGACTGTAACTTTTACCATAAGGAAACCATCAATTTCTTGTAGCAGAGCTTTGCCACCTCTTGATCATGTTATTGGTTTACTCTCCTCATACCTCAAACTGGATGCATCAGCTCCTTACCATGTGCCTTAGCTCTGTGCTCTGTTGACTTCAGGTGAAAAAGGTTGGACTGACTCAGAGTTGTCTGCCTGGAGCATGGAGCACAGGCAGTACCTGACAAAGCTGGAAAAGGTTGTCCATAGTATGTCCACAACATTTCCCAATATGTAAGCAAGGGCAGTTCATACATTTCTAGTACTTTGTAGACATATCATGTGACTGAGAAACAGGGCTGAGCACTGAGGGAGTCAACCAGCAGTGCTGTGTGAGCGTATTCTGTCATGGAGAAATATACTTGCTAAACTGTGCTGTGTTTTCTCTGCCATTGTCTTTGGTGGTTATAACTAAAATGTAGTGCTGTAGCCTTAGTGAAGGTTTCTGAACAATCAGCTGTTAAAGATGCTATATAGCATTTAATTCTGAAGGTAGGCTGTCAGACTTCAGAGTCAAGCACCTTCTGTTAAAGTGTACCTGTATCTGAAATCTGTCCAGATTTTGTATAGAGAAATCCTTTATAATAATTACCCAGTTGACAGCTATTTTTAATTCTTGTGAATTAAAGTGAAAGTTGGGTCAATTAAAAGTTTTGCCAATGTCACAAATTCAGGATAATTTCTGAAAATAAAGGTATCGGTCTTTATTTATACCATAAAATGATGCTTAAGGGAAAATTATGTTGCAAGGTTGAGGATTATTTTGGAAGAATTCTGTCTTTAATGTCAACCTCTGTTAACTAGATTGGGCAGAACAGGAGTCCATGGTAGTATCTCTGTCTAAAGTCATGTCTTCAGTGGTCTCACAGCACATGGATATACTGTTAGATTTCTTCTCCTCCTTCCAGCTGGTAAGCATTTTACTCATCATTTTGAAAGCGTTTTCTCTGAAAAGAAAAATGAGGATAGGATGACCTCCAAAGAGGGTTCTTCAGTACATTCACTTTCATAAAGTGTCTGCCTTTCTTAAGCTAGCACTTAAATAGAGGCAAGGTCTGCCTCATGCTGAGAATGCTTATTCCATGAAATCCATAAAACAGTAAATGACTACATTACTTAAAAAGAATTACCCATACAGTATTGTCTGCAAAAATTAAGTTTCTAATTTGATCAATACAGCAGAACATAATTATGTTTTTCTCATCATACACATACACTTTATTTGTGATGTTTTTTACAATATTGTCCTTCTTGTTCCTGCCTGTAGCACTAGTCTGCATCCTTACTGTCTTTGAACTGGTTCACAAATGAAAGTTCCTCCTTCAACCCTTAGACATTTTATTTTCAGTATGGTTATTTTAACTCAGAACAATTTGCCTTTCCAGTTCACTCTGTGGCCCTACACATAGTTATATTTACAAAAGCAAGAGAGCAGCACAGATGTGGAAACAAACATAAGTCAGAGAGAAGAGAGTAACTGCATGAACCATACTGCTGCAGAGAGAAACATCTGTGGACACAGAGCCGAAGTTAAACATTTATGGGGAGATGTGTGGATATACTGTGCACATATCTAGAATCAGTGCAATTTTTCTTTCTTTCATAAAGCACTTGTCATCAATCTTCTACAAGCAGTAAGTGAAAACAGAAACTGTCATCTACACCATGTATTTGGCTTACACCCTGCAGGCAGCAAATATCATCTCAGTTCTCTTAAACACCAAACCTTTCTACCTTGCTTTTTGATAGCCAGAAGATTTGCTTTGTCTGTCATACAGTCCAGCATACAGATGTGTTTGTTAGATTTTTTTTCCTTCATTCATTTTAAGAAACCGAAACAACAATTAACAGTTTTTCTCTCAAAGAATGCCCCTCTCTCATCCCAGCTGTGACTAGTACCTGCTAGGCATAGAAAGACAACTGTAGCTGGATAGCAATTAGGAAAACTACATTCAGGACATAAGGATCTGACTTAATATAATATACAAAACAAAGTACAATAGAGCTACAGAGGAAAATGTCAGTGAAACATATGGTTTGACTCTCCAGTCTTTCAGAGAATAAAAGTTTTGCCTCAAGAATTACAGACTCAGGCTTTCAATCTTCATTGCCTGAGATGAGTGCATGATATTAAGCATTGTGTTCTTCAGCATCTGGATGCAATGAGATGCATTAAGGAGGGTGTCATTCTTGATATTGTGCCATAGCTTTAAATTGCTTATTCTTTTCCAGTTTGCATTACAAATGTGTTTCTTTGCCTAAAGTAACATTAAAATATATATATTCCTTTTCGTTAGAAAACTCTCCATTAGTATGTGTTGCATAAACTTATGCTCCAAATTATGAAATGAGTATGTAACAATCTTCATGGGTTATTGAGAAAATAATAAAGTTTGTCATGTTTGCCAGATAAACACAAAAGGAGAAATTTTACCAAAGGGCTCTTATTTCTGTTCTGAATTCTAACATCCCCAAAGGAATCAGGACCTGATAAATCATAATGGCTATTTTTAGTCTGTTCTGTAACAACCTACTCTGTAGCTTTTAGAAACTTCTGGCTCATAAATTGCCTTGGTGATCCACACTACCTTTTGTGGAGCTGTTAAAATTGAGTTGGTATGTACATTTAAATAGTATAGTAGATTTATTTTCTAATTGTTCATTTCTTTAAATATTTTCTCAGTTTTCAAAAGGCTTCAGTACAAACAAATCAAACGTGAATGTTGAGAAGTGAAGACTGAGATCCTGGCTTTGGACTAATATGAATATTATAACAAATGTAAAGTACAGAAGAAACATAGGTATTGATTGGGATGAAAATGGCAATCCGTGTTTTCCAGCATTCTGTCTCCATAAATGTACAGCGTAAGATGCTGCAGAGACAGATGTAAGAAAGCTTTGATTGGATGAGTTTTGAATAGCTGTTTACACAACAAGATAGGGTATCAAAATACTCCATGGGAGTGTGTTGCTTTATTTCTGAACAAATAAATATTTATTTTATTTTTGTCTGGTCTTGTACAGTACATTGGCATTTTAACTGAGCTGTCTATACAGACTCTTACGAAAAAATAAAATTCAAATGCTTCTGAAATGATTGAAAGCTCTTGAGCTTTCATAAAAATGCTTGGATACCCAATTCTCATTGAAATTGATGAATATTAGCAAATAATTTAAAATTCTGTTCTGCAATGGCTATATTTATGCTGGAAAATTATAGTGGCAAATACACAGGATCATCTGATGGTATTGAACCTGGCTAGCACGAGACAACCTACATGCATGCTGTACATTCACTTACTTTCCAAACCACACTGGCTATGTCTGAAGTGTCTATCTGTAACTGCTTGTCCTTTGTAAAATTCAAGATGCTACCCAGAAACTGTCTGAGAGCCTGATACTTGACCAGGTTAAAACTGCATTAGTGACCATTCTATCAGTTTTACAGAGTAGACTATTTTGTTCCAATGCCTGGGAATGTTCCATGGCACTGTTTATTTTACTAGCACCAGTGTCACAGAATCACAAAATGGTTTGGGTTGGAAGGGACCTTAAAGACCATCTAACTCCAAACCCCCCGCCATGGGCAGGGACACCTTCCACCACACCAGGTTGCTCAAAGCCCCATCCAACCTGGACTTGAACATTGCCAGGGAGGGGGCAGCCACAGCTTCTCTGGGCAACCTGTCCCAGTATCTCACCACCCTCACAGTAAAGGATTTCTCCATAATGTCTAATCTAAATCTTCCTCTTTCAATTTAAAACCATTACCCCTTGTCCTGTCACTACCCTTCCTGATGAAGGGTCCCTCCTCATCTTTCCTGTAGGCCCCCTTTAAGTACTGGTAGGCTGCTATAAGGTCTTGCCGGAGCCTTCTCCAGGCTGAACAACCCCAGCTCTCTCAGCTTGTCCTCATAGGGAAGGTGCTCCAGCCCCCTGATCATCTTCGTGACCATCCTCTGGACATGGTTGAGCAGGTCCATGTCTTTCTTGTGCTGAGGACTCCAGAGCTGAATGCAGTACTCCAAGTGGGGTCTCATCAGAGCAGAATAAAGGAGGAAAATCACCTTCCTTGACCTGCTGGCCATGCTTCTCTTGATGCAGGCCAGGTTGCAATTGGCTTTCTGGGCTGCAAGCACGCATTGCTGGCTCATATTCAGTTTTGCATCTACCAATACCTACAAGTCCTTCTCTGTAGGGCTGCTCTCTATAGCCTAAATTGTCTTAGATTATAAATCTAGCCAGTACACTCAGTGGTTTCATGAAGGTTTCTTTAAGGAGATGGCATTTTCAAAATGTATTTGTAATTTGCCTTGCAATTTCAAATAGAAATCTGGCTAAAATACGCTGCTTTCTGTATAATATGAAAAACAGAACCTATATTGACAAAGTTAAATATGTTATCACAGAGGTGATACCAATGTCACTGGTGGGCTCAGCTTTGGCCAGCAGTGGGTGCTTGGAGCTGTCTGAAACTGACTCTGTCCAAGATGATGGCAACTTCCGGCATCTTTTCACAGAAGCCACTCCTGCGATCCCGCTGCTACCAAAACCTTGCCACATAAACCAAATACATTGTCAGATGTTATAGTATTTTATTGAGGTTGATAAAACAGTTAGAGAAATTCTTTGGGCCCTGAGAAGTTGAATTCATTTCCTGAAGAAAACTTAAGTAAACTCACTACTAAGAAGTCTTGTCCAGAGTGGTTAAGCATACTACCTAGTCTCAATCCAAGCTTAATTTTAACATAAGCAAGAGCATATCTTTTGAAAAGCTGTTGTTTGTAAAGGAAGTTTTGCAAAACCATGGAGTTGATGGATAAGGTAAATGCAGAATCATTACTCACGAAACATTATTGTACTAGAAGGATCTGAAACTAGTAGGAGATCTGTTTGAAACATTTTTTTAAAGGTATGTTTTTAAGCAACAAGCTTAAATGTTGGAATTTGTGGCCACATAAAATTGTAGCGGCAGATATTTTCAATAGATAAAAAAGAGTTTAGACAAATTCAGGGACTATAAATAAATAAAGAAGGGCTAGAAAGTGATGTACCTCCCAAGACCTTTAATCCAATGGCTGGGAATCCATGGGGATTGTCCACTCTGAGGACCTCATAGGGTGGTCAGGTTTATGTGCCTTTCATGAATAGCAGCTCCTATGGTCACTCAGCTAGGTAGACCAGACTACCCATCTGATGCTGTCAGGGCATGTCTAATGCTTTTATGTCTGTCATCAACATTCATTCACTTCTTTTTTCTAATTCAGCATGAAAAACAAGCACAAGATTACCTTCTATGCAAATTCCCTTGTCCTCCATCCACCTACACATATTTCTACCTCCTTCTGAATATTTGAGTAGAATTTGGCTTGGAAATTTCAGGAATGTTTCAAACAGACAACTAGCTACATCATAATTTTCTCTTTTTTTCTTCTTCTTTTTTTTTTTTTTTTTTTTGTTGCTGTTCTTCAATAATTCAAGATATTACACATCGTTGCTTTATTCTGCTCTATTGTTTTATTTCTGGTTCATCTTTTAGGACATAATTTCAGTTCCAACAATGGTGTAGAGACAAAGGGGTACTCAATAAGCATGTGAACTGAACTGGTCTGTGACTGAAATTCCTGCTTTTTGTGTATATCTATGACTGTAGCTACTAAACACAGGAAACTGTGTCTTTCTACAATGACAGTTAATGTTGATGAATGGTTAGAAAAAGGCTTGGATGATGCATGTGATAATGTTACTTTACAGTAATTTACAATGGCACAATAGTCCCATTAACAAGTGATTCACATGAGCTGGAAGCATTTTATTATATTTACAACACAATAGAGCTCTGCTTCTCTTCAAATAACGAAGCTCATTGCAAATCATTATGCTAGGGTTTATGTTTTAAGTTTCTCCCTTATTAAGTTTCTCTTTTCATGGTGGCCCTTTCACATCTTGTCTAATGCAATGAAATTATCTGTTGCTGACAGTGACTGTAAACCACAGCTGTAGCCAACCTGCTGCTGCAATGATTGTAGTGCAAGTGCGGACACGGATCATGTTCAGTGATTTTATTTTTTTTTTTCAGGAAGCCATGGGTAATAGCATTATCAGTGACCTTTATCCTGTTCTGCAGCTGTAGCAGGTTAAGTGCATCTGCGTCTGAAACTCACTCTTCTGTGGAATAAGATACAATATATAAAGCTGATAAGAAAGAAAGAAATTTTGTAGTTTATACACAACTTCAGCAACAAATATCTTCTGATTCCTTCTCTTTTTCCTTCAAATGATTGCTGGGGACTATGACATGTCCTAAAAGTGAGAGATCTGTGAATTAGCCAGTGTTACATTGGGAAGATATTAATTTCATTACAGAGTAGGGGTGTGTACTTTGCCATTAATTCCATGAGGAAATCAAAGGGATCTTGAAGGATAAACACAGAAAGAAAAATTTATTTCAATGCTGTATTATTAGAAGGAGAATAAAAAATTGTGATTCTTGAATAGTGATTTGGACTTACGTTAGTTGCCTAAAAGGATGTAGTTCTTTAGCTACAATAAGCAGTTTAACAATTAATGTGCAGTTAATTGCCAAAACGTCTCAGACATACTAACTCTCTGTTCAGTTTCTCATTATGTCATTGGATTGTTCTTGACCTTGCATAACTCATATTGAGTCATGTGCTCACCTGACCATTGAATTACATGACCCCTGATCAGTCAAAATCAGTCATATCTCTTAGATGTTACTTGCAGGTTTTTGTCTGTTAAACAGATTTAATGCCCTATATTACTCCATAAATGTGACTCTACCAGATAAAAAGTGATGCTTTATTATTAGAAGGCTGATTTTAATTCCTCAGAAAAAGTCTTATCTGAATGTGTGATATTAGCTCTCTCTCAGAGAAACATCTTTCCACAGTTTCAAAGTTATTGAATGAGACTTTATCTGAGATACTGGACTTTGGAAAAAGAGACTGAAATTGTATGTTCATAAAGCTAAAATAAGTGTTTGATCCAGAAATTTCAGTCTGATTTTCTTCCAATATAAAAACTAGCATATAGGAGTGTGTTCAGTTTCAACGCAATAAAGGAAAAAAGGAAAGTAGGAGAAGAAGCATATCTCTTCAAGACAGATACTTTAACCAATATGAACTACTACTTCTTCCCTTTGCATACAAAATGTTACAAATGTTCACTTTACCCACAGCTTAAGCTCATAACTTGAGTTCTTACTCCTTGTGATGAATAACTTGAGTTCAACTTAATGCATAGTTTTGGGCTAGGTAGTGGTTTGACCCATTTTAGTCACTACTATAATGGAGGATATTGACAATAGTCAATTACTTCAGGGAACACGTTTTAATATTTGCTATGATCCTCTGTGAGGCTGTAACTGTGCCGTGATTGTGGTGCACTATCAGGACAAGAATAAATGTTTATGAAGGCTGCCATATTCATGGCAACTGAAATACAACAAGGCAGAGGATGTTGTGGCCCTGCCTGAAAACCAGGATTCAGTCAGTCGACTCTTCGTAACATTTTTTTTCTCATCCTCAAACTTCCTTCACATACTTTTGTGCTCCTTTCTTCTCATCACTTCATTCTAGAACCCTCATCCCTTGAATTTCTCGTTGCCCAGATCCCTAAATACCAAATTCTTGTATACATAACTTTTTATCTTCAGGTGACCCAACTCAGGCCTACAAGCACCATTTCTTTTCTCTTCACATCTTGCAATATGCTATTGGCTTTACTGTTGTCCTACTTACCACTGCATTCAGCAGCACAAAGCTCTGACTCTTGTAAAAAAACCATAGATGTAGGCTGCGATCATTAGAAAAAAACCTTCTTATGCAATGTTTAAAAAAGCAGTGGTGATGGAAAGCCATCACTGATAGTCCGGGTGTTTCTTAAAACAAATATTCATGGCCTTTACATTAGCATATACAATTGGGTTATTAAAGTCTTAGTAACAGTTAGTTTGCATTAAAATCTTAAGCCTGCTGTGCTTAGATGAAAACACAGGTTGATTAACACTTAGTGTTTCTGTCAATATTGCTTGTTAACATCTGTGTATTTTCCTTTTGTTGCATCTTTCTGAAGATGCAGAGGAAAAGATCAGTACCTTATCAGTGAGTGAAACCAGGATTAATTCAGGGCTTTAGCTACTATTATAGCTGCATTCATTTAACCATGCTATTTCACAATAGCCACAACTCTTCCATGACAATTGATCAAATGAAAATCTGTCATTAAGACATCGGTACGTACATAGAGCAAACATGCCTGTGACATACACAGGACTTTACCAAAGTGCTGTGGTTTTAGTTTAAAACAAAATAATAAAAAGATACAATACATGGAAGAATATTTCTTGGTTTTATTTCTTGTAATACCCAAAATTAAAGGTTGAGAAAACCGATGTGTTCCACCAAGAAAGACCGGAAAACCTACACCTCCCTTTCTCAGTAGTTTTAGACAAGAGTTATTTCATTTACTGCAAAGTAATCCCAAACCTTCCTTTTTTTTTTTTTTTTTTTTTTTTTCCCCAAACAAACAACAGATAAAAATTCCAAGTCTGAATTTCTATTTATTTTTCCCATGCCAAATACTTTGATGTGGTTGTTTAAGAGTGCACACCCTAAAGTGGAGACTTGCAATTATGTTTTTAAATCACTTTGAGATCGTTGAGCAAGTAACTGTATATTTGTTCAACCAATCTTCCCAAGTTTATGTAGCATATAACATATGACTTTTAGAAACCTGAGATATACATGCCGTACCTAGTTACAGAAACATGGCTTGTAACCTTGCAAACCAAGAGCAAACCCTCTTTAGGCATGGAAGTAAGGCTTTGAGTTATAAGCTCGGGTCTTGCATCAGACTAGACTGGTATCTATAGCTGATAGCTCTTCATCCTGTCTCATCCACCTGAGGTTACCACCCCTGTAACAAAAAAACCCCATGGAAGATCATGTGTCAAGTGTTTAGCTGGAGCAGTTCACAGCTGGGAATATTAAACTCAGTTGTCATTGCTTATAATTTAATACACTTGACTGTGAAAGGTGGCAGTTTAGGACCTTTCTTGCAATACATGTTGGCTTTAACTGGTGCAACTGAGTTGCCAGTTCCCACTGGGGCTAGTAACATCCTTATCTGTGACAACAGACTCACCAAGACTGTCACCACACCAAAGACAACTATGAAACTGTAGGAATACAGCTGCTGGGACTTGGCAGCAAGGCTGGCCTAGAAGATAAAAGAGATACTTAATAAATTTGAGAATTAATGAAATCTACTGGTGGTATGATGTACCCACTTGCTCAGTAGAGGTTTTCATGCAACACTACATTAGGATGCTTCACTCTTACATTCATTTGAGCACTGTTATAATCTCTTACCTCAAGATTCTGTAAACCTGGGTCAATCATTTAGATGCTGTAACATGTCAGGTGCCACAACAAGGAAAACTATGTATGAAACAATGAATCGGACAGTTCAGTCAGATGCACAGTGGCACAAGATACCCTTGGATGGCTATCTCACATGCCAGCTTGGTAGAAACCATAGTAGTTTTATTTGTGCTAGATCTGATCCTATCAAGTAGGAGGCAGGGAGAACTGGCAATGCTGTGATTCTGGAAGTAAAGTTCATCTTAGGCACAGTTTATGTATTTATCTTCTGTCTTCTAAACATGAAGCATTTGTGCAGAAATTCTCTCAGAGATTTTAAATGCAAAGGTATAATATGTCTGTGTTTCCACGATAGTGAAAAACCCAATCAAACATTGATTTTAGATCTATGCACTGTAAAAGTAATGGTTATTTAGGACTCAACGGTAAGAGAGGCAGATGGAACAGAGACACAGGACTGGATTTACTGAATTGATTTCTTCTCCTAACAAACAGGAGAAACAGCTCCATAGTTAGACAAAGAAGATAGATACCTTAGGGTCTCTCCAGCTCCATTTTGAAGTTCTGTCACAGTGCTCATGGCACTGATACGCCACAATCTTTTGTTGATGTAGCTTAAAACTCCGGCAGCGATAGAGAATTTCCATGTGTTTTCTTGGTTTTCTTGTATGACAGATATGAGAGGTGTTTGCAGACACTGCAGGCAATCCTTTATTGCTCCATGGGAAGAAGGATAGGTCAGCAACTGCAGTAACCTTTATAGAGGCTAGATCTTCTAGAATAGTATTGTACCACAGCTGGAGAATTATGTGGCAGTATGGGGCACCTGCACTGTTTAATTCCAAACTTTGCTTGGGACTGACTCTCATATCAAAACTAACACCATTCCAGTTCTGTAGAGAAGTACAAAAAAAGCACAGTGCTCTTACTGCCCTAAAGGAGCTGACTCACTTCTGGTTTGACAGGATTTGTTAAACTTTGTTACATTCTTTAATCCTCTGTGTTTGCACAAGCATTTAACTCAATCTTTTGTGATACTTCAATATGGATCTTTGAAGTGTACTTCAAGTTTATTTTCAGGGGATGCTTGTTAGTATCCTGTTAGGTCACTGAATTTCTTTTTTTTTTTTTCCCTTGTGTGAACTGACATCACTTCACTTCTTTATCTGAGCACAAAAGAGGGCTAAGAAGGCAATTTGATCACTCAGAATTATTTGGGTTGTATTCTAAATGCAGCCATTTCTCAGTTGGAATTTTCTATTAATAATGATTTACCCTTAAGAATTTTTTACAGATTTAAGCATTTGAAAGGTTTCTGTAGAAATAATACTTTTATTTCTACATAGAAATAATAGACTTTTATTTTCTGGTTAGCAGAGTGACAGAGAGAATGTGGGATCGGATCCTTAGGTGATGTAAACTAGTGGGTATCATAGAATTGTATCATAGAATGGTTTAGGTTGGAAGGGACCTTGAAGATCATCTAGTCCAACCCCCCTGCCATGTTTTGTTGTTTTAAGGGAAACTTAACTTTATTCACAGTTTTCAGGATGTGGAATTTTGGCCAACGGAATTTAAGGAAATCTTACTCAGAAAGTGAATTAATTTTGTCCGCTTATCCAAGAAAGAAAACAAAATCTCTCCAAGCTGCTATTCACCACCTTGCTTTCTTTAGCACATCTTTTTTTTTATTCTGCCTCCAGAAACCCAAGAGGATTTTAGACAATTGTAACTTGATTCTGAAGTTTTTGAGATCTGTTTTGAAATGAAAGTTGGTCTGTTTTGCAAGGGAAGAGTAGTATGTTAGAATATATTTGAAGAGGGGTTTGCTACAGGAAAAGCTTACTGGCCACAGCTGCTCTTCAATTCTTGTTGTGCCTATTTATATTTAACAGCTCTTCTTGTAGCCAAATCATCCTGTAGCTCAATGATGTGCATTTTGGAGTGGACAGTCAGTAGCATTAAGCATAAGGTGATGGGGATAAGAGTGGTGGAGATGGAGTGGTTTAGTGAGAAGGAAAGAGATGAGGAATAGGACAGGAGAGCTTTCCTTATAGCATCCTTTCTTACTGATCCAGTCAGCTCTAACTTGACAGAGATATTTTAGTGATATTTGTGCCTCACTCCTTCCTTCAAAGCTAACACCATGCAAGGCCATTGGGCTCTTTGTCTCTCCCAATCGTTTTCATTTTGCTATCAGATCTGAGTTGAACAGTAGACACAAGTAAGTCAGTAAGTAACTCAGGGCTTTTCAGATGGCTAGATCTACAAATTCCTAGAGGAGGTTTTTAGAGGAAGTTCACTCAATTGCTAGCTGTGTTTTCTTACTCCTTTTGGTCAAATGAATGTAGTTCTAGTTTCAAAGGACTCTATTTTAAAATAACATAAATTAATGTGAATTTTTGTAGTCATTGACACTTCTGAAATAAAAGGCTAGCATGTGCTATGTATTTTAGACTGTACCAGCTTGACGTAATTTAGTATTTTTCAGGAACTGCTGTCACAAAAATACAAGTTTGCTATTTATGTAATCCCTTAGTGAAAGAAAAATCATTCTTAGAATGATTTATGAGCACATGTGTTTCAAAGTGATTACTTTAGGCAGTAGATTTGTGTTTTCACTTAAGTCTGCATTAGAAATGCAAAGGACAGCATGGATTGACAGAAATTTTTATCTCATTTCCTTCATAAAAAAGAAATACTTTGTATTAAAAAATTGTATGTAATTTTGGAAAAGTCAGTTTAGAAATTTAATGGGAAATTTCATTGTTTGTCATTATAGAGAACTTCTTCTGGATAGAGAAAATTTTTTCCATTTTCCTCCTTTACGTGCTAGCTTAATTATGATCAGGCAGTGATGGGGAAACATACAATTCTTAGCTGATACAGAAGAGCTAGCATAAACCATCAGATGGAAATGTATTCACATTTAAAAAAATCACTTTTCGTGATTTGGCGTAGTTAGTTTATACTCGTGGTGGTCTTGACGTCTTAGTATAGCGGCAAAGACATAGTATATCGTTCCTCAAAGGACTGACAGAGGTGCCCAAATTAGGAGTGAGACTACCCCAGAACTTTTGAGAGATCATTGGGAAATAAATGGTCCTTTTATGGGGGAGCTTAAGTCCACGCATATTTCTAATAACCATGTCCAAAGGTATTGTAGTATAATGTCTCTAAATGCTTTTTAACCTAAGCTGTTTGGTTAGGTGGCATAAAACTGGCCTGCAGAACTTTATCATTTTAGTGTACAGGAAAAGCAGGCAATTCATGGTAAACAAATACCCAGATAGTGTTGGCTGAGGGAGGGAACCCCTATAACTCTGTAAATGAGAATAGCCAACTCAACTGCAAATAGATGTAACTTATTTTCAGCTTTAGTGAGAGGACATATTTATTTGTTTTTGTTCCCCCCTGAACTGGCAATGAGCAATGCAGGAAGATGAACACAGCTTTTGCATAAGCTAATCAAGAAATCACTCCTTGAGTCTCTCATTTAAATTGCATGAAAACTGGAGTGAGAAAGCACTGGAGGAAGAGGAGGTAGAAAACTTCAGCTGAAAATGAGCCCAATTTATAAGCAAGATAAATTAAATACTACAGTTGTATGCCCAAACACAAAACAGTGAAATAGTTAAGGTAATTGTATTTGTATAAACCTGGGTTTTTGCTACCTGTACCCCTACATCTAAGTAGGATAAAAGTTGAGATTGTGATTGTGTGAACTGTAAAAGGAGGAACTCTTCCTTCTCCTCAGGATACAGAGAATAATGTGGAAAATGGTTGTACTACCTGCTTTTTCAGTTTCTTCTGTTGGAAAACTGACTGGAATGGGTGAGCCCTGAGGAATTTTTCACTGAATCTGGAATTTTCCTGCAAAAGGTTGTTTTGAGTATTTTAAAAATTAATCACTTTACATCTAAAAAGTTCCTTACCAGTTGGAATATGTTGGTACTGCAATAGATCAAGAGTGGGTCTGAACATATAGTCACAGGAGTTTGTTTCCTGTGGAGAATCCCTCCCCATTTAAACTATATATGAATACAGCTGTTGCAGGTTCTGTCTAGAGTACCTGCAAAGCCAAAAGAAAGCGCTGCTGTAACTGGCTGGATTCTTCAGTTTGTCTGTAATTTTGTACAGAAAATAGAGTCCGTCCTTGAGGTGTGGGTTGTCAGGTACTGCTAATTCTTGCTGTCCCTGTTCACCTTCCCGGGGCTTCCCCCACCATGCCCAGGGTCCCATTTCAGCCCCTTGTAGCCATCAATCCCTGCCCCAGCAATGCCACATCAGGCTGGTCTCCAGCTCCCCACAGCCCTGCCCTGCTGTCCCCATGGAGATGCCCAATGCCTGTGGCTGGGGCTGCCAATGATGCCCCCCAGCTGCCCCGCTCCTGGCTGGGGCACTGGGACGAGCCCTGTCTGCTGTGTTGTGCCTTGAGGGACCAGGGGAGCCTCTGGCTCCTGCCGCACCTGACACAGGTCATTCAGGATGAGTCTGATTTTAAGCGAGAGCAGACAACACTCCAGAACAGAAGGAGAGAAAATGCTGCTGCGTCTTGTTTGGAATAGGCTGCCTCAAATTCATTACGAATGTGGGAGATGGATAGAAAAGTGCAGCAAACTGTTAGTAACATTAACGTAGCACAGTAATTGCATGAATGTTCTACAGACTTATTTATTGAAAAATTAGTGACTATCAAGCAAACTGTTAGTGAAGTAAAAAAAAATACACTGTTTTTTCCCTCCTGTGTTGATCTATCACCGCTTGGTGCAGGTGATTATAACAGAAATGATTCAACCATTCCTTTTTTTTTTTTACACTGTAGCTTTAGACTAATGATTTTACCAGTGGCGATTTGACCGATATGGTAGGTGAAAAATGTAGATGTTCTGCATCAAGCATTATTGGCTTGTCTTGTACAGCTTATACAAAAATAATTCTACATCTGTTGGCATGGTATTTTCTGATGTGAATGGATAAGATCACCAAGCAGGTGACAGTACTAGGTAAACCTGCTATGCAGGTTGCTGCTATGGAGTGCTGCTACACAGCACTGGTATGTTTATGCTAGGTTTCTCTAACAATGTCAATACAATAAGTGCATATATATAAAATATAAGAATTTTCACTTTATACAAATTTTGGTGAGTGAGAGGAACTGGTATCTGAATGTGTAACATTACAGACTGTGTCTGATGAGTTTGGCCTTGAAATCTCTTGAGATAGATTTTTCTCATGAGACAATGTTTGAAGCATTTTATATGGCAAAAATGCATGAATGCATGCATATAATATGGATTCAAGTGGGAAGGTGTGGGAAAAATAGTGAAATCAAGAAATAAATTGAACTGAGCTTTTTCAGAGCTGATTGTCTCGATGTTTGTTTGGGATCTTATACTACTCAGTGTCTTACATACTGCAGATTAGTGCATTGTTTGTACAGCTCGCTTTGGCTTCCAGTCAATGTTTAGGTTTTTCGGTTGCTTGTTATTGCTTGTTCCAGAGCTAGGGAACTGTAGCAGCTCTACTAGTGCCACCTAGCCAACTGAGTCCTGGAGCACCAAGCAGAACTATTCTGTCTGTTACCATCAGTTTAAAGGATTTCTTTTTTATTTACACAAAGATTTTTTTGGTAACTTTTTTTTAACGCTGTTTAGCACTTGTGCCCATGCATAGAAACTGATTCTTTAGTAGTATTTGTACAGTGATATGAATATTTTTAAGGATAATTTCTGCTGAATATAAGTACCCTAAATCTTTTAGATTTGAAAATTTTTAAGTTAAATTATAGCCAAAATGTGTTTTTAAAACATAAGTTGATGTTGAACTATGTGTTACTATGATAAACTCTGGCAATGTGCACAGTCAGTTGAACATTTCATCAAAATAATTTCTTTGATTGTTTTAGTAATATTTATATCCTTTGACAGAAGAATAGGTCAAAATTAAGATCAATATTTTCTCTGTTGCTGTTTAAATTTAAAACTCGACACATTCAATTTTATTATGTTGTAGCCTGCCTTAACCAAACCAAACCAAAAAATTAAGATTGTGTAAAGCGTTTGATGAAAATCTCTTCCTTTGTACAGGTGTCACATCCTATCAGAATTGTAGCACTGCAATTAAATTCTTATTACACTAGCACATTTTTAGTCTTATACTGGTACAATAATTACATCCTATTTTACACACAGGTTTGAATAGATGTTTATACCTTTATGATAGTAATCCTTCTATTGGAGTTGAAAACTGTCCTTTATTGTCATTAATGAACAATCCTTAAATAATTTGTTCTTAATTGACAGAGTCAAATTTCTGCTTATCAGGTTCAATTTCACACTATGCTTTGTATGTGCTTTAGCAAAATTACGGGTAAGCATTACAAGGAATCTATAAGTAAAGTTGTAAGAAGGGTCACTCACCAGATGTTCACATATACTGACAATTGTAAAACAGATTGAATTATTACATATGTGTAGCAGGACAGAAAACAAAACTCCCTTGAAAAATCTTCAGTCATTTATATGTCAGATGGCATAAAAGGAGGTAGTGCTTTGTAATATCTGGAACAGGCTTTGAAGGTCAAACCTCCAGGTGGGGAGGAGAAATTAATTTTGTGCTACAGTTCCTGTGTAAAGCAGTTGTGATGAGAGTGAGTCACCTCAGTCGTACTTGAGCTCAATGTGAGGAGCTAAAGGACAAGAGTTATGCTCAAGGTGATTCAGCAGAGAGAGTCAGGGGACTTCTGGGGAGAAAAGAAGGGCCTCTTCTACTCTCCACTTCATCTTTTGCTTTTTTTTAAATTCTATTTTAAATTTAGTTACTGACAAAATGTCTCCCGTTGCCCTCACCTCTTCCTTCTACTTTGTGCTCCCTTGTCCCCATTGACTGAACAATAACAGCTCTGCACAGTTGCATTATTTGGGAGTTGTTCATGCTCCGCCAGACCCTGTTCATGACAAGAAGTATGTATGTAAAAGATAACTGGAAGTGCAGCATAGCCAGAAAGCACATGGCTGGCAGACCTGGAGCTGAAGGTAAATTCAATTATTCATTTTTAATTTGGGAAATATTTAGTTTATCCATTTCAGTTCAATGGTGAATAAAGAATTCAACAAAGGAAACTTGAAGGAAATGGATTTAAGGCATAAAATTAATATTTAAATATGAGGCTATGAGGACAAATCAATAGACATGCACTACACATATGCCTCTCTCTCCTTTTCTTTAAGCACGTCATGAAATGTTTTCTAACCAAACAAACAAGAGACTGGAAGGGAAGTGGTGCCTTTCCACTGAAAACCAGTCTGTTTTTAAATTTAGGATTAGTTAAGCAAATTAATAAACCTCTGTCAGTATTGCAACTTCAGAAAGAATGCATAGAGAAGCCTTTTGCCTCTTACTACTGCATGTAACTGTCTCAGATCCATAGACATCTACTTTTGTGGGGTAAGAGAAACACGTCCCAAAAAGGCTAATAATTTACATTTTTCAGTTAGATACTTGAAACTGAGCAAGGTGAAGTTGGGGGGTGAGGGATGAGAAGGCTGTGCATATAACACAGCACCAATGGCCATGTTATCCATTGCTGCATCTGAGCTAGTTGGATCATCAGATAATAAAATATTTGAAGCCATTAGTATTATGTCCATGCTATGACTACATTAAGATGGGTTAAGAACAAGGGGAAATATTTTGTATTTTTATTTTTTTAGGAAATAAGTTCCCAGGCTGTGGTATAAATACCATTAACCCTGTGAACTAGTACTACATGAACTACTACTTGTGGTAACACATGAACTTTTCTGAAATGTGTGGTGAGGTTCTTCATTTAGTCAATTACCAGTCCAAGTAACTGTCTGAATGTAGCTTGGGTGGGCTTCTTTGTACAGGCAGTTGCAGCTGACCTGTTGGTAACTACTGGGGCTGGCAAGAGAGAGGGTACTTGCTAAGGTTGCGAGGGATGGGGACTGGTGTTTTACTCTGGGAGTTTGGTGACAGAAAGGTGAAGGTTTAAAATTGGAGTACTAGTTTGGCAAGCAGGAGGGAAGGAGAGGATGACAAGCCTGATCGTTGAGCCTGACATGAGACCAGGATGCAAGCTGTTGAGGTATTGCCAATGGTGGCAACTGCTTGTTTTCACCGAAGGGAGGATGTGTGTTCTGTCACAGGGTATTTATGATTTCTCTGAGCATCATAAATACTATACTTACATTTTCACCTTTTAACAAAACATTTGTAATTTATGTTTGAAAAACACGTTTTTTAATTATTTTGCTTTGCTTGACTTTTTTCACCTTCAGAAACGTAACAGTCAAAGTTGCTTGGAAAAGGCATGAAGAAAGTCAGTTGTCAAATACGATTTTAAGTAATTCACCATTTACCTTTCAAATGCAAAATTCAGCTTGCAGGGTGCTAATTTTTTTGTGATTCATTTATGATCTAGGACAGTCATCTCAAAGATAACATTTACGAGATTGTTACATTGGCATCCTTCTTGTAATAAACATTTGTAAATCAATTGAAATTTGGTAGATGAGTGGTGCTCCAAAATATTAAAACTGTTTACTGTGGGATGTTACACAAGCATCCTTTTAGCCTCAGCAGAATGAAGTAAAAGCAAAGTTCTTGTCAAACAGATGCATTAGTTTTCTTAATTCCACTCTTTCTGCAGAAGGGAAGAGACAAAATAGGGTGTTTCAGAAGCAACTGCTTTTTTTCCCATCCATTTACAAATTGTGGGCTTTCAACAACATTGAAACATGAGCCACAAAACTGTAGTGCTATTTCCAGAACCCAACCGACAGTGTAACTGATTCTACAAACACCAAGATCCATGCTACACAAGTTTTAGCTTAATCTCTTTGTACCTAATTGATTATCTACATGTACTTCTGCATGTAAAACATCGGATATAAATCTTTCTGCCAAAAATTGTATCAAACATATTATTCAACTGAAAATTATTTTTGACAAAAATATGAATAGATTACAAATTTCTATGAAGCTTGTTAATTCTGCATAAGTTCTTAAGAAATGTGTCTCTTTGCCTTGGAACAAATGTTAGAAAGTAAGCACTTCTTATAAGGAAATGCAGTAAGTGGAACTTACGACAAATGATTTGTATGTTGCAACCTGAACTGTATTTTCTGTGATGCACACAGCCCTAGACTCCTGTAATACAGTTCCTTTCATAGCAGAAGTTATCTTAAATTAGTAACAAGATAAGTTGTTCGAAGTTGTGGTGGTGAGAGGAGAATAAACTGAGGACTGCTGAAATTCTGGAGCAATGTTTCCAAGTTGAAATATTTCTGATCGTAATTTCAATTTGGTCAGACAAAAAAATGAAATTTTGGTTGGGATCCATATAGTTGAACAATGCTGTTATAAATGTGTTCTGCAACTACATCGATGTATTCCAGTCTGTCATACAAATAAATACGAAAAAAATAAATAAGCTCTGAAGCAGAAGACCAATTTCTGTAGGGAGCAGCTAGTGATGTATAATACATGTGATGGCTTATTAGGAAAAATCTCTTCCTCAGATCTGGCAGGTGGAAAGCTGAAGAGATATGCATTTGTTTGCATTGTAGACAATATCAAGAACAGTTAAACCCATAATGAAGTCATGATGGACCTGACAAAAAAAGAACAGGATTAATTCTTTTATTGTGCCTAATGCACCTTTGAGACTGTCGGTGGTTTGAGCCCACCCAGCCGGCAACAAAGCACCATGGAGTCGCTTGCTCACGCCTACCACGTCCCCTGAGGGATGAGGAGGAGAAAATACAACCAAAAGGCTTGAGGGTCGAGACACAGGACAGAGAGGGCTCACCCACCAGTTATGGTCACGGGCAAAAGACAGATTCAACCTGGGGATAACAACGCACATTTGATACAAAACAACCACCACCATCAAGGAGAATGAGAGATACAACCAGGTCTTAAATACAACACACCTTCCCCCCCCATCCTCCCGGCCTTCCCGGGCTCAGCTCTGCCACCTCTTCCCCCCTAGCAGCGCAGGGGGCAGGGAATGGGGGTCACAGTCCCTCCGGCACAAGGTGTCTCCGCTGCTCCTTCCCCCGCAGGGAGAGGGGCCCTCGCAGCCCTCCCCTGCCCCACCGCGGGGTCCCTCTCCCGGCAGACATTCCTCCTCCAACCGCCCCAACGCGAGTCCTTCCCGCGGGGCCGCAGCTCCCCAGAACCCCCCGGCGCGGGTCCCTCCCGGGGCTGCCGCCCTCCCACCGACGGGCGGCTCCAGCGCGGTCAGTCGCGCTCTGCTCCGGGCCCGGGCCCTGCCCCTCCGGCCCGGGGCCCTCCGCGGGCTGCAGGGCGACCTCTGGGCCGCCGCGGGGCTCCCGGGGCTGCAGGGGCTCAGCCGCCACCCCACCGCTATGGGCCGCAGGGGAACCCCCGCACCGGCACAGCTCCCCCTCTCCTGCCTCACTGATCGGGGCGTCCGCAGGGCTGGCTCTCACATCCCCCTCCAGTCCTCCGCTCCCAAACGAAGAATCACAAACAAAGAACCTGCCTGACAGGTTTTTTCCCCCTCTTAAATGCAGTTATTCTCAGAGGCGCTGATGGGCCTGGTCTTGGTTAGAGGTGAGTCTGAATTTGAGCCGGGGGGTGGGGGTGGCTTCTAGAAGCCTCATACAGGAGCCACCTCTGTAGCCTCCTCCCCTGCTACCAAAACCCTGCCAGACACAAACCCAACACAGAGACTTGCTGTAAAAATTCATTGTTCATTAGAGCACTTTGACATCGTCATATGAAAAAAGTTTGAGAAGTATTAGTGACTGGTTTTGCTTATAAAAATACATTATAGTCTACTATATCTTTTTCAGTGAAATAATGTAATAGTAGATTTTATTTTTATTATGTTTCTGTTATATTGTAATTATTTTTTATAATTATATATGATGTTTATTACCTCAACAAAGGGCTTTATAATTAATTACCATTGCTATTGCCACAGATTATAAAATACCAGTATAAGAGTCATGCTGAAAGAGAATTTGTGCTAAAAGTTGACTGAAACACTTATCATTCAATACGCAAGAATGATCAGCACAGAGGGAAAACACTTGATATATTGTCTGAAGCCTATTTATATGTTAAGTTATAAACATTCTTTCATGTTAAAACTCAGGAAGCTAAAGTATCAAATAGTCTCTCTTCTGATTGGAATACACTCTTTTAAATGGATACGCTCTAGAACACTTTAGCACAAACTTACCTATTAAGTGAGCAGAAGCACTGATATTCAGAAATGTGACCATAATTTCTTTGAAAGTAGTGGTGGAATACAGCAGCACTCACTGGGAATAAGAATACCAGGGAAATTGGTGTGAGAATTATAATGTAAAAGTCTACTACTCCTCTGAATGCTAGCATTTTTAGACTTGGTGGTAAACAACTTGGAGATACTGAAAGACCCTGCTTTTGTCAGGCAGGATTTTTTGGTTTAAGTGTTTCCGTGAATTCAGTTTTTGGTTTCCAGCATGAGGATGTCCATATATGTAGAACAGCAATGTTCCTTCCAACCCCTAACATTCTGTGATTCTGTGATTCTTAGCTCTTGCAGTTCTTCCAGACTTCTCTGTAAAAACAGTTTCCTACCACTGTGTCTTCATCCTGTTCTTCACAATTTCTATCTGTCTCCTGACCCTTTCACTCCGCTCATATAGAATCATAGAATCATTAGGTTGGAATAGACCTCTGAGATCATCAAGTCCAACCGTTGACCTAATACCACCATGCCCACTAAACCATGTCTACAAGTGCTACATCTACACCTTCTTTGAACGCTTTCAAGGATGGTGACTCCACCACTTCCCTGGGCATCCTGTTCCAATGTTCAACTACCATTTCAGTAAAGAAATTTTTCCTAATGTCCAGTCTAAACCTCCCCTGGCACAACTTGAGGCCATTTCCTCTCATCCTGTCACTTGTTACTTGGGAGAAGAAACTGACCTCCGCCTCACCACAACCTCCTTTCAGGTAGTTGTAGAGAGCAATAAGGTCTCCCCTCAGCCTTCTCTTCTCCAGGCTAAACAACCCCAGTTCCCTCAGCTGCTGCTCATAAGACCTGTTCTCCAGACCCTTCACCAGCTTTGTTGCCCTTCTCTGGACATGCTCCAGCACCTCCATGTCCTTCTTGCAGTGAAGGGCCCAAAACTGCACACAGAATTTGAGGTGTGGCCTCATCAGTGCAGAGTACAGGAGCATGATCACTTCCCTACTCCTGCTGGCCACGCTATTTCTGATACAGGCCAGGATGCTGTTGGCCTTCTTGGCCACCTGGGCACACTGCTGGCTCGTATTCATCCAGCTGTTGACCAGCACCCCCAGCTCCTTTTTTGCTGGGCAGCTTTCCAGCCACTCATCCCCAAGCCTGTAGCTCTGCATGGGGTTGTTGTGACCCAAGTGCAGGACCCGGCACTTGGCCTTGTTGAACCTCATACAATTGGCCTCAGCCCATCGATCCAGCCTGTGCAGATCCCACTGCAGAGCCTTCCTACCCTCGAGCAAATCGACACTCCCACCCAATTTAGTGTCATCTGCAAACTTACTGAGGAAGCACTCGATCACCTCATCCAGATGGTCAATAAAGATGTCACACAAGACTGGTCCCAATACTGAGCACTGGGGGGCACCACTTGTGACCAGCTGCCAGCTGGATTTAACTCCATTCACCACGACTCTCTGAGCTCAGCCACCCAGCCAGTTTCTAACCCAGTTTAGTGTACACCTGTCTAGGCCATGAGCTGCCAGCTTTCTTAGGAGAATGCTGTGGGAGACTGTGTCAAAGGCTTTACTAAAGTCCAAGTAGTTGACATTCACAGCCTTCCCTTCATCGACTAGGCGGGTCACCTGGTCATAGAAGATGATCAGCTTTGTTGAGCAGGACCTGCCCTTCATGAACCCATGCTGGCTGGGCCTGACTTCTTGGTTGCCCTGCACATGCCATGTGAGTGCCCTCAAGATGAACCACTCCATAATCTTCCCTGGTACTGAGGTCAGGCTGGTGGGCCTGTAGTTCCCCAGATCCTCCTTCTGGCCCTTCTTGTAGATAGGTGTCTTGTAGGTATCTGATATGAGCAACAATCTAGGATTCCTCTATAATGAAATTAAAATGATGGGTATCCTCAGAGCTCAATTCATCCCATCTGCCTAAAATGTTTGGTTTAAAATGCGTTGGTATTAATAACTAGTTTGGACACACAAAGTTGGGAAAGGTCCATCCCACCTCTTTGTGAAATATTTTCACAATTGAACGATATTTATTACTGTATAATATTAAGAGCAGCTACTGCATAATTTTATAAGTGAAAGAAAACAGACTGATTTTTCATTTTCACTAAATAGTCAAAATAAAGATTAAATATACCTTTTAATTCCAAAATACTATTTTAAGATCTGAAAAGACTAAAACTGTAGTTACTGGGGAGATTGACTGATTTCACAATGATGCATTTGAAAATATAACTGTATCAAGTATCTAATATAGATTTTACTGTAATTATTATTAATTATAATTAACTTTTGTCAGGTAAATGTAGATAATTGTTTAAACCCTTCTTTTTCTATGATAACCTGTAAATTAATATAATCAATCACATCATTATGTTTGTCACCATCACAGCCTGTATCTTTGTTTATAACGAATCGTGGGAGTGTACCTATTAAAATTAATGAATAATTTCATCTAGAACTGGATTGACTATCAAAGTTCACCTAGATCTATGTACTTAAATCATATAATTATTTTGGCCCTTGTTATCTTCCCCTTACATCTACAAGAGTTTCACTTAATTTTCATCAGTCCTCCACCTATCACATTGTTTCTCTTTCCTTTGGTTAAGTTGTCAGTCAAAATTACTCAAGTCTCTTAGAATCATAGAATATTTTTGTTGGAAGGAACCTTTAAAGGTCACCTAGTCCACCACCCCTGCAATAAGCAGAGACATCTTCCACCAGATCAGGTTGCTTAGAGCCCCTTTGTGCTGATAATGCTTCCATTTCCGTAAAGAATGAGGGAATGTGTCTGAAAACTACTTAAAGTTTATGACATATACAAATCAGTCTGAAAGAAGAGAATATGCAAAGTCTGATGATTAGGAATTAATAATACATTATTCTTGTAGTGAAAGGTAGCATTGCTTTGTTTATGAACATAACTGGGAAACAAAATCAGCAAATAACTGTGTTTGAGTTAATGTTTAAAAACTGGGCATCTCAAATGAACATATAACTAAGGTTTAATCTCACTACCTGTGGTGTAAATAGACTAGAGCTCATTCTTCCTGATAGGCACTTTTTATTTCTGATGAATCTCCAATTTGCTTTACCAATTTCTCTCCGTGGCAGGAAGCGTCACATAAGTGTGCTGAAGCCAGCTCACCTCTCTGTTAACAACCTGGTGACTTTTGCAAGTATTTAGCAAGCTTCAACAGGAATTTTGCCTCATTAAATATTGCTGGGTGAGTCTTTTTGAGTTTGCTTTTTTCCCCCTTCTTTTGGATTAATGGAAAATTATTTACAACCATAAAATGAAAAATTTTAAGTTTAAATGCTGTGGGTTTGTGTTTTACTCTTCTTTTTGAAATTGGTTTTGTTTGCATCAGGGTTGTAGAGCTGACAAAAGATCTAATGCTCTTGAGCCATTATGAAATCTTCAGGGATCTCAAGGATCACCCTGTGCTTCCCTACTTTGGAACAACTTTAACAATGGAATTACACAAGAAAGCACCCCAGAAGGGTGTGACGTTTCTTTTGAGTTAATACCTATAGTCTGAGTGCCATGCACACTTCATAGTCATGAGGATTCCCAAATGTTCAGAGGAAAGCATTGCTGTCAAGCTTATGCATGGGCACGGTTGCTTTCACTGAGTGGAAAAACAAACCAAGCAACAATAGGTGGTAAGGAAACTATGATTTTTAATGTCTTTTAATCACTTGCGCTGAGTTTTAGAAACTGCTAAAGTTGGTTGCCAGTAATGGATAAAACCTCATAATTTACTCACAACAGCATGATGCCATATATTAGCTTCATGGGAATAGAGGAGAAGTCTTGTTTGGTAAGATTATAACTTCCAAACTCTAGTAAACTTTTTTCCAGACCTTCATGCCAACCATCTGTTAAAGCATCTCTGTAGAACTAGCCATCTGTTAAGTACTAAATCTTCTCTAGTGCTGTGCTTGTGTATATTTTTTTCAAGAATATGTAAGTTTTCTGTTTCAGCTGGTATTGTACCAACAAATATGAATAAGCATATTATTCTTACCATGAAAACTCTTGCAGTATGCATACTGCAGCTGGGTAACTTTTAATACGTCAGACACCATTCATAGGCAAACGTCACATCAGAACATTAGCGCTTTATCCATTATCTAATTCAAAATATAAACTCTATTTCTATTATCTTGTGGCTACATAACTCAAGACTAATAAATAGATAATAGCCTTTTCCTACATTCTGCTCACATTAATGGTGTTAGAGCTAATTTAATGATGTTTAGTTCTCTTGCACTTGTTGCGCATAGAGAACTTGGAAACTAAAATAAAATTGACTTATGCAACAAACTGGAAAAAAAATGTCATGTGCATTAAAAAAAAATACTGCTATATAGTCTCATTTGTGCCATTGGCAAATATACTGCATTGTCTGTATTGAACTTATTAAGGGTTTTGCAGTTGATGGTGCTATAATGAAACTAGTTTATTGACGTGCTAGCTGGATGAATGCAGAATTTTTCGTTGTTGATTTTTAAGTCATAGAGTTTTATGGTAACTTCAAATATAATTACACTTTGTAATTACCAAGAAAAATAATTATTCTGTGCTGTATAAAATTACTGAAAAATTATCAGTTTAGTCAGATTTTTTTTGGTAGCATAATAACGCTACACTTGTAAAGCAGATTATTTTCTAAAACCACTAACAGTAAGCAAAGCACAGTAAATGTAAGAAGCAAGGCTAATTTCAGTCAAGTGAGCTTTTGACATGATAAAAAAATACTATAGAAAGTGAAAATTTCAACAATTTTATTTTAGAAATAATAATAAGCATTTTACAGCATTTGTTTCATTCAAAGGACAAATTAATGTCATAACTGGTAGTATGTTCTCATATAATATAAAGCAAGCATGACTTAAAAAAAAATTCTAGTGATTACATCTCAGAGAAATAAATAGTCCAAACCTTACAAGTCTTCTATGAGGTCCTGATCTATAAAAGTGTTTAAGTATCTGCTTAGTGCTAAGCATGTACTTAAAGGCTTTGTTTTTCTGTACTGGATTGAATAATTTGTACTACTTGCATTTTAAAATGGCTTTTGAATAATTCCATTGTTTATATAGACTTATTTAAGGTACTGTTATAAAGATGACATGTTGTAATGGGTTTGTGTGGCAAGGTTTTGGTAGTGGGGGCGGTTACAGAGGTGGCTTCTGTGAGAAGCTGCTAGAAGTTTTCACTGTGTCCAACACAGCCAATGCCAGCCAGCTCTAAGACAGTCACACCGCTGGACAAGGCCGAGCCAATCAGCGATGGTGGTAGCGCCTCTTTGAGACAGCGTGTTTAAGAAAGGGAAAACAGTTACTGTGCAGAAGGAATTGCAGCGAGTGAGAGGAGTGAGAATATGTGACAGAAACATTTCTGCAGGCACCAAGGTCAGTGAAGAAGGAGGGGAAGGAGGTGCTCCAGGCACTGGAGCAGCAATTCCCCTGCAGCCTGTGGTGAAGACCATGGTGAAGCAGGCTGTCCCCCTGCAGCCCATGGGCGGTGGAGCAGATATCTGCCTACACCCCGTGGAGGACCTCGCACCGGAGTGGGTGGATGCCTATGTGACCCCGTAGGAGGCCTGCACTGGGGCTCCTGGCAGGTCCTGTAGACCCATGGAGAGAGAGAAGCCCACGCTGGAGCAGGTTTGCTGCTAGTGACCCCATGGCGGGGGCCCACACTGGAGCAGTTGATTCCTGAAGCACTGCACCCCATGGAGGAGACCCACACTGGGGCAGTTTGTGAAGAACTGTAGCCTGAGGGAAGGACTCATGCTGGAGAAGTCATGGAGGACTGTTTCCCATGAGAGGGACCCTACATTGGAGCAGAGGAAGTGTGTGAGGAGTCCTCTCCCTGAGGAGGAAGGAGCGTCAGAAAACAACATAGTGATGAACTGAACACAACCCCCATTCCCTCTGCTCAGAGGGGAGGAGGGAGAGAAATCGGGAACAAAGTTAAGCCCAGGAAAGAAGGGAGGGGTGGGGGGAAGGTGTTTTAAGCTTTGGTTTTATTACTCATTACTCCTCTCTGAGTTTATTAGTAATAAATCACATTTTTTTCCCCAAGTTAAGTCTGTTTTGCCCGTGATGGTAAACGCTGAGTGATCTCCCTGTCCTTATTTCGACCCACGAGCCTGTTGTTATAGTTCCTTTCCCCATCTGGTTGAGGAGGGAGAGTGATAGAGCAGCTTTGGTGGCCTCTTAGTGTCCAGCCAGTGTCAACCCATATTAATTAACTTCATCAACAGGTTCCCTTTAATAGCGAAGAGGCAGAATCTGACGGTGGGCTTGGAGGAACCTCTATTGCCTACACAGTGAACCAAAGCCAGACTGAGTGTCCTAATTTAGGCACATAAACTGGATACTCAGAATGGTTGACAATTCTTTGTCACCAGGACATTTGTATTAAACTCATGGTGCTGAATTCTTTCAGCAAATGTTAAACTACTCTCAGATATTTTCTCAATTTGAGGACCAGGGCTGCTGCATATGTGCATGGCACTCAGGCTGCTCATCAGTTATATGAGATGGCATCTTCCTCACCTAGTGATGATTCCTAGAAAAATCCTGTCTTTGCAGAGGGATAGAGATGGGTTCTCACTCTTTCTGCTTTTAGAAGAAAGCAGATTTTATTTTATGGACTTTAAGATAACCATGTTCTTACCCCACACATGCCCCACTGGCTGTTCTGCTGCCTCCCCCTGTCACAAGCTTTTAAAATTTTTCGGTTGTTCTGATAGCTGTTTTCACAGTTACCGCAAATGTAGTATGTGGGTCTCATTTATGACTGTGCAGAAACTTTAGGTAATGGATATATCACTTCCCATTTAGTAACACTTCTCTCATTTGTATTTGCAACTCTGTTTTGAAGTACCACTCTGTAGGAACCCTCACTCTATATACTTCTGGTTCTGACTGAATTAGCATCTTATTCTGTACTCACAAAAGTAATATGAATTTTGCCATTGATTGCAAACCTCTGGCAGTTCACAAGCACAATTCTGATGGTCAAGGTAACCTGAGACACAATAACAGAGATTTAAATAGTGAGATTATAGGCAAGACTTTCTCAGGAATGTTTAACTTGAATTTGATTACTGTGTTCTATAGTAGGGAGAATTCATGACACATTAAGTTCTTAGTCTTCAGTCTGGGTAATTGGAATATGAGTGTACGGAGTTTTGCAATTGCATCTATGGACAATTATTTTAGAATTTAATATATTTTTAATTTTTTTTTTTTTACAGGTAGTCTAGTGTGCCTACTGTAGTCATTCTGTTCTGCTTTACATTCTTAATGATTTTTTATTAGATCAAATGCTAGTCTATAGTATTTATTTCTCTTAGTCATTCTTAATGTTAGAAGGAGAAGCAACAGCCTAGTAGAAGATAGTACATATATCTACACATCTTTCCTCATATTGCTCATATCATCAAAAGTATGACAATGCTGTTATTTCTGCTTTAGATCACATGTGAATATTGTGAATATTCTGGTTCCTGTAGAGAAGCAAAAGGTCAGATGGTTAATGAAATGCAACAATATAAAACGTTATAGTCTGTTCCTATGGCTTTGATAGTGATCGGTATTTTTGCTATTTTTAGTGAAATTATTCAGCCACTGTACCAATGTAAAGTGTAAGAAAATTTGGCCCCAATAAAAGTAATTGTGAATATGAAGTGGTATAACTTTCTTAAATGCAGAAGGGCCTAGCAATCTCAGAAATGGCAATGAATAAAAGTGAAGAAAGGCTGAGATAAAATAAGGGCAGGGCATACTTACTTATATAGTAAACCACTGAAACTTCCTCAAGTCTCTTTCACTAGTTATTTTTACTTTTACAGCTTCTAGGCTTTTCCTAGCACGGAATTTACTTCAGTTTGCAAATACATCACTGATGTTTCAATTAACATATTGTTTCTGCAGTCTCAAATATTGGCTTTTAAGCTGAACCATTGCACTCTTGATAAGAAATACATATATTTCATGCAAATATCTTGCAGAGAAGTTGAATTATATGTTTTTTTCAGAGAGATTTATGTTATGAAAATGCGTGCTAAAATCATTACTGAGCATCTGTTGTGCCAGGTTATGTATAGGTGGTGCCTCTGACCTTCTACATTAAACCCAAGCTGAGTGTTTAATGAACCTATTTTGGCGTATCTTACAAAAATCAGGTAAATGACTTATTTAGCTCCCCACAGTCCAATGTAAGCTAACCATACCTTTTGTGGCGCCACGTGCTAGATCCCTACAGTGAGCATGTGCATACTGAATCTGCTTGATCAAAAACAGAAGCCTGCCCTATCAGTTGTTCATGACACACTTTTGCTTTACTCATTGCTAAGGCAAGTGGGTGTAGTTCACATGCCACATACATGTACACAGCCTGAGTCCACCTACAGGATGGCTAACCCTGGCTGTTTGGCAAAGTGTTCAGAGTAACTGATCAGATACTCTCAGAGATCAGAGTCAACTCCTTTCTTATCAAGATTGTGAGTGCAGAGGTATAGCAATGGGTAAGAGGGAGTTTCTTCGTTAAAAACCCCCACAACCTTACTGAATCACTATATAATCACCAATATATTGGTAAATATATTTACCAACTTCGTAAATTATAACCTTGATTAATTAACTCATTGCCTGTTACTTAATGTCCAATAAAGGAGAGAATGAAGGGACAAGAGTGACTTTCAATGCCATGAGACTAAGTTGGCATGTTTTCACATTGGCCAAGTGCCTTTCATTTTAAGTGTTACCCCCAGTTTACAGCAGCTGAAGAAAGAAAAAAAGTAAGCCTGAAGTGTACTAGATGTCAAAGCAGCTGAAAATCAAAGGAACAAATTCACTGGGCTGTCTTAGCTGTGTTATAACTCTGTAGTGATACAAAGGGCACACATGGGTCCAATGCCTTTGTCAGTTTGCTTCAGGTTTGTGGTTGCTTTATTTCCAAGGAGCGCAAAGAATTTAGAGAAGAGTGACTAATACATCACCAGATCTGTAAACATCTGCATACTTCAGTATAAAAGTTGGATACCACAATAGTACTGAAGTAGAAGGAAGACAAGAAAAGCTGTACAGGGATTGCGGGACATGAACTATGTGATACATTTCTAGATACTGGTAATGGGATGAGAGGAGGATAGCTTCCCTCCTTGCTGCTAAATCTTTTTTTGACATACAATCAGCAACTTTGTTTGTGTATTACTCTAGTGCAGACTCTTGATCCAGCCAGTGGCTTCCCCACTTCCTTCCAGTCTCCTGAATGCTCTCCAGGGCCCTCTGTTCTTCTCAACAATTATCTACCTCTTTTTCTTTGTTGAACTGTCATTCCTGTTTCTGTCCGCAGTTGTATCTTTAGCCTCCAAACAAGATGTTAGCCTGATTTCCACAGTGTTTTTTCCCTAGCTCAGAGCTGGTGCTGCTGCTTAAGTCTTTCGATACTAGCAAATGTTCTTAGAAAAAATTTCTGCAGGCTTCCTTTAAAAATAAGTGGACAACCTCATCCCAATAAAAACCGTAACATGATAATTCAGCACACAAAAAAATTTCCGTGTTTAGGGTAAGAGTACCAAGAAGGAGCACAGACTTTCTAAATAATAGCATGACTGCAGTCTATAGACTATAATAATGCCATGTGATACAGAAGTGTAGGTGACATTGGTGAGTAGCTGACGATCATAATCGCCCCTTGAGGTAAATTTGCACCAGTATATTAAAATGCACATCATGGAAGACAGTACAATAAACTCCTTTTCTCATAAACATCAGAAACATCAATTTAACAGAATAGACTAGAAAGATAAACCCCCACGTAAAATAAGATACCTCTGTCACCTTATTTATTATACAAATGTATTTATTGTAGCTGTGAATTAAATATGAATAAACAAGGGTTGGAGTCAAGCACAGTAAATGGATCCTATAGGCCACTGCTTAACAGGCCAGAACAGAATCAATAGCAATGCTGCAAAAATCCCAGTGACTTATTTTCAGAGACCTGACCAATTGCAACCTACAAGCAGAAGAATCAGTCTAGAGGAACTGGAAATTGATTCATAGTAACCTGTTTCCAATGTCCTGGAAGAAATTGCGGACTTCACTACTTTAAGTGTACCTGTGAGAAACTTCTTTCTTCTCTGCAGTTGAAAGAAGTAGTCTCTTAATCCTAAGGTTTCTAAAGTCAGTGTGATTTTTAGGTTACCTAATGCAGAGTTTCAGGTGGCCTGTTGACCTTTTATTTGGTCCATTACTGTGAACTAAATGCAGCTGTGGGGAACTCCAGGAATTGCATTTCTAACCAGCATAGCTGCTGGCAGATGAGGACCCCCCCGCCCTTTCCAAGACTCAAGGTTATCTGGATAACTTGTTATCTGGCAGTCCTTGTCTGTTGATATAACACAAAGAATGACAGAAGCATCTTCAAAAGTGGAAAAGACTTAGTAGTGCTTTCTCAGTAGGCTATCACTAGATAGACAGTTGGCAACTCCAAGATTTTGAGGTGTGAAAAGAATTGAAAAACCAGTCCAAAATCCCTCAGATCCATAATACCTAAAGGTGAAGTCAGATTTGGGAATTCTGACCAGCCCTAATCTCTCATTTCAGTGAAGCAGATGTAAGGATGAGAATGATACGCAGACAATCCAAAAATGACTACAGTATGACAACACCAAAAAGTTAGGTAGCTGGTCCCAATATGTTGGAAGAAGATGATGTACTATTGGTCAGTCTAGTTTTAACTGTTTCTAGAGAACACACACCAGTGGACCAGTAATGACTCAGGGTTTGTCTGACATTATTTAAGCTGGGAGAGTAAAGTCTTCCTTGCCCTTAAGTATATTTTTACTTCAGTTCTAGCCCTGTTTTTTCAACTAGTCACGTGACTAGAAGTTTCAGGAGCATGGGGAAAGATTGAAGACATTAGATTTATTTAAAGCTAGAGAAGAGAAGATTAAGACAAGAAATAATAGTTTTCAAAGTCATAGGAGGCTGGTTCGAAGAAAAAGGAAATAATCTATTCATGATGCCCAGGACTAGAAATAACGGACTGTAACAGGTTTGTTTGTGCGTGGCAAGGTTTTGTAGCAGGGGGGTTACAGGGGTGGCTTCTGTACGAAGCTGCTAGAAGTTTCCCCTATGTCAGATACAGCCAATGCCAGCCAGCTTTAAGACGGACCCACTGCTAGCCAAGGCTGAACCAATCAGCAACAGTGGTTTTTGCCTCTGTGGTAATGTATTTAAGAAAGGGGAAAAGCTATTGTGCAGCAGTAATTGCAGAGAGTGAGGGGAGTGAGAATATGTGAGAGAAACGTTCTGCAGACACCAAGGTCAGCGAAGAAGGAGAAGGAGGTGCTCCTGACACTGGAGCAGCGATTCCCCTGCGGCCTGTGGTGAAGACCATGGTGAGGCAGGCTGTCCCCCTGCAGCCCATGGGCAGTGGAGCAGATGACTGCCTACACCCCATGGAGGGCCCCCACGCTGGAGTAGGTGAATGCCTGAAGGAAGCTGTGACCCTGTGGGAAGCCTGCACTGGAGCAGGCTCCTGGCAGGACCTGCGGCCCATGGAGAGAGAGAAGCCCACGCTGGAGCAGATTTGCTGCTAGTGACCCCGTGAGGGGGGCTCACGCTGGAGCAGTTGGTTCCTGAAGGACTGCACTCCATGGAGGAGACCCATGCTGAAGCAGTTCATGAAGAACTGAACCTGTGGGAGGACTCACGTAGGAGAAATCATAGACAACTGTCTCCCATGAAAGGGACCCCACATTGGAGCAAGGAAGTGTGTGAGGAGTCCTCTCCCTGAGGAGGAAGGAGCGTCAGAAAACAACATAGTGATGAACTGACCACAATCCCCATTCCCTGTTCCCCCTCTGCACGGCTCGGGGGGGAGGAGGGAGAGAAATCGGGAACAAAGTTAAGCCCAGGAAAGAAGGAAGGGGTGGGGGGAAGGTGTTTTAAGATTTGGGTTTATTTCTCATTACTCCTCTCTGAGTTGGTTGCTAATAAATGACATTTTTTCCCCAAGTTGAGTCTGTTTTGCCCATGACGGTAAATGTTGAGTGATCTCCCTGTCATTATCTCAACCCCACAAGCCTGTTATATTTTTTTTACTCTCCCCTGTCCAGTTGAGGAGGGGGAGTTACAGAGTGGCTTTGGTAGGCACCTGGCATCTGGCCAGGGTCAACCACCGCATGGGCTCAAACTGCAGCAAGGAGAAATATTTGGCAGAAGCTTCTAGAAGTTTGCAAATGAAATTCAATGCTGAAAATGGCTGTATGGAGGCCCTGAGGAATCTCCATCACTGCAGATCTTAAAGGAAAGGTCTTTTGTGCACAAACACAATTGGATGAACTTCTGAGATCTTTTTCAGTTTAATCTTTTCTATGATTCTATGATTTTATGCTGTCAAATGATATGGCCAAATCTTCTATGGCATGATGCAACAGAAAAAACAGCAGAGAGTATGGGAACCTTGTGGTTGGGGTCTACTACAGGCCATCCAATCAAGGGGAGCCTATGGATGAAGTATTCTGTCTCCAGCTACAGGAGGCTTCATGTTCACAGGATCTCATCCTGCTGGGAGACGTCAATCACCCCAACATCTGCTCAAAAAGTAGCACGGTGAGTTGTAGGCAATGAAGGAGACTCCTCGAGTGCATGGAGGATAACTTCTTAAGCCAAGTAATAGACAGCCCAGCCAGGGATGATGCCACACTGCACCTGATGGTGACCAATGCAAGTGAGCTAATTGGTGACATCAAGACTGGATGCGGCCTGGGCTGCAATGGTCATGCACAGGTGGAGTTTACAGTCCTGAGGGACGTGGGGCAGGCAAAGAGTGAAGTCAGGACCCTGAATTTTAGGAAAGCAAACTTCCAGCTCTTCAAGGAGTTGGTCAATAGGACCCCCTCAGAAACTGCCCTCAGGGACAAGGGAGCAGAACAGAGCTGGCAGATCTTTAAGGACGCTTTCCACAGAATACAGGAGCTCTCGAATCCCCAGGTGTAAGAAATCAGGAAAGTAAGGCAAGAGACCGGCATGACTGAGTCGAGATCTGCCGGCCAAACTAAAAGGCAAGGAAATGCACAGGTAGTAGAAACAGGGACAGGTACCCTGGGAAGAGTATAGAGATGCTGCCCAATTGTGTAGGGATGGGGTCAGGAAGGCCAAGACACGGCTGGAGCTGAACTTGGCAAGGGATGCAAAAACTACTAAGAAGGGCTTCTACAGGTATGTCAACCTAAAAAGGAAGGTTAAAGAAAGTGCACCCACTCTGATGAGCCAGACCGGCGAGCTGATAACAATGGATAAGGAGAAGGCTGAGGTACTCAACAATTTTTTTTGCCTCAGTCTTTACTGGCAACCTCTCTTCCCAAGTGCGTTGGCCATAAGATGGGGACTAGAGGAGCAAAGTCCCTGCCACTATAAAAGAAGATTTGTTCCTGACCGCCTGAGGAACCTGAACATACACAAGTCTATGGGACATGATGAGATGCACCCCAGAGTCCTGAGGGAATGGCTTGGCTGATGTAGTTGCCAAGCCACTCTCCATGACATTTGAAAAGTCATGGCAGCCAGCTGAAGTCCCTGGAGACAGGAAAAAGGGAAACATTGCACCCATTTTTAAAAAGGGCAGAAAGGAGGACCCTGGGAACTATCAACCTGTCAGCCTCACCTCTGCCTGGGAAGATCATGGAACAGATCCTCCTAGAAGCTGTGCTAAGATACACAGAGGACAGGGATGTGATTTGGGACAGCCAGCATGGGTGGGTAAGGGGCAAGTCCGGCCTGACCAACCTAGTGGCCTTCTATGATGGGGTGACTACATCAGTGGACAAGGGAAAAGCCACAGATGTCATCTGTCTGGAATTCTGTAAGGCCTTTGACAGGGTCCCCCACATCATCTTTCTCTCTAAATTGGAGAGATATGGATTTGATGGGTGGATTGTTCAGTGGGTGAGGAGTTGGTTGGATGGTTGCAACCACAGGGTAATGGTCAACAGCTTGATGTCCAGATGGAGATCAGTGACAAGTGGCATCCTTCAGGGGTCCGTACTGGAACCAGTGCTGTTTAATATATTCATCAATGACATAGACGGCGGGATCGAGTGCACCCTCAGCAAGTTTTCAGACAACACCAAGCTCAGTGGTGCAGTGATATGGCTGAAGGAAGGGATGCCATCCAGAGGGACCTGGACAAGCTTGAAAGTGGGCCTGTGTGAACTTCAAGAGGTTCAATAAGGCCAAGGCCAAGGTCCTGCACCTGGGTCAGGGTTGTGGCATGAAGGGATCGAGAGCAGTCCTGCGGAGAAGGACTTGGAGATACTGCTGGATGAAAAGCTGGACATGATCCAGCAATGTGCACTCACAGCCCAGAAGGCCAACTGTATCGTGGGCTGCATCAAAAGAAGCATGGCTGGCAACTCGAGGGAGGTGATTCTGCCCCTCTACTCCACTCTGGTGAGACCCCAGCCTGGAGTGCTGTGTCCAGCCTTGGAGCCTTCAGTACAAGAAGGACATGGAGCTGTCGGAGCAAGTCCAGAAGAGTGCCACAAAAATTATCATGGGGCTGGAGCACCTCTCCTATGAGGACAGGTCTGAGAGAGTCAGGATTGTTCAGCCTGGAGAAAAGGAGGTTCCAAGGAGACCTTATAGTGGCCTTCCAGTAATTAAACGGAGCCTATAAGAAAGATGAGGGCCTTTTTAGCAGGGCCTGTTGCAACAGGACGAGAAGTAATGGTTTTAAACTAAAAGAGGGCAGATTTAGGCTAGATATGAGGATGAAATTTTTTATGATGAGGATGGTGAAACACAAGAACATATTGCCCAGAGAGGTGGTAGAAGCCCCATCCCTGGAAACATTCAAGGCCAGGTTGGATGGGGCTCTGAGCAACCTGATCCAGCTGAAGATGTCCCTGGTCACTGCAGCAGTGTAGGACTAGATGACCTTTAAAGGTCCCTTCTGACCCAAACTATTCTATGATTCCAAGCTTCAGACATTTATGGCTGCCATTGTGTTGAAAAATCAAATTATTTTCTCTCCAAAGAAACAGCAAAAGCTGAATGCGTGTGCATCAGATTAACAAGACATTGGCATCTTCCTGATTGTACTGTTTTTTCTGAAGCTTAATTTTGCCACAAGCCTAATCTAATTGATGCTTTGTTGTTCTTCAGACCACTAAATATGAAAATACTTAGCTAAATGCATCCTTGCAATTTGCTTTTACCTTTATATAGATTTCCACTTTTAAATTTCATTGGCCTGTCTTGAAATTGTAAAAGGAAAACTTCATATTTAATGGCTTGTATTATACAACTCAGATGTTTTGCTATTTACAACTTTGTTGTCGAAATACCCTATCCTAACACCTCTGCCCAAGTATGGGTCCTTATTTTAAGACCAGCTAACGTGAGCATTATTCCAAGTCTAAACTTATGCAAGACATCTGCTACTTCCACATTCTCTGTTTATATCAATTAAGACTTCGAGAACAGGCAAGCCCATCTGTACCATTTTTCTAGTTCAGTTTCAGAAAAAGCAACTCTATTCTCAATATTCAAACCTGCTTCTGTTCAGATACACCTGAAACTTCATCTGTGTCACTTCAAATTCTCATTCACTGATGAATTCGTCACCTTGGTGGCAACACTTGTTCTTCTCCAGCTATCCTTGAGTAGCCCTTTGTGATCATGATGATTGATAAGTCTCTTGGATCAATGCTATGAGATTTTTTGCACAGATATTGTAATACATATTTTAATGATGAATATGTGTAAAGCCAGATGCATAGTAATGATATGTTTTGAAGCCCTATTTTGAGATCATTATCCTTCTGATCTTTGAAGGTCTGATTATAAAGGACTCTTATTTCCATGATAAATAGGTCCTAAATTGTTCCTGGCTTCCTTTACTCTTGGTATCCAATCCATGTAATGCAGGACGAATGAACAAGAGATTTACTCGTTATTACTGATGTTCTTGCTCATAGAATTACAGGCAAGTAGCATAAAACTGGGGACAATTTTCTAGAGAAAAGAGCACCAGAGAATGGGGAGCAGGTAAGAGAACACAGAGACTTCTGTTTGGGGTTCTGAAGCTGAAAGTTTATCATAGGTTAACAGTTGGGAGCGGGCTAGGACAGTTGACATGTCAGGTGCTGTATCTTAGAGCAATCACTCTTGGATCACACAACTTCTGGCTAATGTAGGGGCTGAATTTAGCTGTGCCTGACTTGGCATGTCTTAGGTTTTGATGCATGGAGTTCCACACCCTGTGTACAGGGTGGCAAATGGTGCATACCTAGCAAAAAAGAGGAATATGTTAGTTCTGTAAGAAAAATGTTGTGTTTTACTGCAGTACATTAGAGGGGTTAATGTATCTCCAACAAAATAAAGACCCTTCATGTCAGGATATCAAATAAATAAATCACATGATGTTGCACCACAAATTTTCCTTGCTTCTGTATAAAAGGAATGTCCACAAGACATATGGATCGAAGTTCTTCACTGTGAGGGTGGTGAGACACTGAAACAGGTTGCCCAGAGAAGCTGTGGCTGCCCCCTCCCTGGAAGTGTTCAAGGCCAGGCTGGATGGGGGTTTGAGCAACCTGGTCTAGTGGAAGGTGTCCCTGTCCATGGCAGGGGGGTTGGACTAGATGATCTTCAAGGTCGCTTCCCACCCAAACCGTTCTGAGACTCTATGATTTGTTTATTTGGTAGCTTGAAGTGCAAGTATGTCCCTCAGGTGATCTAAATATCTCTGTGAGTACTCTGCATTGTTACTTGGATTTTTTTCACTGCAGGAGACCATACTAATAGGAGGTTGCCTCCTATCAAACTGTTGATATGCTTAAGCTTTCCTAAAGCAGGGCTGGTATAATTACACTCCATTTCATGCTACTATAACTGCTTACACAGTATGTGAATTGACCATTTATTGTTAATTTTTGTATTTCTCTCTTGTATTAAATATATATGCCATAAGTAGATTTTGCTTTTCATCAAGCAGTCACCAAGCTTCTTTAATAGCTTTATGTAATAGATTTTATCAAAAACCTTTATCAGAATATTCTTCAATTAGTTAATGTTAATGAAGCACTTTGAAAATGAAAAATGTAGTATAAGTGTTCAGTAGTATCATTATATGAAAAAGTCCTTTTATTAACCATTTTGCTAAAGGTTTAATTCGAAATGTTTATTTTATTACAAATTTTTAGAACAATGTTATTTACATACGGTATATTCAGGGTTATAACCTGTCCCAATGGACAAATCAAATTAAGAAATAAATTTTTAAAAATCTAATTAATAAGAATTTTAAAGCTGAAAAGTCTCAATTTTTTTTATTCCATTAATTCCTTTGTGTGCCTAATTTTATTCCTTTCTGTCTCATATTCTTGAGCCTTCACTTGGCTGCACAATAGCTCTTTGCTATCAATTGAGCTAATAGCTTTCCTCTTTCTATTTCTCAGTGTGTATATGCCAACTAAACACAACTGGCAATTTCTATTTCACCCTTAAAATAGCAGCTAATTTTTAATCAACTATTCAAACTTTTTATCTTCCTTATATTTTGTTTTCTGACTCAAAAGAAGTAGTACAGTGTAACTTCTTTGAATGCTTCTATCTGAGCATTTCTTTGCTTAGAGAAAAGACACTATCTAAAACTAATTTGGCTCACTGCCAAAATGCCCTCCTCTTAATTAGGTTGAATCTTTGATGAGATAATGGGTAGAGTATTATATGTACACACAGAAATGCATATTGGGCCTTACAATCTGCCACAATTGCACTACCATATAATTTAGCATGGCCTGGTTCTACATTTTTGAGGTTTCTTAAATGATTCTTTGGTTTATCAGACAGATGAGATAAGGACATAATTTTAGAAATTAGTAATTGTTTTCAATAGTGTAATAGCTATAAATGATTGTGTTTGCATAATCATCTTGTGGTATTTCTACACATAAGATTATTCAGATTTTTGTCTCTCAAAACTAATTTCTGTTAATTTATGCGGGGTGTCACAAGTCATTAATCTCAGCTGTGCAAAATGAAACTTTAGATAAATTAAATAAAAATTCTTACTGGATTTATCAATAAGTGGGTAAGTAAATAGGTCTGAACGAGTTTCTCAAACCAGGTAATTTCTTTCTTAGACCTACAGAAAAAGGGACAAAGTGTCATCACACTTTCTCTTCCTACTGCTACCCTGCTAACTGAAGCTGCACATCTCCAGAGCATTAGTACCAGAGGCTAGTACCTCCTCAGGTACCCCAATTCAGGTGCTTGTGGGATCACTTTAGTCCATATAAACCAGATTAGCGTGGATATACTATTTAATTTTTTTAAGCAGTCCTGGTTTGTTGTGAATAAAAAGGCCCGGGGAATACTCACATGACAGGTCAGAGAGACAACAGTTGCCTCTGGGACTGGGGAGAGTAATTTTTCAGCCAGTGTAACTGCAGCTGGAAGAAGATTGTGACTATGCTAATGATATGACTGTAAAGACTTAGCTCTAGGTTAACTTGATGCATAAATGCATTCATGTGTACAGATTAAAGTCCTTGTTAAATCTGTACATGGTTAGGCCTTAGGCTGTGACTAGGACTTGCAGTGTCAAAAATTTACCATGGGACGCCCTAATTGGAACTGCAGTGGTCAGGGGGAATTAATATGATTCAAATCTTCCCACAGATTTGTTTTTGGCCAATGTCCCTCAACTCTGCTGAGCAGAGATTTACTAAAAAAGGGTGGGGAGAATACAAAACTGCAAAGCTGAAGAGCCCTCTAATAATGCTGGCTGCAGCGGTGTGTCCTCCTGTGTTAAGTGATGTGGCTGCAGCTATGTAGCTGCTCAGCCCTCTCTATTCAAAGCAGGAAATTATTTGCTTTAATTTGTTATGACAATGGTAGCTTATAGATGTTGCAATATTTACATACCTTTGCTTTTTGGATAAATAGAGTATTATTGCTCAATTAGACAAAACTCTTTCATCAGCTTATCATTATGTATTTGTAAAGTGCTTTAATTTATTTGATCATTCATTTCTCTATAGAAAACCATGATGCTTTCTGTTATATTCTAAAGGCCAGATATAAAAGGATTATATGTTCTAAAGTGATAACACCCACCAAGGAAAAACTGTCATTTTGAAAAATCTCGCTTAGCTACCATGTAAAGGCAGCCCATACTTTATAGGAAGTCTTTATTATCTTCATGCTTCTCGTGTGACCAGAACTGCATCTTTATGAATCTTTCCGATTGTTCTAGTTTCTCGCTATCTCATGACTAGGTCCAGCCAGGATGTTGAATTTCAGTGTTTTGCTTCAGTCCCCTGGGAAACCTCAGCGTAGAAGGTATTCTCAGACAAACTGACAGAACACTACTGTAAGGCAGTGGAGTTTCAGTTGCTACTTTCCTAAAAAGCACACAGAGAAGAGGAGGCTGTGGGTGTACTTTCTAAAATATCTTGTGACAGAATATTTTCTGAGGAAGGTAGGAGGCCCAAGTTCAGACTTCCTTTTCTGCCGGACTCAATTCAAATTCACATCTCTAATGAAATGTGCCCTAATTATCAGGATTTTAAGTAGAGAAGGCATGAATAAGAAGCCTGAATCCTTAACCTAAAGAATCAACAATGGCAAGCAGGAGTTGCAGTACTGAGCAATATAAAACCACAGTCTTGTTGTCTCTTTATCTATCATGTGAGAAAAAGCCAATGCCAAAGGGTCTACCATTCTAGCAAAGAGATGCCAAATAAAATCCATTGACTAGAAGTAAAAGATTAGCCAGAAGAGAAATTAAGTGCAATGCACTGTGAGAAGAATTAAGCTCTGGCATAAAATTATTTAAGGGCACACCATCAGGTCTGTAAATTAAAATCTACGTGTTTCCGAAAGAGAAACTGTTGCCCAAGCACATTAGGGGTTTCCTTTAGAAAAAAACCTCATACAACATGCAGTGTGTTACGTGGGATTTTGGAGGACGGTCTTCATAGGTGTGAACGCATAAAAAATCAAACTTTTCTTAAAAGCTCACATAAGCCCAAAGTGAAGTACAGACAGCAGAAGTGAGGACATAAATACTTCTTAAGAAGCTGAGCCAAAATACTGGCCTATTGAATACTATTTTTCATCTCTCTTTTCGTAGCTGCAAAGCACAGCTTCTTAGCAGAGATCAGAGTATTTTCAAACGCTTCCTTTTTTAGTGGGCAAATATTTTATTGACATACTCAGTTTCACACAAGAGTTGATGTTGATCAGGACTCGGCACTGTACATTATGTAAGACAAATCTGGACTGTTTTGCTATGATGGGTCTTTGTCAGCTGTTCCTGAATTCCTGAAACTGTTGCTTCTGGTACATTTCTTGAGCTGTTTTCTAGTCTTCCTGAGCACCATAGTAAGTGATACTTGGGTAACACTTCTGCCACCAAAGTGCCTTCCATGGAAGTGTTAATTTACATGACATGATCCAGAGCCATGTCCGTGTTATAGAATTTAATGATCACGACAAAAATGTGTCTTTCACATACTTTGGTTAGTTGACTTGGAATCAGTTACTGCTTTAACTAGATATTTGACACAAAAAATCTCAGTGTTGCTTATGGAGTCACATAGATTGACATGCTATTATTTTACAGAACATTTGTATAGACTGCTTGCTAACATCCCAATTCTGCAGGCGTTGTGAAAAATTGAATTTTTGCCATCAAAGTCTCAGTAGTGGTAGATTGGATCGTATATTGTATTTACTTGAGTGGTATTGATCTTTCACTTTCTATTTCATTAGCTAGAACTCCTTATTCACGGAGGCTCTGAATTTAATGATAAGCCTAATATAGTACTCACTGACTTGCTTTTATTTTGAGAGCAAGAATCTTTGTTATTTTTAAAATACCCCAAAGCAAAAAGAGAGAGAGAAAATTAACAATCACAACAGCAGATCTTGGTAACATAAAGGCAGAGTTTTTCACCGCATAATCATCCATTTGTCATCTGCATTGCCACTGGAGATTCGTGTTAATTATGCTCATTCATCTGAACCAGCCACAAGGGAAGTTCTCTAAACAGCTTAAGGCTGTCTGGCTACAGAAGACACTGCTTTTGTTCCTATCTGCACATTGTGTTGCTCACTTAACTTGCTGCTACTTGAGCAGTCAAGAGACTAACACCTGCAAAATCAAATGATAAACTAAATAAAGTAACAAGACATAAATACATTAAAAATGCCAAAATTTAGAGGCGCTAGAGACAAGAATTCGTATAGAAACAAACATTAAATTTGTGTTTGTTTCTAGTTTGTTAAAGTTGTACTGTCAAATGCCCAAGATTTAGCATGTACTGGATTACTAATTCTCAATTTGTCCCCACTGATGAAAGCAAATTAAAATATAAGCTTTGATTGGTCACATGTTATATTTTCTTTCATAAATCGTGTGCTTATTCAGTGCTTAGTATGAGCATTATTTTTTATATGGACAAAATAATGCCTTTATTCTGGTTGAAATGGATGAACTAGTTTTCCTGAAATTTTATTTTAAAATCCCAACATAATCATAAATATCCATGATAGAGAAACTGTCATCCTCACACCTAGTAAAGCTATAGCCAAATGGATGAAAGATTTTATGAAAAAAGGCACTGAATAATCTCTAGAATTAGATAAAGATTAGACTGCCATATGAATACTTAGACATTTGTGGTAAAAAATAAATGCCATTTATGAAACATTTGGTTATTCCTTTTCTTTTGTGTGTTTGTGCCGCATATGTTAGTCAGGGAGCAAGATCTAAATAAATTGTGAGAGATAACGTCTGAATTAGCAGTAACCATCTTGCTGCAACAAATACAACTTCTTGCAATAAAGGTTATCAAATCCACATTTATCTTGTTACAAAATACAATATTCAAAGGAGTCGCATCAGATAAGACAACTTAATTCAAATTAGTTCATCTGAGAAAATCCTCCAGTGACTAAACTACTGTATGCAACGACTTGCAACCCTAAAGACAAAAAACCCCCAAATCTTGAAGTTTAAATATTTTTGGCTTGTTGTCCTGGGAAATTTCAATACAATATTGATTGTACTTAAAGAAGTAATAAAAACTATACTGTCTAAAGAAAAGTAAGTCCTGAACTATTTTTTTCACATGCCTGACAAGTTGCCTTTCATCTTCCTGATAAAACTGTCCTCACATTAGAGCTGATATCTCGCCTTGTACATCAAGGGCATCATCCACAAAAAAAATCCTTTTCTGTTCTTGAAAGATAGTTGTGAAGAAGAAATGCTGCTGAAATGTTACTGATCAGACAGTGCTCCAGAAGAGGTACCCCCACTACTACATGAGACAGCAGCAAACTGGTATTCTGCAGATAGGGCCAATGCCTGCCTGCTCTGGTGCTGCCTGACAGACATCTGCCTGTCCCAAGCCTTGCACTCCAGGACTGAACGCTCTGCTCTGTTTTATGAACGCACCATCTATGTGAGGGTGCCAGACCACTGACTCCAGTGCCAGTAAGAAGCAGATAACGTCTTCACAAGATAGAGCCACAATCTTCCAGCCAAGCCCAAGGATAAATGCAATCAGTTTATAAATGACGAACGGTTTGGCAAAAGGCAAACCTGGGCAAGGCAGAGAGTGCGCTCTGGGCAAAGTCAAATGTCTTTTCAGATATGATAGCTTCTCTGTAGATATTTTGTCCAAAAGAAAACATATCTGTTGTTCCATTTAGTCCGCAATCCTTCTTAATTTTTTCACTGGGTGTTGTGGTTTATCTTTGGGTGGCAGCTGAGCACCACAGAGCTGCTCGCTCACTGCCCCCACAGTGGGATGGGGGTGAGAATCGGAAGTGAGAAAACTCATGGGCTGAGATAAAGACAGTTTAATGGATAAAGCAAGAGGCACACACAAGCAAAGCAAAACTAGGAATTCATTCACTGCTTCCCATCGGCAGGCAGGTGTTCAGCCACCTCCAGGAAAGCAGGGCTCCATCAAGGGTAATGGTTACTTGGGAAGACAAACACCATCCCTGAACATCCCCCTTTCCTCCCTCTTCCCCCAGATTTTATTGCTGAGCATGGAGTCATATGGTATGGAATATCCCTTTGGTCAGCTGGGTTCAGCTCTCCCAGCTGTGTCCCCTCCCAACTGCTTGTGCACCCCCAGCCTACTTGCTGGCAGGGCAGTGTGAGAAGCACAAGAGGCCTTGACTCTGTATAAGCACTGCTCAGCAGTAACTAAAACACTCCTGTGTTAGCAACACTGTTTTGCTAACACTGTTCATGCATATGAGGAAGAAGTTAGACCTGACTTCAGTGTTTTGTAACAGCTCTGTGAGATCCCACAGATATATGGTAAACAATGACTCACATGTCAACAACATTCAAGCCACTTTAGGACCCTGCATCTCCTCTTCTCATGAAGATGGTGAGCAGTTTGAAACTTGACATGCCGCGTCCAAAATGCATAAATATTTCTGAGACTTTTTTAGTGAACAACATGGGAAGGAATTTTTCTCTCAGGTGTAGTAGTACGCTATAATACAATATAACACAACAGCTATAGAGATTATCATTGAGAACAGTAGCAATTTCCCAATGGCATGGTCCGAGACTGTGAAATTAGGCCACAAAAATCATACATATTTCCATCTTCAATAAAAAATATGTTAAATCTTAATTTTTCTTTAATATAAACCATAGCAAAATGTTTTCTTACTGACCTACTTCTCCAACATAATTTTCTTTGAGAAAAAAGCAACCCTGCCATTCAGACCAAAACAACCTTCACAACACATCTCCCATTTTGCAGAATATAGAAATGCATTGGTGCAGGTGTCAGGGTGTTCGCAGCAGTGGGGGCTGCAGGGGTGGCCTTTGTGGGAAGAGGCATAGGACTGCCCCGTGCCAGATACAGCCACTTCCAGCTGGTTCCAGCTGGCTCCAATGGACCCCCTGCAGGCCATAGCTGAGCCTGTCAGCCAAGATGGTCACACCTCTGGGAAAGTGTGTTTAAGAAAGGGCAGGAAAAAAAAACAAGGCTGGAGGAGGAGAGAGGAAGACGAGAGGAAAGGAGAAAGAAAGAAGAGCATGGAGAGAAATTATAATACTGCAACACCCCTACACCACCCCTTGCCTCACTGAGGGGGCTGAGTATAACCTGCGGCAATAATGAAGGGGAGGAGAGGAGTTTAGAGTAAAGTTGAGCTTCAGAAAGGGAGAAGAAAGATGCTTTCCCTAAGTGTGTAATTGTTTGTTTCTTTTTCTGATTTGTTTTGTTTCCCAATACCAGAAACAGTAATTAAATACGTACATATATATACTAAAAGGCAGTAAATTAATTTTCCCCAAATCCAACCTGTTTTGCATGGGATGGTAACTGGTAAGCAATCTCCTTGCCTTTATTTTGACCTGTGAGTTTTCTCATTCCTATTCTTCCTCTACCGTTGCCTGTGCCACTGAGGCAGGGGAGAGAGCGAGCGGCTGGATGGGAGTTTAGCTGCCACGCGGGGCCATCCTAGCACAAGAAATCTACATAAAGTAGTGCAAAAAAATGTTGTGTTAGTATGCAGAAGAAAAGTGTAGACAAAATACCGACACTGCTGTGAAGAATTAGTGGGTGTATAAACTCTAAAAAACCCCTGCCTGTTGGCAGACACAAAATCAAATACCTGGGTGCCAGATGTCTATGTAGCTGTGGACTCCATCTGTAGCACATGCTTTCATGCCATATGCTACTTTATATCAAATGGTGGTATGATTACACAATAAATTTATGGAAAACCGGCTCTGTTGCCATCTCTCACTGCTCTTCTTTATTCTCCCATCTCTCTCTCTTTGTCACTACTGAAAAATAAATTCTGTAGGCAACTATTTTTGTACACTCTGTAGTTCCCCTTTCCCTCCAAAAAGAGGATCACTGAACTGTTGGGCTCTGAGGAGTTAATGTGCAGATATTAACTACTAATTAGTCTAATAATTCTACCAATTACTGTTCTGTAAGTGCACGGTGTTTTCTTTTAGGGGACTAGCATTAATGTTATAATTACACTTTCACACGTTTTAATTTTGCAGGATATAACAAAACTATATTTAACCTTATAACATAGATATGTTAAATATAAACAAGCTTGGAGCCACACTCATTTTAAGGAGACAAAGTAGTGACAAAAATTGAGCTGGAGCAAGTGCTCTGGGGTTGTTTAGTTGTTTGGGGTTTTTTTGGTTTTATCTGTAAGACTGTGGAAACACTGACAACGCAAAATTTCATCATTTGTACTAGTTAAATTGAATACTTTTTGTTGTCTTATGACATTCCCCACAACCTGGCGATCTTTTCAGTATTACATATTAACAAAAAGTTGATAAATTGTACTTAGTTTGGATGCCTTCTCTCATCATCAAGGTTCACTTAGCTTATACATTCTTTGTGATCCCTTAATTATGACTGGAACTGTTTGGATCGTAATATAACTGAAAGCACCTTCAGAATTTCCCTAATTTCATCACCATTGATTGACCCTAGGATAGCATTTTGATACCCTTGAGATTTCAAAATTACCATTTAGACCTGAGATTTAGCTCTCCTTCCTTCAGCATGATACTACAGTGTCCCCATGTTCACGGCTGAGGTAAGCATATATTGACATTCATTTATGAGGTCCCCTGTTCCTCATTCTGTATCTTACTGTTCTGTAGTAAAGGCAATGTTGAATTGATGTAAAGTTTGCTTTACCTAAGCAGAAGCTGGCATTTGTCCCTGTTCTTTGTCTTTCATAAAGCCTCACAATATTCTTGGAACTTTGACTTGATTCTGGTTCATTCACTTCTCTGTAAACTGAGTAATCTCATTTATGTCAGTATACATATAGTGCAATAAAAATAGTGTAAGTGAGAAGAGAACCCAGCTGCTGGCTTTTTACTTGTGCTGTTATTTTAGCTATCCTTTAAAAGAGGTAGCAAAGGATAACATCTATATTTCTTTTAATTTAATTTTGGTTCCCCTTATCATTCTTCAGAGCTTTCTTTGGCTAAGAGCTGCAGAACACATTGATTCTGTATTCTATCAAACTGTATGTTAGTGGCATTTCTTTGTGAAAAAGGCAATATTTTTAAAAAATAATGTTATGTATTGAGGGTGTTACAAGAACCTGAAGACAGTCTGGAACATGAACAATGGTGACTTGAAAGGATTAGAACTTTACAAAATAACGTAAAGACAAAATTAGTCACCAGCACAGTACAGGTTTTCACTGTGCCAAATTCAAGTAAGACCACTTTAGAAATGAGTACCACTCCCCAGTATGATGGGAAGGACAGCATCCCAAAGAAAACCCCTGATAATCTTCAGTAGAGGTTAGGGTTCTACCTGCCTTTGTATTCTGTCAGTCAGCCTCCTTTACCATGTCTGGCTCCCTTCTTTTCCTTTGATTCTGTCCATTAAGGGATAGATTTTGGAAAAAAAAAAAAAAAAAAGTCAACCTGTCATCTTGATATCTGTTGACTGATAAAAAGTGGAGACTTTAATATTAGTCTCTAAATGGGAAAAAATAACAATATCTGTAAACTAATATATCAGATTTTCTCTATTATGTAGTACAAGATCCTCCAAAACTTCATTTATGTCACTATATAGTGGTCAATGAATCCACAAACCAGCAACACTCCCAGATGTCAATATATAATAACAAGATGATACAATTTCAGAGATTTCAGGTTTTCTTTTCTGAACCTAGAATCAAGACAATAGAGGCAATTATTCTACAGAGAACAAGGGGATACTATTAAAACACTCTCCCAATGTAAATGTTCTCAGAAAACAGATCTAAAAAAAAATTGGTGGTAGAGTTGCAACTTCCCAGCTTCAAATGCCTTCCTTATTCACTAAGATACTCACCCAGCATAGTTAAGAAGTTATCCACCATTTACTTTGGGCAAACGCTTTAAGATATGTCTCTTGACTCTCCTGGACAGTATCTACAGTGTTAAGTCTTGTATGGAAACGATGTTGCCATTTCACAGAATTTCCATTTAGTTTAAATCAGCTATTGTTCTGTCCTTGTGAAATGCCTAGCTTGATTCTTGTCTTTCATATGGCTTTTGGAAACAGAACCATGATAAACTGATACATCTGATGTAGAAACTGGCAATTTATCCTTGATATAAGTAACTTTATGTCTTCAACACACTGAAAGGCACAAATATACCAGAGCTGAAAAAAAGACTTTTATATACCTGTGTGTAATTTTGATTTCCTCTACATAGCTCTTAAAAGTTTTAGAAGAATCTTGTCTCCTTCATTAAGTTAACAGTTCTCCTTTTCCACATAACTATATCACTTCTAGTGTAAATACTTGAGCGTGTATATTTCAATTTATATTGATGTGGGACTGACAGCTGAAAGTCTTTCACAGGCTTTAATGGGAATTGATTAGATCCTGCTGACACTTATGCAAGTGAAATTCAATTGCTTGAATGTGTGCAGAAAATGATCATAAATATGATGCAAGGGTAGCAGAAAGGAGTTTGTTTTTCAATTTGAATCAAGGTTTGTGGAAATAGACATACCAGACTTGCTGCAGCTTCAAAAGGATAAGGGAGGTAGACGTTACTTAGTAAACCAGTTAGAAGAAAATTTTAAAGATAGCCTTAGAGTTTACTGAGATGAAACAACACTTGAATATTTGGGCAAACTCATTACCATTTAATAGCTATTGTCATTTGCTAGATATTACTGACTGTGTTGAAGGATGGTGCATCGTCCACTTTCTCCATTGGCTCTTATTGTGCTTATTGGATCAGACTCAAAACTTATATCTATACTGGCATGGAATTGTACTGGAGTTTGTTGCCTGGCCACAGGAGAATGATAGCTTTTGGACCGTACGGATACTTTGAGCTCAATTATCTTAATTTGTTCTGCTGGCAAGGGAACTAGTAAGAGCTGTTAATTCCTTATTTGATGTATTCCATGTTACATGGTGTGCTTTCCTGACTAAGACTGCCCCTCTGCAGCAATTTGAGACACTTCTAGAATGAGTGAAAGAGATTTCAACTTGTCATATTTTTAAACAAAGTATGTATTCTTTTCTACAAGTTAGCACTTCAGTGTAAATAACAGGGTAGCACGGCATGACTCACGATCCTCAGGATTCATTACTTAAATCTATTTGTGTGCTTTTATAATGTAGTGTAATTTCTGAAATGCTTATAGCTTTTTTAGCTGTGTGCTTACAAAAAAAAAAAAAAAAAAGGTGCTTATATAATTCAAATTAAAGTGAGAGATCACACAAAAAGAAAGGTTAAAACTTAGTCCTGTCAAAAGACCAGATATTGCAGTCCTTCCCACACTCCTCAGGATTGTTTTCTCTGAGTAAGATTTGAGAAAAGAGCTTCTTAATTTTCCTCTGAGCCATTACCAGCATAAATAGCTGAATTCAAAGGCTTCATTTTACATCCCTCTTTCTTTTTCCAAGATATCTTGGCACTATATTTTTTTCCCTATTATTTGTTTTTATCGCAGGAGACACTGCTAGTCTAAAGCTATTTTCCCTACACATATCAAGCACTTACTAATTGCAATAGGAATGAGAGCTACCCTTTGCTAGCAGTATTGGAAGGCCACAGTGATGCTTGATCAGTGATTTTCCATAGTTTTGAAGTCCTATGTGTAGCACAGTAGTATCAGACTTCTTTTTTCATACCTGGGGAGCTCTGAAAAGCAAGTGGAACATGTGAAGGATACATTGCAGGAGCTAACATTTATTCCTCATTTACTGAGGTTATAAGACTGTTCCTTGTAAAATCAAAGGGAGCTTTACCTCTGATGTTAGTGAAGCCAAGATTTTCTTCTCTAGGGTGCAAAAAATTACGATACCATATTACTTTTGTCTTATGTTTGCCAAGAGTGGGCACTTTCTTATGTACTTCTGCAGTGGGGGAATCATGCTTGGTGTTCCCTCCCACAGGTATTACTTTTGTTCTTTATTGCTGATATTTTTCTTACCCAAAAAGGTGCCATTTTAGGTGGAAACTACAAAATGAAAAGAACATTGAAAAACATGCTTAGGTTTAATATGTCTGGTATTCCTTTGACAGAAAGTGAGCGGTTCTTTATTACCAGTCTAAGAAATGTAGCATTGTTAGTGAGATATCTTTAAGAATACAGAAATTAATTTCTTTTCTGATCTGGTGAGTGGGTCATGGCTTGAACACATGAATCTTTGACTTCCTAACACAGTCAGCTCTACAAGTAACCTCTACTGTTTTAACTGTTATACATGACTTTTTCGAACGACAGATATACTTTGCTGCAAACAATAACATGGAGTCAGTGTGCATCCAAATTTCTATTGAAGGCTAATGAATAAGTTGTTAACTAATTTAGTCTAATTGTAGCTTTGTTGTGCTAAAATATAAAACTAACGATTCAGCTTTTGCCCTGAGTCTTTTAAATCATATTTTCATCCCTACTGAGTAAGAGTCTAATTAAAAGCTTTTAGATACTCATTGTGCATGCTGCTAAGTGATGTTGTTCAGCTTATCGGGACTCAGTTATCACTTGATTTAAACAGAAAAAAAGGAAAACAACAGAATGTCTTTTCACTTGCTTTTTTTGCCAATTGCCTTGAACATTGTCCTGTTAATTTGATTATTAAGTAAACCCCATGAAAATCAGAAATACAGAAATATTTTCTTATAACATTGATGGTGTTTTTAACGGTTTAAAGAGAGAAATGAAAATATAAACAATACATTTTCGAACAACATGACCTGTAAAATACTATGTAAGAGTCCTGTGTCTCCTACATATCCATTGTCTGGAGAGTTGAGGATTTTTGGGTTTTTAAATTTTATTTTGTTTCGCTTTTCTCTGGTCTTTTGTTTGTTTGTTTTCTTGGAGTTTTGCGGAGTTTTTTTTCAGGGGCTGTGTATTTATAATTGTGCCCATTTCTTTGTTTGTTTATTTGATTGGTTTTTTGTTTTTACATCTGACAGTAGTGAACTGCAATGAAAGATGAAGACTGGAAGATGACACAGAAGACTTCTTAAACAGCTTGCGCCAGAAGAAAACCATATCTTCAGACGTAGTAAACTCCACCAGACCTTGCTACATGTTGCTGGAGTCCTTGCAGCCTTGCTCTGTGTTGCTTCATCACTCTCTTAGGAGCCCTAACAGACTCATTAAGTTTAGAAAGTCTGTGAACGGGAGCTAGAAAACTTGTTAGGGAGCCTTCCTGCTGGTCAGAAGTGTGGGGTTTTTCCTTTTGCCTAGCCACTTGTAAGCACGGTTTACTGTTAATTTTAAGGTACCTCTTAACACTTAAATTAAAAGTCTGAAAAGACATTGGTTTTTTGGTGTTTGAGTGGTCATTGGACAACTCATGAAGCAGGTGAGTACTGGCAAGACTGAAGTCTAGGTGTTGTCCAAGGGTAAATGCACTTGGCAGGGAAATCAAGAAAATTTGCAACTGGAAAGTCTGGTCATGACATGCTGTACTTAAAGTAAATGAACCTTAGGGTGGCCCGTTCTAGTAGAATGAGGAGCCAAGTACAATCCCTCTCTAAGTGCACTGCCGTGCTTTTGACCTCGGGGGACTAGGGGAAAATGGGAGGGAGGGTGGAGCTGATTGGAGTAGGGGACACAGGATCTCAGAAGCTGGCGTTTTGAAATAAATATGACCTGGGTTTCAGACTGCAAGAGTACATCTATACTAATAAAGTAAACAGTGTCTGGGAACAGGAATAAACACTGGAATGTTATTGTCTGTAGTGTTGAATTTTTAGCATGGTCCGTGACTTGAACTTGGCCTGGGCTCCAAACAGTTCCTAGGCCTGATCTGGAAGTTAGCATGTGCCAAAAACCACTTGGATGGACAACCCTGTTTTGAAGCTAAGAGAGTTTAATCATGTGGATATGGGCTGTTCTGTGCCAGTTGTCCTCAGGTCAGTTAATGTGCCCAGACACTGTGTATATTATTCATGTAGGAATAGCCCAAGAGTCTAAATGGAAGCTGACTCAGGGCTTTGAACTGGAATTTTCAACCTTAGCATAACACATGGTAAGGGAGTTGTTACATATACTTCTACAATATAGAAATACAAAGTTGGGGTAATCATGCTAGACTTGCTTTTAGTCAAATGGAGGCATGTTTAAATGACTCAGATGACCTATCCCATTTTAGATAACTTAAATGACTAACTAACAATCTCTAATTAGTCCCAAACTGTTACTGGGATTGTAATGGGTTTGTGTGGCAAGGTTTTGGTAGTGGGGGGGTTACAGGGGCAGCTTCCATGAGAAACTGCTAGAAGTTTCCCCTATGTCCAATACAGCCAATGCCAGACGGCTCCAAGATGGACCCGCCACTGGCCAAGGCTAAGCCCATCAGCAATGGTGGTAGCGCCTCTGTGAGACAGCGTGTTTAAGAAATTGCACAGCAGTAATTGCCGCGAGAGAGAGGAGTGAGAATATGTGAGAGAAACATTTCTGCAGATACCAAGGACCCCACGCTGGAGCACCTGGGTGCCTGAAGGAAGCTGTGACCCTGTGGGAAGCCTACACTGCAGCAGGCTTCTGGCAGGACCTGTGGAACCATGGAGAGAGAGAGAAGCCCACGCTGGAGCATGTTTGCTGCTAGTGACCCCACGGGGACAGGTGCACGTTGCAGCAGTTGGTTCCTGAAGGACTGTAACCCATGGAGGAGACCCATGCTGGGGCACTTCATGAAGAACTGTAGCCTGTGGAAGGACTCACACTGGAGAAGTCATACTGCAGCAGGGGAAGCATGTGAGGAGTCCTTCCCCCGAGGAGGAAGGAGCGGCAGAAACAACAGTGTGATGAGCTGACCACAACACCCATTCTCTGTCCCCCTGCACTGCTCAGGGGGGAGGAGGGAGAGAAATCAGAAACAAAGTTGAGCCCAGGAAAGCAGGGAGGGGTGGGGGGAAGGTGTTTTAAGATTTGGGTTTATTTCTCATTACTCCTCTCTGAGTTGATTAGTAATAAATTACATTTTTTCCCCAAGTTGAGTCTGTTTTGCCCGTGATGGTAAATGCTGAGTGATCTCCCTGTCCTTACCTCAACCCACGAGCCTGTTGTTAGGTTTTTCTCTCCCCTGTCCAGTCGAGGAGGGGGAGGGACAGAGTGGCTTTGATGGGCACCTGGCATCTGGCCAGGGTCAAACCACCACAGGGATGCTCCTGGAATTGCCCTGTAGATTGATTTTCTTTTCTCTTGCATCCATTGTAGTCCTAGAGACCATGTCACGGTGAGGGTAAATGAAACATGCTATGGTGATATCCAAATGACTGACTATAATCTGCCAGTGCTCTAGCTATTTGTGATCACACAAACACCTCTTTTACACTGTGGATTAGGATCCACATCTATCACCCTGTCTTCTGATATCTCCTCCCTATGTACCTGGCTCTGAGAGGCAAACAATGTCATACCTAATTCAGCTGTTGAGGTCAGGTCTTTACCAGTTGCAAAGATATCCTTGCCTCTCATCTTCTGTTGTTTCCGTTGTGATTTTGCTGTGCCTTCTTCTGCATTCTCCATCCAGCAACAATCGTGGGATTGCAGCTTCAGCCTGACACTGTCATGCTCAGATATGGGCCTGTCTCATCCCTGATTTCATTACAACCCCTCTCCACTTTGGCACCTTTCACTGAGCACTTACGACTTTGGGCTGACTGGTGATGACAACCTCTTCTCTGCCACTTTCCTTCTTCCCTTATCTAGGCTCCAGATTGATTTTGGACACAGGCCAATGACAGAGTTAAAACCAAAAGATGCTTCATAAATTTCTGTGCCCATTTACACTTACATATAATTCGGCTTTCCCACTGGGACAGCGGAACTGGCACGAATATGTTAGCAGGAAGCAACACAGGTTGACTTGCTGTCAAGGCAGTCATAAGGGTGAGTTTACAGAGCTTGGAACTGTGAGGAAAACATCTTTTTTACTTGACACTTAAGCAAAGCTAAGTTAGAGTGGTTGGGATAACGAACAGAGAACCTCCGCAAGATGCCATTTTTAGAGCAACTTTCCAAATTAAAAGTCTGCTTTAAATCCATGACTCTGTTATTGTCTGCATTTAGACTCTGCTCTCTCAAAGGTAATTTTACAACTACAATAAAGCTCTTCCCAGCATGTAACATTACTGTTCAAGTATAGCTGTTACTTTTTATTTTTCAAGTGGAGTTGAATGATTAGTAAAGGACCAGGAATTTAAATTGCCTCATCTCTAGTAAATGTTAACACATGCCTCATATGGCTCTCTCTGAAAGTCTGCATTATCTGGCAAGTGAACTGTATGTATACATATAATTATGTAAACACATTCTCCCCAGTGTGATTCATGGAGATTTAGTACAATCAGTGGAAGTTTTTTTGATCACTGTCCTCCCTGTGAGTTGCTTAAACATCCGCCTGTCTAGTTGTGAGTCAAATTCAGTGACTATATAGGAATGTGCAGTCCTGTGCATGGTAAAAATGTTTGCTGCACCACTCATGGTATGAGCTAGTCTCCTCTTGCTTCAGCCCTATCTTGCACATTTTTCCTGATCACAGCCATGATATCTTTCCTAAGAAAGATTTATTCCTTCATTTCTATCTTTTTGTGGCTAAAAGTTCAGAAGAGCTGGCTGGTAAATTGTACTCAGACGTGCTTTAAACCACATCCTTGGCTCAATGCGGCTGACCTTTCATTATTAATACTTCAGCAGACAGACAGTATGCTGCAAGTCATGGTCATTGCCATGCTTGTCTTTCCGGAACTGCTCCTGTGGGCAGTACCTGTATCTTACACCTACAGACTTGATTCTGCACGGAGTCTACCTGTAAAAGAAAAGTCTGTCAACATAAACCTGTCAAAAGCCATTATTGGTGGAGTTATTCATAATATCTCTGCATTGAGTGAATTGTTGAATGATTCAAAGTTTAGTTCTGCAAAAGCTATGGAAGAGGCAATACAGTGTCTTCCAAAAGTTGTGTATGAAGAGCTGAACTAAGCTTAGATTTGTAGCACATTCAGGAGCCTATATGGCTTCTGACATAGGCTTCCTGAGGAGCCTGTGGCTTTGCATACACTTGCTGCAGATATTGTCCCTGAGTGCAGGTGTGCATTCATTTGTGAGAGGCTCCCCATGGCAGCTAGTGGGGTTAACAGAGAAGTGGGCACCCCTTTTACCAAGTCTTTTCTTCCATCTCTCCACCAACTTATTCACATATTCACCCATGCACACATCCATCTAAGGAAAAGTTTTGGTTAACCTATACTACTCGTGGATAAAGTAGCAAAAAACTCTATTCCAAATACATTTCAGCTCATTCTTCAATGAAATGGAACATATTCTTTGTTAACTTAGTAACACTGCTATAATTGTTTCACAGAGAAGATTGCAGAGATACAATCTTTCAGGCAGAGTTAGGAAGGCCAGGATCTTTAATACAGTATATCAATAGTAGGTTGCTGCTATATATATATTTTATATATATATATATACACATATATATATATATAAAATATATGTATAATATACCTCAGAATCTCAGCACAATCTCTTTGGCACAAAGTGGTAAATAAGTGAGGAAGTGAGGAAGCTGCACATAGTTTTGACATGGATTATTTGGGTTATAACATCTAATATGTCCAAAAAGCATATGTATTTCTCTCTGAAAGTCTAACAAATGCTGCACGCTCATATGCACAATGATCTGTCACAAGACATTGAGCTGATGATAATTTTCACAAGGATGAAGCTACAATGATCACAAGCAGCAACATTTTCAGATGAGGATAACTGGTATGATAGCAAATAATGCTGAGGAATGAGTAAACATGGAAAAATATTTTAAAAAGCTGAATACAGCTTATCCATTAAGACAAAGTATGATTAACCATGCCAATTGCCATACTTTTGCATCTAGAAATAATGAATTCAGTCTTTACGAGTGGAACTGGAAAATGGTGAATATGAGAACACTTAGGATTTATAGCGAACAAAAGAATGTCAACATAAATTGCTTGTGAAAATGCAGTTATGTGAAATGTATGCATAGACATGTGCAGCCTAATAGAAGGAAAGTAGTGAGCTCTCTAATCTAGCAGAAAAGACAGGTCAAGAATGAAAGCTGGAATATGAAGGAAAACAATTAAAATACAAAACTAGTTACACATTTTCATTTACAGGTGGGTGGTAGTCACTGGAACCAAACTACAAAGGGAACTAGTAAATTCTCTGTGTCTTGTTGGAATTCAGTTGAAGACAAATTGCTTTTTAAAAAGATATTACTTAGCTATAACACAAGCGTGCTTTACTCAAACACAGATTGCCAAATTGAGGAATCCCCTGCACTTGTCTTACTGAAGGAGGACTGAGCTAGTTTGTTTCCAAATTGTTAATATCCCACATGTGCTTGTGGCAGGTGGACAGAGCAACCTTTAAAGGTGCTCAGGAAGTTTGTTTCTTGAATGAGGGAAAGGACAATGTCAATAAACTGGCACATGCTTATTCTGAAGTGAAATCCTTACTCAAAATTTGTCATTAGCTTTAAATTGGAGTTTACCACAACTTGTGCTAGCGTTTCTCTCTCTCATGGGGGTATACATATTGCAACTGACACTAAGAATACATCTCATACACTGGTCAGCTATTAGAGATCTGAAGTATGCAATAACCTTCTCTTTCCATTTCTGCAACAGGGCTGTTTGTACCTTTGTGGACATAGGTTGCAAAGCAACATCTTCTGAAATAGAGCTGTTAGAACAGGTGCTCCAAAGGCATCAAAATTGTGGTCCTGGACAAAACAATAGAAAGTTATTTTTTAAAAATTTGCATAATACGAATTACTCATATTGGTCCATATGATACAGCAGTATCCCAAAATCTGCAATGGTTTTATGAATGACTAAGCACTGGCAAAGGTATGTGCTGATTAAATACACTATCGGGGCAGCATCTGCAGGCTGTATGAAACCCTAGAATCTGTTTTTTTGGCTTTTACTTGTCAGTGGTTTATTATCTGAAATAAAAAAGATTTGATTGCAGTTGAAAACTGTTCTTTGTTGATTGAACTGGTAGAAAGGAAAGCAAGACAGAGAAACACACACAAGCTGGCTATGACTCACCTGAGGGCACAGTAGGTGTCAGTAATCTTGGTAGAAACAACATATGTGTTGTTTCTCTGCTAACACCAGTGAAACAAGCCTGGAAGCCTTATGCCACCATGTATTGTGATTTCTGCATATGGTTCCATGTGTGTTCCTTCTATAAAAACAGCAACATGAAGGCCTTGTTCCTTGATTTTATTACTGGTGAACTCATTCAACAATTTCTAGTCATTTATCAAGGCACAAAAAATACAAGCATACAGTGTGGCACAGGCTTATTTTTAATGTGATACACAACAGATACGCAAATTAGACTTAGTCTTTTTTGTTGCAAAATGTGGACATCCCAAAAGCAAAATGTGGCCTTCACAGATAAGATTTGTGAAGATAATGCTAGATATTCCCTTCCACCTGCTTGTGAAATTGTCTGGTGACCATTAATTACATCCCTCTAATACTTTGCATTTCAGTTCACCTGAAAGATCAAAGTTCTCTTCATCTCCTTAGATATCTGATAATTAGAAAGATAAATAGAATACCTCTGCTCATCACCCTTCCACCTCTGTTAAATATTCTGTCACTTTTTAGCCCTCTGCCTCTGAATCAGGATTTCTTAGCATTAAACGTGAATGCCAAATGCCTTCATCAAGCTTATCTATAGAAGATCCAGAACAACTACTGCCAAAAGATTAAAGTGAAGGTGAAACCATCACATCAAACTAATTCTGCTAATGTCCCTTGATAATAGCATCTAGTGGCCAAAGACAGCCATTCCAAATACCAAATGAAAAATCATTTTTCACCCTTTATTAGAATATTAATCTTGTTATTCTTCTTATTATAACACTTTTGAAAGCAATATCCAAGAGTATAATATCCATATACATTTAATCTTTGTTTTATAAGTTGATAAAATATGAAACTAAAGTATAAAGACATTAAAAATTAGCATATTTATTGCACTTTTTATGAGACGTACTGCTGCAAAACACATAAAATCTTCTAGGATGAATCTACATCTGGTGCTGTCCTGATAACTGTTGAATTTACAATGGTGTAATATTTATACAGTCTCTTCTTTTAAAGAAATAGCTGAAGTGTAGCGTTCTTTTGCATGAAATGTACTCTGTCATTTGCTGCTGGAAGCTACTGGTGCAGTGCATCAGTGTGAAAGTAAAATATGTTTATGCCTGGAAGAGAGTTAATTTTTAAAAGTGAAATACCTAGTTCATATCATTCATTTTCTACTTCAGTGTAGGTTTTGCCAGCAAGCAGACTTAACTTGAATGTTTTTAATTGGCCCCAAGCACGAAACGTTATGCTGCTCCTCTACAATGTCAACCATACCTTCAAACATTCACCTTGTCTTTTTTTTTCCCCCCCTCCATAAGTCTCTTTTACAGGTTTAAACAAAAGGGTATTTTTTTACTATGGATAACAAAGCAAAATTGACAAAGTTTGGTATCTTGCTGTGAAGTTTTAAATTCAAATCACTTACTATTTTTTAAATTCTCACTAAACCCTCAAGATTTGCCAGAAACTGGTACACAGTGTTACGTCTCAACAGCTCCTTCCCCACCACAGTCAGTCCAGGGATGGTTAGTTTGTGGCTGCCAGGATACACAGGATACACTCGCTCTTGAAGTGCAGGAAGGCAGGGCATAACTGTGGGTTGTGTCCTGCTCTAGAGATGTTCTAATGTCAAGTGAGTTGAACGATCCTAATGTGACTTTTTGAAAGGATAAAGTCCTGCTGAGAATGACATTGCAAGGTAATCCAGACACCTTGCTTTGTTATCCTCTTCTGTTTTCTAGCAGGGGTCAGAATGTCTATGAACCACTCCTGGAGACGCCCCTCTCCTCAGGCCTCTGGAAAGCATCTCACTGCTCTTGGTCATAAAATGTTGATATACACCTTACAAACCAGAAATTCTGGCCATCCTGTTCTCACCAATAATTACGATAATAACTTCAAAATAGTTATCAGATATGAATCCAATAGTGACACAATAGAATGCCAGTTGATATTAAGTTGTGGAACCAAGTTGCAGTTTCACTGTTGTTAGTGGATCAATATGAGTTTAGTTTGGCACTTGCTCAGTATATGATTTTTTTTTTTTTTAGACTAAAACTTCAATATACATCTGATTTCTCTGTTTTTCTAGTTAGTTGCCGAGGAGTCTTTCTTCTGGAAATGGAAAAATCTTATATTTCCTTGACTACCAAAATATTCTATGGATCAGATTGCAGAGGCTTAAGTTTATGTCCAACAGCATTTCATAAAGAATATAAAATATTCTTCTTAACCTTCTGAAAGACAAGAAGGTGGACAAAATTAACAGAATGGATATTTTTTGTTGATGAGAACAATGGCCAGAGGAAGTTGGGTGAGAGTCATGTGAAGATGAAGAGGAGAACAGGCTTCTTTAAAGAGTGCTTGGCATGTGATGGATGTAAACTATTGTAACTTTGGCTCTTCTTTTGTGTGTGAGACCAGGAAATAAAGGGTGATCACTTACTAGAATATTCACCTTATTTTTGCATTAAAACTTTAAACTAAGATTCAAGTAAGCCTCTAAAATTTAGAATGCATATCACTGCTGAACTTTTAAACCTTTGAATTTTGCCAATAACTAATCTCGACAGAGCTATTATAAAGAGGGGAACCGTACCAGATTTGTTTACACAGTTCCTTTTTGATCTACTGACTTTGAATGTAATTATCATTTCAGAATTAATAACTTGTCACTGTGTATATGACTCTCACACTGTTGCTTTCTTTGGTCTAATGAACCCAGTGTACTTCTCAAAAGCCTTTCTTTTCCATGAAAAGTCCAAAGGGACCTACTACTTGTTCTTTTCCATTAATTTTAATTCTTTATCAATTGAACTTGCATAATTAATATGCCTATCCATTCACAATATAATATCTTGAATACTATCCAGTTAGTCGGGTTTTCCACTGTGGCTTGTGTATGCTTATTAACATTGAACACTGAATAACAAACCCATACTGACCTATGCATACAGTGCTCTTAAACTAGCTACCTGTCTTCCTAGTTTATGTAGAATCAAAGCTGGAGCCCATTATGAAAAGAGAATAGTTCATAATTGTGCCAAATGTACGTACTGCTTCTGTTTCAGATTTACTTTTTTTCTTAACTTGGGAAGTTTAATCAGCTGTTTTACTCTAACCATACTAAAGACTCTATGCAATTTATTTTTACAAGAACTGATTCTTGCCTACAGGTGGACTATGCCAGCAGAAGTTACAAAATGGAATAATATTAGAATTTTGATAAATATTTCAAGGATAAATTCAGGAGCTACCAGTCTTGCCAAGAATATGGGCCATGTACTAATTTGTTCTCAGAGAACTGGAGGGCAAAACCCACATCTTAGGCCAACCACCCACATTCAGAATGGTAGTAGACATTCGTTGTACTTACCGTTTACTTCGAAATTGTTTAAAGTCAAAGGTTTTTATCTTGCTTTTAGTATATGCTCTCTTGTCCTCTCAGTTCTGTTTTCCCAATAGCAATGAAAGAGTAGAAAGATAGCTATGCATAGCTCTGGCTGTCTCTTGTTGCAGCCCTGTATACGTGCTCTTAGATCAAAGAGAAGCACAAATTTGCAGTCTTCTCTTTGACTAGCTATTTGTACCGTGCTGTCCTTCTTCCCACAGCTCATGATATATTCCTCTGGAGCACACTCTGCCTTCCATATTTCCTTTTGTTTTGTTTTAATAATTTTTTTTCTATATTTCTGGATACAGACTGGACTTACTTATTGAGTCAATGTCCATTATCTATTTTCTCTCATTTTATTTTCAGTTATGTTTCAAAAAATCCAGTCGATAAGTAGAACGTGTAGCAAGGAACAGAAGATACCTTGAATGTCTTTAATGGCATTTTGCTCAAAACACTGCAGAGGTATTCATAATTTGACTTTTTCTCTATTGTTTGGTGTAGTGAGGAAAATTATACATCTTCAGCTTTGATGTTGCAAAAAAATTTTCTTCAGAAGTCTTTTTAATTCATGTTTTTCCCACACTAAAGATTCATGCATGGCTTCAGTAATCTTAGATGCCTGCTTTTCTTACCTGCGCCAGCATTTCATCTTTCCTGGGAGGTTTGAAAAAAAAAAAAAAAAAAAGAATCAAGGTCTGAAATGTTTTTAGTTCATTTTAAATTTGCCTTTGTGTGTCAAGCTTAACATCCGATATTCAGGGTCCCGAGTGAGGTGCAGAAGCTCTGCAACCCCTTTCCCTCCTCTTCCTAGGGGTTTAGCTGCCTGTATTTAAAGCCAGCTCTGATGTGACAAGACTGTGAGGTCTCAGACTTGGCTGCTGTGAGAATCCACTTTGGGGCCCTGCTGTCCTTGGCTTGGGAGCTACATTAAACTTGAGAGCCTTACTCAAGGCTTTGACATTGACTTCTGGGGTGTCAAGAGTATTTGTGATTCTTCCTATGTATCATCCAGTGCTGAAATACTACAGCAGGGTGGAGACTGTAGCAATTCAACCCAATAACGATTCCGGATTTTGAGTGGCATTGCCACAGAGCAGTTACCCTGTTATCTCCGAAGTTCTAAGTCTCATTTAAAAGGAAAAAAAAAAAAAAGTACTGTGAAATAGGGAAGGAATTGTTTCAACCTGAGCATGATCTTGTCCCTTACTCTTTGAGCATGAGAATCCATCTTCAAAAAGTCTTTGTCAGTTCTAAAGCACTATCAGAGCAATCCTGGTCAATAGTGCAAACACAAATAACTGATGAGACCCTTCACTGTTATGGCTTTGAAACACTTCGAAAGAGCTCCAGCAAGACGATGACTTCAATCAAGCAGATTCCCTTTGTATCACATATAGACAACCTCTCCGGATACATTAAAACCAAGTTATATTGTGACCATTTCTGTTCAAGGTTTAGTGAATATAGTGAAAAAATAGGAGATCAGATTCCCTGACACTGATTTCTCCTCTGACAGAAAATAGACCTGAAAGATCCATCTAGGTGTTATTGCTTGTTGGAAGGAAAAGTGTCTGTGAAAAAAAATAAAATTAACTGGTTTCAGCACAGTCCTTTGCACTATAGTCCTTAGACATTACTGGGTTTGAGATTAACTTTGTGAAGGAAAGTTTGACAGAAATTTCAGCCAAAGTCTCTATAGCTGTTTACATTTATATTATCATATACTATTGTAGCTGTTATTTCTGTAATCAATCAATCAATGAAATGTCATTAAAAAAACCCAAGCACCCATGCAAGCGACAAAACTAATTCTAAAGAAAGCAGAACCTGAAACTCACTGTAGAATTAAGAGTGATGCTCACTTTCTTCCCACAGGGCTTGTTGGATGATTTCTCATTGAACGCCTCCATTAATGGACTAAAGAGTTTGCCAATGAGCTGAGATGACGTGGTGCTCTTCTCTTGTAACTACATGTTAGCAAACATAAAATAAGAAGTAATTCTGTACTGGTAGAAAGCTAGATGACAATAATTTTCTTCCATCCCTGTAACCTATGAATACACTTTTTGGTTAAATTGCCACTGTAATCTTAACAAAAAACAGTGGCATTGCTGAGATTCCTCAGGATAGTTCATGCTTTTTTATGTAGTATAATATATTATGCAGCTATGCTTCACAGTGTGATGATCTAATAGTAAAATAGTTCTAAAAGCAGAATGACTCTTTGGTTTAAATCATACTTCTAACATTTCAGTTGTGACCTGGTTTGGCTACCCAGTTTGCTCGTTATATTATGGGTATTAATTGAATGGACCATGTATGAATGTATATACTTAAAAAGGAATGATCTTGCTTTGGAATCGTATTTTGATAGCTCTTGTTTCTTACAAATATGATGCAGCAACCTAAAAATGTGTTGTGATAATACTAAAGAAACATTAATTCCATTGTTCCTTCAAAAGACTCAAGGTTAGTTCTATAATAGATGTTAGCTCGCTGTAACTCTGTCAGCAAGATCTATGCAACTGCACGAGATAAATATTTGGTCCCAAGACTTTAATAAAATAAAATGAAAGTTAAACAAAATGCCCTTATCTGAACAAATTAATGCATTTACATTGCAGGTATGAAAGTCTTTCAAGAGTCTTTTAACTGACAGTAGAGCTGTAGGTTCAAAACTCAAAGAAAAATAGAAGTCAACTATTTTAAGGACTAAAGTTGCAATTTTCATTTAATATTCAGTTGTTTCAGCTGGATTAAGTTTACTCTTAAAGTCCCAGTCTTGGGAAAATAGATCCTTTTTTGTCCTGGAGCATTCTAAATTCAGCAAGAATTTATCATTTTGCAAGGTCTGTGAAAGAGTGTGTGGTAGTTTGCTGTAGTTTTCAAATCAGACCTAAACTTCTTTTCTAGGTCTTCTTGACCATAACTTTAATTTGTGCAAAATTTTATTGAGAAGAACTTCAGGCAGTACAGACTATTTTTTTTCATATTGTGGTTATTTCCCAGTTTATTATGTTCCACAATTTCAATCTAGGTAACAGAGTGACATTTGCAGTGCAAAAGCAAGATAAGGTCTGCTTTATGTGAAGTCCAATTTCTTTATTCTCTACACCAAACTATCACCCATTTCAGATCTGGATTATATTCTAAGTCAATCAGAATGAGGTTGGTTTATACTGAATTTAATGAAACACCATATTCAGACACCCAGCATGCTCATGTCATGGCACCAAGTGAGCACACTTGCCAGCAAACAGGCAATGAATTCAGCCTTGAGTTCCACCTCGGACTAGCTAGCCCTGTTTTGCAGTGTAAAGTCAACATGCAAGTTTAAATACTTTAAGATTTTCTCCTCAGGTAAATCCTTTTCATTGATCTATGATATTATCCCATTGTCACAATTAAGAATGCTGAAATTCACAGCATGTGCATGTCTAAGGCTCTTAGCGCTACACATGCTCTGAGCATCCCTGGCATGGGTGCTGACTCCTTTTCCTTGACCTAACACCATCAGTCATTTGGTGTTTGGGGGCATTCTAGAAGGCCAGTATGTTCTTCCCAGATGTTTTGCAGTTGGATGCAACGGGAAAAATCTTCTACGATAACTAGATTTTATGTGTAGTTAAATAGTAGTTAAATAGAGAGATGGGGTGAATTTGGAGAAGCTTGGGTAAATTTATATGCTGTATATTTTACTGTCTTGCACAAGCACTTAGAATTTGGAATAAATGCTTATAAAATATATCTAAAGAATCTTGTATAACCCTAGAAAGTAAATAAGGAATAGAAAAAGATGACCTATAGCACAGAAGTGAATTATTCTGATGACACATGAAAATTGTATCCCTGTCCTGGGATACAATTTGGAATGTAATTCCTATCTTACACTGGTCTTTTAAAGATATGAAGGAAGTAAAGATATCCTATCTTATACATTTATACATACACACACATATGTACATACATTGTATGCATGTACATTTATTTAAATATAAAATGTAGAATCAGAAAACCAAAATAAACTATTTCTCATTCCATGATTTAAATTTTAATTTAAAATTAAAACCTTCCACTTACTTAGTAATTCAAAAAAGCAGAAACGTTTTTTGCAGTCAGTCTTTACTTGAAGACCTATTTTCAGTTGCCTCATAGTACATTAGTTAAGTAAATGGGTCAGATCCATCTCACGGTAAGAAAGCCTACTCTTTGTGACTGACTATAAAGGAGTCTAGGCAACTATTTTGGATGCTGATGACAGAGAAATCCTGTTCCAGAAGTTTAGTTCAAAGTGACTTACAAAAGCTTAACCACTGTGAAAGAACAAGACCGTTTTTCCTCTGCACTTTGAAACATGGCTGCAATGGTCAATGTAGCAGTGATGTGCCTGTTACTGTAGCTGTGAAAATCACTGAACTGTGACCAAATTATAAATCTTTGAAATATATTTATGTACTTGCACTTTAATAAGAGATTTAGACACTGACAGCTAAAATATCTGAAGATTGGTGCACTAATAAGCCTTTTAAGAGAATAGGCTATGTAAACAGGACTCATCCTGCTTAACTTTGGATGCTTAAAACTTAAACCTTCATATTTGTGTTTCTTGTTTTATGTTCTGATCAAATGTGATTCAACTGGGTATCTAAAAGGTGATGTTTGTGTTCCACTCACCAAAAGAGAGGTTAGTTGACCTGTTCGGGTTGTACGTGCATTTTGGTTAGATCTTATCTCATTCACCAAATCGAAGTTCATAGAAACTGTCACTATTTTATAAATTCTAAACATTTAAAGCTACACATAGTACTTCACTATTCAGAAAATGAAGAAGAAGGAAAAGAAAAAGAAGAAAAAGAAGAAAAAGAAGAAGAAAAAGAAAAAGAAAAAGAAAAAGAAAAAGAAAAAGAAAAAGAAAAAGAGAAAAAGAAAAAGAAAAAGAAAAAGAAAAAGAAAAAGAAAAAGAAAAAGAAAAAGAAAAAGAAAAAGAAAAAGAAAAAGAAAAAGAAAAAGAAAAAGAAAAAGAGAACAAGAAAAAGAAAAAGAAAAAGAAAAAGAGAAAGAGAAAAAGAGAAAATGAAAAAGAAAAAGAAAAAGAGAAAGAGAAAAAGAAAAAGAGAAAGAGAAAAAGAAAAAGAGAAAATGAAAAAGAAAAAGAAAAAGAAAAAGAGAAAGAGAAAATGAAAAAGAAAAAGAAAAAGAAAGAGAAAATGAAAAAGAAAAAGAAAAAGAGAAAAAGAAAAAGAAAAAGAAAAAGAAAAAGAGAAAGAGAAAAAGAGAAAAAGAAAAAGAAAAAGAAAAAGAAAAAGAAAAAGAAAAAGAAAAAGAAAAAGAAAAAGAAAAAGAAAAAGAAAAAGAAAAAGAAAAAGAAAAAGAAAAAGAAAAAAAAAAGAAAAAGAAAAAGAAAAAGAGAAAAAGAAAAAGAAAAAGAAAAAGAAAAAGAAAAAGAAAAAGAAAAAGAGAAAGAGAAAAAGAGAAAAAGAAAAAGAAAAAGAAAAAGAAAAAGAAAAAGAAAAAGAAAAAGAAAAAGAAAAAGAAAAAGAAAAAGAAAAAGAGAAAAAGAAAAAGAAAAAGAAAAAGAAAAAGAAAAAGAAAAAGAAAAAGAAAAAGAAAAAGAGAAAAAGAAAAAGAAAAAGAAAAAGAAAAAGAAAAGAAAAAGAAAAAGAAAAAGAAAAAGAAAAAGAAAAAGAAAAAGAAAAAGAAAAAGAGAAAAAGAAAAAGAGAAAATGAAAAAGAAAAAGAAAAAGAGAAAGAGAAAAAGAAAAAGAGAAAATGAAAAAGAAAAAGAAAAAGAGAAAGAGAAAAAGAAAAAGAGAAAATGAAAAAGAAAAAGAAAAAGAGAAAGAGAAAGAGAAAAAGAGAAAATGAAAAAGAAAAAGAAAAAGAGAAAGAGAAAAAGAAAAAGAGAAAATGAAAAAGAAAAAGAAAAAGAGAAAGAGAAAATGAAAAAGAAAAAGAAAAAGAAAGAGAAAATGAAAAAGAAAAAGAAAAAGAAAAAGAAAAAGAAAAAGAAAAAGAAAAAGAAAAAGAAAAAGAAAAAGAAAAAGAAAAAGAAAAAGAAAAAGAAAAAGAAAAAGAAAAAGAAAAAGAAAAAGAAAAAGAGAAAAAGAAAAAGAAAAAGAAAAAGAAAAAGAAAAAGAAAAAGAAAAAGAAAAAGAAAAAGAAAAAGAAAAAGAAAAAGAAAAAGAAAAAGAGAAAAAGAAAAAGAAAAAGAAAAAGAAAGAAAAAGATCTCTAGGAGGCAGTATTCTTTAAGATTTTAGTGTCTTGAATCTCCTTAACTTACTTCAGTGAATTCTGACATCACCTAGTGTAACTATAAGCAGACTTTGAGACAGTTAATGATTAAAAAAAAATTGTTATGAATCTAAACCCATGGCTGAATCTATGAAACACCTGCTAACTGTGTATTGTTTTGCACACACAGTAAGTAAACTTTATGTCAGAAACCAGCCTCCTTGTTTCAGGGCCAATCGGGAGACACTAATGACTAGAAGTTTTGATAGAACCTGACTAGTAGTTGAAACATCCCTAAACTGATACAAAATCTTCGTCCCTTCCTTCCTCCTTCCTCACTCTCCTGTAAAGGTTTTATTTTCCCACTTATGTCTTAAGCCTTCCTGTTGCTTTCAAGAAACTTTGGATCAGGTCATCAAACCAGACATTCCCTCCTCTGAACTAAACCTAGCTTCATAGCCATTTTAAAAACTCATATCTAATTTAAAAAGAGGGATGAATTAACAGAAATCAGCTGTACTTTGCAGATATATTAACATTCTGTGTTTCTGTCAGACTTAATAATATAGTTCTGGAGTCTTTTCTGATTTAACTCTACCAAAACATATTCATGTTGTTCAGCTGTAAGACCTTTTCTGAGGAAAGAGTTCAGGAGACTGGTAACCTATTATATGTTCTACTTCACTGGTTATAAGAAAAAATACTAAATGTTTTATGGGTTGCCTATTGCTGTCTGACTGTGTTTGTATGCCAGCAGGAAAAAATAAAGCCAAGAACTTTGTAAAATCATTATTACTAAGGAGATACATTTTAGCTTTTTGAGTTAAACTGTACAGTTATCACTAAATGTTCTGTCCATGTAACAAACATAATTTTCTAAGGTTACTGATGAAGCAGAATGGTGTAGTCAGCTCAGTAGATGAACAAGATTTTTTTTCAGAATGCAGCATGTGATAGATAGAAGAAAAACTCCTCAAAGAGCAGGTGAAGTTTTCAGCTACTTAGTCATAGAGGCCAGAAGAGATGGATTACTACTACTTATGCCAAAAGATGTGTTGATGTGGTGCTTAGGGACATAGTTTAGCAATGGACTTGACAGTGTTAGGTTTACAGCTGGACTTGATGATCTTAAAGGTCTTCAATCTAAATGATTCTATGGTCATTGGTGTAAGGAACTTTTCCTTGCTTCAAACTCCTGGCGTTCTTCTCTCCTCCCAGTCTCAAAGTGGTTGAAAATTCTTAGAGTTATTGAGTATTAGAACCTCAACAGAAATGCAAATCGGAATGGAGGTGGATACACACCTTTTTGAAATATTAATAAGTATAATGAAAATGTCTCCTTCTAGCCTCTTACCTGCATTGGGGTTGTCAGTGTCAGTGAAATCTCTTCACTTCCAGATGACATTTATTTTCAAGCACACATATCAAATACATTTCTCAGCTTTCATTATGGAAAACAGATAATTTTTATTCATCTGTCTTTGATGACGACCCAGCCCCAGGTACATTACTAAAATTTATTACTTATTTCTTATTACTTCCTTATTACTATCTCACAGAATAAGAGGAAACCTTAATTTAATCGAACTGTTCATGGACTAATATATTAGCTATTTATCTCCTGAGATTTAGGGATAAATTTGGAAGGAGACGTGGAATTAGTTTAGTGTGGATTTATCTCCATTACCTTAGGAATATTTATTCACAATTGGCATCTTTAGCATTTAAAAGCTAGGGACCGAGATATTAAAGGCCAAATACACACTTACAGAAAGGGAGATGCACCTGAACAATCAAATGTGTGACAGAAAAAGTAAGCCAAAAATAATCTGCAAATAAACAAAAATTTTGGAAAAAAACTTTAGTTTTAGCTTTTGCTATTAAAGTTAAAGTTTTTGCCACTGAAGTAGAAATAACACCATGTCTCTACGCCCAAGTGAAGACCAGCGGTTAGGTTATGTTGCTTCAAATCAACTGTTGGTAAATGCTGGGCCGTAATCCTCTGACAGAAGTACAAAACAAGAACAAATTCTTCTAGGAGTTTAATGATTAAACACTTGATAAAAAGCTGTTTTCTTTAACAACTTAGATAAGTAGTTTGGGAGAGATTCAGAGCCCAATAAGGGTTTACGAATAACATCAGTCAAGACCTCTAACATCTTTTTTTACTTTAGGAAAACTGTAGCTTCTATTTGCTACTATTTTTCTGTTTGTTAAAGTGCATAGGACTACCCACTCAAGCTCTAAAGAGTTGAGAGTTTCCTATTGAATTTATTAATATCCTATGTAATTTATAAATAGATGCTTCTTTATTTCATGACAAGCACAAAAGGACAGGATGAACACTGTGAGGGAAATGTCAGGCAAAAACTCTAGTCTTGAACTACATTGACATGAATTATAGATAGACTATAACAAGAGATTTCCATTTTGCAGGCCCCTAGCTAAAGAATTGCAGCTCAAAGTGCAAGGTTAGAAATAGTTGGTTTTGGAAAAAAACACTGCTCTGGTTTAGCCAGCTTTGCCAATGTTGTACATATTGCAGTATTAGTAAGACAAAGTTTTAGCAAATAAGATTCAGCACTGCTCTTCCACAGTGTAATAGCAAAACATTTTCAGTGCTATGATATCAACAGAGGTGATTCAGAATGTGAAGAAATTCTCAAAATTATTTCTGGGTTCTGAATGGCTACAATTGTAGGTACTTCAAATTCTTATTTCATTGTAGAGGTTTATGTGTGGTTTTCCTAAATAAAAAACGTAGGGAAAAAAAGTAATAAGATGTTGAAATACATATTTCCCAAACCTGCAGTTATCATGAAACAGCAGATAATACTGTCTACAAGGTCTGTTTACAAACAAGAAAGTAAATAACACCAATCTCAATTGGTTCTTCAGATTGACTGGGCAGGTCCTCTATTAGTTACAGATATGTGGGAGCCTCAGATTTCAGATATCATCTAAGTGATTTAAGTGATTTAGTTGAAGTTTATTCTGCTCCTTTGGGTGTTATAGACCAACTGTTTAGACTGTTGCCAGACACCTTTTTCTTGCCATAGAGAACTAAAATTATTAGATCCATTATTTTGCCTGTGAGACCTGGGGAAAAAACTGCTGCTCAAAGTTCTGAACTTTATTTAATCATCTGACTCACAGTGCTATCTACTGTAAAATGTAGGGAGTTACATGGAAATGTTCTTATCATTTGTGGAAATGTTCCCATCTCTGGTTAAAAGCGGAAAACTGGGAGTTACTGCATTTGTTCATATATGTGCAGTCACATGTACAAGAAATTATTGTTAGTAAGAGCTAGCTTTCACTTGGGTTTTTTGTGCTTTGCCTTCAGTAATTTTTAGAGTTGTCCTCTGTCTTTTTTTTTTTGTTGTTGTTGTTTTCCAGGTGTAAAAGACTTGTTAATAAAACATGAAAGACGGGAGTATCATTAATTCTAGTTCTCCCTTCTTGGATTCGTGTCAAGACTGAAAGAAGAAACAAAAACAGCAAAACATTTGACTTCAAATTAAATCTTGATATGATGTTCTTGTCTCCTCCTTCTCACTGTTCATTATGAATTCATCCTGTTGAGCTAAGAATTTTCATTTGATTTAGATGTTCTCCTGAAGGACTTCTGAAAGGGAATGCTAAGTTTGGAAAAAGAGGTGTATCTCATTCTCTTTTGTATCAAGAGATGCTGGAGTGTTAGGAGAAAAAAATACACACTGGGAGTGAAGAGACTCTGCTTTTTTTGTTGGAGGGTTTTTTTTTTTATTGGTTTTTTTTTTGTTATGTCTAGACGACTGGAATGTTTCTCGGCTTCTCTTTAGACTGGACATTGGTTTTGATAAAGAATGACTAAGTCTGATCCTGTGTACTCAAGGCCTCTCAAGGTTCACAAGTCTATGGGGCTGGATGGGCTACATCCAAGAGTACTGAAAGAGTTGGTAGATGTGCTCACCAAGCCTCTATCCATTATCTGCCAGAAGTCCTGCCTGATTGGGAAGGTCCCAGTGGACTGGAGAATAGCAAATGTGACACCAATCTACAAGAAATGCTGAAAGGAGGATCCAGGAAACTACAGACCTGTCAGTCTGATCTCGGTGCCAGGGAAGGTCATGAGCAGATCGTCTTGAGTGCCATCACGAGTCATTTATAGAACAACCAGCCGATCAGGCCCAGTCAGCACGTGTTTATGAAAGGCAGGTCCTGCTTGACTAACCTGATCTCCTTCTATGACAAGATGACCCGCTTGATGGATGAGGGACAGGCTGTGGATATTGTTTACCTCGACCTCCGTAAAGCCTTTGACAGCCGTGACTGTTTCCCACGGAATTCCAGTGAAGCAACTGGCTGCTCATGGCTTGGATGAGCATACGCTCTGCTGGGTAAAGCACTGTCTGGATGGCCGGGCTGGAGAGTGGTGATCAATGGAGTTAAATCCAGCTGGCGGCCAGTCACAAGTGGTGTTCCACAGGGGTCAGTACTGGGGCCACTTCTGTTTAACGTATTTACCAATGATCCTGACAAAGGGATAGAATGCACCCTTAGGAAGTTTGCAGACGACACCAAGTTAGGTGGGAGTTTGATCTGCTTGGGGGTAGGAAGGCTCTGCAGAGGGACTTGGATAGGCTGGATCGATGGGCTGAGGTCAATTGTATGAGCTTCAACAAGGTGAAGTGCCAGGTCCTGCACTTGGGCCACAACAACCGCTTGCAGCGCTACAGGCTTGGGGATGAGTGGCTGGAAAGCTGCCCGTCAGAAAAGGACCTGGGGGAGTGCTGGTCGATGGCTGGCTGAACATGAGTGGACAGTGTGCCCAGGTGGCCAAGAAGGCCAGCAGCATCCTGGCTTGTATCAGGAACAGTGTGGCCAGCAGGAATAGGGAGGTGATCATCCCCCTCTATGTGGCATTGGTGAGGCTGCACCTCAAATACTGTGTATAGTTTTGGGCACCTCAATACAAGAAAGACATTGAGATGCTGGAGAGAGTGCAGAGAAGGGCAACGAACCAGTGAAAGGCCTAGAGAATCAGTCTTATGAAGAGCGGCTGAGGGAACTGGGGCTGTTTAGTCTTAAGAAAAGGCGCCTGAGGGGAGACCTTATTGCTCTCTGCAATTGCCTGAGAGGGCATTGTAGAGTGGTAGGTGCTGGTCTCTTCTCACAGGTAGTTAATGATAGAACAAGAGGGAATGGACTCGAGCTGCACCAGGGTAGGTTTAGATTAGACATTAGGAATATTTTTTTTACTGAAGGAGTTGTCAGACATTGGAATAGGCTGCCGAGGGAGGTGGTTGAGTCACCATCCCTTGATGTGTTTAAAGGTCATTTAGATGTTGTGCTTGGAGATATGGTTTTGGGGTGTATATGGTAGAGAAGGGTTGATGGTTTGACTTGATGATCTCAAAGGTCTTTTCCAACCTGAATGATTCTATGATTCAATGTTCATCATTTATAGACATAGAAACAGGCCAAATTAGGAGTAAAATTCTGACTAATTAAAATGATTGCAGACTGTGAGTTTAAAGTGCTTTCATAAAAATGCTTTGCATTATACATAGTGTTAGGGAGAACCAAATTCTCCTAAATTATCCATGAATAGCTTGTGTGGTTTTTTTCATCTTCAGAAAGACTTCACTCCTTCTGGCAGTTGTCCCAACCCAGTGTCTTCTCTCAGCTTTCAGGCAATTTCAATGAGCTTAAAATATTTTATTTCCTTTCTGATACTTATCTTCAGTTTCTTCCTTCTTCCCAGAAAGGGACCTGTCAACTGAGGAACACTTCTTGGTTTCTCTTATCCTTCCTGATTTTCAGCTTCTGTTTCAGATTCAGGATCAGGTTCTGCTCTTCACAGCACTGGTTTCATCATCTCTTGCTTGTCTTGTCCTTTCTTTCAGAATAGTATGTTCAACAGTGTTTTTTCTCTTGATGACTTTAAAATTCCAGTTTCCACAATCTCAAATAATGAAAAATAAGCCCTCCTTTGTCACTTTCACTTGTAGAAGATTTTCCTGCACAATGGATTTCAACAATATATTGAAATTAAGCTATCATGGTAATTTTCAGGGCTGTCCAAACCTGGGACATTAAGCAGTCTTCATCACTGAAATGTCATCATCATTTCTCAGCCTGTGTATGGGTACTAGCACAGCCTGAAATGGTTTCTCTAAGTCAGATCCTAATTTGACAAGGTATTTAACTAAGTATTCGAATCATGCTGACTACAGTGCTTAAGCTGTTCTCCCAGAAGCTAAGACATTTGTTCTACTAAAAACTCAGACTGAAGTAAAACTTGCTACTTCTTCCCAGCAAATTAATAAGACAGCAAAGAAATTAAGGAAGTACAGGTGTTTATAAATGCTTAAAATGTGAAAAGTATCAGATAAATAAGGGTTCTAATTACTTAAGGTGTCTATTTTTACATATTAATTGTGGCTCCACAACTTCACTATGGTTATCATTGCTAAAGTAGGTCATGATTCTGTTTTATAATATAATGCCAGGGTATGTGACTTCATATCTACTTAAAATGCATTATTGTAGAGGAATATGCCCCAAGGAGTATTTTCATGTACTAGAAATGGTTTTCCATATCTGATAAACTGCTTAGGCTTGAATAGTGGCACAATTTCCTTGCCTGCCCCGAAATGGACCCAATACACTTTGCATAGTCTAACTCAAATAATTTCAAGGTAGATTAGAAGAGTAGCCTTGCTTTAGGTGACATTCACTTTCCAAAGCCTCAAAGAGATTTAAAGACTGCGCAGATCTTGTAATTCTTCTACACACTAGTAAACTTTAATTCTTCTATTCTGAGAATTTGGAGTCATAGAATCATAGAATCATAGAACAGTTTCAGTTGGAAGAGACCTTCAAGGTCATTGAGTCCAACCTTTGTCCTAGCAAAGTCAATGGACCATGCTTTAACAATTGTCCTAACGAGTAGCTAGTACGGAGGGCTAAGCTACTGTGTGACTGTCACCACAACTAGTATGCAAGATGTGGTGCCAGGTATCTGAATCTTGAGAATGAATTCATGTTGATTTCTAAATCCCAGGAAAAGGAATGAGATTAACTATAATTCATCAGACTATATAACAGATTACTCAGTTTAGATGGCTGCATATTTGAGGATGGAGGCCTACTCTCAGCTGTATATTAAACACAAAAATATCACCTATGAATTGTATTTATATTATTACTCCAAGATCAGGCATTGGAACACTTCTCCTAGTCCAGACCAGGATATCATTAGCTTTCTTTGCCACAATGGCACATTGCTAGCTCATGTTCAACTTGGTGTCCACCAGGACCCCTGGATCATTTTCTGCCAAGCTGCTTCGCAGCTGGTCGAACCCCAGCCTGTACTGGTACATGGGATTGTTCCTCCCCAGGGGCAGGACTTTGTACTTGCCTTTGTTGAATTTCACATGGTCCAGTCAGGCCATTTCTCCAGCCCGCCGAGGGCTCTCTGGATGGCAGCCCAATCCTCTAGTGTATCAGCCGCTCCTCCAAGTTTTGTGTCATCAGCAAACTTGCTGACGGTACACTCTGCCCCATCATCCAGATCATTAATGAAGATGTTGAACAAAACTGGACGCAGTATTGACCTCGGGGGTACACTGCTAGTTACTGACCTCCAACTAGACTTTGTGCTACTCATCATCACCCTCTCTGCCCAGCCATTCAGCGAATTTTCAATAGACCTTGCTGTCTGCCCATCCACCGCGTGCATCAATAGCTTCTTTATGAGGATAATGTGGGAAACAGTGTCGAAATCCTTACTGAAGTTGAGGTCAGTAATATCCACTGCTTTGCCTTCATCCACCAAGCCAGTCAATTTTAAAAGTTTATCAAATTGGTCAAATGTGACTTCCCCTTGGTGAAGCCTAGCTACCTACTCCTAATGATTTTCTTGTCCTTCGTGTGCCTGGAAATGGTTTTCAGGATTAGCTGCTCCACATCTTCACAGGGACTGAGGTGAGGCTGACTGGCCTGGAACTCCCTGGGACCTCCTTCTTGCCTTTCTTGAAGATAGGAGTGACATTTAGCTTCCTACATAGTAATTTCTTCAGAAGTTCAGAAGATAGTTTTGGAGAGAGAAGTAAACTCATCTCTATGTTTTCTGCAGGTAAGAGGAAGAGTGATGAGTGTCAGTTGCCATAAAGCTATTCAAGGCGAACATCAGAATCCTTTAGAACAAGTATTGCTAAGCCATGAAAGTCTTTGTGGGAAGACTGCAAAATATGGCAGTCTATTGAAGAATATTGTACACTGTATCATGACTGGCACCAAATAAAAGAAAATAAAATGTCTGAGCCGTGCTTCTATATCCAAAGATATTCAGACTCAGGGAAACTTTTAATTCTTTTTTGCTCTTAGTAGTGTTATATTTCAGGCCTCTTAGTAATGTAAGAGATACACTTTGGTGTATCTTTTAAACAATAAAGTGAGTCAATGTGCAAGTCTTGAATTAGGCCAAGTTGTTCAAATGTGAGATATTAATTCTAGAGTTATGGGATGTTATCTGGAAAGACTCTAGACATTCCTGACTAAGACCTATCAGTGAAAGTCATTAGATGATCCCATCTTACTAGATGGTAAGGAGAAGAAAACTGTCAGATGTACAGATCAATGAATTACTATGAGAAACATCATGCTTGCTGTGTACATAGGCTAGTACTTTTAAAATTAACATGCAATATTAAAATTAAAATGCAACGGGTACAAATCCCTCATCAATTAAAAATTCAATTTTCTCTGTGATCCAACAGACAAATGAATGTAACCTATGGCTCGTTGTCTCCCTCAAGTGGACAATAAAAGAACAGGGATTTATTTCTTCAAAACAAGAGATTTTTTGGTTTTATTTCATCCTGTTTTGACTCATTCTTCTGTTTGAAGGGATAAGATTTGATACATGCAGCCAGCTTGACTAGGAATAAATATGAGTCTATAACGTCATCATTAAAAGCTTCAATCATCTGTGAAGAGCCAAAACTTAGGAGGCTTTTTCTTGGCCAAACTAACCGCAACAATTCTTTCTTTGCCCATGAGCTATACCAGAAGTCCTCATGCCGTAGCAGTAGGATTGTCTGAAAGACCACCCAGTGTTGTTTACAACTGCAAGAAGATAAAAAAATAAAACAATAGCTGGCAAGAAGAACAAAATATTCAGCTGTCTGCAATCTGAAGCCTCAAAAGTTTGCTTGAGTGTTTTCTGTGGCAGGGCACAAGCTGTGAACCACTTATCTTGAACAAGTGTCAGTACTCAGATTTAGGTCATTAATATGGACAGGATTTGTTTAGGGCTATTAAGCCTCAGCATCCAGAATCCCTAGAGATTATTTTGGTTGGTTTTGGGTCTTTGTAGATCTAGTATTGTAAAAAATTCCATGGAAACTCTTTTGAAAGATCTTAAATTCTGTCAGTGTTTACATTATCATAGCTGACCCAAATTGAAAGATAAAGCAGGAAAGGAAAAAAAAAAAAAAAAGTATTAACTATTCAGATGTACTGAGTACTAGTGATAAATTTCTGTGGGGAAAAAATTTATCTGTCATCCTTAGATACTTTCATTTTGGAAGGCTTAAAGAGTTTACCTTACTTCTAACTTCAAAGTATAAGTGGATCTAATGGGGTGGGAATGTGATAAACTCACATTATTTCATTCTAAATATTTAGAATAATGCTGTGAAAACCAAATAAAACCAAAAGCTTTTTTTCAGCATGATCTTTGCAAATTTGTTTTCTTGCTAATGGAGTGAAATTCTTATTGATACTTATAAGACTTGGTTTAGATAGCTGGTGAAAAGATGACACATATATTCTTGTTTGATAAAATTTTAAACTTCAATTAAAATAATCAACAATAAAAAAAGAAGCAAGCAAGAAAATAAGTTTGGTTGGTTGGGTTTTTTCTTGTAAGGGTCCAGGACCTTGTATGACAAATCCTCTGTTATTTTGAACATTGACAAACTGGGCCTGTGCTTTCCTAGATGTTTCTTTCTGGTGGTCAATACTGATAAAGTTTGAAGTTCCCACAGTGTAACTGGAAAGAAACATAACAAAAAACTTTGTAAGTATTGAATTTATGGGGGTTTGCAGTAGTCAAAGCCCGAGAAAAGAGAATCCCACAGTGTCTTCCCATTATGTCAGTGACTCGCAGTGTGATCTTAGGCTTGTTTTTCCAACTTCCCTGCTCCAACTTTCTTCATTTGAGTAATAATGAAACATATGCAAAGTCCCTAAATATTCCAATATATACGTGTTGATAACAGCACTGGTGTCATTGGGAACCTCTTTCCTGTCTGAGGGAGGACCTGATTTGGCATTAACTGTTGAAAGCATTGAGGGTTCCACGTCTGGACAATAATGTAACCCAGGCAACAAGGGAAAAGGCTCTGCATCAATGTAGTTGAGGTGAAATGATTACATGAGGGTATTACACAATCTATCTGCAATATTAGAACCGTTGCGGAGACTGAAATGCTACATCCCTTTTCTTCCCCTGCCTTTCTTTCTCTCAGCTTAGAAAGACACCTTTGAGTCACTTATTTTTGCTTGCCTTGTTCTGTGTTTTTGCTCTGGTCGGAAAACCCTGGACAGTGACAGCACAAATACAGTCAGTGATAGAGGAAGAGGGACTGCTTGCACACTGGTGCTGGGGCACTGCTTGCACAAATGTTTGCTCCTCCGACCTCGTCCGCTTCCCACCCTTTGCCTGCCCGCAGCGTTAACCCGCCTCGCCTTCCCGGAGACGGTGGAGATCACTCGGTCTCTCCCGCGGCGATCACCGCGGTGCCTTTCCCTCCTGCGGGACCCCACGGAGCTCAAGTTTCCACCACGTTGTCCCGCTCAGTTGCCCCACAAGCAACCCGCTTACTCCTGCCGTGGCACCTCCTCCGCAGCTCACTTTATCTCCTAAGGTGGAATGAAGCGATTTTTGCTTTAGTAGTGCGTTTGGGTTTTTTTTTTACAAGTTTTCTCCATTACAGCTTCAGGCAAATGAACTAACTAATGAATTTTCTGCCGGCCATAGAAGTGAGCTGCAAGTAATTAAGGGATGTGCTGTGGGGCCGATTAAGCTGCAAGTCACAGCAGCCGGAGCCCAATCGCGGCGAGCCCGTCGCGGTCTGAGCCGCCTGCGCTCGGCTCTACAATGGGATCATTGACTATTTATTTACTTCGCACAACAACTCTGCTGTTTACTTAATTATAGGAGCTTTTCAGTCACCAACCCCCACCCGCCCCAGCCCCATCTCTTCGACGCTTTTCGAGCCCCCCCCCCCCCCCCGCCTCCGATAACCAGGGCTCCCTAGTTGATCGCTTGGCCAACGCCTGAGCATCCTTTGCGGGGTGCGGGCAGCGCTCCCCCGCGGATCTGGGAACGGGAATTTTCCGTGAGGGAAAGGCGAAGGGACGGGGATTTTCCTGTCAAACTGCACAGCACGTCTGCCCGCAGATCAGACCTCGGGAAGGCTTCGGGGTGGAGGGGAGGCGCAGGGGAAACCCTGCAGCGCTTCAAGGCACGTCCTAGCCGCGAAACGAAACCGGGGGAAGGGGAGAGCAGGCAGACGCCTGGGGCGCTGCGGGGGCTAGCGGGGCTGGGCGAAAGGAAAGCATCGGCAATCCCGCAAGGGGGGGCCGCATTTCACACCCCAGCTCATTAGGGGGGCCTTGGCCCTATTATCAGTGCCCCCCTTCCGCAGAGTTGCTGCTTAGGAGGGAGTCGGGCGGGGAGGGGGCAGAGGCAGCGGCGGCTCCCGCGGAGTGCGCTCGACGAGGTTTCTCCCCCCCGCCACCCCGGACCCCCTTCCAGCCTGCATGGGGTGGGGAAAAAGTGCCCGAGCTCAGTCCCCGCTTGTCCAGGGAAGCAGCAGGGACAGGCGGGCTTCAGCATGAGGAAGGAGTCGAGAAGTAGCCGAGGGCACCCGCACTTTTTTTTAGCACCCCGCAGGCTGCGGTAGGGGCGCTCCACTCACCCCCGCACACGCAGGGTAAAACGAGGACGGGCAGCGGTTACCGAAAGCCGTTTTGCAGGCGGCAGAGTCCAACCCCCACCCGCTCCGTGTTCGCAAAACGGACTCGGGGACGCCGATTGGGAGCTCGGACTCCTAACGCCCTGAAAACTCGCCGCCCGGCGAGCTCGGACCCCTGGGCAACGGCGGGGGTGGGCGGGGGGGAGGACGGGGGGGAGCGCTTCTGCTTCGCCGGCCGCCCGAGAAGCGCTGCGGCCGCCGGTGGCCGGCGGGGCGGGCGGGCAGCGGCAGGCACGGCGGCGAGGCTTGGCGTTGCAGGGAGCCGGGAGCGGCGGCCGTGGAAAAAGCGGGTTTGTGCTCCTTTAAAGGGCGCTGTGCAGCGCTCCCGAAGGGAGGCGGATCTCCCTCCTTCTCTCCATCCCTCCCTCCATCCCTCCTCCCTCCTTCCCTCCCTCCCTCGCTCGGCCGCCGCTTGCCGCCGCCGTCAGTGGTGCCCGGACGCCGGCTGCACCGCAGCCCGGGCAGTCCCCGGCGTCCTGCCACCGCCCTTCCTTCCCCCGCCTCCGCCTTCCTCTCCCTCCCCGCTTCCCCGCCCGCAGCTCAAGGTAGGAGGATGTCCCGGGCTTTCCGCCTGGCCGCCACGGCCGGAGGGGTTGCATGCAAGTGAGGGGTAGCAGGGGGGTTGAGAGGGGGGCGGGGGAGGGTGGCGGGGGGGGATGCACCGTAGAGCCGCACACCGCTGTGCCTCTTGGCCAGGTGTCTCCGGGGAAAGGCGGGCATTGACCTGGCGGCCCCCCGCGCTGCCGGGCTGGCCGGCCTCTGCCTCCCGGGTCCGTCCCTCCGGAGGGGTAGGCAAAACTGTCGCCTTCCTTTCTTCCTCCCCCCGTTGCTCCGCACCGTTAGAGACACCGCTGTCCCCACGCTGGAGATGGACGGCTGGGAAGCTGGGGCGAGAGGCCAGGGCAGCGCAGCCCCCCGGTACCCCCCGCCCGCCTCCCGCGGTAGCCTCGAACTGCCCCCACCAGAGCCGGAGCGCTGCTCCCGGGCAGGGCTGAGGGCGGCCGAGCCGGTAGCCTTCAGGATGTGCCCTCCGCTCTCCTGGGGGAGCGGAGGTGAGAAATGGGCTCTAACTTCGCTGGAGTTGTGGGTGGACAACAGCCTCTACTTCTGTCAGGTCTCCTCCTGCTCCCCCCACCCCCAGCCCTCCCGGCCCCCACCGCATGGCGCAACCAGCCTCCCTTTCGGCTTGTCGGCAATCCTGTCATTTATTTCGGAACAAATTCAGCATTCTTGGGGCGATCATCCCTGGCTAACCCAGCCAGGGCGCTGACACTCTCCGTGTAAAGCAAGAGACATTCCTGCCTACAGAGTGGAGGCATGATTGCAAGAGCCGTGTGCTCACGGAAAAGGAATGGTTACATTCTAATGAAAACCTCTCTTCACATTTTCCTTAGAAACTTTTGGGGGAGTAGAGCATCGAAAACGTTAAACATCCTGCTTCTCCTCCCAAAACCTTTCACAGCTTCCCCAGCCCCAAAGCAAACTGAAGGTACGAAAGGCTGATCCGCAGATATTGTCATAAATGTTTGTTCTTGCTGCTTTAAAGCCTGCTAGGAAAGTGCATTGCTGTGATACTCAAAAGTGCCTGAACAAGTAAGTCTATTGCATACTCAGTTCGTTAATTAGAATACACGTCTTTCCACTAGCTGAAAATTAATTACCATCTTAAAATGTCATTAATCATTGGTGCAGCAGAAACTTGGTTGTAAATTTGGACTGAGCTAATAACAGACAGAAGAGAACCTATGGTTTTTATAGCTGGTGGGAGTGAAGTGCAAGTGGGCCACAATGTGTTTTTAAATGATAATATCAACATTCATATGAATACTTTGGCAAAGGTTTAAAAAGGGAGGACTGTGTTACTGCTTTGTCAGCAAAGCTGCGATACTTGTTTCTAGAGATCTGGAGATGCTGGTCAGGTGTTGCGGTAAGCTACGGCTCTCCTCACACCAGATTGCAACAGCAGGAGGACTGTGGTGGCATGTGAATCTGAAACGTTTGCAAGGATTTGCCAAGGAATGTCCGAGAAACAAAACTTTGGGGACCGCATATTATACACGTACTAAATTTATAACAGTTGTTGGGAGAGGACAAAACAGTAGATTAAGTGATATAAAAATCTTATCATCTGTTCTTAGAGACACAGCTATGACCTGAAAATGAAAGCCATTTCCTTTTTAAAGTAATATGGTAAAACTATACATCCCAGTAGGTGGCAGCTAGCTGGAACTGGGTTAACTTTTATTATGATAATAGCACATAAAAATAAGATCTGAGGGGAAAAGCACCTGGTATAATAAGGTAATCAGAGTCGCACATCTCCCCTTTCCAAATGAAACATTATGTACATAAGATCACCATTTATACTTGACACACACCTAAAAATTTAGCAGGCTTTTATTACTCAAAAAGGATTTAAAGGCCTCCAATTGTCTATTCTTCTTTCCCCATCTGTAGCTGGAATACTGTTTTTCATATCAGCTTTACTTGAACATTACCCTTGTGTATTAAAGATGTGTTACCACCATGTCTACAATAGATGACCAAGATGTAAAACAAATCAAATCATATATCCAAGGAATCATAGATTTCCCAGTTGCCGATCACTGAAGTGTGGAGGGCAGTTTCACAAAGACTTTAATCTGAAAAGAGCTGTGTAACAGTGGTGACAAGCCCTCAAAACACAAGACCAGCTCCTCCAGTATGACATTTCATTAGGGATTTTCAGCCTTTGAACTGTGCATCTCACAGGGAAGGAAATAGGAAAGGTGTTAAGAACATTTACTTGCTTTCATATTGAAATAATTCTGGAGGGTGAACAAAAGTATCTTCTTAAAAGTTAGTTTTCCTTTCCCTCCCTCCCCCGAAGTGGAAATGAAGCTAAAGTCCAATTAACAGAAAAGGAGTCTAGGGTGGTGAGGTCTGAGGCTTTAGTTAATTGTATAGTCTATAAGTGATCTCCAGTCACCAGATGTGTAGTGAGTTCTAAACATCTGATGTTTTGCAAGATTTACTTTTTGATAAGGAACTGATATTCTTGAGAAAACAATCCTGGATTAGCTACCATTTTCCTTCCAGGTGGGAGCTAGGGTTTGAAAGCAGGGAGGAGGGATGTTAGCACAGAGCGTTGGGCGATGCGTGAGAGCAGATGAGGAGAGCGGTACTCCTTCTGAACCCCTCAGATGCCATAAAATAGCTGGCCAGCTAACACCGAGGGTATAACATGTGTCCTTAAAGAAGCCGACAACAGATTTTAATTTCCTTTCCGTGCTGTGAAATGACTGGAAGCAGGGGGGTTGGGGGGGGGGGGGGTGGGGGGGGGTGGGAGAAGGCGTTTTGAGACCCGAAGCGGCGGGGCCGGGGGCGGCGGCGGGGCCGGGGTAGCTGTCCGTGGTGCTGCAGGGGCCGCGCCGGGCGCTGTCCGCGGTGCCAGCGGAGGCGGGGGGCGGGGGGCGTTAGCCCGGTAGATCGAAACCTGGCTTGAGCCTCAGGCGGGGACCAGGGCTGGCAGAGCTGGCTGCTGGGCGTTTAACAGTAAAGAAATGAATCACGAGGGGGTTTATGATGCCGGTTATAAACGCCTCGGCGAGTGAGGAGCTCTGTTGGGCTCAGATTACAGGTGGCTGTATTTTTTTTTCAAGAGACCTTAGAAAATCAGACGGATAACAGGAGTCACTTTGCCAGAAGTTTGTGTCTTGTCTAATGTGCTGAAGCTGACCACGAATATCGTATTTTCGAAACTGCCTACCAAAACTAAATTAAGTTAAAAAAAAAATCCGTTTAGACCGGAAGCATTCACAATTTAAAAAGTATCTAAAGATGCCTAATGTTCTTTATTTCAGCAACACCAGGGGAAAGAGGAGGGAGGCAAAGAACGTTCACAGTATCCACGTGGGTCGGTTTTATTTCTCCTTGGGCTCAGATAAAATATGAACGAGTAGAAGAGAATAAATGCAATAGAAAATACAAGAAAAGGCATCTCTCTGCATTTTTACTGGGGGATATTCTAAGCGTGAACTGAAGGAGTCGCTAGATATCCTTGCTTTTAACACTAGGTGTTCTTTTTAAAGTGCTCCAATAGTCAAATCGCCTGATTGAATTCCCTGCTAGACTGCAGAACTAGCCATTCATGATACTTATTTTTGACACTGCAGTTATGCCTCCATCTTAAAGAAAAAAAAATCGATGATATTTAATAATCCCCTCACAGAATGTACATTTCTTTTCATCAGCGCTTTACAGTGTTTTAAGTAAATGCGTGCAGAGGAAATCAGTAAGCCATAATGATAAAAAGTTACTGTGAATTGCTAACGCTCTTAGGGACACAGAGCACCAACATGACAGGTTATAATTTAAATGCTGCTGTTACTTACTTGCATGTCTACAATACACAGATGTTATTTAAAGAATAAACTGTCACTCACCTCTGCCATGCTCTACTTCTGATAGATTCCACAGTGTGTTCTCATCATCTTGGCATCATCGGTATTTATTTCTGTAAAGTCAGGTTTATTCTGTGTTCGTCTGCATGTGTCTGTGAGGGAAGTCTCAGTGATATTTTCTTTAGTAATAAAAGGCAGAGAGGGAGATAAAGGAGACAAAAGATGTCTGTAGGCAGAATGTAGAATAAAATGAATTAATTTTCCTGGTGGGGAATCTAGGAATTATCTTTTAATGTTTGCGATAAAGCTTAAGTAGGTTCAGCAAAAACTTCACTTAGATTGCAAAGTCTGACAGTCCTTGTTCAATGTATTTTAATGGATACAGGTACACAACTAATTGTATTTCCAAGGAAAATCGGAAGAAATCCACAGAATGAGTTTATCTTCTTTGGAACACCTGGCCAAAAGACAAAAGTCTGTGGCTGTATTTGCAGATACAAACTCAGCATCCCATTATCAAACTGGGAAGTGCTATTGTTCTTCACTGAGGACTGCAAAATGACAAACTACACAGATCTCTCAGTACAGGGAGGAACAGCAATATTTCCATAATACTAGAGTGAAAGGAAAGCAGAGTGCAAAATTAGAGAGTGGCAGAATAAAGAGCAAAACATAAACTAGTAAATACCTGAGTTCCTTTCTTTCAAGCAACATTGCAATTTCAGGCAAGTTGGGTGAAACAGGTCTGTGCATTCAACAAGGCTGTTCTAGCTCTGCCGATTCCTGTTTACCTTGCAAAAGAAGGCTGGTGCTCCGTACTCACTGGGTCCGGAGCAAGTTCCTAAACACAGTCAATATACAAGCCAGAGCATTTACCCTGTTTCATGCATTAACGTGAGTAATAGTTAATGAATTTAAATATCAGGATTTTTTTTTTGGGGGGTTTTTTTTGGTTTTTTTTTTTTTTTTTAGCCTAAACGTTACTCTGATAACCTGAATGACTTTATTGTCAGCCTTCTCTTTCACAACTCTAAAGGTGCTTTCGACCCAGGCAGTCAGCTATTAAAATGCATGAATTGATATTTACACAACCGATTCCCTTTTTCCCTGTAGCACACCTCCCCCCCCCCCCCCCCCCCCCCCCGCCGCTACAGACCCTTATAGCTATTGTTCAGAACAACTGAAATACTAATAACAATTAGAAGCATGTAAATAAAACCGGGCTGTTTTTTCCTCTGACAACGCTAGGCGATCAGATCAGTTGCATAATAGAAATTGGGAAGGCTGTCTGGCAGGCAGCCTTAAGAAGAGAGGAGCTATCTCAATTTCTCTCACTTAATCTTGGCTTCGCGTCAGAAGCTGTGCAGCAGTGCAGTAGAATGGGAGCACGGCAAAAGCTTCGCCAGTGAAACGGCTGGTGCTCACTGACTCTCGCTATGTGGCGATACCTCAGCGATTTCTCGAGCTGGATTATCTATTGATTTTCCTCCTTTCTTGCCTCCCAGGTTTACTCGGCTGGACATTGTGTGTATTTGGATTTCTCAAGGATTCTCCCCCGACTAACATGGATGTCCCACCATTCCTTGCAGTTGAAGGTTGCTCCTTGGCGCAGTGAATGAAGAACATGCAGGGATTGCTAATGGGTTTGGGAAGCGTAGACTCTCCTCTCTCTGTGACCATGCCGTGATCCTGTCTGAGGGCCATCAGTTTACGTATCCTCGTTCTCACCCTACCGGGAAACCTGACGGCTTAGGGGGAAGTAAGGCAGCGCGTGTGTGCGTAGAAACATCATGAAGATTATTTCCCCTATGCTAACTAATTCAGTCTTCAGATGCACCGTTAGACTCCTTCTTTGCTTACTGTGGATTGGATATTCTCAAGGAACCACACATGTATTAAGATTTGGTAAGATTTCCCGACACTTTTTTCATTGTGCGTTTCAGCCTGAATGTGGTGTACATAGGATTGACTCAGAAAGGGGTGCTGGGGGAGAGCTGGGACATGCTACCGGAGTCAGGAACCGAAGTCCTTCTTTATTTTGCATCCGGAGGGACGAATTGCTGTGTGTTTTTTTTTCCTGTCGCTGCAGCTCATTGTAGCCGTAGTAACGGCACGATGATGACGATAATTATAATAACAATAGAGAAAAAAAATGACTGGCAAACGCTTTTGCCTAAGGTTCTGCGCAGCTTGCGTGGCTTCCTCGTAATGTACCTCGTTTTTTTTGTCATAGTAGTGGAAAGAATAGCCGATACGATGCTTGATCCGTTAAAAATCTGTCAACTAGTTGTTAAGTTTCGGCCGCCCGTTTCTGGTCCGTCCGAGCCGACCCCGTGTGGGCGCGACACTGTTATCTGAGACGTTTGGACTGAATTCCCTTGAAGCATCTGCCTACTCGCTTGCTTCAGGGAAGAGATGATTTATGTTTTAAGCGGTGGTCGTGAAAGAGCCTTTGTACCTCAAACACAGCTTTTCTATGCGAGAAAAGTTGTATGAGCCCGCCCCCCCCCCCCAAAAAAAAAAAAAAAAAAGAAAAAGAGAGAAATAAAGAAAAGTCATAGATCAGAATGTAATTTCAAGGAGAGTAGAACGGGCTTACAGTTTAAAAACTGTCCCAGACGGACCATGTGAAACTAACCTTAACATCTCTGCCTGTGTCTGCGCGCTGGTGTACGTGTGTATAAGCGAGCAAGCGAGGGAGAAATTTCAGCCTCTGCATCCCCTATAGAAGTTTCGTGGTAAGGAAGGGCAGGACGGAGACGAAAGTCAAGCGGAGGTGCGAGGGGGGCTGCGCGGCCCGGGGAGGGTCCCTGGGGCCAGCCACGGCTGGAGCCCCCCGCCCTCCGGGCCGCCCGGGCCAGCCGCGGCGGGGGGCGGCGGAGGGGACAAGCCGAAAGTTGCTTCCCCAGGCAAGCGGCACCCTCCTTGCCCAGCGGCAGCGTGGCTGGAGGGAGGACGCGCGGATCTCCCGCATTCGCTCTGGCCGCGACAAGCTGTAGCAGCCGCTAACATCCCTTTCTGTGGGGCACTGAAAGCTCTTGTCTTCGCCTGGGAGTACTGCCTCGGTTTGTGTTTCATTTTGTTTAAATCCCCCTCCCGCCCCTGCACACACTTTTATGTGGAGGGGAAGGTGGATAATGATTAAAAAGCCACCAGGCTGTTACGGATCTCGTGTGCTGAATTCCGAGTAGCACTTACTTTCTGCTTCCATCTGGTCTAAAGGTGGTGCTTAAGACACGTTGCTCTTAGCAACCGTCCTCAGGAATGCTTGTTTCTTTGGACATGGCTAAACGGGTCGGTATATCATTGCGCGGCTTCTTTTGCGTTCAGTTGGATGCATAATCACGGCCGTGAAATTACTGCTAGGGCTGCCTGTAACCCAGCACCGGTCGGTTGTCGGTCCTTCCACGCACCGGGATTCATACTCGATGCCGAGGGTCGGTCTCTAAGAGTCTGACTTACTTTCAAGGGTAGCTATGTAAACAAACATCTTCCCGGCCACACCGCTAGCAAGCGTTGGGCTTTCCTCCCCCACATTAACATTCTCTCTGAATTAGTCCGGTATGCCTATAGAGATAGCCCTGGAGAGCAGCGTTTTGATAACGATTAGAATAATACATAACCCCGAGACTGAAGGGTGGTTGCAGGGGGACTCCGGCGCCCAGTGACATGGTGGCACATGGATGTGTTCCCCTCTCCCCAGCTCCCCCGGCCCGCACCGCCCGTTAGCGGGTTGTGCGCGCCCTATTGTTTGTAGCAGCCAAGTACGAGTCCGCTGGTGAATCACCGCTTGCTTTCTCCTGCTTTTCAAAAGAATTGTCGCCAACCCACCTCTGAGCCTTAGAAGTAGGTAGGGAGAGATTGGGCAGTTGAGTTTGGCATGGTAAATGTTAGACGTAAGAAAGAGCAAGGCAGAGTTTTGCCCTGCTCAGCGGGGCCTGGTGCATTTTTAAGGAGTCTGCATTTGGCATAATCCAGGTGTGGAGTCTCTGAACTCCCGCTCCTTCCCCAGAGGCTGTCATCTCTGCCTTTGCGTAGGGCATGGCGGGGAGGAGGGAGGGAGCGGGGTGGAGGGAGCTGTGCAAAAGCTTTGATTATTTCTGAGAGGGGAATTCCCCGCCGCCCCCTCCGCGTTCCCGTGCTATCTGTCCCTTCGGGATGTCCTTGCGACCAGGAGGACGGGATGCTGGTGCCTTCCCGTGAAGTCCTTCCCGAGGAGAAGAGGGAGCCGAGGAGATTCCCTCCAGAAGGCAGCCTGCCAGCCCCCGCTCTTCTTCCTCAGCCAGCAGCGCTATGGCAACAGGGGAGAGCTTGAAGCCTGCCAGAGCTCCAGCCCCCTCATTCCTCCTGTGCAAATTAACCACCATGGATTCGCATTGTCCTTCCCACGGCTCCGCTCATTGTTGGGACTAGCCAGCATGTCCTTTCTCTCTCTTTTTCTCGCTCCCAGGCTACCTTTTAGCAACCGCCCAGGGAAGTCGAGCCACCTGGGTTACCTGTCAAACGCGGGGGGTTATTTTTACCTGCGCCTTATGGAGCAAGCCCGGGGAGAGGCTGAGGCGATGGCACCGTTCCCTCCTCAGCGGCTCTCGCTCGGGCATCTGGCCTCCTGCCCGCTGCTGCTGCTGGAGTGGGGCAACGTGGTACCGGGGCATCACACCAGGCGCTCTTCCTGAACGACACCTTACTTCACGGGGCAAACGGCCAAGTTCCCTCGCTTGCCCTTTCTGAATGGCTTCCCATAAGCAAGCCCAGGGAACGCTGACGGTGAGGCTTGTGCCCACAGTACTCGGGGGTCTCAAAAGGGAGCAGTCCCACACCATTGCTGGGGGTAAAAGGACAGGTCCCAGATTGACAAGGGAGAGAAGCAGCAGCCTCGTATTTGTTTCTCCGCTGTGCTAAGTGTGATGGAAACCTTTTCCTTATCGCTTGGCACCGTACAAAAGCCAAAATAAGTAACCGCCGGTAGATCCGTTCCGTTATCGGCGATTACGTTTCGTGGCTTTTCCGATTCACTGCTCCCGTGGAAGAGCAGACCCAGGGCAGCGGCTCCCCAGGAGCACCAGACAGCCCAGCGAGCCCGCAGCCCGGCCCAGCCGCCACCCCGACAGCCGGCCTCAGCCTCCGCCCCACCGCCTTTTCGTAGCCTCCCTTGCTTCTGCCTTTACCTCCCTGGGGGCACTTTGCCCCCTAAGGCTGAATTAACAAGCCATTAAGAGCTGTTAACCACCAGTAACTGCTCACCTGTGCTTTCAGAAACCCGTCCCTCCCCTTGCCCGAGGCAATAAGAGCCCGAGCTGTTTAAAACCCTTCTTTTCTTGTCTGTTCCTCCATGGGGCATGAATGTCAGCTCTTTGAAAGCTGGAGTACTCTAAAATACCCTCCTTTGTCTAAATTTCTCGTTTCGGCCTTTGGCTCTGCTGCCGTGAGCAATTTGTCTTTCCTACAACAAACCCGTGAAGAGGGACCAGTGGCTGGAAGGTGAAAGCGGTTTGGCCATTGCGTTTTCTCATTCTCTCTCAGGTAACTCATTATTCGTGAAAGTGTGGTGAAAGACTAAAAACCTCCACCGCAGGGGGCCCACTGGCCTGATGTTTCCCTGCTTTGTGAGATATTTTGTTTTCTTCAGCACACTTAAAAAGAAGGGTAAAGAAGAGGCCCGTGCCTGTAGCCTTGACTTTTTGTTGCTTTGACGTTGCCTGACTTCAAGCAGATGAGGAAGGGAAATGAATGTTGTGGGTTACAACGAAGGGAAGAGGATGGGATGGAGGGGTGTCTTCTTCCAGTTTAAAAGCAAAAGAAAGGCAAGAGAAATGTGAGAACACTTTTCAAGTAACCAAGAGAGAGTTTTTAACTCTTACCAGAAACATTTCCTACTACTGACTTCTTTTCTCCTTCCCTAAAAAAAAAACGCACCAAAATCTTACAAAGCCTAGCACTTTCCATTTGCTATCCATAAAATAATAATAGTTATGATGATAATAATAGCAAAATAAAGCTGTATATGATCACGTAATCTTTGGGACTGAAGGAAAAAAACAACCTCTTTTCTCAAGTCCATGGTGGGAACCTGGAAAGGGGAATTGCTATACACTGGAGTCTTCCTCTGTGAGGATTTAACACGGGTTTTATCTGACATACCTCTTAGCTGAGCTCCTTTGGCTCAAACAGATTGAGTTTATCTTCATAGAACTGTTTTTACAACATCAAGTATGGCAAAAACAGAGGAGGCCTGCTCATTATGTCCACTGCTTGTGCAGTCACCAGTGGGTGTCAAACCATGTATTTCTGGGATTCGGTGACAATTTTGACACGGTGGTATTTAAAACCAGCAAAGTCATGGAGCAGCAGTGAGAGCTAGCTCTGTACAAAATGGTATGAGACAGGAGTTCATGTGAAAAGTACCTACCGTGTAATCACATAGAGTTTTGCTAGACTGGACCTTCATTAGCTCTCCTGGACATGCACTTTCTTTCCTTTGGATTTTGCACTGATACATTTCTAGTGGAAGGAGGTAACCTTTCTGCCTGTGTTTAAGTGAGACCTGAGAAGGTGTACGTATCTGGTTTTATCGGGGAAGGTGGTCTGCCTTCGGATCAAGAGCATGGTGAAAATCTGCAAAATAAACTCTTGATGTGGCAGCCCTCGGAGATCCGTGGCTTGATAATTCCAGTATTTAGAGCCAATGAAAATTTTACTACCAAGGACAGGAAGCTTTCAATATATGTTAACATCCTCACGGAGTTAAAATCAGTCTTACAAACAACCACAGAAATCTTTGAAAGAAGAGGAAGGTTAAGAGCCTCAGGAAGGCAGCAAGGAGGTGAGAAGCATTGTTATTGACTGGTCTAGATTAAACAGCACAAAGGAAGATTTCAATTTGATAACGTCACAGCCCTTCCTGTTTTTCTTTGCTGCTTCTGCTGACAATTTTGTAAGGTAATTAAATTGTCTGATTGAAGTCACAGTGGTCATGGGGCGATAAAGACCGTTTGGATTTAATGGAATTTAGAAACAACGGTGCGTTGCACACAACTCTTACAGAACGAGAATTTTAATGACTCATTCAGGGTGCTGACTACATAGAACGTCCTGGACGAGTTTAATTGAAAGGGCAAAGCAGATTAGCTGTATACAGTCTTTATTGCACCAGATAGGGGAATTAGAATTATCCTTTTAAAAGACTCATTATTGCATTATCAAGATTTAATGTAGGTTAAGAAAGCTTTCATCTGTATGGGCTTTCTGGAATATCCTCAGATCCTTTCACCCAGTGTCTGGAACACCAATAGCCTTGTAAAATGATTTTCACACAGTTGTCCGATAGATTGGATGTTGAGAAGTATAACCCGCTTCTTACTGACTGTTACTCGTCTTTTGAAGTGATGCAAAGTTCAAGTAATACCTCCCATTTAAATGTGTTTGCTGAATGAAATCGTTTCTGTCACCATAGATAAGAAACCAGAGAAAAAGAGATTTTTCTAAACTCAAATATTACGTTTTTTTTTATTTTATACAAGAGAAAATCCCCTAGATTTAGAAACAAATAAACCAAATATTTTGTAGCCGTTGCAAATACTAGCAGGTCTTTGTCCCCTACTTAATGTATTTACCATGTCTGTTTCTGAGTTTTAACCTTCATCCTCTTTAATCTCTTCCAGAGGAACAATTACTAGAAGTTCTGTCAATAATGCAAAAGAGAAACTAGAAGATGCCTTATTTCCATACTCCTCAATCTGCAAGGCAAATGAATGTTTCCTGAATAAGCTTTTTATAACGTTATGCTGTAATGTATGTTAGGAGATTAGATCGAACAATATGATAACATAATGTCATTATGCTGTCACATCTGAATTGGAATATGGAGAATCAAAGACCACTGTCATATTAATACTTATAATTTTGTGCTTCCCTTCTCCCCAAGTATTTTGGCTCCTTTATTATACAGAAATAATTGTCTTAGGTTCATATAGTGTCTTCAATTTAAATAGCCAAAGCTTTCAGTAATGCAGAGTACAGAATGAACATGTAATGATCATTATTCCAATTACTGGAGCTCTGCCAGCTCTAGATAAACTAGATGGTATTGTAATGCTATATAAAACACTAAATAGAAGCTCAAAAATTGTATTCTTAATTTCATTAAAAAGCAATTCTTAACGAATTAGAAGTACAAAACTTTTTTTTTTTCCTTTGGGCAAAAACTAGAAGTGACCCATGGGTGTGGTGTTCAAGAGACTGCTCTTTTTACATTTACTGCAAAGATACATTTGGATCCAATTTTGCGAGTGATTTGGATCAGCCTGGATTCAGATTTCCTTGAACGTTATTTTTGCGTAGTCTTTCAAATTACTATTGAAATACAGTAACTCATCTATGAATGTGTTTGTAGCTTTGTTTGGTGCATCTTTCAAATGAAAGATGTATTTTTAGATAATATATTTTTAACATGTTTATTTCTAGGTGTTTCTGCCTAGGGTATAGGAAAGTAGGTTCCCTGGTAGTATTCTGATGGATGTCTACGGTAGGGGTAGTTAAAAGCACAGCTACGCTGTAGTGTAGAACACTGTTATCTAGGGGCAAACATTGTTATCAACACATCAGAAGGTCAATTCATTTATGGGTCTTGCAGAATTTATATTTGGGAAAATACATTTATTTACATTAGCTGAACATCTGTTTTATTAGATTTGTATTTCCATTCCCAAACTCTTTGAAAACTCATTTTTTTCAAGAAAGAGGTTACCAGGATTTAGAGTTCAGTTGAACTGACTTCTGGAATGTTGAAAATGTCTGTGAATATCTCAGCATTAGAAACTCCCTGATTGTTAGAGTCACTAATTCTTGCATTAAGCTCAGTAACACTCTGACAGAAGAATAGTCCAGAGAGAGCTTACTTGCTATGCTGTCAGGAACTGTTGTTCAGGAGACTTGAGGAGTTTTTTCATTCAATGTATAATGTCTTTTTTCTCTTCATTTCATCTATCTAAATATTTTACTGTGTGTTCCTCATGTTTCCTAGTTATATAAACACTCTATCTGATTTCAGTGTGTGTAGTTAGATATTAAAGTGCTAAATGAACTGTACTGTATTTTTCCAGATGAATAAAAAAGTAATGTTGTTTTATGGGTGGGCAAAATAATTTTGAAAGAACAATGCTTCTTTTTTTAGCTTTTGCACCTTGAATCATTTGCTCTCTTCCCTCACTATTTCTTTTTCCCTTTTTTTTTTTTTTAATTAGCTGAAATGGAAAATGACTACCTATCTGTCTGAAAGAGGAACATATGTTTGAATGTTATTTTTCTGGTACTTTTGGGAAAGTCTTTGGTTTTTCTAACTTTCTGGGAAACTGCGTGAAAAATCAAAACCAAAAAATCTGAAAGGCCTCATCTCTGTCTAAAAACTAAACTTTTAGTCAAAGCCAAGTCTTGGGCCGCCTTTGCAGTATTTGGAGAATGAAGGAGGCAGAAGGATTAGACAAGGTTGACTTAGGCTGGATAACTCTTACACAGCAAAAGTTAGGCTAGATGAACTGTGCCTGTTATGGCGTCAGCAATATGGAGAAATTGAAAGTGGATCGAGTAGGGATTTTTGTTTTGTTTTGTTTTTTCCCCAGGTTGTGAGGTTTATTACCATGTATTGAACTCAATTTCTCAGGTAGGAATTTAAAAGGAAAAGATAAATATGTTAATGGCTCAACAGCTTCTTCCTGATATTAAAATGCCAAAACCACTGAAAGAGAAACTGCTCACTCATTCTGCTAAAAACTCACCACCAAATGAGTGGTGCTTGTTTTCACAACAGGTAATCATAATCAGACCTGTAAACAAGGACTTGTTTGTGAACATGGGTATCTAATTGATTACTTAAACTTTACCGAATAAACTTCTGTAGAGTATCAAGCTTGCTTCAAAACATGCAGAACCACTTCAGCTTTGGAAGAGTGGGCCATCTTCACATTTAGCTCTTTCTGTAACTCTGGTAAGATATTTCAAATTAAGTGTCATATTTATCTGAATATAAAAAAAGCTATTATTTAAAGTGTTTTTTTGTCATAAGGTAGCTGATACTGAATTTAAAACACTCTTATTAAAATGCTCATTCTTGTGCGTATACACAGTAAGTTATAATCTGGGTAAATTTATTAAGGACTACTTTGTAATTGAACTTGCCATCCATTTGGGCTTTTGTCCTTCTCCAGGAGCTAAATATATACCAGCTATTTCAATCAGCTCAGGAGCTAAACATATATCAGCTCATATTCATGCTGTTATTTAAAACTTGCACAATTAAGACATGGCCTACTGAACAGTCTGTAATAAAAATAATTACACTAGTAACCATGAAATACTTACAAGAAAATCTGCGTCTTGTAGCTCACAATGGTCAAATTTATGACTTTCTCCTTTTTTATTTTTTAAGCATGTAAGAAAATAGTTTAAGTCCTGCCTCAGTTTACATTGTAAAACCTTGAAGAAAGCAATTATTTTATTTGGAGACCAATCAAATCTTCTATTCCTACCTATATTTTCAGAGTCAGTGCTCAATCTGTAGTCAATACCAACTTCCTAGAGAAACAGAGCCCTTGATAGTTTAGTGCGAAGTTGATTTATGTTAGTATGTTTTTATTTTTACACCACAGATGACATGAAATCTGTGTGTACTTCGTAAAGTTCTTATGGGTCAAATACTGAAATAAGATGACCTGTAGTATACTTTAGGTCTGATCCTCCTCTAAATTTCCATTCGGATCAGTAGCTTACATTGGCAAAAAATGAAGTAAGAATTGGAGCTGTAAATTGTAGGACACTGTTTAGAAAAACAATGTTTTAAATCTTTCTAATGCAAAACCTAAGTAATTATGTAATTTTGTCTATTTATCCTAGGTATAGTCATTGCCTGGATGAGTTGGTATTCTTTCTAAAATGCATGATTAAGTCCATGGTGATGCTGAATGATACAGTGCTCTTCCAGTCAAGCCATCTGTGCTGGTTTTCTTTAGCTAAGGATCCCATTCCAGAACCTGTCTTTCCTTGACATTTTTTTCCTAACTATATTTTAAAATTGTACTACACGTTTTTACACTGAAATTTCTCGTTCACTTATTGACATTAACAATATTTAGCAATATACTACAAACCAAATTCAACATAATAGAGAATAATTTGACTGGTGTAGTTTTTTTTTTAAGTTGGAAAGAGTGTAATCACTGGTTAAAGATACTACAGTTCAGCAATAGCAATACGACTTGTTTCACTGATCAAACACTGCAACACAATCAGAAATATTGTGCTATATAGAAGCATACTTAAATAACAGTAAAGAACATGAAGATTACATATTCTGCAAGAGGAAAATATTTTCTAAAGCAATAACTTTGTTATTTTTCTGCAACATTTATCCTACAAGGCAGGAAATCCTTAAAAGAAATTCCATGTTATTTATTCATTAAGGAATTGGGTAAAAAGGCACATTAGGGAAATTAAAATCATACAGAGTAGTCTAATCAGAGGAATTAATTTTCTTTTAAAATGCTTCATCATAGTAATTTTTGGCTTTATATTTGTTAACGGGAATATATATGTTTGCATTTTACACATTTCAATAACTGAAATTTGTTTATAAATCGTGCAGAAACTTTAAGAAATTATCAGCATGTATTCAAGTATTACATTAAAATTAATTATTCTTGCTTTGTATTGTGCCACTTACAAGGACCAATATCAGGATTGAATTTTAGGAATCTAATTTGTAACATTATTGTTTATCTATTTTTAGTGTTCAACAATGTTTGTGGTTTTCATAGCTTACTATATTACGAAACATATTCAAATTGAAAGAGGACCCTAAACCGGCTACCTTTCCCAGTTAATAATTATGTATTTTAAAAAACAAATATATTTTTGCTTAGAAATATCTAGTCTTTCTGGTATTATATGTCACCATATATGCTTCTTTCTAGTCCATATAATAAGCTTTTTGATATTTCTCTTTCTGAAGCTGGATTTGAAAAATTACTGTGCAAAATGGAAATGTAAGGCCAGGGACTGGTTACGGCTAATTGGATGGCAGATGTGTAACTCTTCCCTTTAAAAGAAGATACATTAAGTACTGACTGAATGTGTCTTGCTAATTTTTAACAGCTATGTTTTTGAGTCAGTCCATTTTCAGAGCAGAGTGATTTTTTTTTTTTTTTGACTAACTGCTGTTTTGGTGTTGTTTTTTTTTTTTGGGTGCTTGCCTTCATACCTTGAGATGCTGGTCTGTTTTAGATACTGAGCTACTTAGACAAGCTCCCAGATATCCCTGGCTATGCTATTTTATTCAGTATTTCTTGGGGAAAAAAAAAGTTGGTAGGCAGGATAGAGGATGAACTAAAGGCCATCACTGGTGAGCAAAAAACACAGAAAAGAATTGAACGGGTTAATAAAAAGCCCAAAACCCCACTGTTTACCTAGAAAGGCCATATACAACTGGGCAAATAGTAAGGTTTTTGTTTCTGTTCAGTCAAAACCAAACATAAAGATGATACTTGGCAAAATGATCCCGTAATACCAAAAAGGAAGTATAGCTTTATTTTTGTAAGCTAAGAATTTGGTCAGTTAAATCCCTTTCCTTGTTAGTGGATATAGAGTATAATGTTTACATAAGGAACAGCAACATAATTAATCTATTTATGTCCAGATTTGATCTTTCTTAGCCTTGAAGGAACATACATGAGGTTGGTTCAGGGAAAGTGGTAAGCCCTGTGCATGCCTCATCTGTAGGCAGCTGAGGGAAGAAAATGGAAATTCGTGAAAGATACATGTGACTTCCTTTCAGTACTGCTATATGTATTTGTTTGGACGTCCTTGAGAAGGAAAGACTGTAAAATATATGACTGTTATTAAGGCTTATCTCTTCAGATCTCAGCAGACTCTATCATTCATGACATTCAATATGCTTGCAGAAACTTACTGTGTGACTGTGATATGGCTAAGAAAAATGTGTCCAAAACCCAGATTTCCTACTGTCTTTTCAAACCTACCTAAAAAATGAAAAAAAAAAATCACATTTAAAGATCAAATCAACATTAGCTAGTCACAACATCTTCAGTTATACCCATATGTGACCTTTTGTGTTCAGACACCAGGGATTTCAAATTTAGCTATGTATTTGTATCATTCTGTGATCATCGACGTTCATTAAACGTTGCACTTTTTGGAACAATGTAAGACTATACCACATTCTCATATAAACAGTGGTGATTGTTTTTCAGAGCATTTTCCACTCTTTTCATTTATGGGAAGGTTCTTGAGTTGGATAAAACTGTTGTGTTTAGCTGTCTTGTGAGCACAGGAGCTCTGTTCACATTGATTTCCTTTACTCTCCTGACTGTCTTCTAGATTGTAAGAAAGTTGCAACACATGTTTTTGGAAGACTTTTTCCCCTGTTACCACAGACTGTTCAAAAAAAAAAAAATCCTTTCTGCTTCAGGGTTGTGTTATGCACTGGTTTCTTACTCATCTGAACCCATAGAATGGTGATAAGGACAGAAAATTAAAAAGTTCTTTGTCATCTGCTCCGCTCTGGTTATGTTGCAAATCTGCAGTGCTAAGAAAAACTTATCTATACAGTTAGATAAGTAGAGACGTCCTTTATTAACTATGCGCACCAGGGACATGGGATCCTTTCCAAAGATGTCCACCTGCACATTGCAGTCAACAAATACTTATATATTAAATTCATACATATTCAGTCTATAAAATGCATATTCATTATAATTCTCTCAATGACTGGTTCTTTTTTTCACTTCTGATGCAAGTTAGCGCGCAGCCTCTGTTGTAGTCTTCTATTGTTCTCTTTTTTGTGGGTGGTATAATTTGGGTAAGTGGTCTGTGAGTTGGAGGTCTTGACCACTCCTCAAATTGACCACGTATAGGCGAGGAACATGTTCTTGGCTCGTACCTACTTTGGTCATGATTCAAAGATTATACGCAATGGGTACCATGATAAATCCTGTCTTGCAGACATCTTGGACTATAACATATTATCCTTGTTTCTAACTACTAACAGATTATTGGTTAATGAATAACTTAGGTCTGGGACTTTACAGGGGTGTCTTAGCAGCGTTGGCAATACAGATTTTATTTTATAGTTGATCATTTATTCCATTTGAGACTTATTTTCCCAAAATAATCATTAGTCTCTCTTAGTAATATTCACTAATTAGATTTCTTGATATTTAAATCAAGATGAGAAAAGTAAGGGGGTTTCTAAGCAGCATCCTAAAATCCTAAATCTGGTGATTTCTTCAATAGTTATATACTTACAAAAGTAAACAGCAGTATTTTCAGTAATTCATATTAACAATAGATTATTTGACTTATGATAAGTCCTTTTATTACTTATGTTGTTTTCTTTTAGGCAGTCATTTCAGCGTGACACGCTATCTTTGTGACTTGAACAAAGGAACTAGGCAGCAATAGTCTTTACAAATACAACCCTCTGTGAATGTGTGCATATACATATGCTTTCCTGCTGTGGTGGCCCAAATGCAAAAAAAAAAAAAAATCCCAACCAAAACCAAAGTGGGAGTATGTCTCCTTTGCTGGAGTTGTCTTTAACATAAACCAGGAGAATTGCCTGAGGGTGCATCAGGGGTCTTTGACGGAAGGACTCATAAAGATTATCCATCTGCTTCCTGACAGTAGTGTGAGCATGGGGTAGCAAAGAGCTGTGAAGGTGGCAGAATCTGTTCTCACACGGTATGATCTTCATGAATATTTTCAAAGTGGTCATGAAAACAAAAAAATTTCAAGAAAGAGGCTATGAAATTCAGCAAAAACCATACAGTCAAGCATATTCATGACAGCAAAAAAAGAACACTTCAGAATTTGCTGCCCTAAGAAAGAAAAACTAGACTCTGAATGAAGCCATGGATATGTAAGTGCTCTTATGAATTCAATACCCGCCCGCCTTCCCCAACTGCTAAGAATGTGGAAATGGTACTTGTTATCATGTCACCCCCATTTGCCATGGAGAAATATTCTTAGTGTAAGGGAAATCTTCATTTGGAGTGGATCTGCCTCTGTGTGAGATCCATAACAACTTACTTTCACTACTGTTTTAAGAGGTAATTATGCCAATATTGCTGGGTGCAACTAGCAATACTGTAAATCAGTAGATCATATTAAAGTCAATTTCTGCTACAGTTTAATTTGTTCTTAGCTGGGTAGCCTAAAGCTACAGCACTGCAACAAACCTTTTGGTAGATTTTATGGGCCTCCATTGTAAGGAGCAGTCATACGCTGAGGATCAGTGTATAGTTCTTTGCTGAGCAACTAGGAGAACACCTGAGGAGACAGAATAGTCTTTGTTATTTCTGTATCTGATTAGGTACAACTTCCACAAAAGCTTATTCACATGGATAACTTCACAAATACAGTTAATAGGTGGAAAGCCAGAAGGGATTTTACTTCCATGAATATTTCTGTTGAGCCATAATTTAAAAAAACAACCCCCCCCCCCAAAAAAAAATCCCCCCAAAAACCCAAGAAGCTGAAGCAAGTGACTAAATATTAGCTTATGTTCCAGAGTTCATTTAGCTCTGAAACTGAAGTAATCCATGGAAGCTGATTTTGTCTACTTTGGCAGAAAATAAAACCACTGAAAACCAGAAAATATTTGCTTTGGTGTCACCTTGAAGATAGCTGAGCTATTTATGCTAAGCAAATTGAGATGAAAATGGAAAGGGGCTACTTAAGGTGTTAATGAAATATTTTGTAGTTGGTGAAGATTGTTGTGTTGTTATACAACAGAGTTTTCTACCAGGGCTGGCAAAGGACAGGAGTATAGTCAGACTTTCAGATCCCCTATGAATTCTGAAACACCCTGTTCTAAGTACAGTATTTTATATTTGCAGTGGTAGTGAGATGGAAGTGCAAAGGATTACAGTGCTTTGGCTTTTAAAAAGATGTTTAGCTCATATTATATAATTAGTTCTCAATTTCTTTTTATATTCTTTGGGCATTAGTTACCTTTCAACAGAACTTCAGATTTTTAAGTCATTTAGGTTGACTTACATCATAGGCAAGAGGTTTTGAACACAAAGGTTATTTCAGAACTAGAATTAATATTTCAACTTCTATAAAAAGTGCTAGCTTATTTTTCTAATAACATTATCTTGCTTGCAGCATGTATTATATTTTTCTTAATCTTTCATCAGCAGCCAAATATTTTTTTTTGTCTTACGCACACACTGTGGTCAGTCATACAAACAGTGAGTAAATGAGACAAAACTTCTCAAACGGACTTAAGTTCCATTTAAAAAAAGTCTTAATTTAATGTGTTGCAAATATCTGAAGTAACGGGCTTCACATGAGGATATCAGTGTCTTTTTCTCTGGACTGGGGCTTATGTGATTCAAGACATACAGAATTAATGTAGGTGCAATCCCATCTTTCATAACAAGAAATTTTATTACGAATATCAAAATGTAGATGACAGTTGGCAGAACTTTTAGAACTAGTTTAAGCATCGCCTTCTTTTAATACAACATGTTTTTAGGAAAGGAACAGGTAAAAATATAAATACATTGTTATTTGAAGATACTTTTTCTAGAAATCAGAAAATGATGGAGAACACACAAAGCAAAGTAATCAGTGGTTATTCACCTTTATAAAAAGGAATATTGTAATTGGTATATTTTCAGGTAGGTTGTTTAAAACAATGAAAGGAAGTATGACTAACAAAGTAGAAAATTATGTAATTCATTGCCAGGGAGTGTTCTGGTTCCACGCCCTCAGCAATTACATATATTTAAGGAAGAAAGATCTCTACTGGACATTATTGCTACTTTTGGATCTGTGAGTCCCTTAGTAAGTAAATGTGGAAAGAGGCAGAAATTAGAGTAAAAATTATTCCACATTTTCCTTGTTTTCTTTACTTTTCCCTTAAATTTTGACTATTGGACTGTGTTGGATACAAGGTAGTGTGTGTTGGAAAAATGGTTATCTTCCATGCTACTTTATGGCTGTTCTTATGTTCTGTATAACATGTGTAGTCAGAGATATAGAAAGTGATGTCAGTAAGCTACTGTGCTTTACTGGTGATTAAGAAACAAATAATACAGCCTTCATATATAGAAAAATAATGGGAAACCTTTAGATACTGTAGAGGAAAAGAGAATTTTAAAATGTAAGTTAAATATGATGTAAATAACAAATGGTACATGGCAAGGAAGAATATGGAACTGAAATGGAACAAGCAAGAATAAACAGCCTGTAAAGTGGTACTCAGCCAAAGATGAGCACTCAACCCTGCAGCAGAAAATATTGTGGAAATGTAGCTCTGGAGTAGGGTCGTGGAAACATAGCTCATTTGTCTTTTTGCAGACAGGTGTCAGTGAGAATACTGGTGAGTGCAGTGGCCAGTATATCTTCTTTTTTGAAATACAGCATCTCAAGGGGTATGTCACAATCTTTGTTGAACATGATTTCAGCATTGAAGTAGAATAAAGAGTTACTTTAAAAACTTGAAGTTATCATTTTACTTATTAAAAACGTATATATTTCCTTCTTGACCTGATATGACTGATTGAGAGACTGGGAAAGTACTACTTTAAGAGCACAGAAACCAGAGAGCGTAGTTTCATGCTATAACCAAACCCTGCTGCTGAGAAATATTACTGTGTTGCATGGAAAGAACTATTTGCCATTGTTAGATCAATAGATCACTTTCATCATTACTGCTATGGGAGAAAGTTTATTATTCAAAATAATCCTACAGCTGCCCAGTTGAGACTCTGAAGCCCAGAAGGACAATTGTCTCACTGGTTCCACAAAATAAAGCAGAATGATTTAATTTTTCAGTATCTTAATGGAAAAAGTAGTGAAGATGTGTTTGTGTACTTTAAGCATTACCTGTGTAAAGAAGTTAAAGATTTTTCATCCATATGCCAAGTTTCTTTATGTTCTGGTTTTCTAGAAATATTTCCTTCAGACAAAATAAAGAACAACAAGTATAGCCATGTATGAAGTTAATAACACAATTATGAAATGGTTCATTACAAATAAATCTCAAGAAGCCCTGCTCAAGGATCTTGTGTTATCTGATTTCCTATTCTTGAAATGGATCTCCCATGAGCTTGCTTGTTTGACTCAACACTAATCCAAAAAACAGATAAATGTTGTCAATGACCAGGCAAATAGACAAGAGAGAAATTGCAGTTATGTTAAAATAAAGCATTAATTTAAAAAGAACACAGATTTAAGTGAGTACCATACCTGAATGACAGCCAGTGGTTCTCAGGAATCTACAAATGCTTCTGAGCAGTTATGTTTTTAGGATGCTGATAATTACTGAAAAATGAATTTTTTTTAATCTTTGAAAAAGAATTCTGGTAAATCGTGCTACAATTGGATTTTATGTTCCTTTTTTACAGATGTATCTTGTTGGATTACAACTGTAAAGGTTATGGTTTGGAACTGGGTGTCTCACTGTTATGTTATTTTGTAAACATTCTTAAATCCACCGTAATCCTGCTTAATAAATCCCAACGTTCAATTTCCAAGAGTAATAATAGACAATTCCTGCGTATACTCTGTGAAACATTATAATTGCATTTTAACAGTAGTCATGCTAGATCATAGGATTCCATATGAAATTATAGATAAGAAAAAAAACCCCACCCCACCCCACAGAAAGTTAAAAAATTTCCAAATGCTGTTTTTACTTATGGAAATAGCAGATACATACTGTCTGCTGTGTCCCTGCCCACCGCCTCCCCCCCCTCCCCCCCCCCAGCGTACATAATACATCCTTTTAGATCTTGTCAAAAGGACAAAGAAACATTTTTTGCATATGTATAAAATCATTTCTTACAAAATAGTCTGTGCAATGACTGTGTAGTTTTTGTTTCATGACTTTACATTTGGATTTTGAAATGTTGAAACTTTTTGCTTTCAAATTTGTATAAGCTTGGAATCTGTGGTGTTTGGGATTTTGTATTTGTTTGTTTTTGTTTTGATCCATAGTAAAGTAATAACACCTCCTTTATTAAGTGAAATTCTGTGAGCTTGGTTTTGAGTCAGCATTCTGAAAGATCTGTTAATATGAGTGTCTGTTTTCTGATAAAACCAAATATAGCTGCTTTCTTTTTGGAATCTGGTTATAACAAACTTTTCTTCAGTCTCCACAAATAATCTTTAATTCATACGCTTCTAGAACAGGAATGGCAATTTGTCATTATCAGGAAACTGTAAATTATAGTCTCTGAATATGATAGAAATCTAAACAGTAATCCTCACTTTTGATAATTGTAAGTGTTCAGAAATGTCTTTGCAGAATTCTCTTAGTCTCTAAGGGAATTTCTGTAAGGTACTTCAGGTCAAGTAGAATCGTAAATTATTAATGTACTAACTGTTGCTAAAGAACTCCTTGTGGGGATATTGTTGCTGTGCAAGAAGGATGTTGTGAAGGGGATAGTCAGGTAGAATTAGGCATTCTCTTGTGCACATATGAAGCTATTCAAGAATAGTTGTTCCAGAGTTGTGTAACACCACATGTGAGGGACAAAGGTCACTAGCACTAGTTTCAGTAAATCCTACAGGCTAGTTCACATATCTAATCCATATTAATAGTGTTTCAGCAAATTTAAAATTGAGGCTGAAATCTCCAGACCTAGGTCACAAAAATCTAGCAAACCCAAAACTGTGTGGTTTGGTGAAGAAATTATGCATCATTTGAGATGTGACAGATAAGCTGTATAAAATGCAGAAATCATTGGCTAAAGATGTGTCTGTCAACCCTTCAGATATGATGACTATATAAAATCATTGATCCTGCCATGAAACAGGTATGGAAAAGCAGTATCATGTAATCTATTAATTTCTTATTAGCAGTTTCTTATTTTATTTTAAAATAATAGATGAAAATGGTTTTGGTTCTTAGGAAAACTTCTGTTTTTAATTGAATCATTTAAACAGGATTCTTTAAATTTAGTTGGAAGATGATTGGCAAGAAAAATGTAACTACAGTTAAACTGGAATGCTGCTTCTAGATTAAGTTACTTTTTTTTTTTTTTTCCCCTGAAGTGGTCATGAACTATCTTAGCTCTATATCCACCCACTTCTTTTGCCTTTTTGCTTCCTCTTTCCAATTAAGGATCTATAATGCAACAAAAGGTTACACTTGGAATGTTTTGAAAAGTAACTCAATGCATTTATAAATACACTTCAGAGAAACTGGATAACTTTGTGTATTTTTCATTGATGTTATATCTGTATCACTTCATTAGACTTTGTTTTTATGAAAACCTGTAGGACTGTTATGTACATTTGTTATCCTAAAAATCCTCACAATGATAACTCGAAATAGTAATTTACAATTTTAGAATGCATTTTAAGTGTCTTTTGTACTTATACAAGTTTATTTTTTTTATATGGAACGATAACAGAAATGGGTGTCCCTGTAGATCAAGTCAATATTTGTTGCACAAACATTTTATGTATAAACCAGTAAGACCCTGAATCAGTGAAAAAATGCATATTATAATCAGGTATCACCTGGTTTTAGTAGAGTACTACCATGCTTCAAGATAGGTAACTTGCTAACATGTGGTTCATGAAAACTTCCTCCCTCTTTGAATTCTATGTAAGAGCATCTCGCAGATGAAAGCATTGGGAATTGAACTAACACAGTATTTATTTACAAAACCACATAGATGTTAATGTTTAACATTAATCCTTCCTTGTTTTCTTGCTGTGGCCTTTGGATGAGGAAAATAGTACATATGACACGAGTTGATTTTACCACTGCTTTGTCATCAAAGCTTTTCTCTTCTCAGACTTGGCATGTTCAATCTCTGACTGCTAGGAGATCAGTTTTCCCTCACATTTTTGCATGTTCTGTTGCTGGAATAACCTCAAAGACAGGCAGTGTTCTCACAGGGGATTTTATTACTGGATAAAGAGCAGTAAACAGAAAAATTTACACTTATTAAGGAATGTTAAGTGTTGAAGGACTAATTGCTCACCTTATATTAAAGAGTCAGGAAAAGTTAATGACAAGTTGGAATATGAATTTACTGGGTAATCTGAAGTTTCAGTGTTTATTCTTGTTTATCATTTCCTATTTGTGCAGTAATTTAGAGTATTTAAATTTTTAAAGGAAAAAAACCCAGCCAGTATTTTGCATCACACTACTTTGTACCTACTCAAACCACAAGTGTGTTAAGCATTTGTATAAGTGTTGCGCACATTTGTGTGTGTATATATATATATATTTCATATAAAGTTTAAAACACACTTAGCAACTAAAACTCATTGGTTAAAGTGACAACATTTATATCCAGTGTGTACTTGTGCAATAATCTTGATGCAGAATTTGACCCAGAACATTTTATTTTCTTATAAAATAACTTTGAGTTACTCTCCTCCCATACAGCATAATTCTCTCCTGGAATCCTAAATTTGGACTGGGTTTTCCCTACTTAAATCAAGGCTCACTAAAGGCCACACTATAGGCCAGTTAAACTTTTAGTGTTACAGCATTCAATGATTTAAAGATTATGATGCCTTCAATAATATCAAAGTTAAATATTTGCAGCAATATTATGAAAAATTTTGCTTTATATCTTAACTTTACAGTTACTGATTAGAAGCTTAATGCAATTTCCAACTTCAGAAAAAATTCTGCGATTTCCATGTTGAATTTACAAGAGAACATCCAACTAATAAAACCGGTTTTCTAATAATCCCTCTGTGTTGTTCAAAGCAAGTATTGTGGACTATATTTCATTTAGTGTATCTGTTTCACAAAATAAATGTTATTTTGAAGCATATATATCAAATCAAAACAGATGGATCCAGAAACAAAGCATATGGGTATACATATGCTAAAATGTTCTTTAGAATGAACTTCTTATGAATCCTGATATATAATTGTTGGGAAATACAACATGCTCTGCTGGTAGAGTTACTTTTGTTGACATTTTAGATATCTGTCTAATAAAATAGATACTTAAAACCAGAATTTTACTTTTAAAACATAAGATCAGTAAGTGCTGGGAACTTACTAGCAAATCTTTCAACAGTACTTTTTAATGAACTTTTCTGCTGTATGTGCAGAGAGTGTCACATGAGAAGAACTTGGTTTTATCTGCTCTTAAGCTGGCTGAAATGTAGGCAGCAAAATATGAAGTATCTTCAAGCAGTAGCTAAATAATTGTTTATTTTCATTTGCAAGATATGTTACTATTCTATGACGGTTTTTGACTGTTTTTGACTGTTTCCCTCTAATCTTGATCTTGGAACACTTAAGTACCAACATTTCAACATGCACATACAGCAGCCTGCATAACTCATTTAACAATGAATTGAATTAGTCTTTATATATGAGGGAAATATCAGGAACAGATAATTTGGCAGGGCTTTTACAAAAAACACATTATTTTCCATAAATAGATATATATTTTCCATTATTTCTTCTTCAGAGGGAGTAAATGCTTTCAAATTAGCATATTGCTTCTCTTATAACATGCTGGTGAATATCTACAAGATTCCAATGGTGGAGTTTCCCTTCTGCACTGTGGCTACTTTAAATAAATGAATATTACTATACAACTGCAGCCATTAAGAGCTGAGTAATGAATAATAGCTCCTGGACTTCTCTGTTCCCTTTTTTGTTTTATATTCCATTTCCATTAATTTATTTCTTCATTAATCCCACAGCTTTATCCTTCCTTTGCAATTTCAAGCTAGAGAAAACAAATTAAGAAAAAAGCCCCACCTGTTAATTGACTTTATTTGCTTTAATGCTGCTAGTCCATATTATCTGCCCTCTTAAATTGAGTTTGGGATTGTCAGCTTTAAGGGTATTACACTGCATTTTGGGCTGCTGCCAGCACATCCTGAGCAAATATATTTAAATCAAAGCTAAGCTGCTTAAAATATTCATGTTATGCTCTTAGTATGGTTTAGAGAAATGTGAAACCATTTAAGACTTGCAAACCTGTTTTATGGCCAAAAATGTATTTGAACTGTCAGGCATATAGCCTAAATTGATAGTCACTGTTAACTTGGTTTAATAGGGAATGGTTTCATTGTTTTATTAGCAATGATACATTCAGGGCCTAATTTATTTGAAATTTGTGACATAATGCAACTGTATTATATATAGAGGTAAAGAAAACCATTTTTAACTGGAAACAGTTTTGGGAAAAGGAATATTCTGAAGAGATAAAACTCACGCATGTGGGGAAAATGCACGTTTGTTTTGAACAGTTAAACACATTTGTTTTATGCATTGCAGAGAACTTTGAGTATCAAATTCAATATATTAATTCAGAAGGCAATATATTTTTAGATGGTAAACCAAAAGAGAAATAGCTATGAATATGTATTGTATTTTGGGGAGAAATACATCCTGTATGAGAAGCAAACCCAGGAATTTTAAAAGGTTTTGATGAAGAAGCTTTGAAACAACATCTTTAAGCCAAGTATTAATTTGTCTTTTTGCATTTTTTTTTCAGTAAAATAATGTGTCTGCTCACAAACTGGCCAATGATAATCTTGCTGAAATCTAGTTTTTATTCTAGTTCTCTCCTACAGTGACACAAATAACAGTTGCTGATAAGGTCAGTTGAATTTAGTGGAAGATTAACAATAAAAATGCATCTGTCTACTAAGGCAGAAGTTAACTGAAAGCTATCTTCTTTTTTTATGTGCATATTCACTTTAGACAAACAACCTGTAAAACAATGTAAGCTATCTGTGTTTGACCTGCTATCAGCTAATCAATAAAACAAAAGGATTGGCTAGAAACTACAGGGCCTATTCATCCAAAGATGAAAATCACATTTTTATATAATTGTATCAGGTTACTTAAAATTAACAATCTAGATTCATACTTTCAGTTTCATTCTAAATCCTTTATAATCTAAACTGGATCCCAAATATTTCTGTAGTTTGAGAGTGTTATCTAACTAAATTTTACTAGTGCAGACTATTAATTCTTCAATTTTGCCTCCATTTTCTTATGATGAGCCTTAACGTGAGCAACTGACTAGACAGAAGACTCATTCTGGGAACAGTTAGGGACTGTTAGATTGTTGGACTCTGAAAATGAGACAAAGTATATTGTTTGTCTTCCAACTACTCATCAAAAGCAATTATGGGCCATATTTTCTTACTGTCTAGAGGAGTATATTGCTACAGAATCCAACAAAACCCAAATTTGGTTTGAAAGTAATAAACCTCTGGATTTATTCTACAGTATGCCTATGTAGGTGTCTGCCTATCTGTCTGCTAGTCTGTCTGTCCATCTCATACGGGAAAACCAGTTGAAAAGCTAAAGCAAATAAAAGGGGCAGGGGTGTGTAGGGGGAGAGGGCTAAATCCCAAGCCCTGTTCAATTCCAGCATTACCCTGTGAATGTATCTTTTACGTGACAACCACCTCAGGGTAGATTGTCCAGTGTGGGGAAGGGAGAAGGTGTGACATAGACATCTTGAGCCTACAGTTAAAGGTGTATTTGCAGACAGGGACATGTGTGCACATATAGGCGTAACACGTTATTTTTGTTTCTCCAACATCTTGGTCCTATTTTAAATTTTTGATGAAATTTTGATTCTGTACTTTCAGTTCTGTCTGTCTATAAATGTGCACAGACATTCATACATACCCATTACATATAGATATATGCAAACCTCACTTTCTAGTCAGCACTTCATTCTGGATTCCGTGACCCAGCTTTGGAGCATTGTGATTTCACTCTTCTGCCTTCATTTTCAGCAAAATTTCTTTATTGCTTTCCTTTGAGACTTCCTTAAAATTCCTGTGACACACCTCTTTCCAGCGGTTGGCTTCCCATGTTCAGAATTTGCTATCTAGCTTTTTTTTTTTGTATTAGTAATCTGCCTATGCCAATATACTGGCTTTCATTTTTATTAAATTCTAAATGCTTTTGTTCTGCTTGTACAGCATCTAAGTATTGCATTGTATTATTACTGGTCTCAATATAAACCCGATGATTATATGCTCCCAAGGCAGCTAGAAGGTGAAGCTTTGAACCTCCTTACTATAAGGAAGGTATTGGATCTATATGTCTGCCTCTCCAGATAAATTGTCTCTGCAAGAATACTATTTAAAAGATAGCCATGATCATGAGGGAAAAATATGCAACTAAATCCATGATCAGGCTTACGGATTCCAGTTTCTCCTAGATTTTATAACTGAAGTCTGAAGGAAAGTTTCTGAGCTTCAGGAAAGGGCAGAATTTCAGCTATATCCCAGACTATTATTTATCTTAGACACTGCCTTCCTTATCCTGTGTCATCCCATCAGCTACCTGTTAGGAATCATTAGCTTGCTAATCCTGATCACATAGTGGGGTCCTTAAAGTACTTGAGGATTTTAGATGTGGACTTTACCTTGAACCTAGGCTCTGAAATCCCTATGTGGATCTACTCCTCAGTTGTATTTTACTTCCAAAATGAATGCTCTGTTTCCCTGGGTCGTATTTATGAGGACCTCATTATGCTGGTGTAATGTCATTGCAGGCATGACAGCAGCACTGCTGTAAATAAGAGTAAAACTTGCCCAACATCTTTAATAGTTGTTTCATTTCATTCACATTATGTTCATCTTTTAAACTACTTTTCAGATATAATCTTTAATTTCCTCTCTGGGTAACTGTATAGAAATTCTAAACAGCAGCAGCACACACTGTTGACATCTAAAAACTAGATAAGTGATTACTTCTAGTGGATGACGCATGTATGTGTATATATGTATTTAATGAACAAGCCTAGCCTTTCTCTCTTGTTCAGCTAATTTCTAGTAAATACCATATCACTGCTAGTGTGAAAAGGATCCACTTGTTCACTCTGGCTTTCTGGAATAGATACACTGTGCAGACATGCACAGCCACTACATTTATTTGTGAAGAAGAAACATTATTGAAGGGTAGGATACATAGTACTTAAGTCTTTTTGCTGCCATTGTGCTGTCAATACTCTTTCTGCATATGTGTTCAGAGCATCATCGTCAAAAATAAACCAATGGAACACAGGAAGTCAAAGTCCTTCTGGTGAATATTTCTGCATTCCATTTCCTCCTCTTGGAATAAAACAGTGTCATTTCTACGTTCTGCTGTAGCTCTTATTTTTCTGCCAGGAAAAGGAAGAGTTCTTCCAAAGAGAAAAAGAGTTTTGCAGTAAATATCAGATAACAAAAGGAAGTTAATCTCCTTATAAAATTTCTGTTGAATGTAATGGGTTTGAAATAAGACACAGCAAAACTGCATGCTGGCTACTATCAGTTCTCACTAATTCTGCTTTCACACAAAGAAGTAGGACTTCTACTGACTTCAGTGAAAGTTCAGTGGCTGAAAGCCTGTTTGCACAATGCTGAGCAGCCACTGCTTCCTGAACAAATGCAGAACTGAGACATGAGCTTACTGAATGCGACAGGCATGCTAAAGAAGTATGTGAAAATCTTCTAGCCCAATTTGACTCATAGCTTTACACCCATATACTTATAAGGTGTGAATGAAAATATTTCATATGTGTCTGTATTGGTAGTTCATTTTTATTCTTACCTTCTCCCAAGAGCATGCTCAGATTTAATATGCAGTTTCAGTCACATCTTTGCACGCAGGTCTGGGCCTCTTAAGTTTTGATAATCAATTTGAGCAGCCAGATAATCATATGACACTTACAGAAACAAATCAAAATTCACATGGTTGTAAGATGCCTGCTGAGGCAATTGGCAGGATTTCCAATACTGGCTTTCCTGGAGGTGCTTTGAAACATGAACCTACTGCAATGACAATGGTAACTCTCAGGTAAACACCTGTCCCAAGCCCTGTTAGTATTTGAATAATCCTGTGAAAATTTCTAACAGCATTTAAAAGGTGAGCTTCTTACTTCCTTATAATTTCCTTCCCTATTTTAGGTAAAGTTGCATCTTGAATCTATGTAATTTTCTTCCAGCATATGTGATGGCAAGAAATTTATTCATATTCTGTGTCAGAACTTGCTGTCATTTAGTAACTTAAGCACTGCAGCAGAGATTTTTTTTTTCTTTTTTTGACCAATGGAATAGATGTGAGACACAAACTAAACTGGTAAATATTTTCATTTAAACAGAAAATATAAGGTCTTGAGTATACATGCAAGAAATTCAAACAGCGTAAAAACATTTTTATTTCAAACATTTATGAGAAAAAAGGGAAATACTGACCAGTTCTTTCCAGTGTGTCCAGATTTTGTGACAGGTTATACTAATCAGTCATGTTAATATTCAACTGTTTATTTCAATACTGAAAATTGAGGAACTGCATCCCGAAAAAGAGAGCCTAAAGCCTGAGTTATGTACTCAGGATCTGTATTGGATATATGGGGAACAAGAGGAAGCCACAAAAAACAGCACGTGGAAGAGTGAGCTGTCAAAAATAGGCAGAAAAGTGGAGAATGGCTCATGTTGTGGGATTAGACATTGTTCATAGCTATGAGGAAGTGGCTTCATGTCTTAAGAACTACTCGTTACAGTAGTTTACCAAACTTTCTTTAAAAAGAAAAAAAAATCCAGAACAAAACACAAACATTTTCGTCACATTTTATGTGAAAGACTAGTAGAGAAGATGCCTGGCTTTTATATAATTATCTAGTGGTTAATGCATTCATACAGCATATTGTAGTTCTGAGGTCAATTTTTGCTCATATGAGGGGGATTTAACCCCACATCTGCTGCAAACCTACTGCTGATGCTGTCTTAGCTTTTGTATTATAATTAATGATTTATTGAGGCAGAGACTGTAAGAGGGAAAATGACTTTCTAGCTTAGCGGTTAACAGACTTGCTTGGAAGAGTCTTGGACATGAAATAACTTTTTTTTTTTTTTTTTTATCCCTTGACTGTTAAAGGGATAATAATCCTTGAGGCAAAAGACTGAGCCCCATGACTCCTAATCTGTTGAATTTTATACTATTCTTTCTTCCTCTGCTGGTCTTTTGAATCTTGAACTCTTATGTAAAACCGAAATGCTTCAACAGAAGGGATTAAAGGCATTCCCCAATTCTATTACTTTTGAATTTTCAGTAACTTTATGGTTAAGACAATCAGCTTCAGGGTTAAAGTACACATTTAAATTCTTGTAAGGTTGAGGCAGGTGAGTGTATTAAGCCCTGGACAAAGTTAGAGAAGACATCTCATCCTCTGGCTGTTGTATTTTGTGTGAAGCCAAATCCAATAGGCATGCTCTAAGACCACCTATCAGATTAAGCACTTCAGGCAAAACACATGAAGGAATTGCTCATCTATTTATGCACCAGCAGTAGGTCTAAGCCTGACTGGAGTACTGAGCTCTCTTGCTGCTGTTGATCCTGAAGTGCTTCCAGGCATGCACAAAAGCAGGACCTTTGGCAGGTTGGAAAGCTTAAAATAAGAAACAGGCATTACTGGCTTTAGGTATTAGAGAATTAGATAGCAACTGAGTGGGGTGAAGGCTAGAATATAGGCATTTGGACTTGGGGTAGTTACTAGATCGGTATATTAGAAGGAAAAATAAAAGTGAAGGCATTGTTTTTATTGAACTAAAGAAAGGAACATGAAAGTCACGTTAACTTAATGTCAGGTGCTTATACTTAATTTCTTTGTTTTAATAACAATGTTTTGGCAGTTTTTTCAAGCTACTTTATGAAACTGGTATATGTATCGATGCTGCTCTGATCAGCAGTCAATGAGAACCACGAAGCCTTACATAGATAGTGTTCCCACAAGGTGTTTTATATGTTAATATTGACAGCTATACCCACCAATATATATTGAAGTACATGGAAATATTGTCTACCAAACCAATGTGGCTGAAGTATATGTAACATACAGCATAAAAAGACCTTGACAAATCCCAATGTTAAGTTTTGTTGTCATGGTCATTCTTTCATACTTTGTTTTCGGTATTAAGCCTCTTCATTTTGTGCAAATGCCTACAGATGTAACTATAGTAGGAGGACACAGTGCACATATGTGCAGACAAGGTAAATCTTGCCGAGATTGGTTAGAAGCCCTAGTGGCTGCACCCTCTTACCATACTAGAATAGCTAACTGTACACCCTCTCTTCCGTGCGGAACTTTATCAATAGCAAAGCATGGATGAAAGGTACTTACAAAAGGAAGACCGGTTGTAAGATGCATACAAGTGATTTGAAAGTAGATAGGAAAAATGTTATAGATATAGCTTATACATATATGTCAAATTGTGTAAATGGAAATTGTTCTAGATCAATAAATTTACTACTCTAGAACAGACTGATAATTTGAGAGTGCATGTCGAGTAATCTTTAGGCAGATTCAGAATATCAAACAGCTTTTGACATCCAAAACATAGGCAAACTCTGAGATTATTGTCTAATTTGGGGTTGATACAGTTCTTTTTTTTTTCCCATGGAAAACACTTGAAAGACTTATTTTTATTGTATTTGTCATATTTCTTTCATTCTCTTTCTCCTCCTGTTTCAAAACCCCATGTCTTTCACTTACTGTCTCTGTCCATTCTTTTGAGTGACTGGGAGTTTTGGTTACTTGCTAGCAGGTTTTCAGCTGCTGGGATGAACCTGATTTACAAAGTGTTATAGAAATAAACCATGTAAGAATTAGCTGCTAAAAAATCAGAAGGGAAAAAGTCCCCAAGCCAAAGTTAGAGGTGACAAGTATAATTACCTTTGATAAGGAAATCACTCATAAAAGCATAAAGCAATCAAGGTATAATTATATTTTATTATGTTAAGGTCTAAAAAAATTTCTGTATAGCATAAAAGATCCTATATTATTATTTAAGGGATTTGTTGTACTGAAGATTGTCAAAATAATAGATCAGTTTCACACAACCTGAATAGATGTTTGAGTTGAGATTATAGGGATGAGCACAATGTGCGACAGCTTCTCTGAAATTCTATATTGCATGTCTAGACAGAACCCAAGTTATCATGTTGCTGATGTATTTGATATTCTAAAGACTGTTTTGGGAAAGCATGTATTTCACTCCAGGTATGTAGTAAAGTATGAATACAAAGTAATACTGACAGTAAGCTTAAAAAAAACCCTCCTTTCTGTGGAAAAACAAACAAAAGCCGAGGGTTGTCTCTTCTGGGAAAGGATCCCAGAACTAGTTAAATAATAGATGTATGTGAGACTGAGTAGTTTCATTGAGGTGACTAGCACAATAACAGCAAAAGTAGTTTATATCATGCTGTTGCTACACAATACTCAACAAATAACAGAATATAAATTTCTTTACTTAGTCATAAGTCAGGAAAAAATCAGTTGTCAGCCAAATGAACTTCCTGTGTGAGGCAAATCAATCCTGTGTTGAGATTTTGCCTTAAATATAGATATAACAACAAAGTGGTATTTACTTTTACAGAATATAAAATGTTACAATGAAAATATTTAAACATAAAATTTACCCTAATAAGAAGTCTTGCTCTAGTAATTAGGACTTTTTTTGTTGCTGGCTTGTTATGTTTTTGTACGTAAAAATGGAATATAGGTAATTTTTTTTAAAAAAAAATCAATCACACATTCTTAGATTATGAGAAGAGTTTGAAATATGCGTGAAATATGTCATGCATTATAAGGCAGCTGTTGCTAAAACAAACAAATATCATTGAATGTGAATATTAACTTTGAGAGAAGTAGCTACAGGAAGGGGATAATGCTGCAGACTTTTGCTTGGTTTTGGGTAACAAATTCTCTGACATTGCCAAACTGTCAAAAATATTTTCTAGCCCCCTTAAAAATGTTAATTCCACTTGGACTGTGTATCAAACAAGAACTCAAATTATTTTCACTGGAATAGCAGCTCTTGTAGCTTGCTGTTACTGTATTAGTTTACTAACACTCATTTTCATGTGTCTGTGTTTTGGTCTGAATACTGTAAGAGAGAACCAGAATTACACCCCTCTGTTTTGTAGACGATAAGCTTATGAGAAATGCTGCAGAGTACATATATTGCCAAGCCTAACAGACCTTCAGAATATTGTACATTCATCATTCATTTCAACTGAGTTATTTTCTTGGGTCAGGCTAGATTGAAAACACCTAGTTTCTTGGGTTGGGAAAGTGTGTGTACCTGCTAGGGACATGCTTTGAGTGCCAGAGGTACCAGAGAGAATGAACGACTGGAAAGGCTATGCTGAGGTTCAGCATTATCACCGAACTGACACGTAGGGATTTAATGTTTTCAAGGCAAATAAAAATGCGGTTACTTACAAACAAATTCAAATCCTGTTGTTAGCATTAGTGATAAAAAATAAATTTATATTCTTAGGTTTAAAGAAAATGAGTAGTTTGTTTATAAATGTAACTATTCTGATTTGTCTTTTCTGAGGGATTTTTCTTTGATTCATTGAGTTAGTGGATGTCAGAACTTAAAAATAGAAGCATCAAAATGATATCACTGGCAAATTAGCATATAGTTTGCCATAACTCTGTTACAGAGAGATAAAGCAGATTTATGTTTTGATTTTTTTCAGTCCCTCATATATATATACATATATATATACACACACACAAACACACAAGTTTTTCTTAATTATCATATGGGGACTGCAAGAACAATATTTTGAAAAAATGCTAGTGAAGACTGTACAATGTCCATCAAAGTGCAGCAGAGAAAGCAATTTTATTAGCAGATGTTTCAATGTTCTGCTTATTTTAGTTGCATTTCTACAATTACGAAACTAGGAGCTTGTACTTTGTAACCGAATGAGTTCCTTGCCTTCTCCCACATCTTTGTTCCCATCCCAATTGCCAGAAGTTCCGATTAATTTTTGCTTCATTCTCTCTCTCTTCTAAAACCTGGATGAAACTGAGATCAACAGTTGCAAATGTGGCATGATTTTGAGGAAAACATTCTCTTCTCTATTGTAACTGCACAGTGAAATAAAAGAAATACTATGAAGTTCATTGTTTGAATTTCTCTTTGTTAAAAAATCTGGACGATATTGTGATATTGGTATTAAAGATTTTATAAGGATAAGAAAAAAAAAAAAATGAAGCATGCTATTTAAAATTGTTCCAGTGATTCCTTACACAGAAGGTGTAGAGTAGGAGATAAATGTTTTAATATTTATCGATGTGGTAAAAATCACATATTTATTTCTAAATGCTTATACTTATTGTTGCATTTGAAAACAAATGTTTTCTTTTTCAAGTAACTTTTAACAATTATAAATATATTAAAAATTTATTCCTTCTTCCTGTTCATAATACTCAGGATAAACTAATGGGCAATTGTAAGGGTTAGAAAAAATACTAGGCTGTTCATATAACACCAACATTAATTAATATTCTCAGAATTATAATAAGCTTTGCCAAACTGTGGGGGCACTCTACTAGAATACTTTTTTACTCTGAGTTCAGCTTACCTTGCCTAAAGTTTTTCTGGATATATTTGTGAGAAGTGTCAGTCTTTTGCTTGATACCTCCAGAAGTATATCCTTTGCACACACTTTGACTAGATTAAAATGGGCATTTTGCTATGGATTAACACATGCATTTATATGGCACCAGCATACTTCAAAATAGCAGTCTAAATGAAAATAAATTCTTCACTTTAGAAGTGTAACACTGTATAATGTGCGTGAATGACATTGTTGGTTGAGATGTTTGATTTGGAGTCAGTTTTGAAGATAGAGGAGGACTTATTTTGAAGACAGTGCAGGAGAGATTGTAGTTGTATCATGATTTTGATTGAGTTTCTTCCTATTGTGTATGGACCTGGTAAGACAATTGAGTTATAAAACAGAAAGGATTTTTCAGGAATTCTAATTATAAAAATTATGTTCTCATAGAAAATACTTAACAATAATTAGTAGAAATATATTACCAGTAATGAGAATAACAGAGGCTGCCAGGTTTCCTTACCAGTCATTGAGCCAGCAGGACAGGATTTTACTCTAAGCTTTCTTTTGGAAGTGGCAGGAACTTCCCAGAGGACTGACATTTAAGCTGAAGATTAAAAAAAGAGAACTAATGTTCTCACTTTTAAAGGGCAATCTTGGTAAAGTAAGAGAACTGGCTTGGGGTCGTGATCTGGAATGAGAACCTTCCAGGAATGAGGAAGCATAAGAATAAAATGAAAGTTGTCCAAAGTCAAGATGAATTGGACCTTGCAGAGAAAATTAATACGAAAAGTTTTCTTAGCCTTATAAATAGATAATAATAATAAAATATAAAGTTAAAAACACCCAACCAAACAAAAAAAAGGTGATGTGAGCTGTTTTCTAGTGAAGATAAGTTAACAGTATATAATCTGCGATGACCTAAAACCTAAATGTTTTCTTCAGTGTTTGGTAAGGTTAATGATGGTTATAGTACACAGTAGAATATGAGGGAAAAAACCAGAATAATAATTTGTACTGAAAGTTTGAAAATGAATATTACTACAAACTGAAAACACAATTGAAACACTTTAATAATTCCATAGTAAGGATTTACGTAATCTCTCTTCCTATGTGCTGAAAAAAGGACAAGATTTTAATATATTATGGATATTAGCAAGTGATAGGGCATTATCAAATGTACAATCTCTAGCAGTCCATGTTAAACTACTAAGTTTTTGACCATGTTCTGAAGAAAAGCTCAAGAAATAGATTTTAAAAGAAAATGAGAATTGTTAAAAGATGTTTTATGAACTGTAGATTTGATTTGCTGAAACTGAGAAATTATTATTTTTATTAGAGAAAGTAGGTAAAGTATATCTAATCTTTCTAAATTCCAGTAGGTTATTTGACAAGATGCCACATGGGAAATGTCATAGTTACACTAGAAATAGTGACCATTATCATGGGATGAGATGAAGAAACTGATTGAATAGGAAATGACATGGAGTATGCTGACAGGCAAGAGTAAAGTTAGAGGTGATGTTTTTCAAGTTACACTTCAACACTTTTTAATTACTAATATAACCAAGAAAAAAAGAACTGTGAGGGTGAAATCTACAGACAGCAAGGACTATCCTGATGATAGGACAGTAGAAATTAGATGAAATTTAAAATGTGCAGTTTGTGCATACCTTAAGATGCACCAGGGCATGAATGTATGTGAAAAAGAAATAATGAGATGTAGGAAGAGATTACCAGAGTATAAGGAATGTACTTGGAAAGAGACAGGCTGTTATGGTCACCCATATCCAATAAAGGAGGATAGAAACTGAAAAAGCAGTGCAAAGAAAAGGAAGCGGGATGGTCGGTGAACCAAAACAGGACTTAAAAGAAGAAACTAGGATAGTCTTAGCCATGCAAAATATTCCTGTGGAAAGATAAGACTGTGACCTCTGAACAACTTGCAAAATTCAGTTTCTGGGAGGCTAAGTTCCCTAACTTAAAGGAGAATGCTAACATATGAGCACAACTGATCTCAGAATGTCAGGAGTCTGTCTCAGGGTTTCTTGATTCATCTTCCATAGGAACAATGGAGTAAAACACAAAGTGGTATTTAAGGCAGAGTCAAAAAAAAATAGGCAATATTTCTGTGGCAAGTTGCTTGTACATGACGAAAGAAGGTATTAGAGGTCACTGCCAGTCCTCTGTTTCTATATATTTGAAGGGAATTTACTGTTACCATGGTAACAGACGTGGAGACTGAATTTCTTTATTATTGCTAGGTGCGGCCTAGCTAACATGCATAGTGAAAGAATTAATTTCTCTCTGTCAATTTTTTCTCAACCCTCAGTGGCACTTCAAAAGTTAGATGGAAATGCTGTCAATTTGTATAGCTTAAATGTGTATGGCTGATCAATTATCCGACATATTAAATTGACTTGCCTTTTTGGGTGCTGGTGTTTAATCAATAGCTTTGATTTTTTGAACTGCTGATGTTATTTGTAGATCAAAACAGAAAACAACTTGCTGCAAGATTTGTCAATGTATGAATTTTTTGGAGATCAATGAATACCAGGTATTCAAACTGGAAAAAAAAAGTCCACTGTTTCACGTGATTTTTCTAGCTCTGGAAGGTAGCACGTGTAGCAATAACAAGATGTATTTTCAGAATTAAAATAAACATTGCAGAAAAGGTACAATACCATTAAAAAGGGAAATTTTAGCATTCTACCTCTGGTATTGGTTTATTATATTGCTATGTTATATATATATAATGATTATTTTATATTTGGTGATATAAAAATAAGATCACCACCTGTGGTTTGAATTTGTATTTGGTGTGTGAACCACAGCACAGATCTCCCTTCAGTGAATCTTCTGTTTTCACTGTCTGTTTCTTATTTTTTTTCAGGAAATGAACTAATAATGGATTCCTTAGCTGGGTACAAATATGTCTCTTTATAAACCCTGGGAAATAAGATGGTATCTGAATACGTGGTGTTCTGCGACTATGTTGACAAAAATTGCATTCCACTGATGCCATAAATAGCTTCATAAATCTTTACAGTACTGGAGTATCACTTGTTTTAAGAACAGGGAGAAACTGCAGACCCAATGAATACACAGTAGACACCTAGTTTATATGTACACATATGTTGTACCCAAAAATATAGAAAGTACATATTTTTCTCTGCTATTAAATATTTTGTCTAGAATGAAATGTTATCTTTTTGAATTTAATTTATGTTACAGCAAACCCTGAACAGAGAAAAAGAATATAAAAAAATGTTGAATATTATGGCAATGGAATATTGAGATGTTAGACACTGTATTTCTTTTTCCCTAGTAGGCAGCTGATATCATGAACTGTTGTTGTACAGATTCCTTCAAATAATGACTTGAGTCTGTCTATAGAGATTTCTGTTTCTTTTTTTTTGTTTGTTTCTTTTGGTTTTTGTTGTGAGGGTTGTTTTGTTTTGTTTTGTTTTTTTTGGCAGGGAGTTCTTTTTCGTCTAAGTGCATGTTCATAGACTTAGCTATAATCATACATTGAAGAAAACCCCCATATGTAAATAAAGGTATGTACTGTGTTTCTCTTGAAGTCTAGTAGGAAAAGAATATATACGTACTGCACTACTCAGCTTACAGTAATATTGTAAGCTTAGGAAGTGTGGGTTAGATGAATGGGTGGTGGGGTGGACTGGAAATTGGCTGAAGGACAGAGCTCAGAGGGTTGTGGTCAGTGGCACAGAGTCTAGTTGGAGGCCTGTAACAAGTGCTGTTCCCCAGTGATCAGTACTAGGTCCAGTCCTATTCAATATATCCATCAACGACCTGGGCAAAGGGACGGCGTGCACCCTCAGCAAGTTTGGTTATGATACAAAACTGGGAGAAGTGGCTGACCCGCTGGAGAGTTGGGCAGGGAGTAGCCTTATTAAATTCAACAAAGGTAAGTGTAGGGTCTTATCCTGTAGGGATTTTGTAAGTAGTATCAGTATTGGCTGAGATGTCTTGTAGTTGCTGTCCTGTATATTTTGACCTATAAATTATTACACAACTATAATAGTCAGAAGTGAATCCTGTGATTTACAGGATTTTCAGTTAGGTGGTTATTCAGATGTAGACTGAATGCTTTAAATACAAATACTGTACCTATGTAATTTAAAAATGTAGTTTATGATTCTTATCAAAGAACTATAGTGGCAACAGTTGATATTATTTGATATTATCATTCTAAACAAACTTTGAAATCAGATGCAGAGTGCAAAATATTTCTGCTGTAAAACAGTGAACCATTTATTTTTGTTCTGTCATGCTAATTGTTCTTTATGTCTCAAAAAATTAACTGTGGTGGGTTAAACTTGGCTGGTTGATGTCCCTCTCCCCCTTCTCGGCGGGACAGGACGAGAAAAGAAGATGAAAAAAGTTTGTGGGTTGAGGTAAGGTCAGGGCAATCATTCACCAATTACTGTTATGGGAAAACAGACTTGATTTGGGGAAGATTAATGTAAATTATTTCCAATTAGAAATAGACTAGTATGGTGATTAACAAAACTAAAACATTGAGAGGAATAAGCCCATGCACCAGTACAGGTTAGGGGCTCACCTGCTGGAAAGCGGCTCTGTGGAAAAAGACCTGGGAGTCCTGGTGGAAAATAGGTAAACCATGAGCTGGTGATGTGCCCTTGTGGCCAAGAAGGCCAATGGAATCCTGGGGTATATCAAGAAGAGTGTGGCTGGCAGGTCAAGGGAGGTTCTCCTCCCCCTCTCATCTGCACTGGTGAGGCCTCATCTGGAGTATTGTGTCCAGTTCTGGGCTCCTTGGTTCAAGAAGGACAAGGTGCTACTGGTGAAGGTACAGCAAAAGGAAACAAAGATGATTAGGGGACTAGAACACCTCTCTTATGAAGAAAGGCTGGGGGACTTGAGGCTTTTTAGCCTAGAAAAGAGAAAACTGAGAGAGGATCTTATCAATGCTTATAAATATTTAAAGGGTGGATGTCAGGAGGATGAGACTAGTCTTTTTCCAGTGATGCCCAGTGACAGGACAAGAGGTAACAGGCACAAACTTGAACATAGAAGGTTCCATCTAAACCTTCTTAGGAAGAACTTCTTTACTTTGAGGGTGGCAGAGCACTGGAACAGGCTGCCCAGAGAGGTTGTGGAGTCTCCTTCCCTGGCAATATTCAAAATCCGCCTGGACACTGTCCGGTGCAACCTGCTCTAGGTGATCCTGCTCTGTCTGGGGGATTTGACTAGATGATCTCCAGAGGTCCCTTCCAACCCCTATCATTCTGTGATTCTTAGAAAGAAGCTGATTTGAAGAATATCATGTGCATGAACAAAATTGACATTTCTTACTGGCAAATGTATATGGCTGGGATCTGATAGACAATAATAAAGCTCTTCTTAAAGAGTCCAGTGGCATGCTCTCATTCACACAAATTTCACGTTTTCTTGAGTAAGGTAAGCAGGAACAGGCAAAAGAGCAACTGCAAAACAGAGACTACGGTTAACGAGTTACAGGTGAAAGTCTGTGGAGGCTCAGGTCCTAGGCCACTAATCACGTTTTAAACCATTGGGACAACTCTTGTTCTCTGAAGTTTAAAAGAAGACCAGACTTACCTTTTCTGGAGCTAGGACTAACTGTATTTCCATGGCTTTTATGCAATTCTAAGCAGTGAGAGGACACTGATTTAAAAATAATAATAATAAAATCTTTTCTTTGCCTGCTCCAAATGCTTAGTGAGACTATCCAAGGTTGACTGTATTTGAATGAACAACCCCTCCTTTTTATTAACTTGTGTGAAAAAGCTGGATTGTGATACAAAGACTAACACTTCTATTGATATTAAATATCCTTTCTGATTAATTTCTGAATAGTTTTCTTATTTCTGAAAATGTTACCATTGTTTGGATAGTGACTGATGTTTACTGGAATCTAGGAGTTTATGAAAAGGTAAGAAAGAACAGGGTGAAGGTAGGGAAAAATACTCTATGGGCTAAGAAAGTACTACTGTATTTTTGCCTTTTGCAGAAGTATTGCAGTGCCAGTAATTTGTCTGACAAAGTGATTTTTCTCCAAAACTTTCTACTCTTTGGAAAAGTTATAGACACTCTTTTATTATCTGGAAGTGTATTGTTGAATTATGTGCAGAAACAACTGGGTTGTATTCAGAAAGCTGGAGAAATCTATAGTACTCTTTGAACTAGGAGAAGAATTCCTGCTCCTAGAAAAGAAGGAATAGATAAGTGTTCATACTTACTTTTTACTCACATATTTCTATGGCACTGAATGTGACCAGATTTTCTTACTAGGATTTCATAAATGTGAACTTTCAAATGTCTAAATTGAGTGCATATGAAAGGGAAGAGAGAGTCTTTGTAGTGTAGTATGTTTTCCTGCTTTATATTCATTAAGGATGTAACATGTAGGTAAAAAGTGTTGAATTAAGTTGTTCTAATTTATTTCTCACCTTCAAAATACTTATAGAAATGAAGTTTTTTCATCACACAACTATTTTACTTAAGTACCACTAACACTTCAGCTACTGCTTTAGAATACAATTAATTGCAAGAGAACTTATGTTAAACCTTCAGTCCATATCTGCTGAAAGACTGACCTATCTTACGAAATGAAACAACACAAAAGAAGGACATATCTGCAGGGTTTTTCTGCTCTTCAGAACATGTTGGCTAGAATAATAGGGACTGGAGGGATTGTATGCTAAGAAAAAAAATATGCATCAAGATAAGGAGGTATAAGAATGCTAGGTAGATGTATCAGTGCCTCTATCAGCTGCTTGGTCCACTCAGAGAGGAAACAGAGATTGTTTTTTTTTTTTTTTCCCATGTTATCTATTTAAATCTAGGACACCTTCAGAGAAGATTCCATTCAAATTGGTGGGATGAATTTAGGCCAAAATCACTGCACAATTTTTGCATTCATGAAGAAGTTCCATTTTTGCTCAATTCCAAAGATCAGAGCAACTAGAATCAGAATCACACATCTATACATCTTTGAGCAATTCAAGCTCTACCTCATCTTGCATCTTCCTTACTGTTGTAATTATATTTTGTTGTTGCTTTTTTAAAAGTTAACTGTAGAAATACTATTTTCTCTTTGTTTTCACTAACCAGTTCAGCTTCATTCCTGTGCTTTGAATTTACACTGTTTATTTGAAAATAGCATGCAAAACATGACCAAATTAAAGAAGTTTGTACAAACTTAGTGTTCAAGCCACATGGAAAACTGCAGAAAATACAGTGTATTTCTGTGAGTTGATATTTTTTTTAAGTCTTCCTCAGTCAAACATTTTCTTATATGGCTTTTACAGTCCTCCATTTTGTCTAGAATTGAAAAATCAGTAGGTAATGTGGCTTCACCCAGTTTTCATTTGCTTAGTTAATACTGTATAACATAAATATTTTATAAAATAATACTTATTTTTAAATTAGTAAAACTCCTGAAATCAAGCTTAGCTTTGCAGCATTGCCAAAAATCTCTTTGAAAAATGCGCATTCAGCAGACACTCAAAGTCAGCTTAGACAATATTTGAATTTTTCATCATTGGTGTTCACCTAATCAGGTCATAGCTTCATAAGTTAAACCAGTACCCAGAATTTGTAATGGAATTTTAACACTACTCATGCGAATATGGCAGTTATGTAATAATAGCCCTATGTGCCTCTCTGGGAAAGTCCTGTGTGAAAATGTGTATACTGAATTCCATTCCCAATCAATCGTAATTAATATCAATTTAACATCTCTATGTGTACAGTAATTTTTGCATAACCATAGATACAAATTCTGAGGCAAGAGTGTCTTTTTGCAAGAAGAGTAAGACAGGAGTAGAAGATGTGTACAATCAAACCATCAAAATGAAAAGAATTAGAAGCAACTGGATTTTTGTCTATTTAATAAATACTCCAGAGATACACAGCTGCCTGATGGAGCAAGATGTACTTATGCTCCTTGTATCCCTGTTCGACAAACCCCAATTTATTGCCCTTAGCCAAAAGCAATTCAGTACTTAAAAAAATGATTGCAGGGTTGATTTTTTTTTTTTTTTTTTTTCCCTCTGGTCAAAGTGGCTCTTATTTTGTTTCTGCAATGTTGGGATGAATTGAGATCAACATATAACTCCAAAAAGGTGGCCTTCTTCCTCTGGTATTTCTGCAGCCACTGTATGTCTACTTAATCATGTTACCCCATGAAGCCTATTTATCAGTCATATGCAGTTGGCTAGTAAGGATCTGTACCAGCTGACAACTTTTATGCGGAAAAATGCGTAATTGTCAGTCTAAATCTTGATCATATCTCCAAATAGTCCTTATTGTGATATTTAAGTTATGCAAATATAGAAGAATAATAATTTATTTGCTTAGTAAACACATGAGTGTTCCAGTGACCTATTCTAATCAATATTTTTACCCTGAGGAAAAAAACGCAGTTAAGAGAGGTGTGGACATTTGCCACAATGTTTTGACCATCACATGGCTGCCTATGATTTGGGATAGCCCTTCACAATATACCACAAAAATGTTCCTTGGTTGATGATTGTGGCTTTCCACTCAGGAAGATGGCACAAGAGCTAAGAGTGACATACTTACCTGCAGATTTCTGTGGCTTCAGCTGGAAGAGCTGTATAGAGGGAGGAGAAGTGTCACTGTCACTAGAGCCAGTTGTACAGACCTTTTGCTAAAGTGAAGTTCGCTCTTGCAAACTATGAAGTGTATGCTGAGAAATCTTGCTTATACTGCTGAAGTTATGGTGTATGTGTATTAGTAGCTCCAATAACCAATTATTTCCCAATTACAATTTTCTTTTTAAACTATTAATAGTGTCATCTAGGAATCAACATCCATTTTAAAACTTGAATTAAACAATATGTCTAAGTAGAATTGTTCCTTGAGTAGTGAGAATGCGAATGAAGAACAGCATTGTATAAATTATTGAGGTTTGCACAAGATGGAAATCAAGAAAACACTTGCTTTTTTCTAGTATAGCAATAACTTATTTATTTATTAATTTTGGGCTTTAGACATATATCTTTAGTCTTGCCTGTAAACCTACCAGAAGCTGAAGTAAACTACGCAAGTGAGTAAAAAAGTGCACATCTGGAGCAGAATTAATCTTTGTCAGAAAAAAAAGCAAAATCAGATGCCCGAAAAGTCACCTAGACAGCAAAGTTTTAAAAATAACTGGTTCAGAAGGAAAAACACTTCCAGTAAAAACATTTTCAACGTAAAATTCCAATAGTCACAATGCATAAGGAAGAGAGAACTGGGCAGACTGGGACTACGCATTCTTGCTTGAGGCTTTCAAGGCCATAGGGAAAACTTACCATACACAAACTGTTCCTTGAGCTGTGGACACAGAGGAGTGGCAAAGGAAAATGCAACAAGAAGAAAGACAACAGAGTTTACAGTCAGTGGAATTTCATTTTTTTCTTACCAAAGTTTAATCAATAAATATTATCTGTTTTTAGAAATAACTAAAACGTATCGCTTCTGTTCACAGATCTTAATTCTTCTGTGGCCTGAATGTTAATATGTAATTTAATTATACTTCTGGTTTTGTCATTATTGATATAGGAGTACTTCATATTTAGGTATCATAGAGCTAGGAAGCTATAGAACTTAAAAATAAAATTATTGTTTAAAAAATCAAACAATAAACAAACAAGTACTTCCTCCATTTTACACTTTAGAGTAATCTCAAAACACTGTATTTAGTAGAATTGCAAAGAGTCTTTCATACCCAGTATCAAGGTAATGAGAAATATTTGGAAAAAGGAAAAGCAACCACATACCTGAGGCCTGAAGAGAAGGGCAAATCATGGTTTATATTAAAGTTCTTGATTGTTTCGAAAATTCTATTCTGATTTCTTTCCATTTATGACTGTAAGAATTGAGAATAAGTAAGAAACCTTAAGTCTATTTCTCCCTAGAAAATGCCCCTGTCTTGTCTTTTTTTTTTTTTTTTTTTCAAAATGTAGACTGTCCTTAATTTTTGCTGTGTCAGTGACTGAAGATACTCAATAACAGCCAGGGGTTGATCAAGATGCAATTCTGCTTGAAACCAAAGAAGTCCAAAGATCAAAGGGCAGTAAATCTTAGGTCTTTTTACCTCAGCTAATATGGTCTGTAGGTCTTCCATCTTCAGATGAAATTACAAAACACATGATATTAACAACACAGGTGTCCTATGGTAACTAAATCCAGCATAGAATATTTCCTATGGTTTGCTGTACAAAGGAACTAAAGGATGATGGTCAGCTTATGATACTGCATTCTATTGAAAACCTTTAAATATTTCCCTCTCTCCTGTTGGCTCAGACTTGCATAACTTGTAGGTGAAATGACTTTAATTGAATGTTTATTATTACTTTTCTTTGGCTGAAGAGTATGTTAAGGAAGAAGGAACACAAGAGATTACACCCTGGTTTGCGAAACAGCCACTCTACCCTCACAGGCAGGTATTTTAAAGTAGACTGTGCCCCAGCATGAGTCTGGTTAGATCTGTATATTTGCTAGAGAAGAACTTTGGGAAGCCTTTCAGGTAATAAAACACTTCAAACTTCAAGTATTTAAAGTGAGTAAGCTCCTTGACTGGTCATTTTTTTTAGGCTGTATTTGTTGCAATCCACAGCCAAGATTACATGTATATATTAGGCAAAAATGAAGATGAGAATAATGAAAGAGAAACTTCAGAGGAATGAGAACACTGTAGATGGTAATTATGGTCATGCAATATATGATGGCCTGCCCCAAAAGAGAGACATTATTAAATTTTTTTTAGGTACTGGTCAAGGTTTTGTGTCTTTTTTTCTTCATTTTAGTAAAAGTAGCAAATATCATTTAGCATATCCCTTTCCAGCCCTCTGACAAAAAGAGCTAGCTGATGTGTGAGGGAGAGCTTGTTGTCAGTCTAGAATCATAGAATGGTTTGGGTTGGAAAAGACCTTAAAGATCAGCTAGTTCCATATTTCCCCTGCCATGGGCAGGGACACCTTCTGCTAGACCAAGTTGCTCAAAGCCCCATCCAGCCTGGTCTTGAACACTGTCAGGGAGGGGGCAGCCACAGCTTCTCTGGGCAACCTATGCCAGTGTCTCACCATCCTCACAGTAAAGAGTTTCTTCCTAATATATGATCTAAACTTACCCTCTTTGAGTTTAAAACTCTTACTCCTCATCCTGTCACTCCCTGATCAAGAGTCCCTCCCCATGTTTCCTGTAGGGCCCCTTTAAGTGCTGGAAGGCCGCTATAAGGTCTCCCTGGAGCCGCCTTTTCTCCAGGCTGAGCAACCCCAACTCTCTCAGCTTGTCCTCACAGGGGAGGTGCTCCAGCCCCCTGATCATCTTCGTGGCCCATCTCTGGACCTGCTTGAGAGATGCTTTTTATTTTCTACTAAACAAGGAAAAGCAAATCTTAACTGCTGGTTAGAATTGCTGAGTACTCAAACCAAGATAAATGTATAAATACATAATCTTTTTCAGGGCCAGCTAAGTCTTTAAAAGTCTTGCTCAGTTGATGTCCCTTACTGAAATATAATTATTAGATGGTTGACAGAGATCTGTTCTCAGTTTTCTCTTTTACTTTGCTTTTTGAGAAGAAAAAGAGTTGAGGCAGGACAGCAAACTAGTGCACAGAAATTAAAAAAGGTATTGTAAAGTGAGTTAAAGATTTGGCTTTGGCTTTCTATGACAGTGACACAAAAAAAATGAGCAAAGGGATACTATTTAAGATTGTACAGTGACAGTACACAAAATCCCCATTAAAGAACAAGACTTCGCTTTATTAGGTGTAGGTAAAAAGATTAGATTAGAGGGTGAGAAAGTCTGTACCCTAAGGCCTTTAAAATATATTTTTAGTGAGGCTAGTTAAAAACAGCCTTTGTATCTCAGAGGAGAGACCTAGCTGAATGAATGTAGGTATGTAAGTTATTATTACAGTGGGTCTTGAAAAAGGTTTCAGATTTTTTGGTGTATTGGATTTCTTTCAGATAGCAATATGGTAAGTAAAGTACTTTGGAGATCCAAGCAGGCACTGCCCTACTCATGAGAAGCATCAAATATGCTTTAAATAATCTGAAGTGGGGATGGAGAGGGTGTTTTCAGACAGCGAATGATCATTACTAAGATTCTTAATAAATATTAGGTATTTGGGTTGAATATAATTATCCTAATGTTTGGAAATATTGGGTTTTTTATTTCCTGTATAATCTAACTGTTTCTTCAGGCACAGCTTTTTATTCTCTCTTTCTCTAACCCCCCTACTTCTGCAGATACACAGCAATGTATTCACCTCTTCCGCACTTTTTCATCTAAACATGCTCTCTGTGTTTTGATAGAAAAAGAGAAATGGATTTTTTTCCCACCTGGGAAATTCAGGAAATGTGATTTTTTAATTTTTTTTTTGTGGGCTGCCTTCACTCAATGATCTTGAATTGGACTATGCTTTGTGAACGATCTCTAAAGCACTTAACGTACTTGTCCTGTTCTGATATTTTAAGCATTCTTCACATGCAGTACTCCAGTTTATTGAGTTAATAATTTTCATAGATAGATCTTCAAGATTTTTCTGCACACTGGAGAGGATAAATGACATAATATTAATTTGTGAGTTCTCTATTGTGAGACCTCCATTAGATTTTCAAGAGAACATTCTAGGAACTGAGAAAGGTGATAGAGAAAACAAGGAAAGAATACCCAATGTATATAAAATGTTCCATACATAGTAATGGCACAAAGGTGATGGCAAACAGGTGTAGAAGGCCAACATAGTCCTTACAAGAAAAGGAAAAAGAAAGAACAGGAAGAGAATTTCTCTATTAAGGTCTTCCCTGCTTGAGGATGCTGCACTGGTAAAAGCCACTACCAAGACCTCGCTCCCCTTTGAAAGAGATAGAACACTACTGCTTTGATTTTTACTGCATTCACCACATTTGGAACTTCAGACTCAGCAATCACATGTGAAGTATTATCTTTCCTATGGAACAGAGTCAAGCAACTAAGAATTTTAAAGAACAGCTTGTGTTTCCTGAGAAGGTTGTGGCTGTAATACAGGCTGTGGTGGTTTGTTTTATTTTTTTGTGTGGACTGCCTGAGAGTAGATGCATTATCCTAGGAGACTTGGAAGGCTGAAGTAGGTAGAAGGCAGAGGTAGACAGAAGGCACCATACAGGACTTGTGTGAAATGTATCTCAAATAATTCATAATTACCACCGAAAACTTGAAGAGCTTTACTATTATATGAATACTGGTAGAATACAGTAGTTAATGCTTGTCCAGTATTCTTTGCTCTCCTGTGTGTGGGTATGTTTATTATTGTGGTCACGGAAAAATGTTGAGGATTCCCCTACAAACATCTGTCAAATTTGTTGCTGTGGCACTGAGGGGGAAGCATCTCATGTCATTGTGTTCACAGGGTGATCCGTGCTGCATAGTCTTACTGACGGACAACTCTTCTGTCTTGATTTGGACACAGTTCTGGGAGGAGAGTGTGGATTTGTGGCTGCTTAACTGTATAAGGCGACAAATTTGGGTTTATTAGGTGTACATGATGCACGATGCATTGAGGGCAGATCAAATTCTAGAAGAGTCTTTGCTTGGTGTATCATATGACTGGAAAAATAAGTGTGTCCAAGTGTACCTCAAGATGGTCATAAATCATAGATATGTCACTTAAATGTTATTGAAGCCTTGCTCTATTGATTCAATGGAGTGAGTGCTCCAGCCTTGCACCCCGTTACCGAACAGACGCAGAGAGTAATTTAATATACTGGCATAGACACAGCTGTATTTCCTAGATTTTTTTAATGTATCTTTATGTTTCTATGTCACTATAACCGGCAGCGAGCTGTTGAAACATTATAAGAGTCTGCTGGATTTTCCAGTGCTTTCTGTAGTTGTACAATACCTCTGTAGGAGTGTGGTGGGAAGAAAGGTTTTCTGTGTTCAGTCCTGTAGTTTCTAATAATTTTTGCAGCCTGCAACCTGTTCTGTCTGTGTATAACATTTCTTCAAAAAACCTCATCACAAACCAGAATGCAGTGTTCAGGGCTGTTCGTAACATGGTATACTCATTTTACAAGCAAACACAGTGTGATATCAAGAAAAAAAGAGCACATTTAAGTTTAACTTGGTTGCAGTGAGATGTTGGAATAGGAATTTCTCTTGCTTTGAATTAGGCATTGCACAGGGGGATTTTTCTTAAGACAGCTACAATACTTTCACATAAATTATTCAGCAATTAAGAGGAAACTTACAAGATGCAGTCATCCTGGCCTAAATATTATTCATGTGGATCTTTAAAGGACACAATGGCAGGTATACACAGTGAGTTTTGGAGAGTATGTTTCCTGCTTTACCAGCTGACTATTCTGCAAACAGAATGTATTTTAACTTTATTTTTTCTTAAAATATTACTCCTTCATTAGAAAATCTATTTAAATTAATTAGACAGAAGTTCAGTAAACTGCCTTCTCTGTCAGTTACATTTCTCAGTACTTGTTTAGTCTTATATCCAATGCTTTCTGTACATACCTTAATATAGACCTACTTTTAAATTTCTGCCTAGTCCTTCTGCTTCCTCATTTTTTTCTATTGTTTTAGTTTCAGAACATTACTATCACTGCTTCCTGATCCTTGAATATTGGATGCTTATACCAGCCTATTAATTTCACAAACTTCTGAGTCTAAAGAAAACAAGCCAGAACTATTTTGCATAGTTCTGCACTTTGTGGTCTTCTGGCCACAAATATACAAGTTGTAATAATCACTGTTATTTATTTGTCTATAATATCATAACAGTTATTGATCTGGAGTTGAAGTTTCTGCAGGTTGAATTTTGATCTGAATCCTGGGTCTGCAAAATCCACTGTGGAAAACAGCTCCTAGCAACGCCCATATCTTTGGTAATGCTATTTGAAATGTAAGATTTTATTTTAGCTTTTAGAGAGGCTCTTACTCCTTCTGATGTATGAGGAGGAACAACTGATTCTCAGATGTGCCAACAAAAATATTTTCATTTATATTGTGGTGTTATGAAATCACTAGAACTTCATAGTAATATGGGAGATTAGACATACAAAAATAAATTTCAGTGGGTTCAGTGAGTTTCTATTTAATTTCCTTAAATGTATATTCTCTATGCAACTTGACATAAGGTAAAATTCACCTTGCCAAATTTGCCCATTGGTTAAGTTACATGAAATTCCACCTCTTTTAATACTGTTTTGAGGGTGTGAGACCAGAATTTGAACAGCTGCAGTAGATGCATTCACATTCTTTCCATGCACTCGCGTTCTTATCTCGCTTTCTGCTTTGGGTATGAAACAATGATACTTCTAGCCTCAGGTCACACTCGTAGTTTGTTATATCTTCATGAGGATTCCCTTTGAGACCTGTATCCTCACAACTTTTTGAATTGCCTGTATTAATCTTTCAGTGCATTGTTAAACCAAATCTGTTGGATCCATGTTTTAGCTGTTAAAATATTTGCTACAGGTTTGAACTTTGTCTCACGAACTAGTTGAAAGAGCTTGTTTCTTCTCTCAAATAGTTACAATAAAATGAAATATAATGGATTTCAAAAAGTCACTAAATTTATCTTGGAGAGATACAGTATGTCTAGACAATGTGCTGATCAAATTAAATTTTTATTTCATTGAAAACAAAAGAGTTTATGCATCAGCACAGAGTAACTAAATCAGTTCCCTGGAATTTACTTACTTTCTTTGAGGTACAACGTATCTTCATTTCACCAGCTGCACTCGGTTTTTGGAAATCTTGTCTAGGCAGAATTTGACCACTTTGGACATCTGTCAGAGATTTCCACATATGTCAGAGAAATGGCGCTGTAGATGCTTCCAAACTGCTGCACGCGTGTTGTAACTGTGGTTTACCCATGCACAGTAAACCCAGCTGATTAAAGACATGTACAGATCTATGGTTCAGCACATGTTAAGGAAATAGGAGCCCTAATTTTTCTTTAGTGAGATCAAAGAAGATTTATTACTTGGACCACCTGGCTTAAGAAGCAGTCCTAACGAAACTAAACTAAGCCAAGTTAACCAAAGCGAAGCAGGTAGAGCTATTTTCAAATACACGATCTAGTCTTGATATTGCTGAAATGAAAATAAATTTTGAACGTCAAAGGATTTTTTGTGTACAGTAAATTGACTTGAGGGTAACTAAAACACGACAACGCTTGGTATAAAAGGGAGAAAACGACATACTTGGTAAGCCTCATCCGAAAAAGCAGTGATCACTTGAATGCTTTTGGTACAAATTTAACAATGCCAATATGTTATTCTGCATTTTGCTGTCAGGATGCTGCAGCAGTGGGGGTGCCCTGGGGTCTGCCAGGGCAGGGGCTGGCAGCCAGGGCCCATCCTACTGCCCCAGCCAGGAGCAGGGCAGCTGGGGGTCACTGGGGGCAGCCCTGTCCCTGGGTCCCAAGCACCTCCCTGGGGACTGGCTCAGGCTGGGCTGGGATGTGTGCCTGTGGCTGGGTTGGGCTTGGTGGGGCCCATGGCCAGGCAGGGCAGGGCTGTGATCACTTAAGTAGCTGTGGATTTCCTTTCCTTTTTTTTTCTGGCTTGATATTGAAAGACATATATTCCTTTTTATTTTATTGGCTTCTTTGTCCTAAAAATGCATTCTGTACCTCCCCCCCCCCGTGCTTTAAACCTCCTTTTTCTTTTAAAACTTGATTCTGTTGTGGAAGAGACTTCTAAAGCATCTGCCATATAAACTCAATAGATTTTGTTCTTCCTATAACATTTTCATGTTATCTTGCATCCAGCATGAGAATTTAGCCAGAACTTTGAAGCCATCCTTAGGAAACTGTATTTTCTTCTGATTTTCCTCAACAAGAAGTAGCTGAAATGTATTCCACTCTTCTAAAAAAAAAAAAAAAACCTATTCCAGAGTTTAGCACTTGCTTTTAAACCTAAGATTGGTGCTTGTAAAAAGTAAGGATTACTGTTTTAAGTGTAGGTATTGATTAGGAAGTACTATATGTATATTTAAATTAATGAGAAAATGAATGAAAACTCTAAGGGAACATTCTCATATTTCTACATCCTGAAGTTGGCAACATGCACAGCAGGCACTGCAAACTATAAAAGGAGGAAGTGACAATGTGATGGTATCCTTCTGTTAAATATTCAACAGAAATCCCAATGACATGCTTTTCACTTAAAGACAAGGGGATCAATATTTTTTTTTGTAAATTCTTTCTGAAATCATTATCAAGTGTTTCATTGCCTTTTGAAGTCATGTGAATTGTGAGGATTTTACTGACTTCTTTAAAGAGCCTTTTTTTTCCACAGAATGACAGTTTTCTCTTCTGTATAGAAATGACTAACATTTTGTAATTAATCTTGATAAAATATGTGGGTATATATTTGGGAATTTGAATGTGTAAATCCAAAATCCGTTTAAATTTCTGATATACACAAAGGAAAAGTAAATCTTAGAGTTCTGCTATTAGCTATCAAACAACCAATTATGAAAATTAGTCTTTAGATTATGGTGATTGATTTATAAGTACAAAAGAAAGTAAACATCATAAAAGCAGGTATTCAATTTAATAAGAAGTTAGTGATAGTAGTTCCCAGGAAGAAGGTTAACAAACAGCTATTATAATTTACTTCAGTGCACATCCTTTGAAAACTGACAGGTGATTCTCCATGGCTTTGTAACTTGTGTTGATATTTTAATGGTTTGAGGTTACAGAGTAATCGGACCAACTGGGTCTGTAACACATGTAGAGTGAGTTCTCATGTATTTATTCTTAGTCTCTGTAGACTAGCAGAACAAGTTCTACAAAATCGTGGAACTTCCTAAATCAACTTGACTTTTTCATTGCTGCATTGGTTTTGGCTGCGATAGAGTTAATTTTCTTCACTGTAGCTGGTAGGGGCTATCTTTCGAATTTGTGCTGAAAACAGTGTTGATAATACAGAGATGTTTTAGTAACTGCTAAGCAGTGCTTACACAGAGTCAAGGTCTTTTCTGCTCCTTGCACCACTCCACCAGTAAGTAGGCTTGGGATGCACAAGAGGTTGGGAGGGGACACAGCTGGGAGAGCTGACCCCAAATGACCAAAGGTATATTTCACACCATGTGACGTCATGCTCAGCACATAAAGGTGGGAGAAGAAGGAAGGTGAGGATGTTCAGAGTTATGGCATTTGTCTTCCCTGCTTTCCTGAAGATGGCTGAACACCTGCCTGGCGATGGGAAGCCGTGAATGAATTCCTTGTTTTGCTTTGCTTGCATATGTGGCTTTCACTTTACCTATTAAACTGTCTTTGTCTTAACCCATGAATTTTTTCACTTTTCTGATTCTCTCGCCCATCCCACTAGGGGGAAGTGAGGAAGTGGCTCTGTGGGGCTTAGTTGATAGCTGGGGTTAAATGACAACACAACCCTAGGAAAAAAATCCCGGTTCACTAATTGCTGATAGCACCTTGTGAATATTATGAATTTACTATTTGCTGGCAGGTGTTCTGTAGGGATGTTCATAATTACAAATAATGAATACCAGGCTGCATAGCTAATATGTTAGTCACATGCCAAAATATCATTGGCTGAGTAAAAAACTATTCCTACTGTAAATGCTAAAATAAATGGATGAAGGAGGTATGGAGATATAACTTGTAATGGCTGATGACGGATGGATAGTGATAAAGTAGTAACAGACAACTAAGGGAAAGCAGAATCAAGATAACTGAATTTATTTCTGGATGTCATTTTTCCATTTGCTAAAAAGGAAACACAGAAAGGGGTATAAGGAGTGGAAGGACATCAATAAAATGAACATTGCAGACTCAGGGCCCTGCAAAATTGGATAACATTCTTAGTTTGATTTCCTGCACGTTGAGGCAGCAATTGAGAACTGGGGAGGGAAGTCCTACAGGAAAAAAGAATCAATTCTCAGAGTCTGGAAGGGCTCTGTTGAAATAATGGTTCACTGAAATAAGTAACGGACACAAGTCTGTGCTAACCTTTAATTTATTGTCACAGACAGCATACACTTATGGATTTGTTCTTAATAGCACAGATATATTCTATCAGAAAATACCATTCTCATATCCCTGAAATTTCTGCATATTAGTGTATGTTTTTTCCCCTCCTAGCCTCCTGTGCTTCCCTGTGGATGTGAAGTCATCCTGATACGAAGCCTGAATTTGAATGTGAGGTCCTTTGCATATCCTTGGTCTGAAGTTACTGTTTGTGTTGATACTGCCCCAACCATAGTGACTTTTACTCTCAAATGTTGAGTAGAAGTGCTGTCGGAAAGTCAGAGACCTGACAATGAATCTTGATTTCAGTAATATTCATTGAAGTTCATTCTCTTCCTCTATATATGAGGTGACAAACTGCACATGAAGATGCTTTTTTATTTTCTTGGTGTTATACATTATAAGGAGTAAGAGCACTCATTCATTTAAAGTGTTACAAAATATTTTTGAGAAAGTAAGAATTATACCTCAGGTGAAAGCTTATGTTCTCTGCACAGAGTCCATATATGCTGCCCAGCACAACTAACTTGATTAGGCACTAAGGAACACTGTAGAAAGTTTACCTCCTTTCCTGTGTTGAGTGGCAGCTGAATTACCCTGTAGTTGTCACTGCAGCCTAATGATTTAGGATAAGTGACACATGTTTTTTTCTCTTTTCCACAAAAGGGAGAACTCCAGAACGAATCACAGAATCATAGAATCATTTAGGTTGGAAAAGACCTTTTAAGATCATCAAGTCTAACTGTTAACCTAGCACTGTCAAATCCAAATAATAGTGTGTTCTTCAGTGTACAGGCCAATCCAATTACAGTTGTCCACTTACATAGAACAAGTCATTCATTCTTTACAGCATCTGGGCCTCTCACTTTAGATCAAGCCTTTGGAGGTAGTCAAAGGAGGAGACTTCTTGATTCTGTGCAGTTTCTGTGAGGGAAGAGTGCTCTTCTGGATGGGTATGACTGTCCCCTGAATAGTATCTTAAACAGTCTGTTCTGACATAACATAGTAATCTGTGTTACCACTTCTCTGTGCTAATCTGCGACTTTAAGAGAAACCAGGTGATTCTCTAATCACTCTTTTGAGTAAAACAGAACTCTAGTTAGGAAATGTTACACTTGAATCACAGGGAAAGGACCTGGACTATGCAGTTTCCTTGTGTGGTGGGTTGACCCTGGCAGGATACCAGGTGCCCACCAAGCCCCTCTATCACTCTCCCCCTCCTCAAATGGACAGGTGAGAGAAAAATATAACAGGTGCATGGGTCGAGATAAGGACAGGGAGATCACTCAACATTTACTGTCACAGGCAAAACAGACTTGACTTGGGGAAAAAAATGTAATTTATTACCAATTGACTCGGAAAGGAATAATGAGAAATAAAACCAAATCTTAAAACACCTTCCCCCCCACCCATCCCTTCTTTCCTGGGCTTAACTTTATTCCCAATTTCTCTCCCTCCTCCCCCTGAGTGGCACAGGGGCACAGAGAATGGGGTTTGTGGCCAGTTCATCAGTGTGATTTTCTGCCTCTACTTCCTCCTCTGGGGGAGGACACCTCACATGCTTCTGCTGTTCCAGCGTGGGGTCCCTCTCATGGGAGACAGTCCTTCGTGACTTCTCCAGCGTGAGTCCTTCCCATGGGCTACAGTTCTTCATGAACTGCTCCAGCGTGGGTCTCCTCCACGGGGTGCAGTCCTTCAGGAACCAACTGCTCCAGCATGGGTTCCCCCGCAAGGGGCCACTAATGGCAAACCTGCTCCAGCGTGGGCTTCTCCCTGTCCACAGGCCTCAGGTCCTGCCAGGAGCCTGCTCCGGTGCAGGCTTCCCACAGGGTCACAGCTTCCTTCAGGCATCCACCTACTCCAGCGTGGGGGCCCTCCACGGGCTGTAGGCAGTCATCTGCTCCACTGCCCATGGGCTGCAGGAGAACAGCCTGCCTCACCATGGTCTTCACCACAGGTTGCAGGGGAATCGCTGCTCCGGAGCCTGGAGCACCTCCTCCCCCTGCTTTTTGCCTGACTTTGGTGTCTGCAGAGCTGTTTCTCTCATATTCTCACTCCTCTCTCTTGCTGCAATTACTACTCCGCAATAACTTTTCCCGTTCTTAAGCATGTTATTGCTACCACCATTGCTGATGGGCCAGGCCTTGGTCAGTGGCAGGTCTGTCTTAAAGCTGCCTGGCATTGGCTGTATCAGACATAGGCGAAACTTCTAGCAGCTTCTCATAGAAGCCACCACTGTAACACTCCTGCTAGTAAAACCTTGCCATGCAAACCCATTACACCTGAGGAAGCATATGAGGAACAACTGTTTTTGCTAAGTTGTCATGTACACTATGATGTATTTGAAAATTTCTACTCTACAACCTGGACAATATGTTAATAACAAGGAACATAAATGTGGTTTGGATAAAGACACATATTTTCACTGGCTGCATTACACAAATTCACACACTTGGTATCCTTTTGAATGTTCATAAGGAAGATAATAGTTCCAATGTACCTCAAGTCCCAAAACAAGATATGACTTGATGGGCATAGTGGTATCCCCAGGTAATACAGTGGAAAAAACTATCAGGAGGTCTAAACCTGGTAAGCAGCTCAGTCTTGTAGGCATCTGGTAATATTGAAAATATAAATGGCAAAGGTCAGTTTAAAGAAAATTACTTTCTCTTTGTGATACCTCTGGAGCTCAGTGGCATATTTAAAAAACTTGTTACTCCTTGTGCCTCATCTTAATCATCTTCTGATAATCAAAGCTGCAAAAACTCCAACAGTTTTGCATTTGGGATGTGGAAATTTTAAGCAGGTTTAGCTCTTTTGTGTTCAGTAAGTTGCATTGGACTTTGTAGGGACAAGTATTTATGGATTGTTTTTGTTAACTTTCACCTGGTTAAACTCAAGATAAAAGTGCTTATTTTTGTCTGACAATCTTCTTGTTGGGAAGATATTTTACTTTGGAGATTTTAATACTACTGAGGATTTACCATCTCAAAGTTGTCTTTTTCCTGGGTCATGTGCAGAAAAAGACCACGGCTTAGAAACAGATATGGTAAGGATTGACTGGTTCCTGTGTTGTTTTTTAAAACCTCCAAACGTATTTGTTTTCACGTAAATATTCACTACCTGACTTTACAGAAAAATTTTAGCTTTCCTAAACTGAATGTATGCACTAAGGAGAACTCAAGGGCTATTTGTAGGGAAAACCAAGGAAGGCTATCCACATGCACACAGTATGTATTGATAATAGAATGTATATTTAAAGCCTCGTCTTTCTATTTTGCTTTATGTAACTTAGGTTTTATACATTCAAGATACAAGAAAAAGCAGTACATCAATTCAAAATTCATGAAGTTACAGATTCAAAAAAATGACATACTTCAGAGTATGAATGAGGACAGATTTCTATTTTGGGTTTCTTTTTAAAAAGCACAATATGTAATTATAATTAGTTGATTGGCAGTTCTTCAGCATGGTGATTTTAAATTGTTATACAATTTGTTCTACAATCCCTTGCCAGAGTTACATGACTGCTAATTTTAAAGAATGATAAAGTTTGAGATGTTGTACTTTAGGGACTTGAATAGTTAAACATCATATTCATTCCCATTTTAACTTGAATGTTAGCCTTAAGTATGATGAGTGATGCAAAAAAGTCTGACGTGTAATGTGAAGAATATATCTACAAGGGGTCTGGTCTGTTCATGTTTATGCAGACTATTTACAAGCAAATTTTTCTTGTTGGACTGAGAAATAGTTTTTAATCCTGAAAGCAAACGTCTGTGGTCTGTTGAACCTTTTTTTCTGTGTACAGAGCATGTGGACTTCTACCCGTTGTATGGGACAGAAGAGATAAGAACAGACACATAAAAGTTAAAGTCAATTTTATTCAATTAAAACAAAAGTTTGGAAATCCTGTTTTAGAAAAAATGTATATATAATTTATGGCACACTTCACATTATGTTATTTGTACAAACTTCATGTTTCGTAAAACTGATTACCTGCCTACTTTTCTCATTCTAACAGAATTTGGTGTGTGTAGTAAATGTTTCTCCTATTTATTTCCTGCTACTGAGAATTTGTCGCCTGCTATTGATCCTGAGTTGTTCAATTTTATATTAACATGGTTTCTTCCTTTGTATTCAGTAGTTCTCAGAGTTTGTTTTGGGTTTTTTTAAAAATTCTATATGACGAGACAAAGTAAAAAAATCTCATGCCAAATTTGCAATATTTCAAAACCTCATCTATCATCTACAGATGAAGTAACACGGACTGTTTCTGTGGGTTGTCTTTACTGCTCTTGCAGCACTTCTAAAACAGCTCGACCTCTCTTTGCTATTATTAGTTCCAAGTATACACTTTGTTTTAGCGACATTTTTAAAGGACCTTCTGTGCCCTTACGTATGTTAGACAAGATATTTATCAGCTTAAGTTCTAGAGAAAAGAACTTAGGTCCTTTGGTTTCCAGAACCAAAATTTGGTGATCAGTCACCAAACCGCAAAGAAGTACCTGTGTAACAACTACCATATTCAACTATTTCACTTTGCCTTACAAAGTCTAAATTTAAACCGTAGATGCCAGTCCTTGGGCCATTAAATGATTCAATTGCTTCACCTTTAGCTCCCCTCCCTAACCTTCCAGTTTGGCTTTTCTTACTGTTATCTGAAGATCTGTCTCTATAATTGCTGGAGTATTTATATAGCACTGTTTGTTTACAGCAGTCTTTAGGTCCCTGACCTGTGTAAGGATTACCCTAAGAAAATATATCATGCAGACTCCTTAAGATGACATTTCTGCAGTTAACCAACTGTTTTAATCATACTGAGATTTGCCTGGCTTACTTTCAGAGAAATCAAAGCCTTTCCAGCATCATTCTATATCATTGACCTATTCTTTTATTCTAGAATTTCTTCATTCCATTCAGGCAACTGTAAATGTAGCATCTCACGAACTGCTGAACAGAAGCTAGTACCAATGCCACCATGGCAATGTGTATAAAGAAGATACTAAGAATGCAGAGGTCATACCTGCTTTTCACTCAAGTGTGCAGACAATGAGCTTAATGAGAAAATTATAATCTGATATCCAGGGTCTAGAAGAATCCCATCTGAAGGGAGAAGTTCCTTGAATCCTTGACTGAATGACTGGTAAAGATAATTTTTTAAGACAAAAGTTATCAAGTTATTGAATTCCAACCCACTTCCTTTGTACTATATAACTAAGGCTTCTGAAATTTTAAATATATAGGGATTTTATGACCTTTGACAATAATGTAAATCAAAAATATTTCTGATAAAATAGATGGAATGTCACTGGTACAAAAAAATGAGCGAAGGAAGATTATATCAAGACTGCTGTGAAGATGTAGGCAGCTGAAGCATAGTTTTCCTTTCCTGATGCCCTGTATTTCTTTCTTATTCATATTGTGAACTGAGAGAATGATCTTTCAAAAGGAAAAGGGCTACATTCCATTTTACCTCATTGCTTCTCATCAAATATTGACACTGAAGGACAGGAGTAGAAGAGCTTTTGGTTGCAGTGAATGTTATAATTTTTCTAATTTCTAATGCAGAATGGACATTTATCAGAATATGTTTTTACTTATATATTAGGGAATTTGGAAGAGAGGATGAACCAAAGGAACATATTTGTTGTATGCAACCTCTCTTGCAAGCTTTAAGGGGAAATAAAGTAATAACTGTCTCTCTATATATACAGAGGCTCAGTACATAGTAAAGTAATGCAGTTGGGTAATGCAATAGAAATGTCACAAGATAAGCCACAGCAAAGTCATTTCTCCCCCAAACTAGTTGTGACTTCCTTTCAGTGTAATAATTCCTTTCAATCTTACATTAGAACCCACCTGGTTTTGCTTAATGATCAACAGTTAACTCAGCTTTGTTCTGTAAATCAACAAAACAAGACCAATGTTTTGAAACTCATGTTCAAACCTGAGGCAAGGAGTTGGCAGCATGGGGTGTGCAAGGATAACCTCTGTAAAAAGAGTTCAGGGGCTTGCCCTGTGCTGAACACAGCTGGTTCCAGCCAGTTCCACAACAGACCCACCACAGCACACAGCTAAGCCCATCTGCGGAGTCAGTAGTGTCTACTTAAACCTGATGACACCAAGACCTCAGAAAATAGAAGTGAGCAGGTGCTCCAGGTGCTGAGTAGAGATTCCCCTGCAGCCCATGGAGAGGATGTCTCTGGAGCAGATATATCCTGAAGCCTGTGGAGAGTACCATGCCAGAACTGGGTGATATTCCCTGAAGGAACTGCAGCCCGTGGAGAGGACTGCTGGAGCAGGGGAAAAGTATGAGGTAGAGGGAGCTGCAGAGAGGAGTCGTTACATACTGACCACAACCCTCCCATTGCCCACCCCCATGTGCTGCTTGGAGTGTGGGCTGGAGGAAGGAGAGCAAAGCTGGCCAAAGTCACCTAAGGGACTGTTCCTCCTATATGATAGTTATTATTATTTTGATATACCAAGAGAGCCATATTATTTAGGAACAGAAATATTTCCTCTTGAAAAATCTACTCCAGTCCTACATCTGTTTCATTGTTGTAGTGCCTAAATACCTGACTACAGGTGCCTGAATGAACTTTCCCCAAGTTGTATCTGTTTTGTGCATGATGTTAATTGCTAAATTATCTCCCTGTGTTTATCTTGACCCATGAGCTTTTGCACCTTGTATTTTCCCCCTGCTGTGTTGAGGAAGGGGAATGAGAGAGTGGCTGGGTGGGTGCCTGACAGCTTTCCAGGGTCAATATACCACAAAACTATGATGTAACTGCTCCTTAAATCTTGTGCTCTTTATTTATATATATATAAATATTTATATAGAGAGAGAGAGTTTAAGTATAACAGCATCATGGTATTACTTGGAATAATACATGCAAACTTCTGTGTAAACATGTATGAAGAAGTTAAAATATTTTAGTCAGTGGTTAGTAGTTAAAACTGTACATTGAGATAAAATGGTGACATATCATCAGTGGATAAATGTTTCCTTCTCTGTTGAGCTCCATATTTGGGGATTTTGTACCATGATGAGGTAGCAGCAAGATGATTGCATAAAGAACATCTAAGAAAGGGTACTATGTTTTCTATAAACCCCCCTAAAATTGTAAAAGTATGCACTGATTAAAGTTTCAGTGGTCCCACTACTTACAAAGCCCCTGCCTTTTCAGTTTTTGTTAGAAAAACTGAGCAGTTGCCAGGTTGTATAAAATTTAGCAGGTAGTCCTGCTAATTACAAACATAGCCTCCTCTATTTCAGCATGCATAAAAAGTTGACTGATTTATTATGTGGCGTGTTGGTTCTTTTCAGACAATTAAAAGGTGTGACCCTTACACTGCTCTGTAATGAAAGATTTTCTGGGAGGTGTTGAGAAGAAAAAAGACTTTTGGAAATAAAGCTTTGTCAGCTTTCATTATTTCTAATGACTGATAACAAAGAATTTGAAAGGTGACACGTGTTTAAGCTAGAGGTAACCAAGAGATCCAATACCACTTTGAAAGACTAAATTATGTACTCTCCACAGTTAAGCAAGTTAGAAGACCCTTCATAGTGAGTAATTTCTTTTAAAAGCAAAGAAATTTTAATAAAAAGTACTTAAGGATCTCATCAGGGCTACGAAGAATTCCATCAGTTAAAATATTAATATTTTAGTTCAAGACTTAGTTTAATGATTATTTATTTTATTATTCAATCCCGTTTTCTTTTGTGTCTCTTATTTTTTTTTTAACTACAAGTAATATTTTAAAATTATCTTTCAGGTGTCAAAACATTTATTTTCTTTCCTCTCTGGTTGTTCCTCCTTTATTTATTTATTTGTTTGTTTACTGCTAAAAAAAAACACTTAGAAGTGTGCCTTTCAGTGTTTTCTTTATTCTTGTGTAGTCCTGACCTTCCCTTCTTTCATCATGCAAACTTCTTCCCTGACAAACATCAGTCTGAGGTTAGTTGGTGCACATAGAAACAAACACAAAATATCACAACACAAACTACAGAAGTAGTATTTTTGCTTATTTTTAAGGTTACCTGCAACGTCACATTAGGGAAAAGAAAAGTATTTCAACTGCTTGCCATTTGGGTTGATATTTACTATACTGAATGGCTGCCTCTGGAGGACTATTTTCTGAAAAATTCAGCCAAGAGTGGTTTAGACAATTCATCAAATGAGGCTTGAGAGTGCAGGTAATATTCTGATCCTGCTTTATATTAACCCTTCTTCCTTGCATGCATCTTGCATTCTAATGCTTTTGAACAGTAATCAGAAGTTATCACAAGGCATTGCTTTTATTACTTCCATGAAAATTTGTATATCCTTGATTACAGAATGAAAGCTTGGGGAAAAAAAACCAAAACACAAAACCACAGCCCAAAACCACTCAGTGGGAACATCTTTGTTTTAGTAGCTGTTAACTCAAAATGCTACCCTTTTTGGGCATCGTTAAGTTTCTCTGGCCGATATATGCAGTTCTTTCACAGAGTAAACATGTTCTGTCCTGATGCCAAAGGTGCAAACTCACAGGGAAAGAGTTGACTTTGACCCTAATACTGGCTTCTGTAAGCAACCAAAGCCTGTCTCTAGCACTCTCAGTAATGTTCTTTTCCCTGCCCTTTTTGTATAAACCTACAGCTATTTTAAGCATGCTGGAGAAGAAGGATGCATATTTTAATACAAGGAAGAGATGAATTGCACAAGAGACATTAAGACTGGTATAAAAGAAGTCAGAAAAGGTTTGAGATGAACTGGAGACTGACATTTAAACACTGGAAAAGGAGCCTCAGGAGGATAGAACTGGCTTCAGTATGAGCTGAGAAATAACCAGAGAAGGGAAGCAGCTGACTGTTACAATAAGCCTCATCCTCTGTGGTGTGCCAAGGTGCTAGAATGACCTGCTAGAATGACCATATGAACATTTCCTACTTTTTTTCACTTGCCACATATATCTGGTGTGTCTCTTTAAATCAAACTGTGGATTTTGTATTTCTTAATATCCAGGAATATTCAGACGATATCTACACTTCTGAATGAAGTGTAAATCACAAATAAAACAAACTATGACAAACTATCATGCAAGCTTTCCCCTAAAAGAAGTAAGAGATAAGTGCCATGTGAGACACATTGCACTATACGGTGTCACTAAATGACTTTTTTTTTTTTTTTTTTCCATTCAGGCACCTGTAGTCAGGTATTTAGGCACTACAACAATGAAACGGATGTAGGACTGGAGTAGATTTTTCAAGAGGAAATATTTCTGTTCCTAAATAATATGGCTCTCTTGGTATATCAAAATAATAATAACTATCATATAGGAGGAACAGTCCCTTAGGTGACTTTGGCCAGCTTTGCTCTCTATATTCCACTTCTGCTGCTTTGTTTGTCTTCCCTGAAGGAATGTTCATTTCATCTTCACTGACATTTTAAAGTCAGGTGGTGACTTTTAGTTTTCTACCCAGCCTGCGAGTTTCTTCAGTGCCCTCAAGAGTGCTCTAGACTTCTTCATTAAACAGTAGATGCCTCAGTCTCACCTAGAGGTCACAGTCATGATGGAGTTACTGTAGAAATAAACATTAGTATGTTTGTAATATGTTTTCTCTCACAAACTACTAAACAGTTGAAAAAAACACTGGCAATCTATTTAATTGTAAAGGAGATGGGCAAAAGATTCAAGCTTCTAGTGCAAATGACTTTTATTCCTTCTGTTCTCCCTATCATATTAAGAGAGAGATGTATTATCTTTCCTGTTTAAGAAGCTCATGTCCTCACAGTCAGTGGATGGGAAACACTGTCGTGATTTGCTTGCAACATTAGCTTTACAATGACAGTTTTAAGTTTTGGAAATGTAGGTCTTTAAGTAAGGAAAAGGACTCCTTTTTTTTTTAACAGATTCCATTCACTACTGTGAGGATTTTTAATTATTAGAAATCCTATTTACATTTCCATCATATATTCTAAGACACTAAACAAGTCCTGGATAGTATCAGTAAATAAATCTTTCAGAAGACCTTCAGAAGAATTTCACGACATTAATGATTGCCTTTCTTCCTGAGGATCAGTTAATTGATGTTCCAATTAGACTCAGTCAGAAACCTGAAAGTGAAATCTGGAAAAGCTATCATGGAAAAGCCATGCTGCTTCTAGTCTTGCTTCTAGACTAATGATGTTTAAAAGACAATTCCTGCCCTTAGAGATGCACAGAATAATTTAGATTGGAAGGGATCTCTGGAGGTCATTTGGTCCAACCTCCGCTCAAGGCGGGACTGAATTTGAGCTGGTGGACTTGGGGCCTTGTCCATTTGAGTTTGGAATGTCTCCAGGTATTTCAGAACCTCTCTGGGAAACTTATTCTGGGGCTTGTGAATCTCACCAGGAAGATACATTTACCAGAATCTACCCAGAATTTCACTTGTTACAACTTACGTTTATTGCTTCTTGTCCTGTCACTGTGCACCTCCAAGAAGAGCCTGGTCTGTTTTCTCTACACTTTCTTATTGGTTAGAGTCAGCAATAAGGCCATTATCAACAACATCAAATTTACTAGCAACTTTGTGGTGTAGACACCAAACCTATACTTTCAAGACAATGTCTGTGTTTTTAAATCATCTTTATTGAGAGTAATGGTGTTCCTAACTAGTAAAGGATTAAGTCTTTCTTAATAGAAACCAGCAGTTCTCTTCATGTCATGATTTTTAACTATAACTTAGAGTTCATGTAGTCCCTCCAATATCTTCTGTTATTATGTGTTTAGCTTTTAAGATATGAACTAGCAGAAAACAGCCCTCAGCAGCTCCTAAAAAATCTTAAAATAAATATATTCTTCATGACTATTGATAAAATGGAAAGTTGGATATAATTGTAAGGGTCTGCCTTGTTAGCAATCTACTGTTGGCATAATGCACACTTTTCCATATGGTGAGGCAGGACTCTTCCAATCATTATATGCTCTCATTCAAATTCTGCCTGCTGCAGGAAATTAGCGCTGTTCACACTTGTTTAGGCTTAATAAAAATCATTTTTGCTAAAGCACAGGGATAAGGTCACCATCTGCCACATGAAAATGCCAATTTCAAATGAGCAGCAGTCAAAAGAGAGTGTCTTTCATTTTTAGACACCTTCAGAATGAACTTAATAGGAGAAACCTTAATTGATTCTGACACCTATCAGACCACAGGATAACATTATCAGGTTTTCAGATTTGCAGATGTGTACATTTTTTCTTACACTGTTATGAGTGTTTTGTCAAGTATGTTTCTATTTTCAGCTTTATTCACATTTGGGAATATCTGACTATATATAGTATACATTTGGAAAGCCTTCCCTAAGCATGAAGGCAATAGATCAAATTCCTACCAAAGTTCAGTGATTACGCACTCATAGCAGCTTTGATTTCTATCAGTTATTTTAAACTATCTGATCCGTACAAGTATGTGCTGAAATATTTTTATAAAAAAGTCTTTTACAAATTTGCAATATTTATTAAAAAAAATCAATTATAGCAAAATAAAGTGTATATATATACATCATGACATTTTTCTCTCAAAAGAGATTACAAAGAAACTTACACCTTCCATGAGTTACAAAGAACATTTACACTTATTCATTCAGAGTGAATGTGCTAAATAAAACACAGAATTAATGACTATAGAATGAATGATTGAATATGGCCTTTTCACGACCAGAGTGTTCGTATGCTAATAAAGGAGATTAAAAACTGCAACTGCATCTGAGGAGTTGAAGAGCTCTCTTACTCACTTAAATTTGGAAACATCTGCTTTTCAAAATTATACTCAAAGTTCTGTAGTCTTTCAGAACAGGAAAACAAAATTTACATTTGATTATATTTTTAAATCTCATTAGTTTACAAACTGTCTGGTTGTAATAAGGTTTTTGATTTGAATATACCACATAATTATATTCAATCAGTAGTGCTGTAGTCATCTGTTACATATTGATTTTTAAAAAATCACGTAGTTATCTTCCCATGCTCAGGAAAATCAAGTAACTCAGGAATTAAAAATAACAAAAAACCTACTAATTGACTGGTTTTTGTTTTCTCAAAGCGCAAAAAATCACAAAGCTGAGGATAGAGTGGGGCTGATGATTAGCAGCTTGGGGACAGCGGCAGGGATAAAACTTACTTGTAATAGTAGCAGAAACATATTGTGGTCTGAAGAAAATTGTGACAAGTTTTTTCCACCCCACTTGTTACAACATTCGAGATTTGTGTTTGGTGATATCGTGTACCCTAACATGAACTCAAAAATACAGGGTGATTTTCTGTTTGGCCAATGAGAACTGACACCACTTCTTAAATTGCTTCCCTCAGTCACTGGTGTTTCTGGCTCTACTCAGAATTTCAATGCTGACCTCTAACCGTTTCCAAAAAATTATACAGATCGCTTTATGAGCTGGATGTTTGCTTTGCTCTCACAGCAGTTTTTGGATCGGGTGATTGTAAGCATAATTTGCCCTTTATCTCAAATGTGAGTAGCTAATTTCTTTATTGATGGTCCTAATATTGCAGCTGCTGTAAAGCCAACTTCATTTGCTCGAGCTCTATATTCAGCAAAATATTCCAGATGACCTCATGGTTTACTTCTAGATGCTTTTTTTTTTTTTTTTTTTTTTTTTTTTTTTTTTAAATAGTTTACTACTTTAGAATCAATTCTGGCAAGTGAAAACAAATTAACAAAAATGTAACTGCCTTATACCTGCCCAGATTAAAATAGAGATCAGTCTTCAAGCAAGTGTGCTTCAGTCAATTTTTTTGGTCTATTTGTTACTAACTACCTAGCCTCTTTTGTCAGCTGTGGTCTTGAGTCTTAGAGAGTGTTTCTTAGCCTTGTAATATTTTTTTTTCCCTTCTCCTCCGTCTTTCTTTTCTGAGATGCTTTTATAGGTGTTGAGGGTCTATTTTCATACTGTTGTCTTCCTCCTTTAATTATATGGAGAACATAAATCCCAGCAGAGACAATAAAGGGAAAAGCATGCATTCATTTTGCTCTGTCACATTTTTAAAGCCATTTCTAGATTTTGTCATTTTTAGGAGAGGACTTTTAACTTTGTGGCATGACTTAGCTAAGAAAAAGGAGCATGGGTGCATGCTGTTCCTTCTTTAGCTCTGACTCTGCATGCCCTGTTTAGCATATCACTGGGTCAGGTATGAAATTAATCATATACACATACAATCTGTTCCTGTGGCAATGTTATGTACCTGGTGACAGGCTGTGTGCAGAAAGGGCAGATGGGATTTTTAGATATCCCATGCTTTGGCTTTTTTTTTATACTAGCGTGGGTACACTGCAGCACCACACAATGTAGATAAACTGAGCTGTGTCAAGAGATATACCATGTATAGGAATACTCCTGGCCCTTGCTCTTAAGACAGAAAGGAAAGATATGGCATGAAACTACTACAGAAAGTTACTTGCTAATAAGTGACATCTAAATCAAAGTAACTATATTATGTCATATCAATGTAGTATAATAGTGAAAAAGCAAGCTGAGAAGACTCAGCAATTACAAAGTTAAGGACATCAACATGCATGTTTATATTGTTAACATTTCTCTCATTTCTCACTTAGAACAATTTTGTGACACTTTATAAGCTGTTAGACTGACATTTCAGTCACCCATGGAAACCAGATTCAGTCTTCTGCAGTAGCAGCAGTAGCTAAGGGGGCTACATTTTTACGAGTGTCTAGATGTCAGTCCAGCAAAATTTGTCCACAGAACAGGCTAACAGTGAAGCCCATCATCATGGTCTAAGAAAGCAAGGTAAATCAGACTTTCTACCTGGCTTATATGTATGCTACAGTCAGCAGCAGCCACTGGCCTGGGGGCACACAATCCTGCTGCTCACAGGGGCAAAAAAGCATCCCCTTACAACACAATGAAATCCTTCCCCAGTTTAGTGTGATTCCAGTCGCAGACTGCAGACTTGATTTAGTCTCTGCTCCTATTCACATTTCTTCCAACTGTGCCAAGGGTGGCCATAGCCATATCTGAATGACAGTGTTATGTGCTAGGAGATGAACTAGTATATTGTTTCATTTTGTTCAGCTGTGGCTGAAGTCGTTCCAGTTTAGTTCTAGTTCAAGTTAAACAACACTTCAAAATAGTAACTTCATCCCCCATTAATAAATACATAAATAATAATAAAAATAAATACAGCTTGAACAATTTCTCTTTAGGGAGGGAATAGCTGCCTGGTTGTGCATTTAAAAGGGACCTACACTGTATTTTTCACTCAAGAGTATGGGTAAAGCTATTAAGGGTAAGCCCTTTTCAGCCCATCTTCCCTGACCCCACACTCATATCCACTGAAATAAACTAGAGCAGAGTTTCATCCTAAAAAAAGAGATATTAACATTTGTACAGCACTGCTTGTGCTTCTGCTATTTAAAAAAAAAAAAAAAAAAAAAGGCGGCTCTAAAAATAGTATGGTTCTATATTTAGTGCCTTTCACTTCTATAATAAATACATTAATTTTATAAATAAATATATTAACTGCTAATCCTACCTATCCAATTTAAGGTCTGAGAAGCTGTGTTTTTCCCTTATGCTGTCATTAGTGAAAAAAGTTGTGAATATCAAATTAAGCTTTTGGTTATATCCACAGTGGCCTCAGTGACACAGCTCTGCAATACATTTGTGTAAGTGTAGTTGCTGAGTATCGTTTTGAATCTTTGCCTTTTTAGGGCTGTGTGGGGCTAGCAGAAATTCTTTTTTTTTTTTTTTTGTTTTTTTTTTTTGTTAGTTAAATAAGCAGATATTTCTGAAAAAGAAGGGACTGATTTAGTAAAGAAGAAAGAATCAATTTTATACAATTGATTTTTTTAAAGTATAACTGTCTTCTAATCAGCAAAATTAGGTAACTATTGCAGCTCTTCCGATAAAAACAAAAACTATGTCTGTTTCTCAGTTTCTTTAAAAGGGATACAGTAAAGAACAAGAGACATAAAGGGGATAGTAATCTATTACAGAGAAAATGTATCCACGTAACTGGGGAATATGCAGTTATGGTGACCATAATTACATGCTTCTGGTTACAGCTCATCTTTGTCCTACAGTTTTCTACCCATACAGTCTGTTGAAATGAACTTTAACAATGTCTTTTCTTCACAGTGATTTTCCTTCCAAAGTCCATTTAAAACAGTAATTCTTTTCGTAGCTAAGACCCTCCTCCCTTCACTTCCAAGTCATTTGTAATAAATATTAAAAGACACACTCCCCTGAAGCAAACACCTGTCCTATGGGTTCTTTGTCCTGGTCCTTTCTTTCTTCTCAGTCCTTGGAATAAGATGAGAATCCTGAATCCTACAAGCAAAAGCCAAAGGAATACATTTTGCCTCTTGTGATGGGAGTATGTCTTCCATGAGACTCATTGTAAATCAATGTAGGTTTTTATTCATCGGGAAAATATTAAATAACTTATTACTTTAATGTTAGTACACCGATTTATGGATCTGGTATTTGGACAGGCCTATATGAACCATGTTCATGAATTTCTGACAGGGATCTAGAAAGCAGTAATAGTTTAAAGAGATCAAGCCTGAACCACTTGTGGCTTGGATGGACATACGCTTTGCTGCGTGAAAAACTGGTTGGATGGCCAAGTCCAGAGAGCTATGGTCAATGGAGTTCAATCCAGTTGGCGGCCAGTCACGAGTGGTGTCCCCCAAGGCTCAGTACTGGGGCCACTCCTGTTTAAATTCTTTATCAGTGATTTGGACAAGGGAATGGAGTGCACCCTTAGTAAGTTTTCAGATTACACCAAGCTGGGTGGAAGTGTCAATCTGCTTGAGGGTAGGGAAGCTCTACAGAGGGATCTAGAGAGGCTGGATCGATGGGTCAAGGCCAATTTAATGAGTTTCAATAAGGCCAAGTGCAGGGTCCTGCACTTTGGCCACAACAACCCCCAGCAGCATTACAGGCTTGGGGAGGAGTAGCTGGAGAGCTGCCAGGCAGAGAGGGACCTGGGAGTGTTGATTGACAGCTGGCTGAACATGAGCCGGCAGTGTGCTCAGGTGGCCAAGAAGGCCAACAGCATCCTGGCCTGTATCAGAAATAGTGTTGTCAGCAGGAGCAGGGAGGTGATCATTCCCCTGTACTCGGCTTTGGTGAGGCTGCACCTCGAGTGCTGTGTCCAGTTTTGGGCCCCTCTCTACAAGGACATGGAGGTGCTGGAGAGGGTACAGAGGTGGGCTACTAAGATAGTAAAGGATTTGGAGCATGTCTCATATGAGGAACGGCTGAGGGATCTGGGGCCATTTAGCCTGGAGAAGAGAAGGCTGAGGGGAGACCTTATCACTCTCTACAACTACCTGAAAGGGAAAGGAAGTTGTAGCAAGGCAGGGGTCGGTCTGTTCTCCCTAGTAACAAGCAATAGAACAAGGGGAAATGGCCTTAAGGTGCACCAGGGGAGGTTCAGGCTGGATATTAGGAAGAATTTCTTTACTGAAAGGGTTGTCAGGCATTGGAACAGCCTGCCCAGGGAGGTGGTGGAGTCACCATCCCTGAAGGTGTTTAAGAGACGGGTAGATGTTGTTGTACTTAGGGACATGGTTTAGTGGTGTTGATAGAGCTAGAACAAAGATTGGACTCGATGATCTTGAAGGCCTCTTCCAACTGAAACTGTTCTATGATTTAATAATTTTACTATCAGAGATTGGCTTTCACAGCCACTAGGTTTAAATGCAATATATATCTACTTTTTCTTTAACTTTGAACTTCTTAAAATCCTCATTTGACAGGCAGATGTACTACTGTCTGCTTGTCTTTAAAATCCACATATTTACCTGTTCCTGTCAAAATCATATGATACTCAAATGTGCACATATGCAGGTACAATACTTTTCTCTCTACAATTTTGTATGAAATAACATAGTAGAAAATGCTAGTGTAAATTCAGTACTATATTCTAAGGAAATAGTATTGTCTTGAGGCAGTTTTTAATATGTATAACTCTTCTAAACAAGACTGAATCACACTAATCATCAGCTCTTCAACACCATTGTGCCTGGAAGTAAAACAGAGTTCAGGCTTGAATGCTGCAAGTTAAAAGTCAAGCATGGGTTATATATTCAGTGCTAAAGAGATGATGCTAAAGAAAACAGTAATAAATGTAAATATATTACTCTGAAATATTTTCTGTATTTTTTAAAAAAGTGATCTATGATTTAGAAAGGCGCAGAATTCTTCTGAAACTGATTAAAATTGAAGGTTAAGGAAGCACCTTCTTCAAGTATGGCCCTACCCTCTGTGACCTTGATTTCTGAACTTCCTGTAAAATAGTTAAAAGAAAAAGAAGTACTAATATTAATAAATATTTCACTGTTAACTGAAATTATTTTCTGAAATTTAAGAGAGACATGTTTACAAGGAATTGAAATTAACATGACATAGGGTTAGAACACAGCATATAATCAGAGATTAAATAAGCTTGTTCCCTGAAAGGGAACCTAATTTCAGATAGGTCAAGGCATTTGCCTTTAGAAATGGAATATGACGATACTTTCTAATTCTTCTCTGGCAGCTAAGCGAAAATTTAAAGGAGTCTTATTTACACTAAATTTTCTTTATGTTGTTGTTGCTCTGCAAAGTGACCTTAAAACAGATCAAACTGCACTTTTCTCCACTTTAATACTTTCTGCATATTTCCAGAGTGGTTGAACAAAACTTTAGTGTAAATGAAAAAAAGGTCCTAAAAGTACAAGAATATGACATAGCGTCCAGTGAAGCCCAACCACAGCTGTAGCTCATGAAAAAAAAAAAAAAAGATACAGTTTCGATCTAAAAATAAATCACTTTCAATTATTTGTGATGTGTAGTAGAGGTCCATCTCTGTGTCTTGTTAGTTTCACACCAGGGAAATCACCAGCATTGGCTTTTAGCCTCTGTTTTAGTAGGGCAGTTTTATATCTTTACTTACTCCTAACTTCCTCTCATTTCTTTCAGATTTATTGCAGCAATTGAAATGAGGAAGAGGAATAGCCACAATCTCCATTTCAGCAATATATATACAGTTCTAAAATATCATACTGTCCATGGCAGATAAATTATTCAGTGCACTATTTAATAGTGAGAGATCTATAAATTGTTTGTATTCTAATTAAATGCAACCTAAATTCAGAATCAGTCTCTAAAGCCTGAGAATGGTGTTCTGGGTTTCCATTACTTTAGTACATGATGGTCAACTAATTGTAAATTTCAGAATATAGGTCTGTAGGTGTACTTATAAGGAGGAAGGTTTCAAAGTGCTGGTGTATGTCATCCTATTGATCTTTGGATCGCACAGAAGAGTTACTATGCTGGCATTTATTAATTTGGTTTCATATTTATTATAGTCTGATATGTTAACTAAACACTTTTTTCACTTTTGTTAGCTCATACAGAAAAGAGCTGATTTTGCAGCGTTAAGATATTAGTCTGACATATGTAACGTAGAAAGAGCAAAAGGACTGAATGTTTTTGTTACTCTAGTGGATCGTGATGTTAACTCTAGGTGCCAAAGCAGAGTTCCCTGAGACTTGACCAAAGTAGAAGGATGAGGACTCTGGGAACAGAGAAATCTTGTTCTGAATTTTAAAATAATTTCTATTGTTCACATCTGTATAAAAAGAAAATAAAGACAGTCTTTGGAGAAAAATGGTAATAAAGTAGAATTCTTTTAATTCTCAAAGGATGAGAGATGGATCCAGGTTATTCCCTTTTAGGATAATCTAGAAACTGATATCAGAATTTAAGTCATTCTTTAATTAATGTTTGATAGTGGAAGTTTTCCTCTGTAGAATGAAAAAAGTTTGTGCATATATCTATGGAGTGAACTTAGAACAACATAATTCCACCTCCTTTCAGCACATAATTTATATCTGAGAAAGTCTGTAAGTGAAACAGCTTTTTTTAAGTAGAAAAGGTATACCTTCCTATAGTCTTCCAATGGCCATAAATAAACTATGTCAAGAAATTTCAAATTCAAAGTGTCTTCACCTTTCTCATACTATTCTGATTGCTGATAACACTAATGACCATCACACGATATCAACTGGCATAGAATCATTAAAATCAGCTAAATCCATCTGCTAATATTTAGATCAATCATGCTTATATAGCCTAGCCTGTAAATTTCTTTCTTTCCTTTTAGTATGTAAGGCAAAGGGATGTGCTTTCTCTGTTGCTTTGTCAATTTTATTTTTTCCTGCAATGTCTTTAACTGCACATCTCCATCTCTCAATGGAATTCAACAAATGTTTTGCAAGAATAGAAGGTGAGCAGTTCTTTTCTGAAGTTCATAGATTTTCTTAAAGTTTCAGACTGGAATCTTTTGATGAAAGTGTGAGCCTATGATAATTGGTGTGAAGCAGTTTGTTGAGTAGAGAACAGAATGGTCAGTCAAACGAGAAAATGGAACATGTCATAAATCTAGATGTCTCTTATCTTAGAAAGAATGAAATTGACTGTTTTGAGTGGTAAGTTAATCAGTAGACTATGCTTGCTGATTTTGGAATCAATGAAGGATTTTGAAACAAAAGTAACTTTATAACAGCAGTGTGAATTCTAAACCTCAGGCACATAAAAAAGAATGTATGGCCTCAGTTTAGCAAAGGAAAGGAGCTTGTAGTAGATACTCATCAGGTACTAAAACTTGATCCATTTTACTCTTGAGGTTTTATATATATATTTTTAATACTATTTTATGTGTTGATTGCAATATACTCTACTAAGGTAACTTTTGCCTATTCAGGTTATCAATGGCTCTTTAGGAATGTCTTACAGACCCCCTGCTCTGTCATACTACAATGGTATGTTTGGATTATAGAATTATCTAATTGTTTGGGTTGGAAAGGACCTTTGAAGATTATCTAGTCCAACCCCCCCTGCCATGGACAGGGACATCTTTCACTAGATCCGGTTGCTCAAAGCTCTGTCAAGCCTGGCCTTGAAGACTTCCAATGACGGGGCATCCAGAACTGTTCCAGTGCCTCACCACCCTCGCTGTAAAAAAATTTCTTCCTTATATCCAATCTAAACCTATTCTCTTTCAGTTTAAAAGTTTGTCCTGTCCCTATAGGCCTTGGCAAAATGTCTCCCTCTAGCTTTGTTGTAAGCCCCCTTTATTTATTGAAAGGCCACAATAAGGTCTCCCTGGAGCCTTCTCTTCTCTAGGCTGAACAACACCGACTCTCTCAGCCTGTCTTCATAATGGAGGGGCTCATGATCATCTTTGTGGCCCTCTTCTGGACTTGCTCAAGCAGGCCCATGTCTTTCCTACACTCAGGGTCCCAGAGCTGGACACAGCACTCCAGGTGGGGTTTCATGAGAGCAGAGTAGAGGGGTAGAATCACCTCCCTTGGTATGGTGGCCACGCTTTCTTTTACTCAGCCCAGGATACTGTTGGCTTTCTGGGCTGCAAGTGCACATTGCTGGCTCCTATCCATTTTTTTTTTTTGTCCACAAGCATCACCAAGTTGTTCTCTGGAGAGTTTCTTTCAATCTATTTGTCCTCTAGTCTGTACTGATACTGGGGATTGCCTCAGCCCAGATGCAGGTTCCTGCACTTGGCCTTGTTGAACTTCATGAAGTTTGCATAGTCCACTCTTCCAGCCTACCAACGTCCTTCTAGATGGCATCCCTTCCCTCTAGAGAATCATCTGCACCACTCAGCTTGGTGTCATCTGCGTACTTGCTGGGGGTCCAGTCAATCCCACTGACTGTAGTTGACGAAGATATTCAATAGTATTGGTCCCAGTGTGGACCTTTGAATGACACCACTCATTACCGATTTCCCCTTGGACGCTCAACCTTTGGCTATAACTGTTTGGACGCAATCATTCAACCAGTTTGTTATATATCTAACAGTCCATCCATCAAACCTGTATCTCTCCAATTTAGCAGCAAGGATGTTGTGGGGAACCATATCAAAGACCTTACAGAAATCTAGGTAGATGACATCCATAGCTCTCCCCTTGTCGATGCAGTTACTCCATTGTAGAAGGCCACTAGATTAGTCAAATAGTGATGATTATTCTTTCAAGCCATACAGCTAAGTGCAATACTATCCTTCCAACACAAGAGTTTATTTCATAACTAACAATGAAGAAATGGGATTCTTAAGAATAGAGATTTGTGTGTGACTGTTTACAAGTGAATATACAAAAAACATCAACATATATGCAACAATCTTCTTTTACACATGTGTAAGTACATAGAACGTTGTCCTTAAAATCACTTAACCATGTCCAATTTTACTGTTCCTGATATAATTCCAATTCATCCTAGTCTGGCTTGGTAAACAGGAAAAATGCAAGCCAGTATTGTGGCAGAACTGCAAAAGAGCTGAGAAAAATATTTATTGACCAGAAAAGATAGACTGCAGCTATTTAAGAAAGACTTGTAAACCAAGCAATCAGTTCAGCACACAGCCTTAATTAGAGATGAATAGGCATAAGGAAAGGTTTTTTTTGAAAAAATAGGAAAATATAGGGAAAAGAAAAAAAATATCCTGAGTAATCTCCTCAGAACTTCTATACCTTGTACCCAGTAACTCTTTTATAGAAGACATACTGCTATCATTGTTCCTGTGGCTTCTGTCACCCCCATCCGGGTTACATCTCAAAAGATTATTCTTCCTTTCTGTGTTTTCCCACTATGTGAGACAACTATATAAAGGAAACTGCTCAGTGTTGTGGCTGATTTGTAGTGTGCTTTTGAGGTAGGAAGAGTTTCACACAGTGGGCAGATGGTGTTCTGTGTTTTAAGGGAGAGCAATCATTTAATATTTGCTTGCCACAACTACATCTTATGAGACTATCCTTTCTGGTAGCTTAGTAGCCTGATGCTGTTGACTGACTTCTGCCTCCTGTTCTCATCTTTGTGAACCTGTCCTCAACCTTGTGTGACTCCTGGCCTTGGTCTGTCCCAGCTTCCAATGAGCCAATGCAGCTTGCCAAGCCAGCAGTTTTAGGTTTTTTATCTAGTTGGTTTTCTGCTAATTAGTGAATTAAATGAGCTCACTGAAGAATCAAACAAGTGCCAGAAATAGTACATTGGAAGCAAAGAGAGCCTGGATGAAAAGACTGGGTTAGACATGTAGGGAGAAGCAGGACTCTATCTGCCTTTGGCAGCAGCCAGTTATTAACTCTTAGCCCACTTCATGCACTTGTGCCCTCTATCTCCCAAACAATTTATAGCATGCTTAGGTGCCAAAGGTTTCAGACTGCAGTCCTGTGGCTAAGCAACTGCGGTGGTGTCGAAGTACCTAAATAAGATCCATCACTGAGAGGTTACGACTTACTAAGAGAAAAATTAGTTGGATATTCCTTCTGTTTATTTTTGCCTGAGATTTTGGGGTTTGTGAGCTTCTGTCAATATGAGATGCTGCTTAATGTATTCTCTCACCATGCATAACACTTGGCAGTCTATGGCATAATTTAGGTTATAGTCTTGCTTACTTTGCCAGTATTCATGAAGGGAATACTTTAGGTTGCAATTACATAAGAAAAAGATCCTACCATGTGTATGAACTTTTACATAGGATCATGTTAGCTAACTTACACGAAAAATATATTTCTTACACTTGTAGAGTGACCTCGATGTGTTCATTATCCATGACTCTTCAATGTTATACACTTTAATTTTGTTGGATTACTGTTCTTACTTTATACTGCAGGCACAGCACCTAATCTTCAGGTGTTGTGTTTCTGTGCTAAATTTTAGAAACACATGCATGTTTATTGTTCAGTTGAGAGCTTTTCAGAGGTGCCTAATAAAAACCAAATGTATTAATACTTGGAGAAATAGTTTCTAATGTATTCTGCTGAACACAGTAAAATCCTTTGCAATGAAAAGCATGTGGTTCTATAATTTAGTGTATTATACGCAACAGCCTACTAATCTTATTTGTAAGCTCTATAACAAGGAAATGCACACCCCCCCCGCCCCTATTTTGTGCATTTAAAGAGGAAGAAGCAGTTTCCTGTGAAGATCTGTGACCTGATAATTCAGAAGAATGTGCTAACTCCACTGAAACCTAATAGAGCACAGCATAAATAATAAAATAGAGAAGTTGTATCAATACTCTGATGTTAGAATCTGGTGCATAGGACAAGATTATGCCAATTTTTTTTGAAATGCAGTTGGACGTACAGACCCAGCTATGGCCTTTGCAGCATTATGCTAGAGTCACGCAGTTAGAAGCTATGTCTGCTTTATAGTTATCAGGATGACGAAGCCTAGGGTAGGAATCAAAGCACAGATGAAATGGTGCAATTCAAACAGATTGGTAGCAGAGATAGAAAGAACCTGGAGTATCTGACATCCAGTTTTTGCTCTGCTAACTGACCAAAATTATTACTGGAATACCTTTGAGGGGAATAAATACTTTTTAAAAACGTGATTCACTACAAGTTTTCTGTCTTGGAAAAGTTGGCTAAAATCGTTATTTCTGATAAAATAAGAGTAAAAAATGAATATATAAACACTTGGATAAAAATGCCCAAAACAGATAAAAGTAGGTATTATGTCAATAAGACATTTTTTCCAATTTAGTTCTCACCACTGTGTTTTGACTTATTTTTCACCAGCAGCAACCCTTTATTCTGGAGCAGCTATATGAAGCTAAAAGAAGTATGAAACCTTCAAGGAAATATGAAACATGCAGAATTTCACCTTGGATGTTATAGCCTCATAGATTCCCAATGTCTAATTAATATTTAGGTTTCTAACACAAAGGCGTTACATTTCAGTTCCTTGTTCACAGAGGGTCCTTACTGGTCTTGGATACCTTGAATTCCATACCCCATTAATTTGATTCTTAACACATGTAATTGGTGTAAGTGCATGTAGTTATTAGATAATCTAAATATCCTTTAAAAAGTTATATAAATATTGCTGTTTGGAGTAAATACACTTCAAAGGTAGGTATCTAAAGTAGTCATTCTCATACTGATGAGCAGAGAGGCCTTGATTTCACATGTACTGAACACATAAAACTTCTACTTCATGGAAAATTGTCTGTCTTTCTGAAGACTAGACCTCTATGAATTAGATTGCTCAGGATGAATAGCAAAAAGGTTTTTTCATACTTGAAATATAATTTTTCTTACTGATGTCTGTAATTAAGCTTTCTAATTAATATTTTTTTACCAGTAAACAGTTCATTTGCTGGTATGCAGTTGTATTGCAAAGGTGATATTCAGAAAAATACTCTTTAAGATGTCTCTTCACTTACAAATGTAAATATTCATAGACACTATAGTGCTCTGAGTAAACTGGTGATGAAGAGCACAATTAATCAAGAGGTTTGGAGGCTTTGCAGTATTCAGTAGAATACTGATATCTCTAACTTACAACAGCCAAGCAAATTTTGTGTTCTAACTTCCATGGCATTACACTTGTGTAGAAATGAGTCTTTTTCAATTAGTTACATAAGTCCATTTGAATCCCAAATGTGCAAGATGTTCTGTCTGCACAGACCTGTGAGCCCATGTGGCATCGTTTAATTAAAAGGAGTTGATGTGAAAGATTTTTTTTTCTTAGTTACAACAAAACAGATCCTGTGAAAGATATAAGGGGTTTCAGATATATTTTTCATCTTTAAGGGCTGGCGTTTGTAATGTGGGAGTTTACATACTGGTAGGCTATAGCTGTTCTCTGCACACACACAAAGGAGCATAGGGCAGATGGGGGAACCTGAATAATACTCTGCTCTGGCTACTCTCTGGGCCGCCACAGGAATGTGATCAGCCCATGAAAAGTCCATGATCCCCCAAGCACAGGGGTGCACAGAGGCATGATGGCAGGTAGGGGAACAGAAGTATCCCAGTCAGGGGAACAAGCCACTTCCCTGGGCATCTCAGGTGAGCGTCAGGCCTATGGGCTGGATGAGACCCACTACTGTGAGCCAGTGGAAGGAGTTTTCTGGGTCACCTTACAGACTGAGGAGATCTAACTCTTTTCCTGAGAGGCTATCATGTGTGGTTTTGTGCAGGCATGCAAGTGTGTGACTGTTAGCAAAGGTCAAGCTGGGCTAGCCTCCAAGTGAAGTGCCTGGGAGCAACTGGGCGGGGCGGGGGTGGTGGTGTCTGAAGGTGAGAGTGCAGGAGGAGTTGGCTACTGGAGGGACCAGGGGATCAAGGCTAAATGCTGGAGAGGCTGCGACACCTTTGTGTGTGTTCCTGCGCAGGAGGCAGCTGGGGAGAGTGAGGATTCAAGGCCAACTGCTGGATGGATTGTACATCTAACCCCAGTCGCTGGAGAGATGCACAGTGTTAATGTTAGCGTGTGTGTGAATGAGGGTTTTGTACAACTAAGCACCACGCAGATGTTCACTCCACCCCCACCCCCTGCCCTGGTGGGATGGAAAGGAGAATAGGGGGGAAAAATTAAAACTTGTGGGTTGAGATAAAAAGAGTTTAATAGTTGAAGTAAAAGAAAATATTATAATAATAATTGTAATAAAAAGGAAGATAACAAAAAAGAGAGAGAAATAAAACCCAGGAAAGACAAGTGATGCGCGATGCAATTGCTCATCGTGTGCTGACCAATGCCCAGCCAGTCCCTGAGCAGTGATCTGCCCCTCCTGGCCAGCTCTCTCCAGTTTATGTAATAAGCATGACATCCTATGGTATGGAATATCCCTTTGGCTAGTTCAGGTCAGCTGTCCTGGCCATGCTTCCTCCCAGCTTCTTGTGCATCTGCTCGCTGAGAGACCATGGGAAATGGAAAAATCCTTAACTTGGGATAAGCACTACTTAGCAACTACTAAACCATCAGTGTGTTATCAATGTTATTCTCGCACTAAATCCAAAACACAGCACTGTACCAGCTACTAGGAAGAAAATTAACTCTATCTCAGCTGAAACCAGGTCACACACATACATGTCTAGCCTCACAACTGGTTGGATGTGGGGATATACAGCTGCAGCAGCCTCATCTGTACTGTGCTACCAGATTCTACAATGCCTGACATACATGATATTTAGTAAAACAGCCCAGCTTTGAATTTTGTAGAAGTGTGAGACTGGAAGGGTTACTGGGTTACTTAAACAGTTGTCATAGCATCTTGTTCATAAGTTTTTTTTTTATTTTAAAAAAACATCAAAAATATGATTTTGATGTTGGCTATTATGGAATCTGTTACAATACTGAATTATGAAAATGTTTGATTTGTTGAAAGGACTTACTGTGAGAATAATCAGAAAAGAATGCCATGTCTACCATCAGAAGACATCAAGCAATTATCTGCTTCATATGACAATTGACTGAAGAATCTGATTGGCAAATGCTGGATTAAGAGAGGCTTAATTTAGGGGGGAGGAAATACCCAAAGCTTCTGGTTCTTGCTCAAATTCCAATACTTTAGGAAGTACTTGTCAGTCTACTTGGTTTCTGTGGCATTGTTCTGGATGTGACTGGAAACCAGTTTTATGACTTGGAGATTAGAAAAGAATTGTGTATCTCAGCTGAGGATCAAACTTCACCCTTGTGTGCAGTAGTGAATTATTTAGCATACAGTGTGGGCTCCACAGACTTTGCTTGTTCTTCTCTGTCTCCCTCCAGGCACCACTGGCCTCTCTTCTGTTTGTAGGCAGATAAGGCTAATGTGGATGAAGAAAGAACATGATACATGGATAGTTCTGAGCTGCAATGAATCTGATATCTCTGGTCAAGCAGGCGGTTTCAACGGCCTCAGAAAGTGAAAAATAGGTCTGTTTGAGTGTATGTTACTGCCTACTGGTATTAGGAGAGTAACCTGTAGCAACACCTGCAAGCTTTTCTTTACTACCAAGAGAATTGGGAACTTGTCATTGTTAATGATGTCATTTTTCTTATAGCCACATGACTCCAGGACCTTATTTGGAAAACAAGTTCAGATATTGAAAGCCTATGATAAAATTGTGAGAACAGCAATTCCTTGGACCTGGTTGTAACTTCAGATAAAAGACTTAGAAAACAGTATTTCAGCCTTTTTGACCTACTGTTATTTCCCCCTTGGTTAGTACTTAGTCTGTGCTCTAGCATAGGATAAGAAGCAGCACGTTTTAGACGAAGGGGGCTATGACAGTTAAAGGGTTCAGTACAGTAGTGTGGTTCATCTCTAGTTTGAAAAACAGCATATTTGAGATATTATACTCTAATGGACATAGTGTTCTTCACACTTGCCTTTAATATTAAGCACTGATTCTTTACTTTATAAAGTCTGTAAAACATCAGTGGAAAAAATTAAAAATACAGGAAACTAAGACACACTTAAATCTATATAAGTAAAACAAATACAGTTCTCTAAACAAGAACTGACTCAGGAACAAAGGCAACTAGCTTTGTGTGTTGTTAGGGCTATGTCGCCAAGGACTAAGTCTCAACCTCTTACTGCCGCTACAGTTAAAGTTCAGGGAAGGCCCCAGTTCCTACAAAAAGACTGTAGGGAACTTGGGTAGATCTGTTTAAAAATGTCTGCACAGGCAGCAGAACCAGCTGGGTCACTGTTGGATTTTCAGTCCTACCAGTGCAGCCATGATAGGAGAACAAATTAAATCCTTCTGTCCACATTATTTCAAAATGTAATAACTGACAAATATTAAAAACACATCTATCTTGCTTCTGCCTGCCTATGTGCAGGATTTTCAGGTGACTACTCCCAAAACTGTTCAAACTGCCTAAGTGTTTGTTTGGGTATGGTTTGGCCTGTCAGCATGTATGACCAGAAGCAACATGCTATGTAATTTTGTTTGATGCAACCACCCTGCAGTTCTATAGTACTACTTTACTGTCCCTTGCCTTATACCAGGCCTTTGTTTGTAAAACACTTTAGCATCCTTCATGCTAAAGACACCATGTAAACCTAAGATGATAATATAAATAACTTCCAGCAAAATGGGTTGCTTTCATTCTCTGTGATTAAATCTGTTGTGCTCCTTGCTCCAGCACCCCCCCGCCCCCTCCATGCAACAACTGTTATTCTAAATAGCTTTCAGGGACTGCTGCAGACAATTGTTATGATGCACCATATGCTCCGGATGTAAAATTATTTTTTGGACAGACTTTCATTAGTAAGTGGCATGGCCTGAGCACAGGACATAAGCCACCTCATTTTTAATGTGTCTGGCAAGGATGTTTCCAATGACCCTGGCCATGTCAGTGGTCTTCCCTGCTATGTTTCTACTCTCTGTAAGGTTGGTATATTAAAAGTGTCCTCAGAGGATGTGCAGGAGAGATAATTAACCAATTACTATATCAAGTATTCAGCAGATAAATGTGCCTATATAGTGTATTTGAGATTAAGTGGAATTTTATTTGTAAAAACCACCATTGCATAAGCAGTATATTGAGAAGTTAGATGGATTAAATAGATATATCATGTTTATACCCACTGTGCAAAGCAAATATTCAGATGACATTAAAGAAAATGTAATAGGAGGCTTTTACACATAAGAGATTTTTATCTTCACAAGGTGGGAGCAGAGAGGAGAGATGCTGCAACTGCTATTATGAAGCAAGCTCCATATTATCAGCATGTAATTGCTTAAATATAAAGCATGCAAATATCGGGCAACTTGTATGCCTACAACTGACAAGTACATTTTAAAGAACCTCTAACGTTTTTAGTACAAGCTTCATTTGACTTGCAGTTAAAGATCATCTCTGTTAGTCTAGTGACATTTGCCAGTCCCTTAGGTTATGATTTAAAATGGGTTTCATTGTACTCATTTAGCTCACAAAATAGATACAACTATGTGTAACCTATTTAGTTGCAGTAAGCAAGTAAAACTTACTCTGCTTTATTAATTTTTAAGCACAGTACATAATTCATCAATGTGATACATTATTGAATTGGTCGTGTCACATGTCCTTTCAAATTGCCTTCTTTGTTCTTTTATAAAAGTCATATTGACTTTTCTTTTTCAGGGAAGACTTCCCTGTTGACTCTCTTTTCCTTCTTGCTGAAGGAGTTGCATTAAGTGATCTTTTAAATGCATCAAAACCATTCAGCATGTCAGCAGCATGGAACCACATTATAGAAATGTGGATGGCCCTTACTTCAGGGATAAGGCTAGCTTTTCTGCATCCTTTTCTCTATCTGCCAGATGAAAGTAGTTTGGTTTCCAATTCACATGTTAAATAGCAAAAAGCCATCGATTTTTCTTTTCTATCTAAACTGCTTTTACTTATGAAAGCATTTCTACTCTCAAGCCTTACTTTATACCTTTGATCTTTAATTCCTGATAGAAAATCACCAGTAATTTCAGTACAGCTTTCACAACGAGCCAGTGATCTTGGCTTTTAATATGCTGTTTTCTAATCTTGCCCAAATTTGCTATACAGGAGGATGACAAAAATGATTATAGCAGAACTTGCCTTGTATTTTAATTGTTGCTGGTTATGACATTCCTGAACTATGCTTACTCAAAGTGTGTGTGTGTGTGTTAGAAGCAGTACAATGAATGGATAGATACAGTAGGTATGTTTCTAAGACCAGTTGTTATTTATCAGATATTCAGAAACAGGATGAGATTTATTTCACTCTAGTTCTGACCATTGTAAAGCTTGCCACCAACTCTAAACAAACTTCTAGGCTTTCTCAGAAGCCATTGAAGAGATGCTCATCTTAGAATCATAGAATGCATTGGGCTGGAAGGGACCCCCAAAGGCCATCTCATCCAACCCCCCTGCAGTGAGCAGGGACATCTTTAGCTAGAACCCCATCAAGCCTGATCTTGAAGGTCTCCAGGGATGGGGCCTCCACCACCTCTCTGGGCAAACTGTTCCAGTGCTTTACCACCCTTATGGTAAGGAACTTCTTCCTAATATCCAATCTAAATCTGCCCATTTCTAGTTTAAAACCATTGCCCCTTGTCCTATTGCTATGTGCCCTTGTAAACAGTCCCTCCCCACCTTTTCTGTAGGCCCCACTCAGATACTGGGAGGCTGCTATAAGGTCTCCCCGGCGTCTTCTCTTCTCCAGGCTGAATAGCCCCAACTCTCTCAGCTCGTCTTTTTGTAAGGGAGGTGCTCCAGCCCCCTGATCATTTTCATGCCCCTCCTTTGGACCTGCTCCAACAGGTCCATGTCCTTCTTGTATTGAGGGCTCCAGAGCTGGACGCAGCACTCCAGGTGGGGTCTCACCAGAGCAGAGTAGAGGGGCAGAATCACCTCTCTTGATCTGCTGGCCACGCTTCTCTTGATGCAGCCCAGGATGCGATTTGCCTTCTGGGCTGCAAGTGCATTGTTGGCTCATATTCAGCTTTTCATCCACCAGTACCCCCAAGTCCTTCTCGGCAGGGCTGCTCTCTGTCACATCATCCCCCAGCTTGTGTTGATTACAAGGATTGCCTCGACCCAGGTGCAGGACCTTGCACTTGACCTTGTTGAACCTCATGAGATTTGGGGAAGTAGTTTTCTGACTTTTAGGAAAAATGTAAAAATGTTGTTGAGATTTGATGTCAAACTTCTAGTGGCTAAAGTTGGATGAGATGAATACTGTTCATAAAGATCTTAAGTCAGCTTTAAAAATACTCTGCATTCTGTTGAAGTGTTGACTTTGCATGAACATCGAGAAGTGAAGTAGTCCTCATATTGTCAAACAGTAGGTTCAATTTTAAAGATAAGTTGAAATACTTTAAAAATGTCTTAAATGTGTAAGATATCTTAAAAGGATATAAAAAGGAATACTGAATTAGGAGTGTTTTCTTCAGGAGAATAAAATTCAGTTTTACTGTTGGTTTTGGAGTTTTTTTCAGTAGACCAATTTGTCATTTAATAAATGGGAAAGTACAAGCATTGAAGCGAACAAGTGGTTACATTTTCTGAGCTATGACTATATGAAAATTGCAACTCTATTTACATCTCTTCACTAATGTAGCAAATAAACTGATATAAGTATGTTCTGTCCTTTTCTTAAAGGGGTAAAACATTAAAAATGTGGGCTTTCATATGATTTAATTTTCTTCCACAAAAAAAGTTTTTCATCTGAAAAGTGATTATCTAAAGAGTAAAGTTTCAAAAGGGTAAAAAAAAAAAGCTTAAACATTTATTTTCAGTCTACTTGTAGAGTGACTTCACGACATTACCACTGGAATGCATGTTTGTACCTTAAAGCAATAGTAAAAATCCATTAAATCCATTATTATCTGTTGTTATGGTAATTCAGGGTGGTTTCATTAGATTATGGAATTTTGGTTAGAGCTAGTATTTTGTTAAGGTAGATTGTCTTACAGGTACACTGAAGATTGTAGCTGAATTCTTCATTATAGCATGCTGAATTTTGCTTTTGAAGGGGTTGGGTTTTGTTAGTGTGTAACAACAGAAGGTGCCAAGACAAGATGGAACAAGAAACTGCTGTAGGAAACTGGGAAAAAAGGCTGGACATAATGATTAGCTATTTTAACAAAACCTAGTTACAAGACTTTTTCTGAGACCAAAAGTAGGTTAAAACTAGGAATTTCTAACAATCTTTACTTAGTGGGTATGCTGTTATACAATTAAGCCAGCTTTGAATCAAAACCTCACCACTCAGGGAAAAGTTTCAATTAACAGGCATGAAAAGAAATGAATGACAGTCATCCAGTCTAGTTTCCTGCAAGGTTAGAGTTATTCTCCCTGGACATTTCATAAAATGTATGAAGTCTGTTTTTTATGTATTCCATATATACTAAACTCTACCCTTTTCCATATGAAGTTGTGCAGGCAAGTTTCAATTAGTACAGGAAAGGTCTACATTAGCCATTATTTGCACAAATATGATTCTAATATTCACTACTCTTTCTTCCTGCTTTTTATGCTGTCTTTTAAGATTTATTTTTTATTGTATCTTTTCATGTTCCTCCTAAACACTTGTGGGATTATTTGACACCAAATAAAAAAAATCTCATTTTGTCACCATTACTGATGCTGACTTATAGTATTGTGAGGACGGTGGAATCTACCATTAGGCACCAACAACGGTTGCTAACATGCTTTGTCTCTCATGGTATGACATAGTGATCCATAATACAAATCACTGTGACATTTCAGAAACTTCTAGTCAATACATTGGCATTTATTATTAACGTTGTTTACAGCCATTCCCTTTGCATGAGTGAGTAACGAAATCACTTCAAGAAGTTTTTAAGGAAGATTTTGTGAGAGTATAAAATACTAACAAAACTCTAGATGACATTCTGAGTATTCCTTTTGCCTCCTCATTCTGAAAGCTGAGCATCAAGAAGTCAATAGTGAAGTACTGACTTCTTACAGTATTATTGTGGTAATAGTCTAATGATGAAATTGCATGTAGCTGTTACCAAGGTGCACAAATATTTTAAGTACCTTTATAAATATTGATCTCATCTTTCTGTGTGATCTGAAACTCATTTTACTTAAAGGGAGGCTTGTCCATCTGAATACTCTTCTAGACAGTGTCAACAATTGAGATAATCAAAGTACACGGTAAATCACAGATTTTTGAACTTTTTTTACACAAATGGTTAAATTACAAATGAGAATCTCCAGTGAGATACTCATGTATTTGCCTTTCCCTTAATGCTTCATTCTAGTCTGCTTAGAATATAAACAAAATATTACCCCTTACTTAAAAAGAAAAAAAAAAAGGCCACACCACTGCCACCATCCCCCAACCAAAACACTTTCTATAGCTAGGAAAAAAGGCAAAAAGTTAAGAAAGTGGAGATGGGTGGTGGGGGTGGTGGTGTGTTTAAGAAAAAATAGGCATATATGACTGTGATAAGGAATTTTTTTCATTTAGTATTTCGGATTCTATCTGTGTGAAGTGTAAATCATGAATTTAAATAGCCTAGAAGGAAATACATTCCAGATGTCTAGACTGTGATATTTTTTTTCCTGCTTTTATGTTGCCACAGTTTGTGATGGGTAACCTGAATCCCACTGAAGAGATGCATGTCAAAATGAAGAGGGAGGGGAAGGAAAAAAACCAGTTAGTATTTATTAAACAGAAATTAGACAAGAGTATGAAATCAAGGAAACGAATACAGTACTCGTATAAATTTCAAGGTTTTGTAACACATCTGTATGCTATCTGCTAGTTAGCTGAAAAATATGTAAAACTACATGAAAGCAGACAGCTCTATGGACTACTTATCTAAGGCAGTTACGTGAATTTTTTTTACTGTAGGAACTACAGCAAGTATATTGCAGTCAAAAAGTGTCTCCTGATGTGCTGTAACTTCAGGCAGAAGAATGTAAAATAGCGGGTGAATGGGAATGAAACCATCCACTTTTATTTAAATCATATTTCTCATAACTTCCATGGACAGGCACATTAGACATGCATATCTAACATACTTTTGTGGAGAAAATGCAACAGGTTTTGGTAGTTTAAGGTGGAGAATGTCAGCTGCTATTTTTTGTACTTGTGGCTCAAAAAAAGCCCATTGCAGAGCTAAATCATATCTATACGAATTTTTATGAGATATTGCTTATGTTCTTTCTATATCAGAAATCTTTTCAATTGTTCTTCAATGCACATGTTAGCTGGAGACAAAGTCACCTTGACTATAGTTAAATTACACTCAGAAATGAAAACAATTTCTGTAAGTATAGGCTTGTAAAAAAAAAAAAAAGTCTTAACTTTCTCCTTAATTTAGCAGTAGTGTAGCAGAGACATAAATATCTATGTACTTCATTCAAACTTTATTTCTTTGGTTTCCTGGGAAGGTCCTCACTGGAGCACTGAATAGTACTCTGTTTGGAGATCCAAATCTCATTTAAATCTTTTGGCAGATGGGGATAACATGTAATCTCACTGCTCTTGTCCCATTCAACCAGCCAGAAAAAGTTATTCCTCAGGTACTTAAGGGCAGACTTTTTTCTCTTGGTGATTGTCTGATGAGTATAAGATATTTCAAATGGCTTATGACCTAGGAGGCAAGTGACTAGGAAACTAATTGAACTCAAGAAGTCTACATGTTAGTTCTTACAACTTACCAGTAGGCTAGGATAAGCTCCGCCATTATCTAGAAACACATACAAAAGAAAAAAAAGTCAAATATTTTAACATCTTTATGGAGTAAGGTAGTGGTTGCCTTTCATAAGGTTAACCAGAAGCCAAATACTTAGCATATCAACTAAATACAAATTTGAAGTAGTGAATTAGTGAGATGTTTTTCTGAGACCACTAATTCCATATCTACTTCATTCCAATACTGGTACACTGACAAAATATGTAATCTTTTTTAATGGAAAGCCACTGGTAGAAAACTGCTTTGTTGAAATTACCTGTTCACTGGATGTCAGTGCTGCACATAAATACATATGAAAAGCTATCTGCCACCATTCAAGAAAAAAATGGGAACCCCATTTCTGGCTCTGTCAGTGGAAGAATTACAAGCATTTCACTCACCACTTATTTCAGAACAAAGCTATTCAACTTGACACTTACTCACAGGAAGCTATACCCAGTAGTAGCTGATGTATGTACAATTCTATTACCTACTATTAAAAATCATATTGCTGGGCTGTAACAATAGCCTTTGCAATCATATGTCTGGTTATAATCGTGTTATAAAATTTGATTTCCTGTTGAAAAGAGGCAGTTATTTTACAACAAGAAGAAAAAGGTATCCTTGCTTTCAGGTTTTAGTAGTCTCTGCAATACTGACAAATAGAAGTTGGTATCGAAAAGTCTTACATCTGGATTTGTAATACGTCAAAAAGAAATAACAGGGTCTTAAAACTGTTTTTAGTTGAATATGTCCTCCTTGCTCAGAATACTATGTTTATTTACTCTTGACTATTCCTTAGGCCAGACTTTTTTCATCTAAGTCCCGTATAATGGATGACAAGCTAAGTAATTTCAGCCATAGCAGAATATGTGTACAACTTGGTATAACAATAATGTTCATTCTCTTACTCTATCAACATCCATGCAACACAAGTTTCAGAAAGGTAATGTGTCAGGTAAACATTAAAATAGGAAAGAGCTAGGAAATTCAAACTTTAAAATTCAAAGCTGAAGAAGAAAATTGATCAGTGACTCATTAAATAGTTGGTTCATATTACAGCAGTACTGATTTAAAGCATACATTTTGTTTTGTCAGGGCTTTAGTTGCAGACTGTCACTTTAGGATGAACTATTTCCATCCATATTATAGTCTCATGTGTAATATTCTCATAAAAACTATTTTAATTGGAAAAAACAGTTTGGAAGACACTTCAGGGTATAGTACTGAAAAAAGAATAATTCTACTTACACCCAGTTTTTGCTATAACAGATCATAAACATAAACTATCCACAGCCATGAATCTACTCCAGAATTTTATCAAGTATAAAATAATATTTTTTGTAAAGAATTTTTAAGAAGAAATCTGTCAACTTGTGGTTTTATTATTGTATTGCTTTAAAAAGAAATCATGAGCTCCTGAACTTAAATTATGTAGTCGGTTCATAAGGGAGAAAAAGTTAACGAGAAACCACAGTATTATACACATTTTGTAGTAAAAACTACATTTACTTCATATTTTACAGTTAATTTATATAGAAACAAACATTAACTTTTCTGTTTTTTTTTTTTCTTACAAATTGAAAATTTGCATACAATATTCAATGACTATTGTCTAAGCAAACTGTCTTTCATGTCGATGTGCATATATGTACATTTTAAGCTCCAGGCCATTTGGAAAGTCAGGTCATTAGTCAGACAGGAAGTATTAGTTAATATTAAACAGTGCTTGTCCATCAAATATAATGTGAAAAAATAATTGTAATGTTCTTCATCAAAAAGAGGAAGTAGATTTCAGTCTTCCTAAAAGCAACCTTGGGATGTTTCCACGTCAAAGTACCATAAAGATGGTATGAAAAAAGCATAGCAGACATTAGTTCTTGTTATACCCCCTCATCCAGGAAGCCCTGGCACCCTGCTTAAAGCTTTGGCAAAGTTAAGGCTGTGTTCAAGACCATTGTGCTGAACTGATTGAGCTCAAAGGTGTTCGGTTTTGGCCTGAATTAAGTATAGATCACCTTAATTCTCTGATGTTTTTCTTCTAGTATGTGTTAATAAATTTATTGCTATATTTTAGACTCTGTTATAAGGTCTGTCTCTGATTTCTTGCTAATCATCACCCAAACTCATACCATTCAGTATAGCCTTAAATCCCAAGCACATGCTGAAATCTGAATTTGCTCTGTTCTGGTCACTTGAGCAGAGATATGTATATTTTCAATAGGAGTCTGAGAATTTTTATGATTAGTCTTGTTACAGAATTGTTGGATTACATGTTGGATTTTTTGAGGCAGGATTTGTATATAATCTATCTAATATTTTCATACACTGCTTAGGAAAAATGTCAGGTCTGGGTGTCCAGCTATTATTACTACAACAGAAATACCTTTTTTGTTCTAGTACATGAAGATTTATGTATTTAATATTGTTATTTACTTTTAAAGTAAACTATGGCCCCAATAGCATGTTATTCCAGATTTAAGTATTGGCACTTATGACAAGGTACTTTAATCTGATTTTAAGTCAAAATTTTTTTATTAACAAACATACTGAAAGGAATAATCTAGTATAATATTTCCAGAATACTAATCTGTAACCTTAACATTGAATGATGGTGTAGATCAAAGTATGCTTTCTTTGTAAAAACAAACATGTTGACAATAAAGTTTCAAAATATGACTGCAAGTGCTTGTCCAATTGTATTTGGTGAAAAAACTGTCCCTGTTAACATACTGCAACATTTAATTATACTTCTGTGTTACAAAGGCAGAAAGTACTTTCATTAGAGATGGAAATTGGCTTGGATCTCTTGTTTTTGTTCTCATTACATCTCTCTGCCTCTTCTATATTGTTTGAAGTTTTTATTAAATGTAATTTTCTACATTCCCATTCCTCTTTGAAAATTTGACAAAATCAATCAATAAGGAGAAAAAAAAATCCAACAGTCCACATGTTTGATTAACTTCACCATTATGGTGACAATAAGGAAAAAGTGATACAATTCATAAAGGCAACACCTTTCATTTTTTGCATGGCTAGAGAAGACCAGAGGAGTAAAGATGAGGAAGCCAAAGCTTTGGCACTGTAGGAGGGGAAACCAGCTGCGATTGTCATGCTGAGCTCAAAATAAAAGAAACTTGGACCTTTTCTTAGCATAAATGACAGAAACAAAGCAACTCTGCAGAAATTTTAAACTGCTGGATTCCTCTTAAATATAATGCACTTTCCAAAGACTGAAAGAAAATATTATTTATTACTCATGCATTCTCTAACCAGTGAAGCTGTAATCTTGATGAAATTTTGAGTACTACGGTAGCCATTATTTTCAAATATTGGGAAAGAATTTGGCAACCAAATCCTTTCTTTCCCATTTTATCCACCCATTTAGCTCTTCATTCATGAACTATGAATGAGCTGACATTTTGCTTATGTACCTGAGGGCAAAAAAAAATGTTAAAATGCAGATGATTAAGCATGTGCCCACAAACAGTTGGCTCTGACCCTAACTTGTGTCAAGCAGATGGCATGGCTCCTGATTAGTAATTAATTAGATCAATGCCAGCAGACATTAATGGTATTTTCCCATAGAATGGCATGCCAGATCCATCAAGAATAAACTATTTGATACTGATTCCTGTCTTATGCTTTGTCAGTTCAACTGGATATCTAGTCAATGTCAGTTAAATACACTGTATGAAAGATTCATTTAGAAAAAAATGCTATCTAAAACATAGCAAAAAATATGCTCTGAGCTTAATTTCAATGTTAAACTATACTAATTTTTGCTCACTGTGTAGGGAAGCTGCAAGTCAACTATACGATCCAATTGCTAAAACCAAATAATTAAGAGAACAAACCAAAAAATCCCAAACCACACTTCCTCCCTGCCTCCCATCTCGAGTGTAGCTTATATAATAAACAAACCCATCAGTTTTGATTCAGCAAGGCACAAGAATATTAGTTATTTAAGCTGTAGTTCTGGTTGCAAGTGTATTTTAGTACAGCCAGTGTTTTTGAAATTATAAAATGCCTTATGGACTTTAATTCCATTTCAAAGACTGTTTTTCAATTGAATACCTTTTGTCCTGCAGGCAACATTATTTCCTGACAGCTGATGGACACCTGCTACTCCCACACATTTCCGTGGAAGGCAGTTCTTAGGATGTCATGTTTATTGACCCTTTTTATATCAAAAGGTCTGATTTTAAAGCTCTCTAAGTGAAAGAAATAACTAGAGGCCACAACTGTCCCTCAGTCATAGTTGCGTAAATTCAAATTTACTTCACTGATTCAGAAGTTTAGAAGCCGAACACTTAGGGGGAAACAAAAACCCAGCCTTAAAAGTAAAGCATTATTAAGTGCTGCTGAACACCGTCTATCCAAAAGTAACAGTAGCAGTGCAGGAATGGATATAGTTGCCCAACTGTCTCATTTTTGTGGTCAGTTCTCTAATGGCTTATTTCAGTACAGTGAAGTGGAAGGTCTTCTGAATAAATTTATATTCTATATAATATGTGTATATTTATACAGGCAAAGAAGTTGTCACCCTGATTGGGATGAGGCTTTGGAACATTACTGCAGCTGACACTGCTGTTTTGGTGTGGTTTTTTTTTTTTTTAAGTGACATGTTAAGGATTTTACTAAACATTTTCTGAATATGGTACAATTTCAAATGCTATAAAGACCAAACCAATGCTGTTCAGTATGCCGATGGGATAATCTTTCACTTGGGTGTATTTATCCAGAACACTGGAGCCTGTTAACTTACATTGCATGAGGCAACACATCACAGTCTGCACTCCTGTGCCTTAAGTCACCTGATTAACATAAGGAAAAACTTTTTCACTGTGAGGGTGACAGAGCACTGGAACAGGCTGCCCAGAGAGGTTGTGGGGTCTCCTTTTGTGGAGACATTCAAAACCCGCCTGGACACGTTCCTGTGTGATCTACTCTAGGTGGTTCTGCCCTGGCAGGGGGGTTGGACTAGATGTGGGCTTTATCTTCCAAGCGAGTGCAAGGTCTGTTATATTCTTTACCTTGGAAGAACCAAGCTGGCCAAAGCTGGAATGCGCAAAGTTTGCCAGCATCCACAAACATGGCACATGTTCATGTACTGATATGTGGATGAGACACCCGTAATCTAACTGACAAAATTCGAAGATGGTTTGTAAAGTAAGACCCGTGTTATTCTAAGCATGCAGCTCTGAAAAGCATAGGTTTTACTCATCACAGCTATGGTTTTATACGTTTTGTTAGAAATAAAACAGGATTTTAAAATGTTAGCCTTTAAAAGTAAACATCCTCATATTAAACACAGAGTTCTTATTGCAGTACTTCATAGGGCTACAGGCTGACTATTTGAAGGTGTTATTATGGAATTATTGAAATTCTGTGGCTGTTTCATTTTTAGAATTTTCCTTGGAGAGTTTTTTTCTTTTCCAACTCCTATCTAGTAGTTTTCAAAATAAAAATTAGTCTGGTTAGTGTCAAAGGTTCCACTTGGAGAATACTTCTTCAAATGCCTTCCTGCAGTACTAAACTATTGAAAAGTGCTCTAAATCCTTAGGGATGAAAGGTGACAGGTGCTATATGAATGCAAAGTGTTGTCTGTGGCAGATCTAGGTCAAAATCTTAGTTGGGGCAGTAAAATTCACCTTTGCTCACGATGTGATTGTTGCAAAGGGCAGTTTTGAAGTCTTCCTTGGTTGTTTTCGGTGGCTGTCAGTCTGAGTGCCACATTGATGGGAGCAACTGCTGCTTGTTCCTTTGTTTATTGTTCCTCTGGAAATGTTTTTGCTTATGTAGACTGAGAAACATGCTTCTACCTAGATGTGGCTATAAATATCTATTCTTTACAAACTACATGGTGGTATGTAGGGGTAGTAAGGAAAGAGAAAGATTGTTGATTAGATCTTATATGTCTGTGGAAGATCTTAGACACTAATTTAGTGATTTTGGGGTTCCTATACATTGAAAGAGAATGCTTGCAATGGAACTAAAATCTTGGCAAGTCCAGTTTCAACCTTCTGATGAATCTACCAAAAGATATTTTGTGTGATTTGAATAGTTGAGCTGAATAGTAATTTTGGGTTAGTAAATATAGTTTCTTGCCACTTCTCATGTGATACTTTCTCCCTCTTTATGAAATTAAGACAGTAACAACACCACACAGTGTACTGAGGGTTAGTTTGGTTTTTGAGGCTTTGCACTTATGAAATTCATAGTGATTAGCATGTATATGAATGTGATAAGCTTGCAGTTCTTAATTGGTCTGTTTTATGGCCATGTTTGGAGAGAGCTTGGTTTTTAGCATTGCTTTAAAAATGAACGTATTACTTCCCTAAATGGCAGAGGTGCTCAGAAAAGCAAAATGAAGAAAAAAAAAATCCCTTACCTGTGACTACATTCTGATCTTTTTTTTTTCAAATTTAATAATGAGGAAAAATAAGTTATGTCATCTCTTTTGGTCTTAATTGAGCAAATTCAAGTACATATAAAAATCCTTGTCACTATTATGCATTAGTCTTTAAATTTTTTGCTAGTTTTACTTTCTCAAGTGCTTATTTCAGTATTCTGTTTAAAATTGTGTTATTGTTTTCAAAGACATACATAAATTTTTATAGAATTTCTGCATATGTACCATTTTAAAGTTACATTTCATTTTCCTAAATGTAGAAATAAAATAATTTTGTTCTGAATGGACATAGCTTCACACTTTTTGTTAGAATAATTGAGTTTCTGTATTGGTATTTAAAAAAAAAAAAAAAGAATTGCTATGTTGCCACTTTTGAATTAGTTATGTTTTCCAACAGCTACAACATTCAGTAATGTCATTTTTATGAAGGAAATTACTGTAATTTCTATATAGCTTTAAAATACAACTTACTTAATTTGGGCAGGGGGAGGCTTCAATGTATAATGTAAGTGACAGTGCCCTTCACTTGCAAGCTGAGCCTATTTTATATGACTTAGTTGTGAACGTATGCCAGTTAAATTACATGACAGAAATGGATTGTGCTTCCCAGAAGCTCTTTGATCATGATGGGATAATCAGAGCAAAAATCATACACAAAAACTCTCTCCTGAAAATGTTTTGATAACTTTCTTGGCTTTTTGCTTTGTTAGGTGAAGGCCCAGAGGAAGAATTATTTTCTTAGTGGGAATCATGGTACCTTTACTTAAAATTAAGTTCTAATTTGGTGAAAAGAGAACTCCGCATCTGATAGATGCCATCATGTTTTGCCTGGTTTTCTTCTGACTACACTGCTGTAGTGCCATGTGTAAGCACAGTCAAAGTAGTGACAACTTTAAGCTTGTAAACTTGGAAGCAAGTATCAGTGCAGACTAGCCATCTAAGGTGTTCAGGTTTCTAGGGAGTTCTCTGATGTCCATGAGTACTGTGCTAATGGGTTCCAAATTAATTTAAAACTAGCTTAAGTACCTCTGCAAGGTTGCTTGCAGTTATACCTGTCTCTTCAATTCAGGTCAATAATCATATTTCATTATATCTATGGCAGACGTGCATATTTTTTGAAAACAGCTATTGTTTTGGCTCTATGTTTTGACTTTTAGAAACATCTCTAATCAGCCAACCACTACAGGTGGTATCTGCAGTTCCTAAATACTTGTTACTTTGTGGTAATTTTTTGTATATGACAGTGTTCATTACTGTTCCCATAAAATTGATCATAGGTATCAGATCACACTTTACACTGAAACTTTATAAACATAGCTTTGTTCTTTTCCTCTTCAGTTGTAGCTCTAATGCCCACTTCCCTGCAGAATTTTCTTCCTCAATCTGTTGACCTCATTCCTTCACATATCTCCTCTTTCCCTCAATCTCTACTTGAAAATGCTTGAATTTCTCTTAACTTGCTATGCCTTATATCTCCTAACCAACATTTGTTGTGCCACTTCTCAAGACTTCTCTTATTTCCAAGTAACTAGTAGAATTTAAGTATTGATAGCTAGTTCATACTGGTATTCAAGGCTGTGAAAACATGTTCAGCTGAACTTGAAAACTGTGCTCGGACATTATTTCATCTTGTAAAGATCACTGTGTATTGAATTTCCAAAACAGCAGTTCAGTGATGGCTCAGTGATACATTTCCCAATTCAAACATAGCAAACACTGATCAGACTTTCTATTATTTAATTTACATTGGACTGTTGAAATAGAGTGTTTTATTTCCACATTATAGCACCTCATAAATACACACTTTTTGAGTGAAAGTACTCAAAATCATACTTTGAGTTCTTTCATACTGTACGAAACTTTGATTTTGAATGGAATCTGGAAATTTGGGTGTACCTGAAAAGCAGAGCAGAGACTACTTAAAACAACCAACCAACCCCTCCTCCCAAAATGCAGCAATAAAAAACCCCAGCCCAAAACCATCCACGTGTGCCTTCCACCCCCAAGTGTGTTAATTTTAAGCCAGCGTACTCTGGTTGGATGCAAAATTTACCTACTAGCGTCCCTTCTGTGCCTACTAAAAGGACTAAAATTTGTTACATATTCCTTCCATACCTACACCTGACAGCAATGATGCACAATTTATTTACCTCATAAAATTACTCTGGAAAGTTGATTTGTTGTGTGTAGTAGAAATGTTGACAAAAATGTGGCCTGTGCTGTCTTAGAAACATGCTCTTTTTATTTTTCAGCTTCCTTGTGTCCAATCATTCTATTTCTATTTTGGTAATTCTTCATCATCAAAATGTCATGAGTAACTTACAGTAAAATATATCAATTTTACTAAGAACATCGGTAGGGATTTTTCAGATTGTATAGTATAATCTCTTTAGGAAAAGAATAATTCTCTTCCAGGATGACAGCAATAAAAAAGTAAAATAAGATTTACCTCTGTTGTCATGAAAAGGGCAAACATGGACTTTTATGCATTCATCTTGGTGGAGAAGTTGTCTTTACATTGAGGGGACAAGTAAAAATGGAAATAAAATTTACCAGCACTGAGTTTATACAAATCTGTGTCTTATTATTAGTATATTACACCATAAAATAAAAGGCAGAATTAATGTTTAGATCATGGTAGTAACAGAGGCCCTAAGAACACTAAACCCCATCAGGCTATTTGTTGTATAAAAGGCAACAGTTTTGAAGTGATAGGTAATAAGGCCACACAATAAGCATCTGAGAACTATTTAAAGCTTGCATCTGGTAAGATTGTTATCTCTGATTTTGTATACATTGTAAAACATGATACTAATTGTTATTACAGTCATCTAGAGTATTTTTAACAAAAACTAATTATATCAACATAGAATTAGATATGCACTTGTGGGACATCAGTTCTACTGTATCATCATTTGTTAAATTATACACTTGCCTCTCGTTCTTTTGAGGCCTTCATCACCATTGACAGGTTTCTGACTATTAATATCCTCTTATAATAACAATGAAATAATTGTTCCCAAGCAAATCAAATAAAACAATTACTCATATATTTTCTAGTTTTTGGATTTGAACAGGCTTAAACCATATGGTTTTAACTTTTTTTATGGTGGTGTCCAGTCAAACAGGTAATAATTTTTATAGATTTTCTTTTTAGTATAATAATTTTTTGTGTGTGATAGTTTAAATAAAATCGTTCTTTTGAGCAATGTCTTACATCTGTGTAGATATGTGGTGTGAATTAAAGCCTATTAGTGGTTGTGTTAGTATTTGTTTAAATGGATAGTTTTTAAAAACTGGGGGTTTTCCTTTGCTATGCTAATTTTGAAAGTAAGGGTTTTGACAAAAAGTATCAGAAGCAATGAAGAGAAAAAAACTATTTAAAAAACTAAGCATACTTTATTGCACAGACATCTACAATGAAGCTGGGAGATAAACAGAAACAAAGGTAGACTTATAATTATAATCTGGTATATTTTCTGTTACGTTTTACTTGCCAGAACTGATGCTGGGGCTAAATTTCCTTTTTTTTTATTTTTATTTTTTTAATTTTTTTTGGTAGTTCACCGGGGGAGCAAAGGATAGGTTCCTCCTTTGGACCAAAGAATCCTGTTCTGAATAAACTTTTAGAGAACCTTTTTTTTCATTATTCATGGAGGGACACTGAGTTTAAACTCTTGATACGGATATTAGTCTCTGAGATTATCACCTAATTATGTGGCCCTACACAGTATGCTTACTACAAGGTTAAAAATAGTATTTGCTGGAGATCAGACATTTTCTTCCCATTGGCTTCAGTTGGATATTAAATCAACCCCTATTTTGTCTTTACAACTGAGAAGAAAAATTTCTGTATAGCTGAAGCAAAGTTTTCAGAATCAGCTCTTAAAATATATGTATATTCACAATATGGAGAATGTAGGAATGAATCCTTAAAATCCATGTTTCAGGTTTACCTTGACTACTTTAGTAAAATGTCTGGACTTTGAGTGATCTTTGAAATAAAACACAAACTACATGACTCTTGACTGAAAAATCACTTTCCAACCACAATAAAAAGTGGAGATCCCATGACATAGATCACAGAAATTATAACAATTTGGCCTAGGAATTCAAGTACTTGACTGATACTTCTAATTTGTCACTTATTGGGATGTGTTTTACAGTATTCAAATTGGCCAAAAATCCACACAGCTTTCTTAAAGTAGAAAAAACATTCCTACATGTCCACTCTATGTACACCTCTACAGTGAATCACACAAAGCTATGGACAAATTAATTTGTGTCCTTCTTTCTTGCATCTGATTCTTCAGCATGTTTATCATTTTCAGAATGACACCTCATAACTAATTGCCTAACTAATTAAAACTCTCATATGCCACATGTTACCCGTCAGTGAAGCAGCAAAGCAGAAGCAGCAGCCTGAGGGTTTTTATGTGGATTTGCTTTCTACTTACTTACTGGATTCTCTGTCGAAATGGTGTCATCTTGTCCTTTTCTAAAAAGCTAAGTTGATAACTGAAAGCTAAGGTGCCTGAGTCTTTATTACCAAAATAACCATTGTGATAACAGTAAGTACTTCAGCAAAATATTTTCCTTGCCTATTGAATTTCGTCCATGAGGGGGGAAACAAGTGGAGTTAATGGAAAAAATACACAAATTTAAAGAGTCAATATAGGTGGATACTTTTAAATGACACCTAAAGTGTCGAAAAGTGACTAGTAATTTTATATCTCAATTTTCAAGGACTGACCAGATTCCAGAATGAAAGTACTAAACATTTGGAAAACAATGTCACAGAAAGACAGAGCCAAGGGGTGTCCCAAATTCTTCTGGACCGTTTCAGTTGTAACCATTTTATGAAGACTTTGAGGTTTCTCTGACAGAAAATTTTGTATTTTATGGAAAACAGAATAAAATATCAACCATAACTGGAATTTTTGAAAGGATTAAAGATCTGTGCTTTCTTCTTGATGAAAATTTTTGTTGAGATTTTCTTGCACTCTATCAAAATTTCCTGGGTCTACTTACAATTATTTTTTTTTCTACTTTTCAAGTATAAAACCTTATTAATCACCTTTCTAAAGTAGTGAAAACAGTTAATGATATGAAACAGAAAAAGTATATTGATCAAACATTTCATATCTATTAAATTACTAGTAATAAAGATATCATTTAGATATTCTACTTTGCTTTTCATCTAGAAAATTGGGTAGTTTCATGGGAAAATTGTAATTTGCACACACTTTTCTTATAAAAATGACCCAGTTTAAGGTATCTTTAAAAATTAAGTTGTAAATGACCTATTTAATATTGAAATACGGTTTGGAGATAAAAGAATTAATAAATATCACCAAATAACATTACAGAAAGAAGGATTTTGGTTTAAACTTGGTAGCTATAGGTTTATAAGGCAATTGTGCTTATTATAAAAGAGTACAACAATACTTCTGTCAAAATGAGTACATTTTTTACCTAAGATACAAAAATTGTTGAGAAACCTCTTGAATTATGTTTTATATGTCATTAAAAAGTTGAAATATTTGACAATAATGCAGTAATTCTGTTCAATGAACATAAGACTAACTTCAACAGTCCTAGACATACCTCACAGATGAAGTACAGTCACAAAAATAATTTTGCCTGGTTTTTGGACATTTAACATTGAGAAATGTTAAAAAATAAATAATCCCTTTCTTACACACCACAAAGGTAATTGCTTTGTTCTCTAAGGTCTAACATTCATTAATTGCTTTATGGGGATTTGTTGGCTGATAGATTTATCTTTCACTGTTTGGAAAAACTGACAGTTACTAAATATTCTAAAAATAATTTAGCAAATGTTGCTCAAATAGTGGTGCAAGTGGTGAATCTGATTAATTTAGTTTAAATGACTCCTATCTAGTCTTATACTGTGACAAAAACATACAGTGGAGTTGTAACAGAGTTAATACTAAAAAATAACTCAGATGGTTGTGGATTTGAACTGCATCATGCTAGATTTTTCCTTTGCCTGTGATCTAACTTTACATCATTTGAAGTCAGTGATTAATGGTTTAGGGATTCCTTCTTTTAAGGCAACTTAGAGCTGAGCTTGAACTTTCTGATGTGTATAAAGAACGTCATAATTTTTCTACTTGATATATCAAAATCTTTGCCTTTCCAAGGAAACCTTGAGGACATAAAGGGGAGAACTTAAGATGATTCAAGTTTACTTAGGCTATAAAGTAGTTTTGGATGCAGAGATACTTGATTTGGCCAATTGTAAACCAATTCAGAAGAGTTTTGCTGTGCTGATTGAGCTATTTGAGGCTCAAAACAATATAGCATTGTAACTTTGGCATTCTGCTGAAAAATCTAGATTGTTTCCAGATGCAATCTAGCATCTGTGTGTGTGTGTGTGCTGTATAATGCTGGAATAAGTATCAGTTTATATCATCAGTCAGTTAGGGGTTATCTATTTTAGTGTTAGGTTGGACTTTCTCTAAATGCTGCTAAATGATGGAGCAGATTAGGCAATGTCATTTCTGGCAGAATAGCTATATTCTGTACAGGTTTGAGAGCTCAAGATGAGCTTACTTTTGGTGCTGATGACTGGCTGGGAGTTAAGCTCCCCTGTTCCCAGTGCAATAGGAAAATTATAGTGTTGGTCATCACACAAAATGTACTGATAAGAGGAAAGAGTTTTTGCCATAATGCTGTTTCTGTTTAGCAGTTTGTACTAAATATTTTATTTAGTAGTTTGGTAATAGACTGCATGTTTGAGCTCCTCTTCCGAGAAGCCAAATTCTCAGAAATCCCAGAGAGTGTCCAAATTGTAGACATGTAGCCATTGGATTTGTTTAAGGGGAAGCAAAGGGGCAGGGTTTTCAGTCCTTTTTATTTTCTTAAGTAGTTTCATTCTTTAATGACATAATTTTAAACAATTGAGATATTTCACACTGGCTAAAGCATCCACCTGATTTCCAGTTCTTCTTTAAAAACTTTATATATTCAATACTAAGCAGCCACTGGACAGACTACAGAATCTAGAGTGGTAAGAAAGAACTTTCTAGGAGCTATCTTTGCACAGATCAGTGCCTTTGGAACATAACTTTTTATGTAGATGATTGTTATTTACTTATAAATTTGTGTAGACAAGCTATGTAACATACTACTCATCTAATATAAATTTAGATTTTGAAGGAAGCTCTGAACTCTGAGGGTAAGTTTATTCACATGGCCAAATTTTAATTTTAATATCTCCATTTTGGGGTAAACACACAAAGTTCTGCATGGCTTCAATTAGTACATGTGTGTTGGTTAATATTTGCCAACTGAGTTCAGTCTGTTGTACTTTAGGTATATTTAAACTCTAGAAGTTTCAGAAGTGCAGTGAAATCTTATTTAAGTTTAGGGTTTTTTATGAACGTTTTATCCTCATTTCTCTTGTATGCTGATTCCTCTCTAGGAAGTTATTCATTAAGAAAAATTGCTTTGTTCCTCTGTCTAGTCAGAGCTATAAAAGGCGACAACATTTGTTTGTCTCCATTTCATGTGTTTATTATTCTGGCAGCTGTGCAGTTTCATTTTGACCATCTACCGGTACTGCACATGCTCCTGAATTAAAGTGCACACTAAGGAAATGGATTTTGGATTTTCTTAGAGCTTGTGACACTTTAAACTGGAATCTCAAACTAATTGGACTGCACTTCTAACTTAAGTTTCTCAAGGACAGACAGAGAAATACATTTATTCTGTCCCATTTTTTCCTGATTTAATTAATTTTCCTATCTAGCTATGCATGTTTATTTGAACTATCCAGCTGTATTGACACAAGCTGGACTTCAGGCTCATTTGTAAAATTTTTCAGAACTTTGCATTCTGAAAAATATCTCCTGTATTAAAGATCTCGGACTACGTATCAAAAAAGAGAAATATAGTTTCACTGATGAAGAATGAAAGATTCTTTTTGGTTTTTTTCGCAAGTGGGACAGATAAATGCATTTTGTGTTACTCCATGTCCACACCTAAGGAGTCAGTACTGGGGCCAGTTCTGCTTAATATCTTTATCGATGATCTGGATGAGGTGAGGGGATTGAGTACACCCTCAGTAAATTTGCAAATGACACAAAGATGAGGGAGAGCATTGAATTGCTTGAGGGTAGGGAGGCTCTGCAGAGGGATCTGGACAGGCTGGGTTGATAGGCCAAAGACAATTGTATGAGGCTTAACAGGGCCAAGTGTTGGGTCCCGCATTTGGGTCACAACAACCCCATGCAGTGCTACAGGCTTGCGGAAGAGTGGCTAGAAAGCTGCCTGGCAGAAAAGGACCTGGGGGTGTTGGTCAACAGCAGGCCAAATATGAGCCAGCAGTGTGCCCAGGTGGCCAAGAAGCCCAACAGCATCGTGGCCTGTGTCAGAAATATTGCAGCCAGCAGGAGTAGGGAAGTAATTGTGCCCCTGTACTTGGCACGGGTGAAGCCGCACCTTGAATACTGGGTTCAGTTTTTGGGCCCCTCACTACAAGAAGGACATTGAGATGCCTGAGCGTGTCCAGAGAAAGGCAACAAAGCTGGTGAAGGGCCTAGAGAACAGATCTTATGAGGAGCAGGTGAGGGAACTGGGGTTGTCTAGCTTGGAGAGGAAAGACCTTATTGCTCTCTACAGCGACCTGAAAGGAGGCTGTAGTGAGGTAGGTGTAATTTTTTTTCTCTCAAGTAACAAGTGATAGAACAAGAGGAAATGGCCTCAAGTTGTGCCTGGAGAGGTTTAGATTCGATATTAGGAAAATTTTTTTCACAGGAAGGGTTAAACATTGGAACGTGCTTCCCAGGGAAGTGGTTGAGTCACCATCCCTGGAGGTATTTAAAAAATGTGTAGGTGTGGTGTTTAGGGACATGGTTTAGCGGTGTACTTGCCAGTGTTAGGTTTATGGTTAGACTTCATGATCTTAAAGGTCTTTTTCAATCTAAATCACTCTATGATTTTATGCCAGTTCAATACAAACTATAGTCACTCAACTTCCACACTTCATTTGGCTACATGCTCATGATTCACAAAAAGCCAAGAAAGGGCCAACAATGTTTTTACAATTACTACATGCAAATAAGTAATAAAAATGGTATGATAAGAGCAAAGTTATTTATAAACAAATGTATTTTGACTACCCATTAAAAATATTTACTTTTATTTTCAAATAATGTCTCTACAAACACTAACAGAAGGTGACTCTCAAGGACTTACTCTATCTGGCAAATTTGTTAGCCATTGTTGGATGAAATTCCTACTTGTAGATGACGTGTGGAGTCTATCTGACACATACTAGTGGCAATAGCAGTGACAGAAGGGAACATTGTTTTTAGGTTTGAAGAGACAATGTACAGTGTGCCTCTGAGAATATCTTCCTCCAACCCTTTCAGTATAGCTTTAGTAAACTAAGGGCAAGATTATGTCAAGCATGTCTATTTTTATTAAATGTCTAATCTTAGCTGAATGATAAGGTCTTACAGCTCAACATCTGCTGTTATTTACTCAATGACTGTGAAGGTCTGGATCGTGATCTTGGGAAATATATAAGCACTAAGCAGAACCCCTGCTCACTTTAAAATGGATGATTAATCATTGCTTTCTGAACAGTCAGTGAGTGCTGTACTTGTTTTTCAACTTTCAACAGCACCTTTTCTTTGCATCTGTTGTAGTTTCTCTGTTTTTTTCTTCCCCACTGAGTATTTTGGGATTCTTGGGGAAATGGGGGATTTTGGTCAGTTTTTTTCCTTGTCTAAACTTAAGCTTTAACACTGTGAATTCAGAGCTCTTTGTGATATCTAGTAATGGATTCAGGAACAGGTCTATAGAAGGACTTAAGTATAAAAGTATTGAAACAACACAGTACTGAACATTATAGTGCCTAATTTTCAGATACCTGCTGCTAACAAGAATTCATAGTTCTGAAATAGGTATTTAAGTTTCGATGTCCAGCAAGGACTTTATAACAAGTGTATGGTGTAGAAAATCTAGTATATGTGGAATTTATACATTATTTATATCACAGAAAGAGACAGAAGTACAGTGGTAACTAAAATACTCGGGTATTTCCTACACCTAAGTACCAGGGACGTCATTTTAATAAAGCCTGTCCCTCAGTAATAAAAACAATCTGCTGATGTTAGGGACATGAGAGTTCTAGTCTTCACTGATGGAAGAGGGACTGAAGTCTACATTTCTTAAGAAATATTAAGCTACTGGTTAAAAATTCAAGTACTAATTCGCCTCCTTTAGCAAATGGTTTAAGCTGCCCTTTCAGAATGGCTACTCAGGTCCTTTCTATAATGTTTTGTATGAACCCTTACAGTCCAGAGGTGTGAGACAAGCTGGAAAGCTCAAGAAGTACTTGGGGTTAAAAAAAGCTTTATCCTTGAAAAGCAAGTGTTTGCAGAATTAGCAGACAAATTAGAATTTCTGGTAATACACAATTTAGGCTTGGGCAAGTAAGGCATAACATGATCCATTCTCCCTACTTTTGAAGGAATGTCTGGTGGAAGATGAACAAACTCTCACTGGAGAAATTGGAGTCAGTTTCTCAGCTGGTATGAACGAGTATGACTGACTTAATTCATAGCAGCTGGTAGAGCAACTGAGTGGCAGAAAGTGTGTGTTAAGCAAGGCAGTGGTTTAGCTGCAGCTGTGCTAGGACAGTTGTGCTCTAGGGTAAGGATTCCCCTCCTCCCCATTGTATTTTATGTCAATCTTTCAATCATTTTTATAAATGCTGTGTTTTGACCTTAAGTCAATTCTAAAGAAGAGACTCTTCTGACTGAGACCTTATTTCAACTGCTGAATAGGGACACTTCTTCCACCTTCAGATAGAAAAATGTGTGAGCCATCCAACAGCACTGTGAAAACTCTGCAAAGACAAGTCGCTTCAGATTTGCCAAGAGCTAAACTGGCAAGGTCGTATTATGTAGAGTTTGTCCTTATTCATTCTCTCAGGATTCAATAACACTAAACCAAAACACTCTAAAATAACAAATTCCCAACACTATAAACTGTCTTGGTTTGCTTTAAGTAAGAGACTTGGCTGAATAAGGAAAGTGCTACCAAATATTTTCAGAAAATCTTTTCTGTCAGTTCCACAAAATGGCTAAATTTATTTAAAAAAAAAAAATAATTTATACATTTCATGAATTCTGGTATTTTTAAGTGAGATTTTCAGATCTGCATCAGTCACAGAATGTATGTATTGCAGTGAAAAATAGTTCTGCTGCCTATTGGAATTTATAGCCTTAGCTACATTTGCAGCTTGTCTAACCAATGTGCATTACTTTGAACCATTATTAAGAATGTTATCTAACAACATCTATTATGTTTTCTGTAATGATTGATCATTTCTGCCCTCTTACCCAAACTGTCAAAAGAGGCTCAGTAACCTAGCTTGAAAATCTGATATTTTCAGACAGCATTAGGGATTTTGAAGGTAACTGTGTGCTAGCAATAAGGGCAACAAACATGCCTGATACTGCACTAACTGGTGAGAGTCACTATACCAGATGCTATTCTATGCAATTTTTAGGGTAATATCTGTTAAAGAGAGAGAATTTACTTGTGTGTGTAAATGCTGCTTTCTATCCAAACAACTTAGTCATATCTTCTGTTGCGCTAGAGGAGATAAATCCTGTGCAAGTCCTAAAATAAGCAGACTGGATGAGGCACAAACCTGTCCAGGTTATATTTCCTATTACTATTAAATATAAAACATGGATTTTATAGAAAAGGCTCATGACCTCAAAAATGCTTGCAGGACTTCTTTTGCATACACGTAGGCTACACGTATGCAAAGACTAAACAACTGTTTTTCTTGGAATAATTTTTTCTAAACATTAAAACTGTATTGATTCTTCTACCTTTGTACCCATTAGGTTGATCAAGTTTATTACTGAAAAAATAGCCCCTACAAAATCCTACAATTTACCACAAAGGAAGTATTGAAGTAGTAGCTCTATTGATTTTTCTTTTTCTTTTCTTTCCTTTCCTTCTCCTCCCACGTCTCCAATTTCCTATTTTATGTCATCTTGTCTGAATGAACAGATTTATAAACCAGCTCCTTGAACAGTAAAACCATTTGCCATTTGGTGGAATTGGCTGACATTTCATTTTTGCTGTGCAGATTGCAGATAATGTTGACATTATTTCGCTGAGCTCTGTACTACATCATTAACATATTGCTCATGACTGACTCTGAAATGCTTTCACTCTTGTAGTGTAATAAATTGCATTTTCTCTGTTAAAGAAATGATGTAGATTTTGCTGAGAGAAAATAGTTAATGTTGCAGCATAATAAAATAGAAATTGCACTGAAGTAAAAAAATACAACACTAAAACCTATGTTAAAAGTGAAGGAAGAAAATCCCATAGACTATGTGTTTACTCTTGATATCTAATAAATCTTGAGTTGAAATGCGCAACATGCATGAAATAGGTTTAAACTCAGATAATATCAGCATTGTAGCAATGCAGGACTTGTCAAATTAGAGGCATATAACTTCCCACTTGCATCATATGAAAATTAAAATTCATTGCAAGTTGTAGGTATAATCCCATTCTTACCCATATATGATTAATTTTGCTGAAAGAGAAATCAGCTAGCAGGATTGCAAGGTAGCTTTGAGCACAACACTGAAACCCTAGGCAGATTTTTATCAAGTTGTCAGGCAATTATCAATGAGTTTATTTTTATGTTTTTAAGATCTACATCTATAGATAAATTTCTAAATCAAGCTTTTTTTTTTTTTTTTTAATGTTTTACTTCAAATCCTGCTGAGAGAGAGAAGTGGAACTAGAACTGATTTTAAATTGTCTGTCACCCTGATACAGCATGTCCAGGATTCACCATAAGCATTACTGACGATCTTAGGCAATTCCCTTATTCTTATGTATTTATCTCTGCCTTCTTGGTTATGCTTCTTCATAGCTTTTATTAGGTATGTTTTGCCAGACAGTGGGTTTTTTGTTTCTGTAACACATTATGGATTGTATGCTGCCATCCTTCTTCATGTTAAATTATATCTTCAGCTGTGTCGGGACTAATTGTCAACAATTAAGACTACAACAAAAAAGAGGTTTCTTATTGTGATTAAAGGTGACAGTATGTCATCTTGGTTGATTAATAGCTTTTCAATCACATGTTCCACATACATAAATTCTTCGCCTGGTCAACCAGGTGTGCAGTTTAAAAATATAAGATCCAAACAACTAACTGCATTTGAGATTCTTTACAAGGTAGACTAATTGTTCAGTTTCTCATAGTCAAATTGATAAACTTTGCTTTAAATTTATAAACATGGAAGATGAATTCTTCAACAAAACTGCATCTTTGTTCTGTGTTTAACACAAATCTTGGAAAAATCAATGGAAAGAAATTAAATCCTTTCCATTGGGGGACTGGGAATGGGAATTGTGGACAGTCCATACCAGTTTCTCTCTGATGCTCCTTCCTACTCACACTTTTCCCTTGTTCCAGTGTGGGTCCTTCCCATGGGATAAAGCCTTTCGCAAACTGTTTCTGTGTGGGTCCTCCACAAGCCGCAGTTATTTCAGGGAATATCCACCTACTTTGGCATGTGGTCCTCCCTGGACTGCAGTGTGGATATCTGCCTCCTCCATGGGCCGCAGGGCAAGCTCTGCTCTGGCACTTGGAGCACCTCCTCCCCTCCTGTGCTCAACTTGGTGTTCACAGGATTATTTCTCTCGGGGCTTTTTATCCTCCCCACTGTGCAGTCTCACTGCTGCCAGTACCTAGGCACAGACACTAACTTTAATTGCAGTGTAAATATATTGATAAAATATTGATTTCTCTATCACCATTTCATGTAGAGTAAAATTTTCACACATCTCAATGACTTCATCTGCAGTTACTTACTTCCTACTGTATATGTAGATGAATTACTTGTTGCCAGGGAGACAAAATGTTTTTTCACTGTTTACACAGTATATGCTGTACAGAATAAGAAACAAACATTACCTTAGTTGACATGTTTTGCCATTAAGATCTGGTGCTACCTAAACTAAAATAATTTTATTTCAGCACTGCAATGCAAAATATGTAGTAATTACACTTCTATTTTTAATAAATGTTAATTGTGTACAGGTAAAACTATTGTTAGGTATGAACCAAAGCACTAGATCTGAGCTGCCTGATCTTTTTTTTAGCCTTCTATCCAAGATATTACAGGTTTTTTCCGAACTGTTTTCTGGTTTGTTTTTTAAGAAGCTTCAGCATCTCTAAAACATACGGGCATGTCCATGTTGATTTAATGTCTTTGGAGTTTACAAGTTGAGGGCATGGTACTACATTTGATACCTGCAGGTGGATAACTATATGTGTTAACAGGCAAAGGTTGGTTGACATTTTCTTAATGAATACATCTTCCAGTCTCTAAAGTGACTTACTTCGCTGGCAAATTTGCATTTTGGGGCTGCTGCAGACAAACATAAGAATATGTTTTGAGGAAAAGTGGCTTATACTTGGCCTGGCTAGCAGCAGAGATTTACAGCTGCCCCATCAGAAACACAACAATCTTGTATTGTCTTGTAACCTCCTTTTCACAGATGAATAAGCAAATATAAATTGTGTGATTACTTAATCACCTCTGAGAAACTGGCTTTGTGAAAAGTATGCTATAATCCACTGTCTGCAGGGGCTTTGGCATGCTCTTTGGTCTCCTTGTTGCTTCATCACAGCACTACACTGATGAAATCACAGGGGCAGTGAGTAATGGCAGTGCTTTCCCAGTTCAGCTTTTCCACCTTGCCGTAGATTTTCTGTGGGATCCTCAACGTTGTCTTCAGTTGGTAAGTTAACCAGGCAGCTGAAAGAGGTTCCTACTGTTTTGCACTGCAAAACTTAATAGAAATCACCTAGCTTACATCCCCAAATCTGCAATGAAAAAGATGGATCTGGTTATCCTGTTTGTCTTTTTGTTATGTTTTCTGCATAGTTAGGTGGAGGTTTTGTGTTTTAAGTTTTGCCTGAATTTCAGTTTCAGCGAAGCCATCAAACATATGTAGATGGTTAAGCTTAGGGTTTTCCATATGTACAGATGATTACAACCAGGCATTATTACACATTTTATCTGTCAGTTTTATACTTGCCAAAAAAAGTTGTGTTTTTCCTTCCTACCTTTACTAAATTAAAAATAACTTCTGATATTTTGCCTTTGGTGTAAAGGATGTCTAGTGGACTTCCATGGATTCAGCTTCAGTAAAAATATTGAAGTGTAGCAAAATCTGTTCTATATAACACTTTGACCTGCGGTTTGAGGGGGTGGAGAGAACTCTGTTGCACCCAAACTGACGTAGACTCAGTACTGCAGTATCAATCACCTTGTTATGTGGGAAGGTTGTAACAGAAAACATAGACTAACAGCACTTCTGAATTCTAATTTACTTAACTCATTGTGTAGTACATAACTGAGACTCCAATCACCCTGGAGTACAAGTTAAATCAAAAAGCAGCACTCTTTCTTTACCAAATTCACTGTTTTAAGAAGTAGTGTTGATACGGTGCAGCATCTTTAAGAAGCAAAGAAAATGCTGTGGTGATCCCTGCTAATTTTTAATTTTTTCCTGTTCATATTGGTACTATTCTTTTATTTACCCCCTTTTGTATTTATGATACATAAGCTGTTTTCCATATGCTGGATAGATGCTCTTTGTAGTCTTAAACTCTAAAATCAATTTTGCCAACATTCAGTTACATTCCTTAGTCTCTGTGAACTAACTACTTGTGGTTTTTTGTTTATACCTTTGGGAGTCTCTCCTATTAGCAGGTGCTTATACCTTCAGCACCTCTGCAACAAACCGCCTATGCTCAAACTCTTCTCTTTTCTCTGAGTTCACCAAAGGCTTTATTATATGCTGAAAACTGGAATCACAAGGGTTTGGTTATGCGACCTGTGGAGATCTCTATTGTGAAATAACACACAACAGCTGGCAACTTCCCCAGGCTAGTGCTGACTCAATATTTTGTTCGTGTGGGCTTGCTCACACAGCTCACCAGGTTTGATTTACAAACTATGTTTGGGTTGCTGCCATGATCATAGGCTTGACTCTCATCAGTGTAGTGGCAGACAGGAGCAAACAAAGTTAGTGTTTTCAGATTCATGAATGCACATCTCCATTGCTCTTCTGCATAGATGTTTGGGTTATGCAGGACAAAGGTGAGGCGAGGAAAAGGAAGAAGGAAAGGGAAAGGAGACCTGAAACTATGATAGGGTTGGGTATCTAGTTCATAGGCCAGTGTCAAGGATCATGTAACTCTTCCTTATCTGGTGAACAACAATCAGAAGTATTAAGTGCTACAGTTAATATTAACAAAAGGTGTCATGTTAAGAAACAACCATGAAAATGTGAAAATCAGCTTTCACAGAGGTGTTTTTTTGAGTTTGGCCTCTAACAGATGGTCTTGAGGGGCTTAGATCAGATTCAATAGTCTAAAACACTCCTAAGATTCAGTACAAAGCCATTCCTTTAGAAAGTGAGGCAAGTTTGCATAAGCTCTTCTGGGAACAGGGACCAGAAGTCAGATTCACTTCATTCTCAGCTGGATGAGCTAATAAATAGGTTAAGTAATCTGTGCTTTCTTCTGCTCCTCTTTAGCCACGTTTATTACATTTTCCTACAGAAGCTGTGTTGCAGTGAGGAGGATGACACTGCTCATGTGCATATTCCTAGCCTAGATCGTCTTCCAGGACATAGTGTTCTCACGCAAGGCAAGAAATATAGACCTGAACCCTCTTGACAGGATTTGGAACCTGCATCCCAGGCAATTTGATCTTCAGTTGTCAGTCCAAAAAAAAAAACAAACCCCATTTATTTTCATAGAAAATGAGTGTTTCATACAGAGCTATGTACTGTTGATGGTGGTTTTGATTGTCTGCTAAGTCAGGATCTAGGGTTATTCCACTTCGTGACTCTGCCAGAGGACTAGTCAAATTCTTGCTGACAGTGACAATTCAAGTTATGTTTTGAAGGAGAATTTAAGCAGATAAGAAAATGTGTAAAGAATTTTAATCTTAGTATCATGGTATCATGCCTAAATCTGGATAGGGGTACATCTTACTTGTCTCTGTGTTGGTTGTAGCTGTTACACATTTATATAAGCAATGCTGGGCTCTCTTCTCTCTCATGCAAAACACTTCCACTTTCCAGGGCAGAAAAAAATTTTGTATTAAACTCTTCGTACAGATCACTGTAAGCCAGCTCTTAAAGTCTGTGAAGCAACTCATGAATTCATAATAAAGACTTCAGTCATTTCATGCAGGAAATCCTAAAGACATGAAAAGTACTTGAGCAATAAAATGAAATTTAAGTGACAATTAACTGATCTTGACTATGTGTAACCTTTGGGATAATTATAATTTCACTGGGGTTTTTCAGCTGTATAAATAAATAATAATAGCGTATTCCCTAAAGTTTAAATCTGTATTCAACAACTGTAGTTTAACTGCTAACAATGCATGAAATTTCTGTTACTCTGTACATGGATTGTAATATTACTACAAGAACTTCAATGTTTGAAGATATTCTATGTGTTAGAAAAAACCCCACAGACAGCATCCTATGGTTTTTCAGATTTTCTTTTGTATTTGTCTAAAGATCAAGGCGATTGATACAGCATTTTTGTTATTCACATGCTTCAGGATGTAGAACCACAGAATCACAGAGTGGTAGGGGTTGGAAGGGATCTTTGGAGATAATCTAGTCCAACCCCCCTGCTAAAGCAGGTTCACCTAGAGTAGGTCACACAGGACCACATCCAGATGGGTTTTGAATATCTCCAGGGAAGGAGACTCTACAACCTCCCTGGGCAGCCTGTTCCAGTGCTCTGTCACCCTTAAAGTAAAGAAGTTTTGGTTTTTTTTTTTCCCTCATGTTCAGGTGGAACTTCCCATGCTCCAGTTTGTGCTTGTTGTCCCTTGTCCTGTTGCTGGGCACCACTGAAAAGAGCCTGGCCCCATGCTCTTGATTCCCACCCTTTAGATATTTTTAAGTGTTGATAAGGTCACCTCTCAGTCTTCTCTTCTCCAGGCTAAACATACCCAGGACTCTCAGCCTTTCCTCAGATGTTCTAGTCTCCAAATCATCTTCATAATTCTCTGCTGAACTCTCTGCAGTAGTTCCCTGTGTCTGTTGAACTGGGGGCTCAGAACTGGATGCAATACTCCAGATGTAACCATACCAAGTCAGAGTAAAGGGGGAGGATAACCTCCCTTGACCTTCTGGCCACGCTGTTAATGACCCCAGGATACCATCGGCCTTCTTGGCCAGAAGGGCACATTGCTGGCTCATGGTTAACTTGCTGTCCACCAGGACTCCCAGGTCTTTCTATGCAGAGAATAAAAATGTTTCATTTAAGTTCGTTAAGTGGCTTCCTGAGCAGTGTAAGCCATGTGTACTCAACAGTTATTGCACTGTATCTTTAAAGCCAGAAATTAATTTTCACTCTTATGTTAATGAGATACAAAATTAAGACATCCCTTCTTGTAAGTAAACTGTTAGGTGATGTTTATGTTTAACTATATATTTCTTTAATAATTCTACTGTTAGTAGGTTCTAGACATGTAAGTCCATAATATACTAGACTAAAATTTAAGGGATGATAACATCTAAAGAATTCTATAGAGGCTTTTGAAGATATGTCTAAGAACTAGTGTTAGTGATTCAGCAAGACACTCAACCATCTGCGTAACTCTAAGTGTGTAGGCGATCTTTAAGTAAACATTATTTAATATCACAGTATCAGTACTGTATCAATATGATTTTAAAAACCGATTTGATTATTCTAGTAATGTTTTGTTGAATTTAGAACAAATTTTTTGGTTGTTAACACTAAGAATAAGATTTGTTTCTTTTATCTTAATGTACAGCTTAGGTTTGACTCAATGTTAAACTAACACCATGTATAGATTCCTTCAGCCCTGCATGTACGGAATAGCGTGCTTTGTTTTGTATATTGAAATGCCTTTTTTATATATTGTATTTTCTTTTTCTGTTTAGTATTCTCTTAGGAATGGAGGTCATCTTACTTACGTTAGGATACTGTGTTTATTATAAGGAACACTTGCAACAATGCAAAATGAGATATGGTGATCGCCAGCTGTATCTCTCACAGATGCTCTTGTTAATTTTGAGCCACTCAACCACCTAAATCTTCCCTTCGTGCAGATGTCCACCTCTCCCACCCAAAGGTCAATGAAACAAATTTGTAGCAGACATTGTGGTTCAATACATACTGAGGAGACTGTGTACTGTTCTGGGCTGTTTAGGGGCTACGGTCATCTGAAAGAAGAGGAGAAAAAAGCACACAAGCAGATTTCCCTTCCTTTCATTCTGAAAGGTGGGCATAATGCAAACATAATTAAAAATAAAGCTTTCAGGACTATTTTTTTCTTGCAATTACTTTTGTGTATTTTCTTCACTGCTATATTGCTTATTAGCAGTTATATAGTGGAACTTAAGCAGTATTTATAAGGACTGCAAAAATTGGAGACTTCTAGTCAAAGATGCAGAGCAAGTGTCTGAAAGTTAATCTCCAACTTTACATAAAGAATAAGGCTACAAGTCTTATAACTTAGTGTCTTTCTTTCTCAATACACACTGCTGAGTCCAAGGCCCCTGGATAAATTGCATAGGAAAATGACCTATATAAATACTTCCAGATCAATAAAAAGCAAGCTTACATGCATGGCTGACATAGAAGGAGGATTGTTTCTACAGAGGTTTTTATAAGCAGCAATTTCTTTTCTTGAACCATGGTTTCTGCTTGGGTATATAAACACTCCCTCACTCCCTATGTGACAGGGAAATACAATAAAAACTGTACAGTACCTTGAGTCTGCAGTGCTGGGGATTATAAAAGGAATTTAAGTAGAGGAAAATACTAAAGATGGAAATGGTCAATTAGTAATAAACCAGTACATTACTGTTGATGATCACAACTGCATAGAAGTCCAGTAAGGTGTTCTATAACATTAATTTTCCTTTTCTTTATTTGAAAAAGGAATCTATAGGTTGTCAGGGATAAAATGGATTTGTCTTACTCCTGGAAAAGGAAGGAATCATCTGCTGTTCCTTTTTTAAAAAAAAAAGATAAAATCTAATGACAAGAGTTGGGCTTAGCAGTCAGGAGAATTAACTAAAGGATGATCATAGGGTGCAGGCCCTAAAACTATACAGCCATGAAATTGATGTCTGTGCCATCTGGGATTTTCTGACCTCAGAGTAGGAGGTAACTGGTGAACAATCAGCTTAGCATCTGGTTGTTCTTCAGTACACAAATATGTGGAATTTTTATGCATTATGTACAGCTATCAAGTCATCTATTATTGTTAACATCAATTATTACATTTTTCCAGTACTTATTTTCTTAGAATATATCATGAGGGGATTGAAGCCGCGTATGGCCTTTTGTTCCACTGAGCCTGGTAGGTATTGGAATGGTGGGTTTAGCAGCAGTGGCAGAAAAATATTTCTATTCATTACAGGAGAAATAGAAAGGTGGAAGGGATTAAAATAGCAAGAGCATTGATAGTACTGTAAATGCACTTTTAAGGTGCTGTGTGGAACATACAGACAGGGTAAGAAATAGACAGACATCACTCCATGAGTACCTGCGTGTTTATCTTTATGCCTTTGTATAAGTCTAACGGGTGACCTTATTTTTTTTCTGTTGCATGCATTTCTCAAAAAGGCTGGTAAAACTGTCTTTATATTTCTGTAGTTAAAAGATATAGTTTCGATAGTTTTAATACCTAGCTGAAGTATATTCTGAAAAGCTTCAGAAGAGAATGATCAAAGATACTCAATGGCTTCCACGTAAGAAATAATTCAGTAGGACACTTCTCTTAACCCACAAAAAAAGAGACAGCCGAATGGGCTTATAACAGAGGACTGTAAAATAATGAGTAGAGTGGAGAAGGTGAATATAAAGGTGGATATAGAATGACTATTCACCCTTTCTTCCAATACAAGAACTAAGAGACATCAAATGTCTCTAACAGGCAGTAGATTCAGTGGAAATTCCTGCCACAAAACATTGTAGGTACTAGAAGTTCATATGTATTCAAACAGTGACTGCATCTAATGGGTCTTTATGGATTTGCCCAAGGAAACCTCTTCTTCAGCAAACTGAACCTCTGGTTCACACCAAGGACTTACCTCTAAGAGCGGTAAAACCTCTAAGAATGGTAAAAATATCCCTACATCCATCCCCTTGCATACCTTTTTCCTGGGTGATCATGATTGGCCATTTGTGGGGAAAGGATATTGGGCTAGACCGATCTTTAACCTGAAACAGGACAGGTTTTTACTTTATTGTTACCTGAATCCCTAGCTGAGTGATGCTTTTGTCACTATTGTCTGTCAGCTTTATGTACTCTAGCAGTCAAAAAGGTTTGTAGGAAGTTACAGTGTCCTTGGAGATATTTTTTTCTTCTTCTTTCCTAGAACCTGTAATGTACAACTGAATGACACTGACACTTCGTATTTTAGAATCTTCACAGTTGCAACGAAAGCTTTAGTAGTGAGACTTTCTGTGATACTACTTTTCTTAAAGTATGGTGATCTTGCCTTTAATGATTGAAATATTATTTAACTGAGTCATTCATTTATTTAAACATTAAGAGACAAGTAACAACCATTCGTGTTCATGTTAAAGTTGTTTTTATATTAAGTCTAAGATTATATTTTATGGAAGCATTTTCAGTCAGGACCATCTTTTAACTCTTCAGAAATATGGCGTACAGGAGGTGGTAGTGTGATGTTATGTACCACATGGGGAGGCAGAAGACACTGGAGGACTGCAGCACCACAAGTGCTTTCAGCCCTCTAGAGAAGGACAGTGCTTGGCAAGAATGACACACCAAAATGGAAAGCAACCTGAAAGTTGGGAGGTCATGAGAGCTGTGGATCTTGGTAGAAAAACTTCTCTGATTTAGGTGCTCCTGTCCAACAATGTATAGGGCCCAACAAGACCTAAGGTGAAAAATACTGTGTACAGACCAGACTTACACCTTACACTGATGGTTACTTTTCCTAGGGAAGATTTACCATTTAGCTGAGAAAGAAAACATCAGCCTCAGGAAGGGAATCTTCCTTGGGCAGAAGCTGTTTGATAGCACTGATCAGAAAGAGAAAATAACAAAAATTCAATGCTTCTCAGCAACCATGAGGAAGATGTTTTTATTTCCTTTAGCTACTATATTGAGAAGAAAGCTCTTGCATCAGTTCTTTCACTTAAGTTTAAATCAAATAGGGCAATCTGCTCTCCTTCATTCTTCTCAACCTTGTTGAACTGTAGTGGGACTTGTGATTGGGTTGAGGCTGTGTATTTTCCCATAGTGCTTGAAAACTACTATATTTAATGACTGTGCAGTCTTCAACAAAAAAATCTCCTGTCCAAGCAGAGCTTCCCCACTGTAGTTCATAACCTACATTTGCATTAGGCTGACTCAGTCACACTCCAGTTTTCTCAAGTGTATAAAAAGAGAGAAAAAAAAAATCATATATTAAGTAATCAGTTCTCTTGTTCTTTGATACTGGAGCTCTAAGTATGACAATGTTTGTATGACAATGTGTTTACATCTAGCTTCTAACTGCTGCAGCTGAGACATCCTCAGGATGGTGAAACACTGGAACAGGCCGCCCAGAGAGGCAGTAGGTGTCCCATCCCTAGAAACATTCAAGATCAGGTTGGATGGGGCCCTGAACAACCTGATCTGGTTGAAAATGTCCCTGGTCACCGCAGTGAGGTTGGACTAGATGATCTTTTAAAGGTCCCTTCCAATCCGAACTGTTCTATGATTCTATGCTGTCTGGGTCTAGAATCTCAAACTGCTGTTATAATCAGGAATTAAATAATGTTATATACTGAGCACTTTGTTATGATATATTCAGAGAAATATGCTCAGCATCTATTAAAAAGCCTCGTCAGACACCTGCCTTAGGATGTTATTTTTAGTTTATCAGTGCTGCTAATATACAATCAATAAGGAACCTGCTAAAGATGCATTATTAATGAAGTGGCAATAGGCCAAACAATAAGAGATCATCACAGTCATCTTGCATACACAGCTTGCTTTGTATTGTAAGTTTTCCCTCACCAAACCACATTCTCATTCCTAGATACTATGTAAAAGTAAATTTAAAAAATAAATTGTTAACAACATCCTTTGTGGAAAAAATGTCCAGAGTATAAAGGAAGTAATGAACCAAGGGAGTCTCTTGTTGGTTTATGAAATGAATACACTTCTTCTTATGGCATATAGCCATTGTTTGCAAAGGCATTAACCAATTTATCTTCCTGAAGGAGGAAGATATCCTGCACTTTTTGTGATAAACTGATAGCATTGTGAAGAAATTCACATTTTTTTTCTTTTTGTAAATTTTCACTTGATCCAAATAAGATTCATAAAACAAATACTGTAATATCTGTATATAGAAGAAATACTTTAGCACTTTAGTGGAACTTAATATCTGCTTGAATGTTTGTCTCTTATGGATACTAAAAATAAATCTAGAATAAAACATAATGAGAATAACATTGGAATAGTTGATAAATCTGGGAAGATCTGGAATATGCAAACTATTCATCAATTTATTTTGTTAACATAGAAGTGAGGAAAATATAACCTCCTAATCACTTCTTTATGCAGCTGGAGGACTAAATGTCAGTGGTCCTGTATGCAACAAAAGTATTTAAAAACTTCATAGAGTATGTACTATCTTCTATAATTTTTGGCATTTATTTGCCCTCTAGTTTGTTAACATTACATTCAAACTACTTTTACCACAGTGATTTCTACCATACTATCTACTGCTGTCTTGGTAAAGAGCCAATGTCAGTGCTATTTTTTATTTATTTTTATAATCAATGCAAACTCAGATAGTAAGTCTATTTTATTTCTTTGCTTTGAGACATGAAACCTGGGTTTGGGCTTAAATCTGATTTTAGGCTTGAAAATTTGATAGAGAGAGCATTCATAAATGGTGGTTTTCCTACCTATCGTTATCTCCTTATTTCTTGGTGGCCTCCTTTCAGTCCAAACAGGAACTGGAGGGTATTTTGTGAGCCTATTTATGGAGCCACATGTCTGCATTTATAGAAACATCTGTTTTGTGTGAGAAAATTTCTGTACTTTTCAAAGAAGGTGAGATTTTACAAGGGTTAAACTGGGATAAGCAGAGAGGGAAGGTTAGTTATCATAGATTATCATTGTAGATAAAATCAAAGCACCCACAGAATGTGGGTGTTCATGTCTTCCTTTTTCTTTTTTCAATTTTTATTGAAAGCTTGTAGCCCAAGTCAATATAGAATTACATTGCGGGATTTTTTCTTTCAAGAGATAACAAAATATGTATCTGATTGTTAAGAAAACAAGCAAAAAACTGAGAACCTCCAAAGTAAAAACTCTCCTATCATATGAGAGAAAGACGGTGAGAGCAGCAGAATATGATGCCTTTGCAAACATAGACCTGGAAAAGTAGCATTTCTAAAAGCTAGTTTACTATTAACTGAAACAAGTATTTGTCTCCTTTTCTGGAAAATATAAGCAAATGTGGGGAGAGGGGGTAAATCTGCTTTTTGGACTGTAGTATGCTGTCACAGTATGTATCTTACTCTTCCCAGTAGTAAGTCCTTTAATGCTTGATGCGTGTTTTAGAAACTCAGAGTAATGAAGTATTAAATATATGAAAGAGGTTTCATGGGAAGTTGCTTGGAATAGCAAGGTACAGCTATGCTTTATAGATGTTACTGACTCAGGCTGTTCTTGTGGGTAAGAGTTTTAAAGAGTCTACTTAATCTCTTGAGTTGTGTATTTCAGTTTTTCTCACTTCATCTTATCAGTGACTCTTTGTCTGGGTTGGGCTCCTAAAGGCTGAGAAATCTTGCTTGTTGAGCTGATATTAGTTTTCATTTCTGCTTATGATAAATTATTCCTAAATGACAAGACATTGTGAATGGCATCATTAAACAGCCTGTATGATGTATGAGCTATAGTTTTGGTGTACTGTTCTTACCTAGGTACAAGACAGGCGGGTTGCCAAACCCATAGAAGACTTCAAGTGGAGATGTTGGTTATTCCCAGCCACCTGCTGATGCAGATTGTTTCTGCAGCTACCGGACACCTTGCAACTATCAACTCTGGCCCTAGAAAATGCTTTGCTGGATTCTGTAATTGCAGAGTAGAGAGTGAGAAAGCTTGGGATGCAAGTGAAATGGAGTGGATGTTTTGAGGTGGGAGTTTTGGGACAGAGGTGCTGGGATTTAATGCAGTAAAGGAATTGAGCAGACCTCAACAGAGTCGAGCACCTAGTAGAATTTTGTGTGGAAGTGTTAACTGGTTTTTAGAGGTGAGCATGCAGACGGGTTTAATAAAAGGCTGCAAGCATCTTAATTTCATTGACCTGAGAAATAGGGGGCTGTATTTTGGAAGTGCAATAGTTGAATGAGGCATAGAGGAAAGAAGCTGTATGAATGTGTATGAAGAAAATCCCATTCTGTTTGTGGTTCTGAGCCTCACCATTCTATGTGTATGAAGAAAATCCCATTCTGTTTGTGGTTCTGAGCCTCACCATTCTATGGGCTATTACGAGAGAGTTTTTGAAAAGAAAAGAAACAAACCCTCATAGTAGTTTCCTCATCCATAGTTAAAAGGAGACTCCCATGCACTTGAATAAAAAGAATGCGATCTGAGAATTTTTGAAGACATGCTACATTTGCTGAATCATGAACATTGCAGATCATCTTGACTTTCCTAGCTGTTCATTATTTTTATGCCCTTCATCAAGTCATTCTGGGCTTATTTTTCTCCTCCCTACCCTCTGCTCCCTTCTTAAGTACTTAGTTTTGCACACTGCTTCAGGTAGATTCTTTTTAAAATCCATAACCCTGTGGGCTTTGACATGATGCTTCAACTCTGACATATTGCATTGCAGATCATACCTAGGTTTTAGCATAATTTTTTTTTATTGCTCTTTTAGTGATTTAAATGAAGTATCTTTGATAATAATGCTTTGCCTCACTTCAGCTCCCATACACTCTTTTGTTTAATCGAATCTGTTTTGTTGATTGCATGTTATTCCTGCTTTCAGCAGCAGTTGCAGCACCTTCCAGTTCAGGTGCTGTGTTAATGTAATTAATATGCTTTTACCCTCACTCTCAAGTAATTAATATAGTTGAACCTAACAGCAATTCTCAAGACAGATATTACGTTTGCCTTTTACTGTCCTTTGTTAATGGTTCTTGTGCTGGCAAGGGTCTCATGTCCCAGACATATTGAATTAAGTTTTAGATGCGTATTTGTAAAATGCTTTGTCAAATGCACATTTAGTAGTATGCATGTGGTGGGCATTAATACTTCGTGCTCTAAGCTTGTCTCTGGACCAACCCCTGACAACAAGCCATATCTATAGCTTGAGGATGTGAGCAAACAACGTTTCCGGAGTGGAATATAATGTTCCTGTACTATCAGGGGATCTGACTGGAGAGGGCAAAGTAGGAGTCACAGGAGAAGGGTTGAGGCAACTGTGATGTATATCAGTTACTGAATTAAGGCAAAAGTAATGCTCAGATCATATTGCTGCAACAATGGTTTCCAGAAAGTCTCTTTTTCAGATCTCTTCTTTGTTTTGATTAAAATCATAGGTTTGGCTGAACAGAAATTGGTTTGGCCTGTGACTACGCAGACTTTCTTATAATCTCCTGCAAACACAATTATACTAGTAAAGTAAGAAAGTTGATAAAATTTTGACTAGTTATGGCTCTGTCTTCTTTTTCCTTCCAAATTTCTAAATTTTTCTGTCATTTGAGATTTCAGAACAGTACAATAGTTACTTGGCACTATCCATGGAAACTGTTCTCTTCCAAAAAATTGAGCAAATATCTTCCAGACTTTAGAACCAAATGAACAGTACTTAGAACAATTTTTCAGATACACTGTCAAAGACATTAACTGATATTGCCAACGTGCTGAAGGAAGGAATATCACTGGATAGGTAACAGGGAACTTAATAAAACTGTTAAAAGAAAGCAAATGGAATGCCATGGAACCAGTAAGTTTGAAACGAGCAAGGAAAGATCATCACTAATGACACTTAGGGATACTTTTTGCCAGGTAAATCTAAACTTCAATTTATTTGTTTTAACAGTATTCAAACTATCAAACATTTTAATTTTTAAATTCACCTTATTTATTGGGACATTTATTTCTCAACAATAATGACGTAAAATACAATAGTTTGAATAGGAGAGATTATTTAATAAAAAACATAAGGCTACATGGAATGTACAGTAAATTCTCATCTGTGAACCAAACATAGCAGTCTAGATGCTATACACTTATAACCAAGAAAAGTATTTGTAATGTGCAACTATCATCTTGAAGTACAGGGTTGCAATCAAATTCCACATATCTAAATTTAAGGACAAACAGAGCCCTTCAAAGACTCTGCAACAGTCACTGGTAGTGGGTCATCAGGAGAAGAGTCATGAATTGTGATGGACTGATCCCACACCCCCAGAGGGATAGAGGAGAGAATTAGAAGGGCAAAAGTGAAAAACAACTCATGGGTTGAGACAAAGCCAGTTCAATAAGTGTAGGGAAAAAAGTAAGGAACAAGGGATTAATTAAAAGCAATCACTCACCATCAGATGCCCGGCCAATCCCCAAGCAAGGGCTACTTTGGAAATACTCCACGCCTAGCTTTATTGCTGAGCATGATGTTAGATGATGTGGAACACCCCTTTGGTCAATTCAGGTGAGCTGTCCTGGCTGTGTCCCCTCCCAACCTCAGCCTGCTTTCTGGGGTGGCAGAGTGAGAAACAAAGGCAGCCTTGACACTGTGGAAAGACTGTTCAGCAATAGCCAAAACATTGGTGTATTATCAACACTGTTTTAGCCACAAACCTAAAACATAGCACCTTATGGGCTGCTATGAAGAATATGGACTCCACCCCTGCCAGACCCACTATGTGACTGAACAAGCATGTTGGTTACTTTTTTAATCTTCTGAGTGCTTTGCTTTCCACTTAAAAAACCTGAAAAAAACTGTGGGTTTCTTAGTTTTCACTGGCAGCATGGAACAATGGGAAAGAACAGTTTAAGACTGCCGAGATACCAAATTTGAGAAGACATGGTAAAATAATATCTTAGGATTTCAACTTGAAACTTTTATTTTTCACTTTTTGTTAAAGTGCAATTTAACATAACTAAAACATAAATATAAAAGAACTGGAGCAAAAGTGGAAATGTAGAAAATGTCTGAAATGTAGTTTAAAAGACAAAACTTTTATTTAAAATAAATTTAACATAATTTGCTCAAATTAGCAAGTGTCTTGAAAAATACAGTTTTAAAATTGTAAAAATAAGTACACAATAAAACACCACCTGAAGTCTAAGTCACTCCTTGTATTTTTTGTACATATAACTTAATACCTGAGCAAGAATAACAGGTATTTCATTTGAAGGATTCTCTAATTCTAGCGTCAGTGATTACCTACAATAGCATGCATAAGAGACAGCACATGTGAAACTCATGCTGATTAGAATCCTCTCTGATTAACAGTTGCTTCTCATTTGCTAAAGCCATACACTGCACAATCAACAAGCAGTTTCTAGTCTGGAGCATAGTATCTTTGAGCTGAACCATTCAGAATGGAGAACTGAGTTCAAATATGCTTAGAATGCTTTTATTTAAACATTTTCTAGCTTCTGAAGATCTATAAATTTAAAACTATGCAGTTTTGTTGTTTCTGAAGGATCCAGAAACAGCTTGCAGAAATAAGGATTGGAGCAGGGCTCTTAGGCTTGGGTGACCAGCTGATACATCTGTATGCTTTGTTTTGGATCAGTGGTTTGGTTACGTATTTCTGCATTACTTTTGCAGTACACTGCCTGCACGTCTGCACTCTAGCATGAGCAATACTGTATTCCACATGTAGTCTTAAACTGTTGCACTACATTAGCCTGTTGGTTTGAAAGAACAGACCTGCAGGCAGACGTGAGCAGCACAGATGTACGTATATTGCCCCATGTCTAATTAAAGGTTATATCCTAGAGCTGAGGGAAGACAGAATTTGACTTTAAGTCCTTGCAAATTTTGAAAATAACCTTTTAATCTAAGGTGTAAAAATTCAGAATGCAAGATTACAGCTAATGCTTAAAATTACCCCTGATTAATGAGAAATCTGAACTTTCACAGCTCTAGAAAATGTTGTAGAAAATAGCACCAAATTAAAAAAAAAAATTTATTAGGGCTTGGGGAAACCCGAGTCAGAAATTAAAATCTTTCTGGAAAATGGATGCATAAATCACTGTTCCAAGGATATTATTTTCTTAATAAACTAACATGGGCAATATATATGTAATTTCTTGTTAGCAGTAAGCTACATTTAAAAAAAAAAAATACTAATTCACAATGATTTACCTAGGTTAATTTATATGACAGAAAAAATCTGGTGTCACTGAAGATTTTGAAACAATTGCCTTGTTTTTTACACAAGTGTTTTTACACTAGTTTCTTTTATTTTGGGGTAAATACCTCAGCACAGGCAAAGTAAAAGACGAATTTTGGAGATTAGGCTTCAACTGAAGGAAAAATATTTTTAAAGAAATGTCTTAAATATCACAGAAGCTTTTCAGAGGTTACTATGTATAGATTCCAATGCAGGAAAAGCTAAAATTAAGTGAAGATTCCAAGTACCAACTAAATTTAGAAAATAGCTGAATATGCATGTGAAAAAAGCAAAGAAATAGTTTGCACTCCCCCAAGTAAATGTTTAATTCTCCTATCTGATTGTCACCTTTCTGGAAAATAGAACAAATGACTCTTATTTTTTCCCAGTAAACTTGTTGCCAGATGTAAAAGACAAAATGTCACACTTCATTGTTTCCATGGCGTAAGCAGCATTTCAACTACCTTGTCACTGTTCATTCTGAACAGGCCTTTCTACAGGTCTGACTCATTGTAGATTTGAATTGAATTATAAAGACACTGAGGCTAGTGGTTTACATAAATCAATATGGAAGGCTACAAAACCTGTTGTTCTCAAAAGTGGTCACTAAAAATGATAGGCTAATAATTCAAGACAATGTTATTTATATCTAATTTGCATGATATCTTTATATGTATGACAACTTAATCCTGCCTTTTTTTTGTTCTGCTGCGGAGTGAGATGCTTCTACCTGTGTCAGTTCTGAAGAAATACCTGCTACTTATTGGGTGTGGAAAGCTATACTTTGTGAGCATGTTTTGCAACATAGTATTAATGGGAACAATGGCTGCATGGAATATTTCATTTTTGATTATTGGGGGAAAACAGCTACAAGGAAGAACCCTCATAAAAGGCGAAAGATGTTTTATTCTATGGCAGCTCTCCGTTTCAAAGCGCAGTTAACATTAAATGATTAAACCACAATAACATCTAAAAGAGTATTCTGTAATATCCGAATAAATATTTATATCTCTGTTAAACAGCAACATGGTAACAAAGGACAACTAGTAAAGAGCAAGAAATAAACACACTGGAGTGTATGTATGAAAATAATTGTGAATATACAAGTGTACTTTTTCAGGAAGCTCTTGCTGTAGGACCTTTAAATTGTTACCAGCTCACATGTATGTACCTCCCATACTCACATGCAGATACATACACACAGAAGAGAACCTATAGGAAAGAGTCTCGAAGGAAGAGCTTTAATTCATCTTACCTAAACTCTATAATGAGCAGGAAGAAAAAGGACATGTGCGAAGAGCCTTTCAGTCTACCTATTTTCAATCAGTCTGTGCATGTGCCTTTCTGTTTTACCATAGTGGGAACCATCATACTAACTTCAACAGTCTTCTAGTAGGATGTATTTTGTACAGGTAAGCATATTCTGTATCACCTGTATAATTTTTAGTGGGCAAGTTCTATCTTTACAGATCTCTTCAATGTATGTCCAAAAGACCAGACAACTATTTTGTAAAAGTAATTCTAATTTTATTTTTATCAATGGGTATATACTTGCTTAAGGAAAACTGATTTCTAGTTCAGGGAGTAAATTCTGTTTAGTTGGATCAGAAGGTGACCACTTCTACGTAATTTGGGTTTTGTTAGTTATTTGAGCTGTCATTGTCAAGTATCGGTGTCTCAGTTGTCTGAAATGTGTGAAACGTGACGAATTCCGACAAAATCCACTTTTTTATTTTTTAAGTTGATGCATGTTGGTGTACCTGAAACTGGCTAATACACAAACCAGACGCATACAAAGTGCTATCATCTTTAGAAGTGCTGCTGAAATAAGATTTTAATTTTTCTCTAGTGGAAAACAGTTAATGAGGTTCACCTGCAGGAAATCATTGAGGATTATGCAGGAGTATTTAGGAGTGTTGTGTTTGCATGTTCTGTGAGGAACAGTAGGGAAATCTGACCCCTTTTACATACTATCTTCAGGATACAATTAACCTCATCTTAAGGAAGGCTACAAAGGCTGCCTACAATAACCAACTCAGAAGGGACATCTACTGTATAGAAAACTAAGAGTAGGATCCAACCCAGTGAATAGGATTCAGCTGCCATAATGTGGGTGCTATGAGACATATTGCCTCCAGCTTCAGTTACAAAAACTCTTGCAGCTCCAGTGAGTCCTTTGCCGTATCTGCCAGCCTCTACAGGCTGCACCCTAAGAGAGTCTTGGGCAGTCTGAAAGGGCAGTAGTTGCCTGTTTTCAAGCAACTGAATCTTGCTCTGTGCCTTCCCAGAATTTCTACTTAAAACTTAACTGTGACTGCAAACAACCTTAAATTGCTGGGTTAATAAGCTGAAAATAAAAAGAAAACAACAACAAAAAATCATTGAAACCAGCACAGCATAACTAACCCTCTGGCTCAGAATTGTCAGTGTAGCTTTACTAGCAGAAGGTGTGAAACTTTAAAGACTAGAAAAAGCTAAATGAACATTTTTAAAAATAAAAATTGTCATGTTCAGTATCTGCTCTAAATTTAAGCCACTCCTTGCCACACACAAGTGTGAAGGTAACAGTCTTGTTTTCTAAGGCAAATGTAATTTCTGAATGATGACAGTCAGATGACCAACTGATGCACAAGACTTAAGTGCTCAAAAAGCTAGTGGTTTTTGGTCTTAAATACTACCTAAAACTTAGACCACAAAACTGGTCTAATAACAAGGCTTTGATCACTTCTGTTCCTAAACTGAAATCTCATAGTATAACGTCAAATAATCTTTCGCTTTGTTCATATATAAAAATGATTTCAAGTTTTTTCCATATTTTAAAAAGATACTTAGTGCTTCAACACTGCGAAGCTCATACTAATATAAAAGCCTAAATGGAAAAAACATTGAAGGTTAAACACACGACACTAATACAGAAGAAATGTGTTAGGAGTCTAGAAACTGGTAAAAATGTATCTGTGTTTTGACACCACAAAAAGGTTAAATATAATTGTCTCTGACCTTTCTGTTTGACAAATTTTAATAACATATTTCAATCCTATTGTGTGTCACTAAAGGAAAATTTATTAGGACTTATGTCAGCTGTGCTTGAGAAATATTAAATTTTTTAGATAACCTACTACTTCTGGTGAACAAATACTTCTCTCCACAATGAACATGAAATGGAGACAATTTAGATAACACTTTTAAAGCTGTTCTTTCAGTGTACAATCATAGAATCATAGAATGGTTTGGGTGGGAAGGGACCTTAAAGACCACCTAGTTCCAACCCCCCTGCCATGGGCAGGGACACCTTCCACTAGACCAGGGTGCTCAAAGCCCCATCCAGCCTGGCCTTGAACACTACCAGAGAAGGGACAGCCACAACTTCTCTGGGCAACCTGTCCCGGCGCCTCATCACCCACACAAGAAATAATTTCTTCCTAATATCTAAAGCAAATCTCCCCTCTTTCAGTTCGAAACAGTTACCCCTTGTCTTATCACCACACTCCTTGATCAAGAGTCCCTCCCCGCCTTTCCTTTAGGCCGTCTTTAAGTACTGGAAGGCCACTATAAGGTCTCCATGGAGCCTTCTCTTCTTCAGGCTGTACAAACCACCTATTAGATAAACCTGTATCACAAGAATTTATCTACTGCAAATATCACAACTTCACATCATCAGAAAGAAGAAAAATTCTCCAGCTCCAGAAAGAAGACCTATTTTGTCTTGTAATGTTAATGCATTTTAAGCCGCCTTAGAAGATGGTAACCTATATCCACTGGCTGCTGCAATGAAATCTTTCTTGTTTGTTTTCCCTAAGTCATACCTCCGCAAAAAGTGAAAATTAGCACTGAATATTTTATGACTAGCATCAAGTAAGGCTCTCTAGTTCTTGTATGTGAAGAAACAGTGAATAAGAAAACTGTACCCACCATTTGCACAACATGTATATTTTTGCAGAACTCTTATTTTACTCCAAGGTGTCTCTTTTCCAGGCTGAACGATCTTTTATCACTCACTCCTTATGTGAAATTCATTATATATTTTTTTGCCTTTCTCTTTACCTTTTCCAGGTCTATTACATAATTTTTGAAAAGAGTAAGACTTGGTTCAAGGTTCAGATATATATGTGTGCCAAGTACCTAAACTTTTTGTCAATGGAAGTTAGTAGATGAAATGGGCAAGCTGTACTGATAAGCTGTAAAAGGACTGAGAGACCTCCAAAAAACTGGAGACCTATTTGTGTTTCAGAGCCACCTATGTAGATAAGATATGAAACCTGGAAAAGACACATTTCTTTTCTGCACCTGAGGCCAGGAGAGTAGCTTCAGCACTGCCATGTCAGGTAGCCCATATGTGGAAATATGCATTGAGTCCTAGATGACTGTGCTCAGGTGAACTGAGCTGTTCTCCAAGAGCTATTGAATGCTACAGGAACTTGCACTCCTAGCACAGCTATCGGCTTTTGAATGTAGAATTATAGAATGGTTTGGGTTGGAAGGGACCTTTAAGGGTCCAACCCCCCTGCCGTGAGCAGGGACATCTTTAGCTGGAGCAGGTTGCTCAGAGCCCCGTCCAACCTGACCTTGAATGTTTCCAGGGATGGGGCTTCTATCACCTCTCTGGGCAGCCTGTTCCAGTGTTTCACCACCCTCACAGTAAAGAATGTCTTCCTTATATCTAGCCTAAATCTGCCCTCTTTTAGTTTAAAACCATTAGTCCGTGTCCGATTGCTGCAGGTCCTGCTAAAAAGACTGCCCTCGTCTGTCTTATAGGCCACCTTTAAGTACTGAAAGGCCACTATAAGGTCTCCCTGGAGCCATCTCTTCTCCAGGCTGAACAACCCCAACTCTCTCAGCCTGTTGTAGAAGTAAGTTTTGTGAAAAAAGTGACTAGATAGCTTCTTCATATGCCTAAACCAGAATGGTCTTCATTGAAGATACTGTTTTCCTTAGACACTGACAAATCCAGTTATAAGATATAAATTCCCTGAGAAAACATTTTATATGATACTTATGATTCATGGAACATCTTTTTTCTTCTGAAAAAATTGCCTCCTCCATGGGGGTGTTTAAAATAAAAAGCCTCACCACGGGGAAAACCTGATCATTCTGGATGAAAAAAACAATTTCTCACTAAATCATTTAAATATGAAGAAAAACACGGAGTATTTTTACTTTCTAGTACTCTGTTGTTACAAATATGAGTCTTCACTGTGGACAAAGTAGTTTAAAGCATTTTAGTATTGTTTAAAAAAGTATATCCTTGTAAATAAAAAAGCAAAGCTAATACTGTGGTCACACTACATAAGACAGTATTCTGGTTAAAGATGTATCTGTGGAAGAGTTTGGCCACATACTAGAAAAATATATAGAACAGAGAGTAAAAAAGAAAGATGCTTTACGTAAGATAACAGTTAATATTTAATCCATATATAGTGTTCAGGCAAGGTGGGATGCATAACTCTTGCTTTTCTGCCAAAACAACTTTTCAATTTTTCCCAAGAAGCTTCTAATTAAGTAATTAAAGCTTAATTATCAAATTAGTGAATAAGTTTTTAAAGCATAATTATCATATTAGCTAATAACTTCTTAGCAGTTAATAGACTCTCAATAAAGCAAAATATCTGTATATAATTTATGATCAAACCCAAAGTACGGTTACAGCTCGTGCTGAATTCTGGGATATAGATGGAAACAGAGTGAAAAGATATACTGTGGAAGTATCATTTGCACATCTGGATCATATTTCAATCATTAAGAATATAAACACCTTCCCTTTCACAGAAATGGTAATTGGGTATTTATTAACAAAAAAAAGTCAATCAAATGTACTGCGAATGAGAGGGGAGTGGAAAGTATTCAGTATCTCTGTGCTTCAGATCAAATTTTTTACCTTCTGTTTCTGTATGACACTTTCCTCCAGCCCCTCCAATAATATTTCTGCAGGCTGTGAATTGAACGCTGCTAGTGAAGTGAATCAGTATCTCTGATATGTATCATACTGAAACAGATCCTCTTGTGCCTCATTAAATATTTTTGCTTGTTTACTTCAAGACCCCACTAGAATCTGTTCTCCACATGAATCTGCCATAAATTATCATTTTCTGAAGCACTCAACTTTCATTTGCATGAATAAAATTTTTATTGATATTTATCACATTAATTGAATGACTTCAGAAATATGAATCTGGAGCAAAATTTCTGCATCTTTTGTGTAATATTTAGAAGAGAAATAGCATGGAAAATTTCAAGAAGCTTTAAATTTATAATTGCTTTTTTATTTATGGAGTTGATATAGTAAATTTCATTTAAAAATTTATTGGGAAACAATGTCTTAATTTCTTCTCCTAATGTCTTGTTTTTGTAAGTCATACTGAGATGCATAATTTATCTTAGGTCACATTACAAAAATGTAGTATGTTTCACTATTGGTGTAACATATGAAAAAGGTGAGCTCAAGGAATCGGAACAAATGTAGGTTTTGAACTTTAAAAATAAATTTGCATGGTCTAGTAGCAGCTGCACCTGATAACTCTGCTTTAGAAGATAAGAAGCTTTTTTTGGTTTTCTTTAACTTCTCTTATCCATGTCAACACTTAAAAATCTCACTACAAATCTATCTCTTCGTTGCTCCTTGGAATTTTTATCATCAACATTTAATACTTGTTTGCTTATACTACTTGCTTGTTTCTGTACTCATAGTACACTACTTTTCTCTTTTTTTCTCCCCTGGCTGAAGACTCAAAAGGGAATCATCCAGAGAATACAGAAATACCATTTATATGCAATCCAACCAAGTGGATACATTAAGGACAGGAATAGTGAAGATTTTTCAAAATAATATTAAAGCTCCCACTTTAGTCTTCTGAAAACTACTTCCAAGTATTTAAACCATAATCTTGTAGCAGCACATACAATATTTTAACCAGGGTAGCAATAATTTTGGCAAAAGTGATTTTGGTGAGATTGCTCCTGGACTTCTGTAAGGCCTTTCACATAGTGTCCCACAACATCCTTCTCTCTGAATTGGAGAGATATGGATTTGATGGATGGACTGTTAGGTGGGTAAGGAATTGGTTGGATGGTCATATCCAGAGGGTAGTAGTCAAGGGTTTAATGTCCAGATGGAAATTGGTGATAAGTGACATCCTTCAGAGGTCTATATTGGGACCAGTGCAGTTTAATACCTTCATCAATGACATAGACAGTGGGATTGAGTGTGCCCTCAGCAAGTTTGCTGATAACACCAAGCTGATGACACCAGAGGGACCTGGACAAACTTGAGAAGTGGGCCTGTGTGAACCTCATGAAGTTCAACGAGGACAAGTGCAAGGTCTTGCACCTGGGTTGGGGCAATCCCTGATATCAATACAGGCTGGGGGATGAAGGGATTGAGAGCAGCCCTGCCAAGAAGGGCTTGGGGTTACTAGTGGATGAAAAGCTGGACAATGTGCACTTGCAATCCCAGAAGGCCAACCATATCCTGGGCTGCATCAAAAGTGTGGCCAGCAGGTCGAGGGAGGTGATTCTGCCCCTCTATTCTGCTCTGGCAAGACCTCACCTGGAGTACTGCATTCAGCTCTGGGGTCCCCAGCACAAGACAGACACGGACCTTTTGGAGCAAGTCTAGAGGGCCACAAAAACAATCAGGGGCCTGGAGCACCTCTGCCATGAGGACAGGCTGAGAGACTTGGGGTTGTTCAGCCTGGAGAAGAGAAGGCCCTTAGAGCAGCCTTCCAGTGCTTAAAGGGGGTCTACACCTTTTTAGCAAGACTTGCTGTGATTGGATGTGGAGTAATGCTTTTAAAATAAAAGAGGGCAGATTCAGACTAAGTATAAAGAAGAAACTTTTTACAATGAGGGTGGTGAAACACTGGAACAGGTTGCCCAGAGAGGTGGTAGAAGCCCCATCCCTGGAAACATTCAAGGTCAGGTTGGACGGGGCTCTGAGCAACCTGCTCCAGCTAAAGATGTCCCTGCTTACTGCAGGGGGGTTGGACTAGGTGACCTTTAAGGTCCCTTCCAACCCGAACTGTTCTATGATTCTGTGTTACTAAGATGAAAAGATAATGACTTAATTTCTGAGCAACTCTCCAATTCAAACATTTTTGGAAACTAAACATTTGAGTACTGATGTGAAATATTAAATGTAACAGCAAAGAGTGTCACATTTAAAACTTTACTGTAAGTCTGAATTTGAAGGGGCTTTTTAACTCTTTTACGACCATTATAACTTTCCCTGCTATTTCACAGCATTTCTGTAGCAGTGATTTCAAACTTTTTAGTTGTAATACAGTCAGGAAACACTTTGAAAAGATGACCCAAGCAGTTCTGAAGAAAATCTCTCTTTTGATAGCTTTAAGGACAAACTGGAAATGAACTGTTCCTGTTAATGCACCGTAACATGGCAGTGTTAGGAGGCAGTAAAGCACTACTGTGAAGTAACGTAAAACACAATGTAGCAAACTAAAATTTGTCAATATTTTCCTGAGATATAAATATAACTGAAAAACTTCTTTTTTCTCACTTTACAATGCCATATGCAGGACAAGAAACCCTTATTTCATATCTCGTATATACAGTCCTTAGGAAATAAAACCGTACTGTTTCTAAACCCTGATAAACAAGTGGATTTACTAATTCTTGCCTCTCCTTATTCAGTGATCACAGAGCAGCACTTGTAGAGTTCTACTTTTTTTACATTAAGAAACAAATTTTTGTTGATTTTTTGGAGGTTGCTTTGCATATGCACAGAAAAAAAAAAATCACAATTCTCCTTTTTGACTGAAATGTCTGTGGAAAGCAAAAGTATTTCACTGAATAGTAACAATAGGGGTCCTTTAAATAGACACTTGTAACACCTTTCTCCACAATAGAATTCTAAATACTATTACATTAGCCCAAAGAATGGCTATTAAGAACCATTACAAAGCCAAATCTATTTATGAAAGGGATTATTCTGTGGATAGTGAAAAATACACACAGTACATACTATGCATAGAATGATATTTGATACTTTGCATCTCTTCTGTTACATATACATGTGTCTACACATATATTTCAATCCTAGGCATGTCCTTTTTCTTTTTCCCTCTCTTAAATTAGGTAATACCCTTCATAAAAATTGTTTCAGGTTACTAAAGGATTCTATCTTTGAAAATCTTGAGAAGGAAGAAAAATGTGAAAATGCAGTTTTTGAACTTAAATCACTTAAATATTTACAAACTCCTGTACATTTAAATATTAAGCATTAAAAATAAAAAATCATCCTGAAGCTGGTGATAATTTATACATTTTACTTCTGGAAAAGAATCTGCTCAGGGATCCAGATACTGAAATTTCACTTACTTTAATGGAGGTAATGGCATTCAGCAGAGCTCAGGTCAGGCATTTTTTTATATATCCATGTGCAGGATCCAAGTTTTAGTCTTTTGTGATTGCAAATAAACTTTTTTTTTGACTTTTTTTAATGTCCAAAGCCATGAGAATGAGTAGTTTTACTATTTATTTTAAGAGAGATGTTGGTATTTTTACATCTGTGGTAATTTTTAGCTTTTGTGAGTAATTTCAATGAAGTTTTTGTTTCTTGATATTTTTGGGAAGAAGAAATTAAATTTATTTACTTTGAGGATTTGTATAAGCCTTAAGTGTGACTTTTTCTTTAGAAAAAATATTATAATGCATATGATGTGGTTCTCATTTGCTAGATCCTGCAGTGCGTGCTTTGTTGTTTTTAAATTAGCTGCTGGGTCTTAGCAGGGTGAGTCTAGTTATCTGGATAACTGGGAGCTGACTCTGAAGGTACTTCTGACTAGCACATGCTGATATTTGATGCTGAAGATGCATTAGAAAGAGCAGAAAAAAACAGAAAGAGCAAGCAGAAGGTGACCTGGCCATCTAACACCACTCCAGTAAGGTGCAGTACTATCGTGGAAGGAAGTGTGCGATTAAATAAGAAAGCAAGTTGGAAGCTACAGGCTGGAACTGTAGATTACTCAGTAAGTAAACCTCAGTCCTGGCTGTGACTTCCTCTTCTATTTAAGAATTTTCTACAAGGAATTGATTGGATAAGAAACAAATGATCTAGAAATCATGGGCTGGCTCCTATTTCATACTTAGTAGAGGTATACAGAAGTATATGATCACTTCAGGCTTGCTTTTGTTTTCTGGATCTTACAAACTGAATATTCCTCTCTATATCGTAGTTTATCTTCAATCATATTTGAAAACCATATTATACATAAGTATATTCCCTGCTGGTTAGGGCATTGTTCTGAACAGTGAAAGACATGGGCTTAGAGTTCAGTATATAATGGAATCTGTTTTCTGCTTTACAAGCAAGTGCTTTAACATGTTGTTTATTTGAAAAATTTTAATAACCATATAATCACAAGCAGTATATTTCATTGAAGGTGACTTTCCATGTAAGCTGTGCTTTGAGCTTCCACCAATTAAGAGCCTTCTGACTTCAGTGAAGTTTAGGCACTTTTCTGTTTCATCTTTATATGTTGAGGGATCCTAGCATGATCTTCTTATACTGGGAAACTTTTCAACTTTCCGCAGAATTGTCAAGCCATTCCTGGTAACCACTGAACCACAGGCTCTGTGAATTTCTTTGGAGAAATCAGGTGTGCTTCTTTTCTAAGACCTGCTTGAAAAAAAAGCTCTTTTTGCTCCAGCTTTTGCAGGTGGATATATTAGTATTTAGCACAATGTTGTATGAGTTAAGTTCAAAATACACTTACTTTTTTAGAGCCTACTTATTCCTCATGAGTGTGTCACTTTTATTTTAAAAGCAAGTAAAAACCCAGTTAAAATCTCCTTTTTTTGTCTGAGTACAGTTTGATTTGTCAGATTTGATTCCAGACACAAACCAGTATTTTGAGAAGATAGATGAAGAGCATTCAGTGTGATGGAAACCAAAAATCCTGGCTTAATGCAATACTGTTAGCATGTCTCTATGGTCTGTATGAGGAGGTTAGGGAACTGTTTTTATCAAGTGTTCTAATATATTTTATAACTCTTTCTAGAATTAAATGAAATGGTCTATGATTTGCATATCTTCAACCCTATAACCAGGGAAGTTTGAAGACTTTAACTGCCCAGTAGGTAGCCTATAAGACTTCTTCGTTAGTCCTTGTGAAAGTATTTATGTAAAATCTAAGCATTTAAGTTTGTGTATTACCATCCTTAAAGATGCTTTGGAGAAAAAAGTTTTCTTCATGGAGACTGAAAAGTTTTTTATCTGGGTGTTGGTTGCTTCTTTAGAAAAAAGGGAAGGAAATAAAGGTGTATTGTTTTAAGGCAGTGTAAAACATTTCATTAGCCAAAGTAATGAAAGCACATTTTAGCAAAATCTCCTGAGGCCATTTTTGTAGTTACATTTCATTTAGTGTTTTGTTTCCTTTGTTACTGCTAGTCATGAGAGACTAAATATTATGTGAATGTGATAATTGCATTGAAATGATCAAGTGTATTCTGTAATAAACTGCTTAGCATGTCAGAGGAAGCTAATGTATATCCTTAAAGTAAGAAGAAATTTTACAGATAGTACATTACAACACTGTGGATTAACGTGTTTAGGTGTTCTTATTTTGCCTGTCATCTTTAGTCATGCTACATTGATATTCTGACTGAAAGCAGTAATATTCATAAACACAGATACCATCAGAAGTAATGTTTTATAAATACACTTCAGTCTAATATTTTTTAGTAGTATTTTATTTATGACTTTTCAAAACATATTTGGAACTGATGAAAAGTAAGATACTGACGTGGGGTGTTTGTCACATCTGACTCAAAGTAGATGTTAGAATGCATCAAATTATATTTAAAATATCATTTTAAAGACACTTGTCATTTGTATGTACTCACCTTTAAAAATCTTTTTCACCAGTTACATAAGATAAAGAAGCGTTTGTTCAAATGAGATCCATGCTTATTACTTCCTCATATTATCCCTTACTATTTCCTCACATTAAAACAAAACAAAATCTTTCTGTTTTGATATATAACTTCACACTAAATTAACAGGATAAACCTAACATTGACTGGATATTTAGGCTCTTATTCATTGTACAATCAGAAAATATATAGTTTTGCTTATCTTAAATCTGTGGATAATTCAAATACTTTCAGGGGAAACATGTATTAAAATTGCTAGTTTCATGCAACTACACTAAAATACAGATGAAAAGAAAACTTGGATGCTGGAGGTAATATTTCTATGCATTTTATAGTGCAAAATTTTCAGGATTCTGGGATCACGCCTTCATATACTGATTCCACAAACACCTTTAACAGAAATTGTGCCTCAGTTCAAAACATGTTACTGATTTTCCAATGATTCTGCCTCTGTTGCAATCTTGAGGCGTTTGTACATCTGTTTTGGGACAAGATATTTATTTTTCACAAAAGCTTCTTGTCCAAGGGCACACAGGAATTCAGTTGCAACGACGATAAACCCCAGAAATTCCTGGTCCTGCTTCCCTCCTCCAAACCCTATGCACACTCAGTATGGATAAAGGATACTGCTGAAATGTACTGTCTTTTCCTGCAGTGGCTTATCTATGTAAGAAGGACTTCAAAGTCAAATAAGCAGAGTTTTCTATGTCAAGAGATCCTTTTAAACTTTTTCCTGTTGTGATATTCAGAAAGCTTTCAATATGATTTTGAAAAAGAATAATAAAAACATAGTATAGTCCAGAATCACACTGCTGTATTCTAAATCAATATAAAAAATTAAACTACATTGTTTGATGGAAAATGTTGTAGAGAAGAATTATTTTAATTTGCTTTTAATATCTTTCATGAAAGTGACTAATTTTCTTAAAACCAGTTCCATGTTAGTTCTGTATTTATAGGAAGCACATGTCTTAGCTGGAAACATTAACGCAGGTCTTTGAACCACGTCTGTAGTTTTCCAATCCATAACAGGATCTGAAAGAGGACTATCAGTACAGCCCATAGCACACCTGATTAGTGCTAAAATGCCTTCAGCCAGCAACCCTGATCAGTCACTGTAGCACACCACCTACCACACCTCCTGCTTCTAGTACCATTCACGCTGTGTCAGTGATACTGGGTTTTTCAGATGAGCTTCTTCACTGCCTTTTAGCTATGCCTGTATTTGGAGAACTGTAGTAACTTCACACTTTCAAAAAGCCATCACTTCCATCTCAAGAAATGCTGACAGTATCCTAGCATCCATTGAACTTTCCATAATATGCTTTTGACTTTTTATCCCTTTACCTGTAGTACCACCTTACATATTCATTGCCTCTGATTACAACTGGTCAATGTCAAAATTGGAACACAGCAGATATAAGCATATATTTCAATGGTATAATACGTGATAGATTTGCTTGATTCTCTCTTGAAACGCTTTCTAAAAAAATGTTTATCACAGACGCCTTGTTCAGATACCAGCTACTCCTTTCTCCCATCTTTCCATGTTAATTAAACAGAGACTGTCTGGGAGTTCATGTTTCTGTATGGCAAATAATCAATCAGAAGAGATTTCTATTTGTTACATCAGGATTAGATCTGGGCACCGTAGTTATCTTATGTTCAAAGTATTGATCTGAGGTGAGAAGAAAAAATAAAATGTCATTCTTAGCTCTCAGTCACCTATTAATGTTACTTAAGATACGGGTTTACATTGTTATATTATAAAAGTTATGGTATCATTAAAAAAAATGGTGCTCATGCTACAGTGTGACTGATAACTTTTTCCAAAGTATTAATAATGACCTTCTTCATAGCTGTCAGTAAATTTGTGCAGCTTGGTGCATGATAATTATAATATTACTATAATGTTAAAAAATTATAGTTATTAATAACTAGTGTGTGTAGGTGTGAGATATTTATTAAGTTGTTTTGATGTTAGAAAAAATGAAATTCGTCTTACATCTTTGTACAAGGAAATCACAGTTAAAAATGAAATTCTTTAACGTTATTGTTTTCATAACTTTGTTAATGATAAAAATGCTATATCAGAATGAGTTTTTGTTTAAAATTTTCTCTCCTGATTTAATATTTGAAAATCAGTCTGGTAAATTCCTGATACTGCCAAACCATGGAAATTTTAATTCTGTGTACATAGTTGATATACTTGTAGTGATACTGAAAAATAATTATTTTAGATTCAATAATTCAAAGTAGTCTGTAAACTTCATTTCAACTGATTTGTCAGATTTTGATCTGAAGTAACGTGGACTTTGTTATATACTTAAAGATTTATTTTTTCAGAAGGCACAGATTGTAAAATAGTCTGTAGCTACTGTAATTAAATAGCATTCATTTCTAACAAAAGAAGCTTGGGACTGTACTAGAAAAAAAAGAGAAATTATTTGGTTTAGTATCAGCCAGGTTTGCTATTTTGCTTCTTTGTAGTTCTACTTGGACACTTGTGAAACTTTGCCTGAATCTGAATGTGGATTATTTCAAGTAGGTAACAGTAGCTCAGGTTCTATGCCACTTATTTGTTTCAGAAGTTCTTCATATGCAAGAGGAGGAGAGAGTTATAACTAACTTGTTCTGGCACTTGTATTAATCTAGTGATTTTGTGCAGTTAAGCACTTCTGTACTTTCTGCTGGGTTTTATCAGATATTACATGGATAAAATAATGCAAACCACACAAGATAGTGATACCCAAAGAGGAATATTTACAGAGAAAACAATACATGTGACCCTTTTGTGGAACAGAAATGGAAAGCTGACGTATTTAAATGGTTGTCCTACTATTTGTGAAATTAGGTAGTTAAAAGCAGGACCAATTTCTTTTGGTAATTTTTGCCAAGTTTTGTAGCAAGCTGACAGGTTTTTTTCCCTCTGGATGTTTTGTTTGAGAAAATGATTTGAAAATTAGAAAAACCCAAGATGGCTTGTGAACTAAAAATGGCAATTCCTCAACTTTTTTTTTTGATGGAAAATGCAGACTTTTTCATTTGAACAATTTCAGAACAAGATTTTTTTGGACTTGTATAACTGTTTCAAAAACTATCTCAGATTTCCTTTTTCCTCGGAAAGTAATGACATCTACATTACTCATACTATTTTAGGCACTACACATTGTCCTTTTTGATAAAATAGTACTATATTTTTTTTTCCCAGTGGTTTCTGTTTCTGAAGAAACTGTTACTGCATCAGTATTACACTGATGACTGTATTTTCCCTATTGGTTATGGTAAAAGAACTTGGTCACAATTTTTCAACAGAGACAACTGTGATGAAAAATCCTAGTGGATTTCAGGTTCAGTAAAAGCACTTCTAGTACATCAATATTAATAGGAGATCTGAATTATCCTGGATGTCACTGTAAAAGATATAGTATTTAAAGATTGTTTTACAATTGCTCTTGTGTATCTGGCTTGGACTGGCCTGTCTTAAACATTCCTCATGACTGTGATTCTTCAGGTGTTGCTCACTACTAAAATATGGTGAGCTTTTGCTAAGTGGTTATCATGACAGTAAAAACTTGAAGTGTTCAGCTATACAGCAGTCACCTACTGTACACAGTCAATAAAACTTCATGAGCTACAGATTGAGCTGTAGCTGTGACGCCATATTCCCAAATGTTACTGTTATAGGGCAGAGATGAACTGCCTTATGATTAACATTGTAAATGAAGAAGTCATATACAAGAACATTAAAGCAAGCTAAGCATTAAATACACATTTTAGTACTCCTTTTAAGTTTTTTGCTTCAGTTTTCAGGTAACAGTGAAAATTTAGCCATTTCCCCTAGGGTGTGCTTCTGGTTGGATATGAGAACTGATGTTTCTGCATATTATGGATATATAAACTGTGTTAAAAATAGGACAAACCCAAACACCTGCATTTTTCAAGCTGTTAGACAGAGATAGGCACTGGCTTGGCTGCTTGTCCACATATCAATGGCAAGATTCATGACTCTTCTGTCTGCTTATCTGAGAGCATGCAGCGCATTTCTCAATTTGATTATTAATAAGGCTATCCTGAATATGAGATACAACAGTAGTAAAGAACAGCCTGCTTGGGAGGAAACAATATGACTCAGTATGCTATAACAGATTCTGGAAACCACTATCCTTTTATAACTGATTATACCTGAAGTGGAAAGCCAATCCTTTTTATTAATTTCCTTTTGATTTTATAAAAAAATGCAGTGCAATTTGGCTTGCATCCCAGCATTAAGCCAGTGGATTTACACCACATTTTCTTTAAAAATGCTCAAAGTATTTTTCTGCTGCTATTTCTGTATTCAGTAACAAATATAGGAACATAACAGTAAGGCCAAGGGAGTTTAAAGTTACCAAATAAGTTCCTACTTGCATCTTATGGAGCAATGGAGAAAGCACCCTTTAAAAATCCACATTCCTGTAAATTTCTGAACTCATTTATGTGCCTCTGCTGAGCATCCTGAAAACATCTGAAGCATAGACTTCCACACACACTTAAAAGTGCTCTCAGCTGGAGAATGAGGAGCTGTTTTGTGACTATATTCTCATATTCAGAATGCAGACATGCGTCTGCCTAAGCTCCTGCTCTGCTTCTGTCAGTCTAATTTAAACTGTGTAGATGTTCAGTTAAAAAATAGTGGTGCCTTGCGTGTAGTATTAGCTTGGCCAAAGCCAGCAGCTGTTATTCACTATGGAGGAGCCTGGCATTTTCAGTTGTTTTGCATATTAGTAGGACATAAAATCTTAGAATAGTTTCGATTGGAAGAGACATTCAAGATCATTGAGTCCAACCTTTGTTCTAGCTCTATCAACACCACTAAACCATGTCCCTAAGTACAACAACATCTACCCGTCTCTTAAATATCTCCAGGGATGGTGACTCCATCACCTCCCTAGGCAGGCTGTTCCAATGCCTGACAACCCTTTCAGTAAAGAAATTCTTCCTAATATCCAGCCTGAACCTCCCCTGGTGCACCTTAAGGCCATTTCCGCTTGTTCTATTGCTTGTTACCAGGGAGAACAGACCGACCCCTGCCTTGCTACAACTTCCTTTCCCTTTCAGGTAGTTGTAGAGAGTGATAAGGTCTCCCCTCAGCCTTCTCTTCTCCAAGCTAAATGGCCCCAGATCCCTCAACCGTTCCTCATATGAGACATGCTCCAAATCCTTTACTATCTTGGTAGCCCACCTCTGTACCCTCTCCAGCACCTCCATGTCCTTGTAGAGAGGGGCCCAAAACTGCTCACAGTAACTCGAGGTGCAGCCTCACCAATGCTGAGTACAGGGGCACAATCATCTCCTTACTCCTGCTGGCCACTCTATTTCTGATACAGGCCAGGATGCTGTTGGCCTTCTTGGCCACCTGGGCACACTGCTGGCTCATGTTCAGCCGGCTGTCGACCAGCACCCCCAGGTCCTTTTCTGCCGGGCAGCTCTCCAGCCACCCATCCCCAAGCCTGTAGCGCTGCATGGGGTTGTGACCCAAGTGCAGGACCTGGCACTCAGCACTTTCTTTAGGAATGGAAATTTACGCTGAGGCAGACTGAGCATGTGCTACTAAGTTTGCAGGAGATACATTTATCATGGAGACAGAGAATGTGTGAGGGAAGAAATCACTGAATGTTGCATGTAGAAAATTACATGTTGTTGCCAGTCACAGGAGATGGAGCCTTTGTCATCTTCATAATATTGTGTTTAGTGTGTGATGGACTGTTACTACCATTAGGAATTACTCAGATCTAAGAGGTCAAAATCCATTGTTATTTTTATTTTATCTTATGCTGAGAGTAGTGGCTGCACCTTTGACAAGGAATTCCCCATCTCAAGGATCTAGAAATGAGCAATATGAAAGATACAGGAATAAAGAAGGAAGATTTTATTGAGGTTCAGACCCATTGAAATGAAAGAAGAAATCTTCCAATGTAAAAGTTTCAGGAGGAAGTAAGAGATACTGTAATGATTATTTCTCTTTAGGAATCCATTGTAACTTCGGATATAATTCTTTTTCTTTAATAACTGTTTTTGTGATACTAGTGTATTCAAATAAATTTGAATAACTGCTTTCCAGATGCCTTAGGAAAGCTTATCAAATCTGCCTTAATTTTTTATATGTTAATGGAAATGTCTTTTTATTTTTCTTGTCTCTTAATATCTACACTTATCATTTACTCACTAATTTTTAGCTTTCTGCAGCAATTTTTAAATATTTTCCCCAAATCAAGATAGGATCTTCCTGTATCTTACAGTTTAATTTATAATGTTTAGATGCTGTAAGTCTTAAGCAGCACAAAATCTCGTCTATGAGACTGAACAAAGCACTTAATTAATATCAAAAGCAGTAGGTTGCCTTTCACATTAATGTTGCATTATTGTGCAAATAAACATGGTCATGTTTTTCAATTTTAAAGTGCACTAGGCCTGTATTTACCTGAATATCCAAGCTTCTTTTGCTTTGGCTTTTGAAGAATTGTTAATATTGGTTACTGATTATATATACATTCTATGCTCAATCAGTTTGGATCATTTCCCTAGGTATCTCAACTTAAGTGTCTGCTTCTCTCATCAGTGCCTCATTCTCAGTTTTAAATGACTAATGTTCAAATAGTTATTACTCACATCTCATCTTAGTATGAGTGCATGTGCTTTTAAATTATGTTATTTGGGCACTAGGGCTCTTACCAGGAATTTAAGGGCTCATCTGCAGGAAAAACGTTAACACCTCCATCCTGTAGAGAGAAACAGATTGGAAGAGGCAGGAAGTCTGCAAAACTGAAATGCCTTTTCATATTTAATAGTACCAGAAAGGCAGAGTTGATAACTAAATACACATTCTTTTTGCTTTAGAAGTGGTTTAGCTACTTGACTGCTCAACAAGATTTACAAACTGTCTGTAGTTTGCAAAGTTCAGTCTGACTCAGTTCCTGTACATTCAGATTCTGAGAGCTTCTTTCTGAGAAAGTAGTGGAGGGTTGAACACATTTTTTTAGACAATACAAAGCCAGGTAGCAACATTACTTTAGAAACAAATAAGCACAAGCTAGGAGAAAGCTAATGAAAAATATTTGTTGCACAGATACATGCCCGGCTTGTAAGTAGTGATCTTCAGATGATGGCCATTGGCTGTTCATTAATATTGACAGACGCTGTTATCGTGAGGACCGAAGAGACCATATAGATGCTGATTGTTTTTCTGAGGCATTCCATGTCACCATAGTAAGGACATATCTTCAATTTACTTTTATTGTCACTGTATCCTTGACCTTTCCAGACCCAAGAATACATGAGGTTACCCCAAAGTATGTAAAAACATACATTCCATAGGCAATGATATCTCACTAATGAGAAAACAATAGCTGAAGCACAGCACCATTTCACAAACTTATGTGTTTCATTTAAGATTAAGGGTGGCTTAGAAATGTTCTAGAAATTGCCTATCATTTGAGGCATGTCCTACACCAGCAGTACACTTTGTTTAGGGATTCTTTCATTGCATGAAAGAGTTTATGCAGAGTGTAGTTTCTTAGATTCCTGTATTTGCTGAGAATGAGGTTAGGATGTACAAAACAGCAAAATTTGAATCCTTTGCTCAACATATGTATCAGTTCAGGCACACAGTCATGCTAAAATATCTATACATCTTCGCTTCTGGAGGCAGTTTGGAGCATCCCAGTTCCATGCTACTTTATATGTTGCATTTCCAGTGAACTCTTTGGTTTGTTATAGCTGTATCATAAATCTAGAACAGTAGAAAACAAGAATCCAGAAATCTCCCTCACCCTGCCACACACACACAGGTGGTGGTTGATCTGGAAGAGGTAAATGTAGTGTTTTCAAGTTTAACCATATAAAATAATTACATATTCTTCTTCCCTCTCCTATTTTGCTTCTAAACAGTGTGGTTAGTTTATATTGCCACACCCTTTTTATTCATAATAGTAAAATGAACGTTGTATGGAAAAAAACTAAGCAGGTTTTCTTTAATGCAAGTTTCATTTGTTGCCAGGTTATTTATGGTTTGACCCAAACCTCACCAATGTCATGAGATAATTTTGAGTTGCACTGCATCAGGTTTATTAAGTTAAAACTTTAAGGCTGATGAATCTTTTCCCAAACTGATGATTAAAGATATTCTTGTACACCATTTTGGCTTACTAGTGGTTTGGTTTTTTTCTTCTTTCTTCCACTACCAGGAGGAATTTTTGAATGTGTGGAATCTGGTCCAATGGGAGCAGAAGAATTAGCCTTCAGATTTGCTGTGAACACAATCAACAGAAACAGAACTCTTCTGCCAAACACCACATTAACATACGACACCCAAAAGATAAATCTATATGACAGTTTTGAAGCATCCAAAAAAGGTAATCTTTTACATATTTGATTTTTTTTAAATGAGCAACAAAGACTTGGTTTACCTACCTGAAAAAACATCTGTCCAATAAAGCCATATGCATTGAGACTGTACAAGTTTGTGGCTGACATCAAAGAACTGTTTTAAAGACCACCCCTTGAAGGTTGTAATGGTAACTGCCTGAAAATTACATTGTCACCATTGCTCCCACTACCCCTGTCTAGAAACTATTTCTTTAAATATTTAAAATCTGAAATAAATCTTTCTGAGCTTTGTGATGAGGGTGTTTTTGAGATCAGCTCCTTTGGAGTGAAAAAAACGCTATCTCCAGACTTTGTCCTGGAAAACCCCAGTGCCCCCAAATTCTGCTGAACCTGGAGGAAGGCTCCAATTCAGTTTTAATCATTCAATTACTTTAAGTACATCTCCACAAATGTCTTCAGCATATGAATGTCTCATACAGTTAATCAGGTGTGAGCTTCAAAGGGGAACAAACAGTTGTAATTTTGTGCATTTTATGTGAGCAAGGCATAAAAATAAGCCTAAATATTAAGTCTGTGCTTAAGAATATTGTTATCAGGTGAATGTCTAGGCCTGAATTCAGCAGTTTTCTCCTAACTATAAATGACACATACAAAAAAAAAATAAAAGGTAAAAAATAATTTTGAAAACTCTTCCTAAATTTTCAAATTTTTTATTCTGACAAAAATTGAAGTTTTCAGATTGCTTTACATTCAAGTCTATGTGACAATAGGTGCAAGTTGTACCGCATCATTGCCTTATCCTAGAAAGTACAAACCCCAGCAAGTTCAGTATGTACTTACAGAAGAAAATACAAAGCCTGGTGTCAGAACTCAGTAGGACAGAATTTTGCACTGTATTACATGTTCTTCAAAACATTTTTTTTGATAAATTGAAGACGTAATTTCATACAAATGTTATCCTAAACAAGAAAACAAGGATGAAAGAATCAGAGGTCAGCCTCTATTTCTTTTGATAGGTTTCTAGCCTAAATCCGCCAAGTGACCTGGTCCCAACATGCCACTCCCAAGTGTTGAAGACTGAAAGCTTTACACAACAAGGAATTTTTATATTGTTATAGTGGGCCAAGATGAATAAAAACATTTGATGCCTCATTAGAAATGCTATATAGGGTAAAGCTGCTGTGTCAGGATGAATGTACATGAAATACATCTTAAAAATGGGATATAATACTGATTAAAAATTCAGTTTAGAAATTATGAGAAATTTTTCTTTCTCTTTCTCTGTACTATACAGAGTTAATCTTGCTAACCCGTTTTATCTGTTTATTTGCTAAATGAACAATTCTAATATAAGCTGTTGTTAGGTATGAAGGTACACAGTATCCATCTTGGTACAGAAATACACACAGTTTGGTCACTGTAAGATGCTCTGATTTATGAAAAATATTATGGTATAAAATTTATGCCTAGCAAGACAGTTTCTTGGCAGAGGAGAGTGTGTGGAAGAAGAAAGAGGCAAACAACACTTTTAAAGAAGTATTTTTGAGTTGATATTCTGTTGTTTTGGATGATGGATTAAAGCAGGTTCTGAGAGAGACTACTCTTTTCCAACATAACGATTCTATGATTCTATGATTATTTTCTTTCTGTCTTGGCCAACATTGAATAAATGGGCTGCTCCTTAATTCTGGCCCCTTCTTTCTCCTTTGCTCCTCATCTTCCAAATTCAACTTCTTCCTGACTCCACCACGTGCTGTCCTGTGAAATTTAATAATGGGGCAGTTTCTCTCCATTCCTGAAGGAGGATGTAGAGAGCCAAGAGATTTATTCTGTGATATTGAATTCTTTAAGCCTTTCCTGAAACAATACAACTACTTTTAGTCCTTACTTGGGGTTTGCTTGAAGTTGCAAGCTAGCCCTAATATTATGTTGCTAATTTTTTATATAGTATAAAAGCTGAAGTTACAATGGCAACATGTTATTGATTGGATATATTGAATAGATTGAATAGATTCATTGGGACAATATTCGTTGTTCCCACTTGCATCTTGGATGAGAATGCAACTCTTTATTTCGAACTGGTGAGGCTATATCAAAATCCGTGTAATCTTCCAGTGCTAATAGCTTTTTGCTTCATCAGATCACAATACAGCCAAATACATTTGTGCTGACAGGTGCTTTAGTTCAGACTGAAGGGCTAAAGGTTAACATAAAATGGTTCATTTTATTATGATGGCTCCAAAGTAGAGTTTTAACAATGAGGTTTAAGCATTTGACTCATTTTGTGGTTCATGATTATGTCCATTAGTGAGCAGGCAGGCGCTGCATCAAAAATAGCCTGTTTAGACCTCTTAGTAACACACACTTTTGAAGTTGAATATAGATGAAATACTAATGGATTTTTAAAGGTACTATAAGAAAGAGCAACCTGAAGTGAAGACAATATTACCAAGATACTGTTTCAGTGAAGAATAATGTAAATGCAAACAAAATATCCTTCAATGCACTAGAAAAATTGATATGCCTCTGATAGATCCAGTGCCATATTAAATCACGTGTGAAAGCATTGCATTATTCAAATCTCAGAAACAGGAAAAAAAAAAAGCCCATTGAAAAGCCATCTGGTAGCTATTGCTGTTGTTAGTGATCCCATTTACTGACATTTGCATAAAGCATGTTGATTACTCTTAGGAAGGGCAATATTAGCATAAATGTTTTTTTTATCAAGCTAGTCATTTAGGCCCTGATCCGACGCTCAGAAATGCAATGGAGATCCTGTGTGTATATGAGAAGTTCATTTAAACCACTGGTGCTCTGCAATAATAAAAAGGTGTGCCAGCATAGTTTCTGGAATGCACTTGAAAGACTTAGCAATATTTTCATTACGTTGAAAAGGATGTGCGCAATAAAACAATGAGTTTTGACTTGCTGTGAAAAGTAATTCAGAAAGATGTGTTTCTACTGCTTGTTTCCTCATCTGTCAGGAACGTTGACGGTGGAGTAACAATATTAATTAACCAAACCTCATGCAAATACTCACATCTAGATTGGATTTCATCATTTCTCTCTACCAAATAGGATGTTTTCTTAGAAGACAGAATCTGTTGTTTTTCAGAATGCATACTCATAGATGTTATGTCTATGGTAGTGATCTAAAGAGGAGCAGAGCAGGGCATGGCTGAAACATTGGTCTGCAGTACTGCCTAATTTTCCTGCCTTCTTTTTGGCATGTCCCGATTAATATTCTACAAGATAATATTGGAGTGTACTGTGGGAAATAATACAGACCAGAGACTGCTAATGTACTGTATGGGTAGGGCCACCCTATATTGGAAAGAGGAGAGCTAAGACACTTGAATGCAGCAGTATTGTGTTAGTGTCTCTCAAGGCCAGTTTTATCTATGATATAGGTGTAGCAAAATCGAGTATTTCCAGTGTTTAAGAAGGGACACTGTTGGGTTTTTTTTTCTCATTAGCAGATAACAATTTAATTTTCTTTTAGGGAAAATGTTGACATTTAAATTTTGCTAGTCAACATGCCTACTTTTCAGATGCAGAAATTCAAATGTCTATTTCAATGAAATTAATAATTTGCTTGCTAGTTAACAAGAATCTACTTAACACATGCAATTTCTGAGTAATTAGGATCTCAGTCAAAATAGTGTTGATTGGTTGAGGAAGAAGTTAATGCTTAAATAGCCTAGGTTAGAATACTGTCCCATATGGCCCTTTTCCAAAAGTAAGACGCAGCTAAGCATAAATCTCTTCTGTTGTTGGTGCTTTCTACAAGATATGCAATTGCTGGCCTTTGACTTCCACTGACACAGAAGAGTTTATTAAACGTAGCTGAGAACTATTTCAATGTTAAACATTGCTATTTGTCAGCTCATATCGAAGGCTTAGAAATGTATTCTGGAGTTGAAATCTGTGGAAGTGTTACACAAGAGGGGAACTCTGTCAGCAGTAATGTTGTATTTCATGGAGTGCCTTTTGTTCACTATGAACTGTGCAGTACCTTCTGGCACACTGCCTTCTTTCCTCTCATCATTGACAGACTTCTGTCTCCTCTTCAGCCTGCGATCAGCTGTCCCTTGGGGTGGCTGCCATCTTCGGACCATCCCATAGCTCCTCGGCTAATGCTGTGCAATCCATCTGCAACGCTTTGGGTGTTCCACATATCCAGACCCGTTGGAAACATCAGGTGTCAGACAACAAGGACTCCTTCTATGTCAGCCTCTACCCAGATTTCTCCTCACTCAGCCGTGCCATCCTTGACCTTGTGCAGTTCTTCAAGTGGAAAACAGTTACTGTTGTCTATGATGACAGCACTGGTAAGGCTAAAGCATTGGACTATGTGCAGATATAGTAACATGCACAAAGAGAGGGAGTAGGGGTGTCACTACTCATATTTCCTAAATTAAGAAATCTTAACTAAATTACAAGAATTTCTATTGGCAAGGTAGTGTATAACAAATAATGTGGATTTATTAGCATAAGTATTCTCATAAGTATGCTTCAGTTGCTGAATTCTGTGTGTTTGAGCTCACAGCTGTCAATAAATCAGTCATGCTCTATCAACGTTTTCTGCAGTGTCTTAACAGTTGCTAGCAGCTATATCTTTTGATTTTATTTAAAACGTACATTTTGAAGAAAAATATGGTAACTTAAAAGACGTAGTAGTATGCCTGGTGAAATGGAAGACCAAAATTCTAGAGGTACTTCTGGCATTAATTAAGTTAGAAAACATATGCCTTATTTGTTTGGAATTTCAGTAGCTGCTTTTTCAGAGAGAATTGCAGAAGGAGCCCTGGTTTTAGCTGCTAAGAATTGAAATCAAAGGAAGTTTGGAGGTCTGTTTTGCAGATGAGTTACATGGGTTAAAAATTAACTCCTGACTTTTCAGCAGAAATATACCAGTTTGCTACCTTTCCCTTACCTCACCCTAAAATATGTTTTGCCCTTCTGTTTTGCCTTGACAGTGACACCTTTGAAAAATGCTTAAAAAACTTAAGTTTGATTTGAGGTATATCTAGTGGTGGTCAGAACCAAGACCTTGGTAAGAGGAAAATCTGACTGTAACAGAAGATACAAGGAAGGTACTTAGCCAAATAAGATATATTTAATCTTCTTGGAAACGTTGCTCACTTCCCTGCTGGTTGAAGTGTCGTTGGCACGAGTAGAGCATAGCGAGCCTCAAACACTTCTCATGGTTCAGTGAACTGGAAGACTGTTGATACCCTTGTTACATAATGCCACTATCTATTTAGATCTGAAATAAAAAAACAAGATCAATAAACAGTATGTGTTACATGTGGGGCTACCTGTAGCAAAGACTAACTCTGACAGATAAACAGCAGTTAACAGCAGGACAGAATACCCACTTATTATTTAAGTTCAAATAAGATATGTGTATAGCTATCAAAAGGTGAGAATGAAACAGAGATGGCAGTGCATAAAATTATTTATAACTGATTTTTTTATTCATGCCTTTTAAAAAAAAGCAAGGCAGTAAAGTTTAGAGGCTGCCTCTCTAAAAGTTTGTTGGCTGATGTCACCAAAAGTCTCAGGTACTCAAAATTCTGATTTCAAGTTTAGCTTCACAGACTTAAGGCAAGAAGTAGCTTGTTTACTAATGTTTTTGGTGGGGTTTTTGTGGGTTTAGGGTTTTTTTTTGGTTGTTTTTTATTATTGCTCTGAAATAGGACAGGAAGTGAAAAAAGTCTCAAGTTTTAAACAAATGATGACTGAAAGAGTAATTTGTGGTTCAGTGAAACAGTTATAGACTTAGGTTTACATAAATCGGAAATATTTGACTTTGATTTAAATCATTTGGTGGCTTTTTTTACAATAAATAGGTTACCTTTTAAAACAGGCCTTTCAGTTAGAAAAGGTGTATGTTTTAACACTTTGAAACTGCTTTGCTCAACATTTTCAAGTAATTTTCTTCCCTCTCACAAAAAAAACCCCAAACCAATAGAAATATTTCACGTTTAGTAGGCTTTCTAAACGCCATGTTTTCTGAAAGAGATATGTTAACAGTCATGCTAGACATGATCTTTTCATAAAGTATATTCTAAAGTCAAGATGTAGGTAAAAATAGGAAAGAAGATGGAAAAGAAGTTTTTCTTGTGTATGTTGTGATCTACTTGATCTACCTGTGACTACTGTTAACATTTAAGAGAAAAAAAAAGAACAGAACATGCATTCTTATTAAATAAATTTTAAATAAATTTGACAATGAATAAGGAAATTCAGGTACTCAGTTTATTTAAAAAGCATAAAGAATAATTTCAGGAAATATTCACTTTAAATTTATATTTCTTTCTGGAGTGGCTAGACCCTCCATATTGTGATATTGGTTGTTCCTGCTGATCAGCAGTAATCCCAGCTACAACATCTTTTTCTTTTTCCTGAAATCTGTTGCTGTCTGAAGAGACAGAAAAAAGAATCAGTTTTAAAAAGGTAATTCTCTCTCTTTTTTTGTGGCATTTGCTCTAAGTAAATTTAAATTCTACTTTTCTGTCAGTTTCTCTGTGTTAGTAGCATCTCTTATGGATAATTCAAAGACTTCAAAAGCAGGACACACTGCTGGGAGAAGTCCACAGCATCGCTTGCCTTTGAAGTACATATGGGAACATCTCTTAGCTATGAGAAACTGTCAATCTTAAAGAAGTAGAGTTTAAATCTTGTTAGAGCTCAACTGCAAAATGGTGTTTTTTGAGGCAAGGGGCGGGGGGAGAGGAACCTTTCGAAAGGAAGTAGGTACTTCAGCTGAGGAAGAGGTTATCTCTTGCCACAGGATAAGATAAATAGTCACTTGTGAACCTAGGACTGAAGCTGAATGTGGTAGTGTCAGCTAATATTTAGAAACTGTGTTGTAAGACACCTTATGCCATTTAAAACTTAGTTTCAAATCCATTAAAATGAAGGCAATGAAGACAAAACATTTATTACTGTTTATAGCCGTTTCTTCCATTTGGCCAATGATTCCTTAATGTAAGATGGATATCATTCTTATTTCCACTTCCTTTGTTTCTGTGTTAATCATCTACCTTTTATTCTTCGTTATTCAAAAGTTGTTTAGGATGATAATACATGCCTTATTTTATGATAATTTTAGTGTCATGTATTTCCTTTATCTGAATGGACAATTCCCAAAAGTACACCCTGGTCAAGACAATTGTATATTCGTATAGTGGTTGCAGGGATAATTTTTTTAATTGCTAAAATTAATATTGTTGGGGGACAAATTTACTTTATGTATTTCTATTATTACTTTATAAACATGGATACAAGGGGAGATGATATTTTTATTACAGACATGAAGAAAAGGTAAAAAACATGCACAAACTATGTCTGGATTCTTCTCAAGATAAATTACGGGCAGTTGCCCATGTGCCAAAATCCTGGAAGATTGTAGGTCCATTCTGAGGGAAAGTATGATTTTTTTAATTTATTTTTTTCCTTAGTTGTTAAGGCTTAGCTTTATGAATTCTCTAACGAATTTTTAAAGTTTTACTTCTCTAATAAAAGAAAGATACCTGACCCACTTCAAACCATTCTAATAACAGCCGTGCCCATGTTCTTCATTCCTTCAATACGGGATATGTCTTCTTAAGTAAACACAAACGGAAAAAGCTGTCTGGTTATTTGACACTGCAGTCAGTAAAAGCCCATGTTAACTCTAGTGTCATTCCCAGGAATGCACTGGAGGCTGATACTTTAAGTGAACACTTCAGCTGGCCCTTGACAGCACCATTGTGTCCAACTGTATGCAATCCCCTAAGCTTCTGTCTTACAGGAAGGAAAGCCAGTTATGTGACTCTAATAGACAGCAGAGCATTTTCCTGATGCTGCATGAGGCACTCTACATAAGCCTAGATGCAGTCTCCCATAGTGCTTTTGTGTGCCTTTCAATCCTTAGTGTAGCTGTCTGCACAACACCCATCTGATGAGATGTGTAAAATAGGCTGCCACCACCTGTGTTTGATCTGGATCCAATTTGATCTGAGGTTGTCTGGTATGAAAGTGGTACAGAGGGAGTCAGTCCATGTTTACGGCCCAGTTTGAAATAAGAGAGAAATTTGGAACCTCAGGGTCCCTTTGCAATAATGAACATCCATACATCTAAAAGGTTACCACGAAGAACAGCATTACTCAGTTGTCTCCCTCATTGAAGTACTCTCTCTATATACTCTGTGGAGGAATAGCTGTACATTTTGCTACTAATTTGAGAAAAGACATAACGAAGTTGCTTTTCACACACTGTGGGTGTCAACTAGACCCCGTCCCCAAACCTCCCCAGCTTTATGATGCAGAAATGGCTAAGTAAGAGAAGATTAGTCTATGGAGACTGTCTGTAGCTCCTTGTGGTGGTTTGGTGTGTGGCAGGGTTTTGGCAGTGGGGGAGGGGGGCTACAGAGGTGGCTCTTGTAAGAGGCTTCGAGAAGCTCCCCGGGCTCCAGTTTTGGACCTGCCTCTGGCCACGGACACACCGATGGCGCTTCTGTGAATAACTATTTAAGAGTGAAAGAAGCGGTTGATTGCCTCTCTTTGTTCTGTCTGTTTGTGTTGGTGAGCGAAGGGGGATGGGAGAGAGACAGCGCTGCGGACACCCCGGTCAGTGAGGCAGGAGAGGGGGAGCTGTGCCGGTGCGGGGGTTCCCCTGCGGCCCATAGCGGTGGGGTGGCGGCTGAGCCCCTGCAGCCCCGGGAGCCCCGCGGCGGCCCAGAGGTCGCCCTGCAGCCCGCGGAGGGCCCCGGGCCGGAGGGGCAGGGACCGGGCCCGGAGCAGAGCGCGACTGACCGCGCTGGAGCCGCCCGTCGGTGGGAGGGCGGCAGCCCCGGGAGGGACCCGCGCCGGGGGGTTCTGGGGAGCCGCGGCCCCGCGGGAAGGACTCGCGTTGGGGCGGTTGGAGGAGGAATGTCTGCCGGGAGAGGGACCCCGCGGTGGGGCAGGGGAGGGCTGCGAGGGCCCCTCTCCCTGCGGGGGAAGGAGCAGCGGGGACACCTTGTGCCGGAGGGACTGTGACCCCCATTCCCAGCAGCGCGTGCCAGAGCTGAGCCCGGGGAGACCGGAGGGGTGGGGGAAAGGTGTGTTGTTTTTAAAACCCGGTTGTATTTCTTATTATCCTTGATGGTGGTGGGTGGTTGTGTGCGGAAAATCCTGGCACCAGTGGTCAGTGTTCACAATGGAGACAGAGGATTCCTGTAAAAATAAACTTTATTCGAATAAAGGGAGAGTCCACTGGGCATATGCCGTGGCATCTCTGAGTTGCTGGGGTTGCAGCCCCCTTTTTATCCTAATTTCCCGGCCGCATAGGACCCTCTCCCGTTCCCCATTGGCTAAGGTACTAGGAAGGCACAGACTTCCCGATCCGCCTGCTACATGTACTACATTTTTACCTCTTAACATGTACCCCCTTTTGCATCATGCATTGTATGTTTTGTTATCATATCATTATGCATCTCCTGGGTGCAGAAGTTAATATTAATGAGCCTATTAAGCCTGCGCACTGTTTCCTAAAGTTGAAAAGTTCAGACTTCCCTTGAAATTTTCGAGGAAAATTTTTTAATGATTTTTCTTTTGGGTTATCTTATCTAACAGAGGTTTGTAGTCTGATGAGTTCTTCTGATTGTCTTTTGCAAGTTGTCTTATCTAACAGAGCTTTGTAGTCTTGTCCTTGGTTCCCGTTGACATTCTCTAATTGCTGAGATATATGGCACCTTTTGTTTTACAAGGCCTGCTGAATAGTGTCATAAGTCTGTCAAGATCTCCTTGTCTTAGTCTTGTTACTTACTGAACACATGGCTTCTCTGGATAAACAGTACCATGTACTTGCAAACACACTCTCCTCCTTATCTATTCACTGTTTAGGTCTGTGGTATCTTGTACCAGCCTGGGTAAATGGTACTATATTTTTGTAAAGACACCCTCATAATCCTATCATTTGTATTAAATTGATGCTGTTATCCCCAAGTTGAGTCTGTCTTTTGCCCATAACTGGTGGGTGAGCCCTCCCTGTCCTGTGTCTTGACCCTCAAGCCTTTTTGGTTGCATTTTCTCCTTCCCATCCCTCAGGGGACAGGGTAGGGGTGAGCGAGCGGCTGCATGGTGCTTTTGGAGCCAACTGGGTGGGCTCAAACCACAACACTACTCATGTCGGTCTGGGCCTCAGAATACTGGTTTGTTCTGTGCTAATCAGACCTGCCTTGTGTTCAGGAGGCTATAACGAGGAAAGCAAGATAGCTCGGCACAGGAGAAAATGGCAGTTGTGTCATGCTGAAACAGGGACAGAGATGCTTCTAAGGGATATGGTCAATAATATTGGAGAGAGCAAAGATCAGGTTGAATACGGTGTAATAAGGAAGAGTTAAGTCTCTACAAATAGGACCAAGTTGATGAATAAACTAGAAAGGTTAATTCTATCTTGTCTCAGTAAGAGGAGATCAGTCTGTTACAGTGGGGATACGCTTAATATAAATAAAAATGAACATAGAATGGGCAAAGGTTTTAATATTATAATAAAGCCTTCTGCCCTGGTAGTGTTTTATGGAGTAGGCATTGTGTCAGTAAGTAGATGAATCTGTTCTTTCAGGGAAGAAAAAAATGTGCAAGTCCTTTTACTGTGAATCTGTGTTCGAATACTCCTGCACTTTTTTTCACATTAAATAATGGCTATATTCTGCTTTTTTCTATGATTTAATTTCTCCCTTTATTTTAGTTCTCAAGACTTTTTTTAAAGTAGTCCATCTAGTGTACAGACAAAAAATTAGAATGAGGCTCTAGAAAACTTCTTGCTAGTCTGAAAATAAGTATTGCTTCCTGTGATCATTCTAAATGGCAAAGTATATTCCTTTTTAACTAGAATTTCCCATTAAAAAAAAAAAAGGCAGGATGTAATGACAGGCTGGTTAGCTTTGGGTTTTTTTTTTTTACTTAAAGTAATTTGTGGTCTCTTTGTTGATTAAATACCACTAAACTGTCCCTGGATACTAATTAAGTCCTTTCAGATTTACAGATTTGCTACAGTCAATTGTCTTTAAGAAAGAAAAGTGGAAAAATGGCAGTATGTTCATCAGCTGCATGTCTTAATGTTTTTAATTGGTCTCAAAACAGTAACTTAATTTCAAGTACATGTTCTAGTCTCTGTGTCAAAGAAAACAGACTAGATAAATTCTAAATAAGTTTGTGAATCTCGGACAGTTCCATAACAAATAATATATGAACAGTTAGATGCTGGAGCCTTTAAATTACAGTGGCACTTGTATTGCCAACTAATGCTTTAAGCAGATCAAATTTTATAAACAGAGTTCTGGGTTTTTTTCTTAATTAACATTTGTTTTGGTCTTGGGTGAATGAGTATAAACACCAAAAATCTGTTGCATCTATGAACAGAAGCCAAAGTAAAAGCTGGAAAAAATTACTTCAGAAATAAAAATGTTTTGTGTTGGTTTTCAGTATTGAACCCTGTGTTTTAATTCAAATGAAGGAAAGATGCCATTTTGTTGATTTTTTTTTTTTACTGTAGTATACAGATAGCATTGATTTGTAAATAAAATTACAATTGATTTCTTGGGACCGGTATTAAAATTCACATTATCTTGTTTCTGCTGTATTTAGCATTGTTGTGGCCTCACCTTGAGTATCATGTGCAGTTCTGGCCCCCACAATTGAAAATGAATGTTAAGGTACTTGAATGTGTCCAGAGGAGGGCAACAAAACTGGTGAAAGGGCTGGAAGGCATGATGTCCTGTGAGGAGCAGCTCAGGACAGTTTGTCTAGTTCGGAGAGAAGGAGGAGGAGGGGTGACCTCGTTGCTCTCTGCAGCTTCCTGAGGAGGGGAAGTGGAAAGGGAGGTGCTGAGCTCTTGTCCCTGATACTCAGTGACAGGATGCATGGGAATGGTTCAAATCTGCTCTGAGGAGGTTCAGACTGGACATTAGGAAACATTTCTTTACCGAGAGGGTGGCGATACACTGGAACAGGCTCCCTAGAGAGGTGGTCGATGCCCCAAGCCTGTCACTGTTTTAAGAGGCATTTGGACAATGCCCTGAACATGCTTCAACCTTTGGTCAGCTCTGAATTGGTCAGGCGATTGGACTAGATGATCATTCTAGGTCCCTTCCAACTGAACTATTCTATTCTATAAATATTCAGAATATTTAATATTCTGAGGGTAAAATCGATGTGGTGTGATGGCAGATGGGCAACATTGCTAAAAGATTAAGGAACAAAAGCTTGTAAGTGATCCAAAGTAAATTTTGTCTAGGGAGAAAATAACCCTTTAAGGACAGTATGCATAGTGCACTATAAGGATGAGAAAAGATGTTCAAGAAACTAGAGAAGAGGCAGCCAAGAAGGAGAATAGAAAATGAGGTGGTCTGAAACGGGCTACTCATCTGTTTTTGTGTAAATGAATTAAGCAACAATTTATGTGAAAAGCTGTTCTTTATAAGCACATCTGTATAAGTAAGGTCCGTTCTTAGCAGAATGAGAGTGAAGCAATGAATTGAGTTGAGAATGCTGTACTTGAATGCTTGACAACTGCTATAATAGCAGTGTGTTACACCAGAATTTAGAAGACAAGGCTTCAATCTTGGTGATCTATAACAGAAACTTACAAACTGACAGGGCTGGCATGCAGTAGAATATTTTTCAGGTTTGAAATTCTGATATAGAAAGGTAAAGTTTGTTCAAGAATAGATAACAGGTAGAAATAGGTAGAGATTTCTTAAAGATAATCTGGGGTGCTCAGTCCACAACACAGTAGGAGATACCTGCTGAAAGCAACAGTGTAATTATAAAAAGCACGAAGGAGTACTGTTATTGTGATTTGCATTGCTGTGGATCAAAATCCAAAACAAACATCTAAACCATGAAAATTAAGAGGACAAGCCTTTTTCTTCCCATCCTTTTTAGAACTGTGTAATAAAACTAACCAAAGGCAAGGCTTTAATATCAACAAATATCTCTTAAGTGTTTACTAGGAAAAGGGGTATAGAATGTCACAGTTCTTACTATATTCTTAGAAGGAGGTTGTAATGTATATTTACTTTTTTTAGTACTGAATATACTAAATGCCTGTGTGTGAGAAGTTATTGTGATATTTCTGATAGTGAATAAGTGTTTTACAATGGAAAATAACACCTTATTATTAGGGAAATGCAAACCAGAAACATATACTGAATAGAATTCAAGAAAGTGAATGTCATTAAAATTGGAATTTCTGCCAACAGAATTGGTGGGAGTCTAAAACAAGATTCAGACCAGTTGATGATTTCTTAAATAATACTGAAATTGAATAAACCAGAACATATCAAGAGATATCGCTTGAGTAAGACACTTTTGAAAAACTTTAAGATGAATTAATCTTAGATCTGTCAAAAATTACCTTTTGGGAACTCATGGATGATAGGCGAAGTTCTAGAAATCTGGAAAAGCAGACAAGGTCAGATTTATCCCAGCTTAGGTATTTGTCCAAGTTTTGAAGTGCGTTCGTCCTGGTTCCTTGTGTTCACCTAACATCTCCATCATCCACCTCTTCCTAGTAGCTACTTTCCTAAATTGGGATCTTCATAAAACTGGGTAGAATAAAGTGAGGCTGTAGTATGAGGCTTTTTACTTCCCCCCCCCCCCCCGCCAATAGACCAATCAGTTGAATTTCTGTTCCTGGAAAAGTGCTGGAAAAATAAACTATTTACTTGTAAACACTTAACAATTCTCAAGATTATCCTCTATGTTAAACGGTAGAGTTAGAGACATGTTTAAAATTGTAGCAGAAATTATTTAGCTAGGAACATTTAGGTTAGAACAAAATAACAAGTATCCTTGAAAGGCTGTGGAAACTCTATCTCATGAGGTTTGGTGATTTGTTGTTGGTTTTTGGCATGTGGTTTTTTTTTTGTTGGGTGGTTTTTGGTTTTGGTTTTTTTTTTTTTTTAATAGCAATATTTTCACACTGCTTTTGCTAGCCAGAACAGAAAAGCAGGTAATGGTGTCCTTTTAAGGTGGCTATCAGGGCTATTCCCTACCACTGATGCTGACTGATGTGTCTGTCACATGTGAAGAAATACTAAATTATAAACTAATTTGATCTGTATTAGATGAAAACTAGTCCTGTGTGTGTATTTGTATGTTTATACTGTTTTGACTTTGCAATTTTAATTAGCATTTATTCTGTTTCTATGAAGCAGATGCAGAATTCACAGTACTGGTTGTTCTTGATGGGCTGGGTGGGTATCCTCTCGGCAAATAAATGAACTTGTGTATAAATCTTATCAAAGATACAGAGTAGGATGGGGTAGCTTAGCACAACATTTTAAATGAAAATATTTTTGTGCATTTCAAATTTGTGTGTTATCAATTAATAATCAGTTATTCTGTGTTATTTCATTGAATTAATTGAATGACTATCTAAAGGAGGGTTTTGTTAGCCATGGGGAACAAAGCCTACTGGAGTCTTCCCATGCATATCAGCTGGAATGGCATGCAGCTCTGTTCCACCTCTGTTCAGTCACGAAGTCAGGCAGAGGTTACAGCATTTGTGAAACCATCCACACTCCTTGAATCTTCTAATTAAAGACAACAGATTTTTAAGCCTTCCTTAATAAACACAGATTTGATAGAATTGTAATGATTAATAGCACTAACAATTTTGATCTGTTTTTGGAGAATGAAGAAATATTTTCCAGACTGATTACATATTGCATAGTAACTTTTAATCACGGACTGTTTCAAGTGCTGTGCACAGTCATTTCGAGGGACAATACAATTAGTAGTAGTGTGCTAAATCTAATTGTGATATTTGGATGTAGCTGGTTAGTTAGTTTGGTGCATTTCTTTTCCAAGAAAGTTATTGTACCATTTGTTCAGTAAAATTCAGAAATATTTTTCTGGTACTATAAGAAAATACCAGCAGTAACGAGGATGTAGTGAAGTTAAAATTTCACTTTTAAAGTTTTTTAGTCTTTTTTGCAGTTTGGAAGTTAAGAATTGCTTTAGCTAGCTGTCTGAAGAGAAGGAAGTTAAATTCTGTTATTCGTTTTGGTAAATGGACCTGTAGTTGTTATTTGAAAATAGTTCTATAGAGATTTTAATTATTTTTTAGTAAAGAAAACTAAATATCATCAAGTTAAACAGATTACATGAGTCCAGCCCATCTTTCAAGAAAACATGTACCACAGCCCCTCTGTTCTGGCCAAGAATCGAATTTGGACTTACTGCAACAAAACATGGTATTATAAGAAGAAAACTCTTGGTTTAAAATAAAAATATAAATAAATCCATAAGGTACTTTATAGTGCTTTACTATAAACCTAAGGAACAGAAGTGGAGGTAATATTTCCAGAAACTATTGCATTAACAATGAACATATTCCAATGGTACTTTAAGTTATTTTGGTTTTGTGGGTTTATATATTTATATATTATATTAAATAATTATATTAAAGAATTTAAATCACAGAAAATTGGCTAGGGAACTTACGATCAAAATATTTATTTCTTTTACGAAGACTTAAAAATTTTGTTCACTATTTTCAAATACAGTAAAATGTGATGTGAAAACTATTTAAGTGAAAAATGAAAACAATGGAGACATAATCAGTATCAGAACTTACATGAGGCATAAATTTAAACTCAAATTTATCCAAACTTAATGGTGCTTTTACTCCTACTTCAGTATTATGTATTTTGTCTTCTGGTTGGAAGCACTCTGTGAAATGCACTTAAGATGTCAAGCCCTTTGTGAATCGCTCCACGTCAGTCTCAGCTCAAATATTCCCATCTTAGTACATTTTAGCTTCAATTCCAGATTTTTTTTTGTCTCTTGCACGCTTGCCATTTTTTTTAGCAAAAATATAACTGCTTTTGTTTCGAAGAATAAATGTGCTTACCTAGTGTAAATTCCAGTTTAGAATGTTCATTTATGTTTCCTTTCCATCTAAGTCCATTTTGATTTCTGGTAGATACTATATTTTATTTAGTTTTGTACAGTTTGATACAATAGTGATACTTCTATGGTATGGCTAGAAATTGTCAACTTATTCTCCTGCTTCTTTTATCATTGATTCTGACAGCTTTGACAAAAGGTGTTTTGTCCTTTGACTGTAATAGATCCCTTTTTTCCTCTTTACCCTTATTGAACTGCACTGCTCATAGATGTCAGCCACTTCAGAGATCATACTTCACACTATTACAGGAATTTTTTTATATGTCCAGGGCTGTTATTTGTCATTGCATCACACTGAATTAAACGTAAAGCTTGCAGAAAATGTTAAAACCCACAAAACTATTCAGAAAACGGAATAAGAACAGTACTTCAAATCAGGCATCTCCTAACAGAGCCACATATGTAAAGGTATGTCACATGTTGCCTGAGACTAGAAAAGCATGGCAAATCTAACATAAAAGGCTTAACATTTTCTTAATTTTCAACATTTTCTTCAATTGTATGATTTTTTTCTTATATTTTCCCATGCTAGGTGCAAAGATGAGGGAAGGCATGGACAGTTCTCTTTTTTTTTTTTCTTTTCTTAGCTGCTGTGTACCGCAGCTGATAAGTACTCAGGTGGTATGAAAAAATTACTTTCTTCATCTTACTATGGTGATCTGCAAGATCAAAACACTTCCATGAACTGAAGGCCTTTTCTGAACTTAAGCAGCACATTGATTCCTTCTTGTGGAAATGTGTGGGGTGGGGTAGAGGGTTTTCTTCACTGCAGTGCTGAAAAGCCATTATTAGAATAGAATTGTTACTGGAAATAGGCTCAATTGCGACAGGCTATTTGAAACTAACTATAAAAGACATTTGCACCTGTGCTCTGGTGTGCTCACTTAGCATATTTGATGAAAACAATAAAGCTGATTATTGCCTCGCACTTCAATTACAGCTGGTTATGCTGAAACAGCAATAGAATGAATTTAACATTTACATGTTAAGACCTAAGACACAGAAAAATTGATATGCACAGTATCAGAATGGAAATCTGACTGTGTGTGGAGTTAAAACTGGATCCCTGGTTTTCTTGTTCAGTGTTTTTGAATCCTAAGGCTAGTCTCTGTCATTTTATTAATCTCAACTTCATTATTAATTATGACTATAATTAAAAAAAATTCTGCTTTCCCATACTAAGTAATTGTTTCAGAACAGATTTTTTTTTTAGTCTAATATAAGCTGGTTTTCTCTCTTTAGTCTAGACACTTTTAGGTCTTTCAAAAACGTACATATATGCATACATATCTAGTTAGAAACATAGTTCTGCCTTTGTTTTTAGAGAGAAGCATTTTTCTCAGATATTAGTACTACTGTGCTCCTGAAGTACAGGTTATATTATATCAGCATCATTTTGTGGAAGTGCAGGTCAAGGAGTGAAAGAAATATCCCCTCAGTCTGGTGATACATACTCATACCATTTGTATGATCACTGTTAATCCTAGGTTCTCCAACAAAGTAGCCTCTCTGTTGAGCTGACATTGACCAAAAATGGATAAGACTGTGGACGTAAAGGATAAAGGTCTTGAGTCAGGTCCATCCTTCCACATACAAAGTGAGGATCACCTGAAGTTTGGAGACTGAAGTTTCTATCTTAATGTGTGCACAGGGTGCTAATTACTACAACCTGAGCATGCAGTTGAATCCAAAAGTATGGATGTGAAGGCAAATCGGGTATCAGCTCTGTAACACTGAACTTTTAAAGCTCAGGTCGACTTTTGGAACCAAAGACATTCAAATATGTCTGTCCTTCACATACATACTTCATCTTTGAATGAGTTTATTTTAATAAAGGAAACTGTAAAGCCTTTAAAAATGAGAATCTAAAACATTTCTGTTGTATGCTTCTAAATACTGAGTTTTGGAGCTCATGCAAAACTATCTGATTGTCTTGATAAAATGTCCAGTTGTGTGTGACACAGAATAGCACATATCTCTGCATGTCAGGATGAGGGCCAGGTGAAAGTTAGGAGACTGCATCATAGCCACAATTATGGAGAGGTTTAGAGAGAGGCATAATTCTTAGCCCTAAAAATCTTGTTTCAGTAAACAATTAAGTCATTAAATGGATTACTGGCATCAGTACCATTATTCTGTGTTGTAGTTTTGTACCTGTAGCAGAAGATTCAGTCTCAGTCCGGTCCAGACAATAAGTGCTATGAAAAGATGCTGATTTGGGAAAAGAAATGCCAGGAGAAAACTAGCTACCAAAACTGAAAGGTTTTCTGATAACTGGCATGGCTACCATCCAAGAGAGAGAGTTTTTGAAAAATATTTTCAGTTGGAAATAATGTAACTTTTATTTGTTCTCTCATGCTTGGTGACCCAGAACTAGCTTTTCAGTGTGAATATAACTTTTTTTTAGTGGTATGCTCAAAAAATATATGTTTCCTCAAAACACACACCCCCCTGCCCCCAACACCCCACTACACAACTTGACGATCAAATTATTTTTTCTAACAACATAAACTGGTTGTTTTGAAGCACTGTACCTTCTTTAAGTGTGTTTGTATTGCTGAAAGGCCACATATGGGGAGAGTGATTAGTGTGCCTTGGCTTGCCCTAATAAATCTAATTTTTAAATTTTCAGCCGAAGTTATTTTAAATAGAGCAGCTATATTTCTTGACAAAGGGCTTGTTAAATGAATTTGCTTTGGCAAAACTACTAATAAAGTCAGTTACTAGATACTTTTCCTTCTTTTTACTGATACAGTGCTGTCATTTTCCTGGTAGGAATCAAGATTAACAATAGAAAAATAATTTAAGTCAATGTAATACTAGATATCTTTTGAAGTCTTCTTCATGTCACTTCCACTAATTGTAGTGCATTTTTAATATTGCAGATTGCAAGTGGCATAAAGCTCTACTGCAGTAATACCTGTAATATATATGCATATACATGCATACACATGTAGTGTTCTGATTACCCTCCAATGCTCCAGCTACAAGACTGAAAAATTCTGCTAAAATGTTGGACTCTAAAGCTGGTAATAAGGAGCTGTATTAATTATGTTTACAGTAAGAAGATAATTTTTCTGAATTACATACCTTAAAGCTCTTCCTGCATTAAAGACACTTCACACCATTGCTACTGTATTTAAATGGTTTTAAATATAACTGATGACAGTTTTAAGGATGCCAGAACTGGGTGAAATGATCTTAATGTAGTAAAAAGGCTAAATATGAATACATGAGAAAGGTCCATCACGCTATCTTTTCCCTTCATCTCTGTTTTCTCTGTATTTTTCTTGATGGTGTTTCTGTATTATGCTGTTGTATGCAAAGAACACAGAACGGCCTACTGTTCAATTGCCAACCCTGCAAGCAAGTGCAATTTCTTTCTTTCTTTCTTTTTTTTTTTTAATTTTTATTTTAAATCCTTTCACTGGAGGTGGGTTTTTTTTTTTGGTTTTTTTTTTTTTTTTTTGAGTACAGGGTGAGGGTGATAAAACTAATCTTGAGAGTTCATGGGTAATTTGTTCAGGATGTTCAATATCTGTGAATCATTTTATAGCAATGAACTGTTCCGGTTGATGTGAAGCATTCTATCAATGCCCAATAAACAGGCATTCTCCTCCCTTCTGCCCATACCCCTTTCAAAGCTCAATACATAATGATATTTTTCTGAGACATAACCAGAAAAACTGGGCAGGGGGCTGTCAGGGAAGGAGAAGAGTGCAGAGAGCTGTGGGAGGAAACAACTTGCTGAAAAGAGAGAAACTATTCTGGTAGATCTACAAAGCAATAAATTATTATTTTTGAAGCTTTTGAGATTCTGAAGATAGGAGTAGCCTCTAAAAGAGCATTAGTGTTCTTTTGTACAGAAAAAGGTTCGTGTGTTCAGCCTATTGCAAAGTGCATTTGCTTGCATTCTTCCTGTGCAGCACAAAGGCAGCATTAACGGAAATGATAAATAGTTTGATGAGCAGGCCAGGTGGCGTAGCAATGGCTTGCAAGACTGCTAGGCTGGAGACACAGGTTTTAAAACAAACTTGAGGCTCTTGCTTCCTGGACTGGTTGAAGTTGAACATGTCGAGGAGGTAATGTGATTGATCTCTTTGGAGGAAGATGCCAGCTGGAGAGCTCACAAACTGCTCCTTCAGGATTCTCCTTAAAGATGAATTGATGGCAGCTTCTGAAAAGAGTTACTCACACCCCATTCTTCCCAGCCATTCAGAGGTAAGACTCTGTCACAGTGGCTGCTAAAAGAAGGAATTGAGAGTTTAAAGGGACAGGAAAAAGGTGTCCCTGGTGAAAGAAACTGCAGGAAGTACATTCCCAAAATGAAGCTATTATTTCTATACTGTTGTAAAATAGATATTTTTTTTTAGGAGCTTATCCACACAAATGGTTGGGTTCTTTTTTTTTTTTTTGTTACACTGGGATCCTGTAATGCTAATAAAATAAGAGGTCAGCATTTCATTTGAGGGCTGTACTTCATTTTATATTGTAAGTCAGTTGTTTTTAAAATATTCTAGGCTGAAATCTGTGCTTTTGCCTTGACAAATGTCCCTCAAAATCATGGTGTTCTTCCCTTCATTGAAGGCTCTGGTACCTGTTTTTTCTGATTAACTACACATGAGCTACATATGTGCTCTTTTGAAACTGTCCCTTGCTGATCCAGCCACATTATTTCTTACTGCATGACAGATTGTTGCTTTGATCCTGAATAACCAGCTTGTTCATTTCATCTAATGTCAGACAACAGCAGCAAAAGTTACCTTGGGACAAGCAGTAGAGCAGAAACTTAAATGTATAAATACTCCGTGATTATTTGACCTAAAGCTAGCTTAGCCCTTAACCGTATGCCTAGAGGGTAGAAGGGTGGGAAATGGAGTCCAACAGACAAACTGGACGCGGTAGGAAGAAGCAGTTTTTCTCGAGTCTTGGGAATCTCACTTACCCACGTGGGTCATAACAATATAGGAAAAAGTAAAATTAGGAAAAAGAACAAATTTTGGTAACGTCTAAAAATGAAAGCAAACAATGAATTTGTCTGACTTCACCTGATGTATTCAGGACTATATGTTTAAGAGACTAAATAAGGTAGAGTTCATTTTTGGTTACTGGAAGTCACTAGTTTTACTGCAAACAGCCTTAAACGTATGATGTCATATAGCTCTAAAAAACTGAACTCCAAACACGGATTATTACTATAAGGATAGTGGCACAATTTATTTGTATCGTACATGGATTGCCTGGTTACATCTCAACTGTGCGATGTTCTGATCCCCTGGACTTTTTTTTTGGCCATTGCACCTACTCTTCCTGTCGAAACCTGGATGTTAGAGTGGTGTGGAAGAGAAGATCGGTGACAACCAGGAGTTGGGAAGCTGTTACAGCTGGACCCAGGTGCTGCAGTTTACATATAAGAGCTTGTTCTTTTAGGTGATGTCTTTTTAGTGCTTGATTTTTTCTTTGGTTACAAATAATGACACACTGTTCAATATTTAACCTAGAAAAGAAGGGGGGAAAAACTAAACTGCTCAAAATGGTTGAAAACACTACAGGCAGAACAATCCAGAGTTCGGGCTTTTTACTTAATTACTTTTGAACACAAGCTTCCAGTCGCTCATTTTGTTGGTGAGAAAAAGGATGCAATTACATAAATACATACCTTTCCCCTCCCTAGGAGGAAAGAAAACACTGTGTGTGTTTTCTCTGCAGGTTATGCACAGTCCATCAACATTTACCCTCGTTGCTGACTGGGAGAGCAGCAGGTTCAGGACGCTCTGTGTAACCATTTCTGCTGCTTTGTGTCTAACAGCTTTACCTGTCATCCCGGGCTGCAGCCCCTTAGGTCTCCTTGCCCCGGAGTCAGGCACCCATGGCCGCAGCCTGCCTCCCCCTCAGCTGGGCTATGCTGTGGCAAGGAGCTCCCTCCCTCGGAGAGGGTGTCTCCAGCCCTCAGTGGTGGCCATTGGCTTTCTTCAGTACTTTCGAGCAGGGCTGCCTCCCTTTCACCCCCCTGGGGGGGGGGGTTTCATTGCTGTTGAGGTTGGCTCAGCCCAGGCTGGAACCAGCTGTGACCAGCGCTGGGCAGGTCACCATGCGCCCCTTTGAACCTTGTGCCTTGCACAGGTGATAACCTCCAATGTACTTCAACTCCAGTGCCTTCGTGCAGGCGTTATGGAGAGGAAAAGGTAAAGAGTATGCTGGTTTTTGGTCTTGGGGTTTTTGTGTGTGGGTTTTTTTTTTTGGTTGGTTGTTTTTTTTCAGATTAATTATGCCATTTTTGATCAGGAAATTCATTTGGTGGTTCTTATTTTCTACGAAAACTAGACTGCTCTTCACACACTTTATATAAAACAAGTACTGCATCACAAATGCTAGGTACACTGTGGAATGAAACTTTCAGCCTTTGATTTATATTTGAAAAAGCCTACTTTTGAAGTGTGATCCAGGCCTGGAAAGCCTTTACCCAGTCTCGGTTCCAGCTAATGCCTGAATAAGGAAATGCTACATCTCAGCACTTTGCCCATCGGCGCTCTGACATAGAAATAAAAAGTACCAGAGAGAGGTTTGCTCAGCGCTATCTGATTTTTTTCATTCTGCAAGGTGTTTCTCTGCAGTGAAGAGCTGTATGGTGACTGTGGTAGGGGTACTTGCCACCTGTGACACAGCTTCACAGGAGCTCCCCACACCATGCACTCTCTGCAGAGTGGCGTGTCTGGGGGGCTCTGCATGGGAGGAAGCAGCCTTTGCGAGTGAGGGGGTTTAATTTTCTGAAATTGTTGCCGTGAGAGCCTAGCAAGCTGAAAACTGTTGAACTTGTGCCTGTGAGGATTTATTGTTTAAGTGTGGATGAGGATGAACCAATATTCCTTGTAGCGGATGGCCTGGTGGACTACTGAAGTGAGTCATTTAGTAGACTGGAACATGTTTTGTGCCCTGCATAATTCATCTGCACTTAATAAATGCTTGTGGCTGGAGGCACAATGAAAAATATATGTTAAAATTGTAAAAATGGAAGTATGTGTTAACTGTAATAATTACTACAATTAAATGTTCTGCTATACATAGGAGCTATGAGCAACAATACTACATGTTAAAAGCTTAAGGTTGCTTTTTTATTTCACATTGATGAGGACAGGAGAAAACCCTTAGCTTTGAAACACCTGGAATTTGTTTATGTCTCAGATATTTCTCTAGCTTAAAACATGTTTTGAGGAAGCTCATTGGTTACTGTTTTTGTGTCCTGACAGTTATTGAAGGCATAAATACTTCTTCATTTGCTTGCATGCACACCTGTACTGCCCCAGCACTGAACTCCAGTCAGTGCACTACAGAGGTGTGCATTCACAGGTTTTCTTCCCACTGTTCTAATGCTCAGGTTCCTCCGGTAGCTTCTACAACTTTTGTACGCCTTCACAGTGTGGTACTTTGTTTATTGCTCATTGGTTCTCTCTCAGATACATAGGCAACCTAGCAAGCAGTTTTTAATTGCTCTGGTATTAGTTTCTGCGTCTGTAATTCTTCTATTTCAAATTTTGTTGGGATTTTTTCTATCTCTAGGGTAGCCTAATCATGCCAAGTTTCATGAAAAGGAGGACTTCCTTTTTTGAATTCTTGAACAGCCCAGTTAGGCTCTTGAGGAGAGCATGAAGTGATGCGCACTTTGCTCACCTTCTTGGCTAATGCTCTGAAATGGAACAAAGCTTGGAAGAAAATTTTTGAATTGTTGGCTCTCACCACCTACAGTTTTTTGTCAGCCATACAATAGATGTTTAATTCGTGAAAGTACTGTAAGACGTTTACCTCACAAGCTCCTAGAGGCCACAAAACATTTCTCAGCATTCTGTAACAAACCTTGGACCTACAGTAAAAGATGAAATCTGTATTGCATTGGTGCAAAAAATGGGAATAGATCAAGGGACCTGCCAATTTGTAATGTCCTACATTTGTTTACTAAAATTTTGGAACTTGCTACAGAGAAAATCAGCCTCCCTTTTTCCCCTTCTTCTCATCCCACCTTAATGTTCCTTGACAACTATCTATACTGTCTCTAAAGGTGTAGCAAAGGTGATTGGTGTAACACCTGAGAATGAGTTAAACATAAAAATTAGGCACTTTCCCCTTCTAAGTCAAAACACTGAAAAAACAAACAGTTTGCAGTCAAGAAAGAACAATCAGTTTTCTTTTAGGCATAGATATATCAAAAATATTCAGTACAGTACTTGTATAGAAAACTTGAACTTCATGAATCACTTTAATGTCTTATATAATCAAATTAATTTCACGGTCCCTTAAACATAGTAAGTTTTCTTCTGGAGTGGCTCTGGTTCTGAGACTTTCACAGTAGAGTAAATCTGCTTTTGCCTCTTGTTGTTCTTGAAAAGTGGTTCAGTATAGAAATATGAGAACAGGGACTAAAGCCCAGGTGTTTCTCAGATGGCTGTCATAACCATCATACTAACAAGTGTCTATTTGTCTCCTACTGAGCATCTCCAGCTGCAGATTTGGGATAACAGTGCACTTAAGAATAATCTATAGTAATTTATTCATTCCTCACCTCCTAAATAAAATTAAATTTGATTCCCCTGGAAAAACAAAAAGGCCAAATATATTTGAGATTACAAAAATCCTGAGGGAAAAGTCATCATGCTATTATCCAATAACAACCGCATGGGTAAGACACAGTTCTGATTTTCCTCATTTTGAGTAGATGCATATTTTGTAATCATTGCCTCCATTTGAGACTCAAACTGTAGTGCCGCTTTGAATCTCCTAATCTACAGTCTCTAATTCATTCTAAAAGTTTATTCTTTCTAAAGTTCATATTTTCATCAGTAATGTATATTTTTTAAATAACTTTCCACTTTTCTGTACATCTCATGGATATGATTTTTTGAGCAAAGTGTGGACTTCTCGTCTTTGGCAGTTTACTTAATGCTCTCCCAGTGGGAGAGGAATAGTTGTTGTGTGAAACTGATTATAATCTCTTTCCTACCACATATCTGTAACATAAAGCTGTGTTTAAGAGTTTCATGTTGTCTTAATTTCCCACACTTGCAGTGGTTTCTAGTTGTGATGATCTGCTGCAAGGAATGACTGAAGGTTCATGACAAGCATTCCGTGTGACAAAGAACTTTTTCCACTAAATGCTACTTGAAGGTTAAAATACAGTTCTTGCCAGTAGTCCACATTGATATCTGAATACTTCAGGGGTATAAGGTCATGAAGATGTCTGTACATTCAGATTCTTGCCCCACCCCCACCCCCAATCTGCTCTTTTTTCCCTTGTCAACTTTCTATTAAGTAAGATGTAAGTAGTTCAGATAGATGCATATCTTGAGTTCACATACTGGCAGCTCATATATCAGCTTTGGAGGATACTCTTGTCTGTTATATGGCAACACATTTTGCAGCACTGTCTTATTTAAACTAATGTGTCTATATAGAAAGACTGTCTTTCTGTCTGTCTTCTTGGTCATGTTTGAGTAGTGAGTACCAAAAGCTAGGATTTCTTTTTTTTTTCTGGCAGTGTGTCATACTACCTGTCCCATATTGCCACTCTTGTGATTTGCAGTTCTTAAGTGGAAGTGCATGGACATCAGAGCAAGTGAGCAACTGACAGGACTTTGCCTTCAAGAAAAACTCTGCTTTGAAATGTCATCCTTCCCTCGGTCTGAAATCATCTAAATTTTTTGACTGCAAGGGCATACATTCTAGTTGCTGTATTTTTCTTAATTTTAAGGAAATGGGAGAGACCTGGGAACAATCCCAAGTGGTTTTGTTGACATGTTATTGTCAGGTTTTTTTTGGTAGGTGGTTAGTGTCTCTGGGGTATGCTATGTTGTTAATTTCAAAGCTTTATTTCATGTAATTGTCCCAGATCATTTGAAGATGGTACTAATATGCAATAGTTGTATAAGATTTTAAGTTTGAAAAGACAACTCTACTATATAGCTTTTAAGTCTATTTATTCAAGATTACTTAGGAATCAAGTATTAAATCCATTTAAGCTTCCATTAAATACATTAATTCATGTTATGTAAATATCATTATAGCATTTGGGGTGAATATGGAAAATTTTTTCATTTGAATTAGTTTCTAAAAATACTGTTTTCACAGCCATGTAGACCTATATCTGCCATTTACTCAGAAGTCATGCATGCCCTAGCTATCACTTCTCTGTGTTTTAGCAAGCAGGGACCAAGTCTAGTCATGAGAAAGTAGTTCAGTTTCTATATCTGGTCTGCCCTCAGCATCTCTACTAAAGATTGCCAGTAAATATAGTGATGTTTCTGTGATTTTTTACTGGTGGCGTTTATTTCCTTTTCAAAGCAGGAGAAGCAAAATAAAATGAAACAAAGAAAGCAGGACAAGTCTAAAATTAGACTTGTTAAATATAACGTAATAGGAGTCGAAATTGTTTACAAGTTGTGTGCGCTGGACAAAAGTTTCCAATTGTCTGTTTTAGCAAGCAATGACAAATAACTTGGAACACACAAATTGAGTTAAAACATCTTACTCTGACCTTAATTTTTGATATGCTGTTATGTTATGTACAAAAGACCATTAACATTTTTCACGTAATTTTGTATGGAAAATGTCAGCCCATGCTGAATTACTTGATTTAGTTCTTCACGGTACTTTAGCTGTTAATAAAGATCCTATAGAAATGTTTTAGAAGATGTAAGTTTGAGAGATTATTTAGCTATGGGCAACAACTGTCTCAGTTTGAACAATTTGCACAGTTGAGAATGTTGTTATGTGACGGGGTTATAACTGAGAAATTGTGATGAAATATGAGATAGTGTACCTGTGACATAGACTTGTGAGTGAAGAAAAAATTCCTAAATTGACTAAATAGCAAGGTTGTCCTTCCCTAGTCTGCTTTTGAGCTTAAGAGGTCTACTGGGATCCTCTGCCATATACCTACACCTGCAGTCTTAATTTAGGAAGGTTTTATATAGTAAGCTGTAGTTCCTGTTCCAGCTAATTTCACCAGAGAAATTATTTTTTGAGAAAATAGTGTGGTTCCTTTGCAGGATCAAAAAGGGGGAATGATGAAAAAGAGGACACTGATTTTATCTTTTAGTTATGTTCTCTACTGGTCTGGTTCTGCTGAAAATGTTTAGAGCTAAGTTTTTTACAATCTAAAAACTTCATTGCAAAAAATCATAGCAATACTATGTTACTAAAATCTCTCAGCATTATGTTACTAAAAGAACAATGTGTGTTGGAAAAAGACTGTATTAAATTCTCTGTCAGAGGTTATCACAATTTCTTACTGACACTGTAGTGTGGTTCCATGTTACATTACGACAACATCATTTTGAAATCAAGACAGCTTTGACATCTGGTTGTAACCAGGAAGAATATTTAGAGATATAATAAAATAAAATACCAGTGTTTTTTAAATACTAGACAGTGCTGCCTGTGATATCTAAATAGTAATTAGTCATCTCCATTAGTATTTTCAATGAGCTATTTCAGATTTTAGAAGCACTTTATGCCTGGAGCCTGCTGTAACTGAAATCCTAAGTAGAGCTTCCATTTTTTTGTCAGTTGGTTATATTATATATGTGCACTGCAAACATAATGATGAATAGTAACCCTTGTTACTGACACTAAATGGAGCATGCTCCAATGTAAGAAGGAAGTTAGCACAGCAGAATACTTTTTTTTTTTGCTAACACAGAAATAAACTGCTACTTTTGAGGAGACGCGCTTTTACTCTGTCATTTTAATTCAGCTAAACAACCTGACATTTAATATTGCGCACAGACCAATTAGCGATCGGTAAACCACATCACACACTGTTATGCTGGTGTGAACAATAAGATTTTTTGAAAAATGTTACTGCATCTAATTCCACAGTAAAAGTAATTCAAAATGGAATTGTAGAGTATTGAAGATGAATGCAATGGCATGAATCACTTATTCAGCCTCTTTGCTGCTGCATATATGTGTTTTGTTACCTGTAAAATCAAGAAAAAAAAGTTAATACTCTCATCTGAATTATGTAGGAGTGTTCTACAGTGCTTAAATGTTTCACAATTTTGTATATAAACCTGATAGATTAGTTAGGAGGCTGGCTAGTCTGATTACAAACTATTAGTCTGAGAAATTGCTTTAATTGAATTAGAATTATATACATTCTTTGAAGAGGAATGTCATAGTTGCATGATAATGCTAAAGGAAGATTTATCTGTCTTAAGGTAATCCTAACTGAGACTGCTTACTGTCTGTTAGAATTAAGGAAGAAGAAAGACGTGATAAGAAAGTATTGGGAGTGTAGATACTTTTTAAATTTTTAATAAAATTTTTGTGTGTCAGTTGCAACATACTGAGAAGGGAGAAAAATTCAGGAAATGTTGAATGTTTATCAGAAGTTGTCCTGCTAGCAGTTCAGGTTCTTGTTTTGATAATTTTCTTTTCTTTTGAATCCTCTGTTTTCATTAAGGCCTTATTCGATTACAAGAACTCATCAAGGCTCCATCGCGATACAACCTGAGACTAAAAATCCGTCAGTTACCAGCTGACACGAAAGATGCAAAGCCATTGCTAAAGGAGATGAAAAGAGGCAAAGAATTCCATGTAATCTTTGACTGCAGCCATGAAATGGCAGCAGGTATCTTGAAACAGGTAATACTCATTTTGCTTTAGATGGCCTGATCTTTTTCATCCCTAATAACTAAAAGGCATGTCCAGACTTAATAGCATTTAACAAGCAGGGCAATTGTGTGTCAGTTTTACTGAGGACTAACTGAAAATCAGCCAAGGATTTCATAGGTAATTTTATTGGTGACTCTAACAGTAGCTGCTTTCATTATGTTTTTTTTGTTTAAAGAAACAGATTAATCAGTTCATGTATAGGGGAAAAGGTATATCAGTCTTTCAACTATGAAGAAGTGGTACTTTGGAGAATTAATGCTTTAACCTGGGTTTAAAATGCTTGCTTTGTGTTATTTTATACAACAATTTTTATTTATTTTTTTTTAAATTGAAGCCTCTAAATAGTGTACTTTGAATTAGGTAGTGATATTTGAATAATATGTTACCAACAGACCACAAGAATATGTTCCACTGAGGGGACAGAACTATACAGATAGCTTTTAGAGCTGTATTCTCCTCACATTGCTAACAGGACTGCAAAACACCTGAATACGTTTGAGTAGGTGCCTTGAAAGTGTTTGCTTTGTTGTGTACAAGTAAGATAAGTAGGCGAGATACAGCAGATTCTGAAATATTGAACTGACTTTATATGGCAGAAGCAGATTCCAGTAATGTCTTCCAAGAGAAGGTGGCAATATATCCGTATACAAAGGGTGTGGCTCATAAGAAAGCTTACTGTGACCCTGAAGTATGCATAGAAGGCAAGCCTTTTTGTGTCTTCTTTACTTTAATGAGCTAGGTACAAAGACTGGGAATTCTTTATACTCAGAGGTCGTTTTCCCCATTTTTTTTAGTTGAACTATGGGCTTGCAATGAGGAAGATAGGAACACCTAAACCAAAACAATATCCTACATTTCTAATGCACAGCGTTTAGTGACTTTAATTCATGTTTGTATTATGTTTGCTAGCAGACTATATGGTTTAATTTGAAATAAGGTACTTACAGGTATTGTTGTGGGTACAATTAAAATGGCTGGGAAGCATACATGTATACTATGATTTCTTTGCTTTATTGTTCATTGATTAAAAGGCTTTTATTAAGTCCTAGTAATTTTAAACCTCTGCTGGTGGTTTTTGCTCTTTGCTAAGCATAAGCCAGCCTAATTAGACTAATTGTTTAGCCTAAATCATTAGGTGTACATTTAGTTTTTTTAACATCTTAAAAATGCATATGGAAAATGTGTTGATGGCAATACAAAGCTGCAGTGCTAACAGTAATTCCATCAAAGTACAGTATTTATACTGTACCTAGGAGTTTTTAGGTGGAAAGAAACTTTTCTTTCTATACAACATTGTGAAAAAATTATGACTAGAGGGAAATGGGAACAAAACTAAAAGCATTGTATCTTTAATCTTGTCCTAGGACCCAAGAGTGAGCTTTCAACCTCTTTAAATCAAATTGTAAATTGTTTTATCAAACTACTCTGCTCATCCTAAAGAATGTAGAAGAAAGATACTGAAGCAATTCTTTCATGAGTGTTTAGATCTTTAGACAGTTTCTGTAGACTTTTAGCTTTCCTTTCAGCTGCAATATTGCGATGCTTTAATAAGTCTAAAATTGGTAGCTCTGCAGCTGAATGTGAGCTCTTGCTGTCAAAACTGACACAAAGGATGTTAAGGCTGTATTCATTATTAGGTGATATTATTCCAAATGTAGTGTTTACAAGTGTTTGTTGAAAAATAATTTTAAAAAAATCTTTAAGTATTCAATTGTGAGCTATTAGTTAACCATTTTTTTTCTGGCAATAAAGAGCTGAACTTGGGGATACATGACAAGGATTTTCTTCCTGGGAGGCTGACTGGAAAGATTAACAATGAAGTTGATGGAAGAGAAAACAAGTTGGAAATAAAGCAAACAAAGTACCTTGAGAGTCCAGTGAAATGGCAGCTACGGTTTTCTGGCCAGGAATAAATCATGAAAAGGAAAACCAAATCCCATCACTCAGACAAGCATAATTAAATTAAGGCAATTCTCGGTGGTAACTACATCACCAGGCAACCAGGGAAAGCAGACATGGTTTGAAAGGTTAGGGAAACTGGAATAATGAGACCAGAGAAATGACAATGTTTTGAAGAGGAAAAAGGAGTGAGTTCTTTTGAGAACAGAGGAAAGTGAGAGAAAGGAGACCTGGAAAAGAGACAACACTGGCACGTAGCAGAATCAGGAACATGCGTAGGATGTTCTTATATAGAGATTCTGTGCAGTTTGAAAGACCTGATTATAAGCAGTTAAGACAGGTATTAATCTGTTATGTACATGGAGAAAGATACCTTGTCTTTAATTAAAAACAACAAAAAAAAGTTATTAAAAAAAAGTTAACAATGTAGTTGTACAGTTTCTAATGAAGTTGTAGTATTTCTCATGAGATAATGGTTTTCCTGTGTTTAAGAGAATTTAAATTGCTATTGGCACACTATACTATAGTCCTACATATTATTGTGGAATTCTAAATAAACAAGTATAGACATCCTTTGGAAAACTGTTGTTGCAGTTTTTGTCAAAATCTTATCTAAAATATTAAAAATCTGATATGCAACTGATATTTGAAATTCATTTTAACTTTTAACATTTCTTTGGAAAAGAATTTATTGACTAGTCATTTCATCACTTTTCAAGCAGTTTCACAAGTAATAAGGATCCCATAGTCTTCAGAACTCTGGTAATTCTTTTGTGTACAAATTCTGGTATTGTGACAATTGTATAATTGTTGTCTTCAGTATGTTTAAGGAGGTGTATCTGGTAGCAACTTGTAAAAGAACTCTATTGATAATTCCTGGAAAAGAAGAAAATATTGCTTACTTGTGTAGATTTTTTACACGGCTAAAATTAGGTAAAAATCACTGTAGATACTAAAATGATTGAATAAATCGTACTAGTCTATGGCAACTTTTGAGCGAAGTGTGAAGATACATTTTTTTCAGGTGAAAATGCCCTTAATGAGTAAGAATGATGAGACATCCAATAGTTTATTTCTTTGAAATTGTATTTACAAATATGTGTTCTTACGCTGTTAAGAGAACAGCATGAACATTTTAAAACACGTAGTTGATCAAAAACTATTTGGTATTACATCATTAGCAAGACAGATGAAGGTACTTGATAGATATCTGAACTTATAGAGTAATATTATGAATATTTGTTCCTCATTTTTTGCTGAAGTAGGGTGTATCTCACTGTCAAAACTTGAAACAAGTATTTTCTTCCATGGTTGGAAAACGTATAATATAAGCTTGGGTCCTTCTTTTAAATGTATAGTATTGTTCATCACAGTAGAAAAAATATTTCCTATTAAGTTATCCTTTCTAAGGGAAGGGTTCAATAATGAATGAAAATATTGTCGACTCAAATTTTGTGTGGCAACTTAATGCATCCATTAGTATGTAAAACTATAAGCCTCTTTCACATTTACTGCACTAAACAGTCTAATAATATTCTTTCTATCAGAAGATCTGGTTCATAAATTCCTTTAATAGTCCGTAATCTACTCTAACTGCTAGGAAATGACTTGCTTGACCTAATTTTAGTATAATTCCAACCCTATAGTCTGATCCCAGTAGTGTTCTTTTGCAGCTTTTCGTTTGCTATGTAAATGTGATAAAAATGTATTATGTGACCTCAGAAACTAATCTTTTGTTTATTTTTTTCAAGGCTTTAGCTATGGGAATGATGACAGAATACTATCACTATATCTTTACCACACTGGTAAGTGGCTTATAAAAACATAGTGATGACGTCTAACAAAGATGTTACTTTCCTTAATTATATTACTTGACAAAGTGAAAAAGTTCTCTCTGGAATGGGGTCTGAGTACAAGATGTTCTCTCTGTTGAGTTTTTTTACCTTCAGTGAAAACTCATCAGGATGTTTTAATTATTGTTCAACAGTGTGCCCGGGAAACTGATTACACCTGAAAAAGCAGCTGACTTTGTAGCACTGCAGTTTTAAACTTTCAAGCAGGGTTAAGTATGTAATTCATAATTGATTATTTATTACGAATTTTGTCCTTTTCCTCTTTAGCTATTTGTGTGTGAAGATTATGACATTTTAAAATTACTCATATATTCCCTATTTTTTATCCAACATTTTACAAGGTAATTCTTCACCGTCATATGATTCCTGAATAATTTGGTGTAAATATTAGCAGCATTTTATTTAACAGTCCACATGAGCTTTTTAGGCACATGAATTATGTGATATTCTTTGGTGTCCATTGTAAAAGTAACTAAGAAGGGATTAGATCATTCTTGGAACCATAAGATTTAACATTTGCCATAAATGAACACTTAAAATATGAATGCTCTTACAAAACATGACAAACATGTACGTGAAGACCTTTTTAGCTGCTCACCACAGCCTAACTAAGAAACAGTTTAAAATTTGGTAAAATAGTACTCTAGAAACTACAGTTGTGCACGTTTCCCTGTTTTCCATTGTGTTCAAATTTGCCTATTTAGATTGCAGTTCATTAAGGCTCTTAAAATACAGGTCATTTCAAGCATGAGAGAGATGTGCCTCGGTAAAACTCTGCTTGAAATGACTTACATTTAAAGTCACATACATGTTTAAGTCCTCACGGAAATGAAACTTTTGTGGTAGGGAGGAAAGTTCACATGAGAATCACAAAACAGAAGTTTGTGGAAAGTATTAGCATGGAAATAGCTTGTTGAACAGAAAGCAAAATGTTTTGTGAAGTTCATTAGAACTGTAAAGGCAAAATACCCTGCATAAGTACCTGTCCTATTTTAGAAGGGTAAATTGTTCTGTCACTTGCAGATTTAGGATCGCATGCAATTGAATTTCCCTCACTTGTCTATCAAAATGGGTTCTAGTTGTTTCAAGGGATTTTTTTTATTTTATTTTGCGGTTGCTGAAAATTGATGTTTTGAGTGGTATGCTGTCCATTGGCATTTAATTTTTATTCTTAAAGCTATGTTTAAAAATCAACATTTTCGGTCATTCTTATTGCCTTATTAGAACACTCTTTTTATTAAGAGAGACAAGTGTTATACTGACTTGGTGCTATCAAAGGATAATTTAATGTGCACAAACAGATGATAGATTTTGATTTTGCAATGTAGGTTTGGAATTTGATTCAGGATTTAGTTGGTTTGATATATTAATTGCTTCTTACCTGACATGGTGAAAGTCCTATCAAATAAATTTTCCAGTCACAGTATTTACAGCAGTCTTCTGTGTATTCTCCTCTGGAATGATTCAGGGTCTAATGCAGTAGTTCATTAATACACCAACCTGTGTGTATTTATAATATTTGCGTAATGTTGTTGTGTGTATTTATTATATTCCAGTGTAAACGTGAATGTATTTAGATAAAATAATTACATCTGAGGTTCTGACTTCTTTCACAGTAAAACTGAGAGAATTTTTAAAGGGAAAGATGTAACATAGTTCTAGTTATGTTCAACCTTTCCTTTGCAATAAAATGTTTTATTTCTTTAGAAAAAGGATGAATTAGGTTATTTGTAAATGAATAACTTAAAAGCATTTTGACACCTGCATGTCTTAGGTATTATATATGGAAAATGGTATCATAATTGCTAATTATAATTAAAAATGGGTAGTGATTGATAACTGTTTGATATTTTTGTGTGCTTAGTGATATTAACAATGAATAATGAATTATATTCTCGTTTTCCATAGTACAATATTTAATCTTCTTCAGCTCTAGCTGGTAAACAAAATGGATTTGGGCAAGTTTTATACCTAACACTACCATTTAATGGAAATTTATAACATATTAAACTGCCAGAGAAAATAAATTAAAAGTGAGATGAACAACTAAGTATGAATTATGTGGAGAATTTCTGTGTTCAATGAAATTAAAATTATGTTATAGGATAGTAATGTTGTCTGTATAACCTTGATTATGTCACTTAAAAAAAAATATTTAAAAGGAAGTAGAAAGTAAACCAAACAAAAGTTTATTTATAATGCACAGAGCTAGGCCTAGTGAGTCACAACTGTTTTTTTCATCAACTTAATACTTTTTTCCCCATGTTCAAAACTTGATCTTAGACCTGAGTCTCCTGAAGTTGAGTACTGCTTCTACATTGTTTCTAAGGATTCCATCAAAGGATTGAGATAATCTTGAGTTTATTTGCTTGATTTAAAATTTGATTTTCTTCTTTTTATTAATTTATATTTACCTCTGTGTGTGTGTGTGGCTAAATATACACACACACACACACACATACATGTGTATTGAAAATACATTAATTGGCAAAGACTGTTCTTGCAAAGACAAACTCCTAGTCAAAGATATGTCCATGTGTAGAAGTATGATTGATAGCTGTGAAAAAATGCTTCCGGTTAAATTTAAAGCCATGTACATTTCCCCCCTCCCCGACAATTTGTCATCTAAAGATCAACATGTTCAAGTTTTGTAGAGAGTGAAGGTGCAAGAAAACTCTTGTTCTTGTTTATTTCATGATTTGAGATTTGTTCTGGTAAGCCAGAGAGGTAGCGATTAGTAATAATATTTTTAGCAATTAGTAGTATTTAAGCCTATTCTGGTATTTAAGCCTAGCTAGTAGTGAATACTGCTCTGCAACTGGACGTACCATTTCCTAAAAAGCGTTTCTAAAAAAAAATAAGATTTAAAAAAGCAGTTGAAGGTGTTGTTCTTCTGTGAATCAGATTACTCCCACTATGATGTCAGTTGAGTTGCTTGCTCAGAGACACAGGACCCCGGATAAACAGAGCATACTTCCTAGCTTATATAGCACTGCCTGCAAATTTCAGCACTCTCATCTGGCTCCCCAGATGACGTCTAACAATTGAAATAGGAATTGCAGTATATTAAAGAATTTATATGATGGTCATTTTTTTTCAGGACCTGTTTGCCTTGGATGTGGAACCGTATCGGTATAGTGGTGTTAATATGACTGGATTCAGAATTCTAAACACAGAAAATACCCAAGTGTCATCTATCATTGAAAAGTGGTCTATGGAACGATTGCAAGCACCTCCTAAGCCTGATTCAGGTTTGCTGGATGGATTTATGACGGTATGAATATCAGTGTTTAGTTCCTTTTTTCTATGTGTTTGTGAAGCTAAAAAAGCCTTTAAACTTTTTATTTCTCTTACTAAAATTGTTTAGAGGTGTGAGACTAAGTACTATTGTAAACATGAGTCGGGGAGTAACCGTGGAGTTTCTGTTACTATTCTGTAGACTGAATAAATGGCCATATTAACTTTCTTTCAAAATTACACATACTGTATTTCTTTCCAAATGATAATGCCATATCGTAAATATCTGATTAATCTAGTTCACATTTCCCTAGTTTGTTTGTGAAAATATTGTATGGGATCATGTCAAATCCTTGACAAAAATCAAGCTAAATCACAATTGTCTCTTTCTCTGTTTTGTGTCTTACTAATTTGAGATTCATTAATTACTAATAATTCTACATAATTATTTTAAAAATATTTTATTAATATTAGAAATAACACCTTCTTACTATGTTTTCTAGTTTCTTTGCCTCCACATAGCTAATTAGTCTGGTTGGTAGGGTTTTTTTTCTTTTTTTCTTTCTATTGCCACTGTTCTCTGGCCTCACTTCAGTTCATGAAAATCACAATTACGTTCATGCAAATAGACTTCCATTACTAGGTTTTCAGTGAGTTTCTGCTCATTAGTTGGAATTAAATCTAGAATTATAATGTCAGGAAGGGATTAAGGGATTTGTTTCAAAACATATCCTACATTAGGACCTCTTTAGTTTTCAAATTTGTTAAAAGATCTAATTCTTAACTTTGGTCTGGAGCAATTTGTAACATCTTTGCTGACAGAGTTCCACTGCTCTTTAGATTTTTTTTTTTTTGAAGTCTTTTCATTTTCCATTTGAAAAATAGCAAATTCTGTTTTTTGAAGATTGGTGTCTTAGTTATCTATCGGTTATCTAGAATGTGTTAATTGAGCCACATAACATAGCTAAGATTTTGAACAATTGTTTTCTACTGGTAAGGTTTAAAGCTTTTATAGACATTAGATAATAAATGACAATTTTAAAAAGTTAATTTCCTTTCTGTCTTCTTTTTAGAAAATTATCCTTTTCAGTGAAAAATACTTTTTTTCTTCTATTTACTTGTTGTATATAGTGTCTTGAACATGACAGTTGGAAACATTTTAAATTTTATTTGTTTACTAGTTCTGTTGTGCTGTGCTTTATAGATCCCATCATATATTACTTTATAATTTACAGTGTTCATTTCTCTAGATAGTTCCCAATAAGCAAATGAACCCCCCCAAATTTTAGAAATGTGTGAAGTATGCCTCTGGTTTACACGTAGCTGCTCTTAATACTGTTTTGTGCTTCCTTGTTTACGTTCTTTGATTTTTACTGCTTTCAATTTAAAAGTTGTAGCGGATCATCTCACTCGTAGTTATATGTTTTATGCCTTGGTCAAAGATATAATTGATCTCAAACCTTTGGTTACCAAGATCAGTAGCAATAGTTACTTTATCACAGCATAGGGCCATGGTCAATAAAATCATAGAATAATAAATATTGGAATAGAGTGCTGTGAGCCAGTCACATGTTTTTAATTTTTTGTGTTGCTGTAAAGAAAGTGCCATTCTCAGGAAAGCTTCTGATGAAAGGCAGAAACTTATTATGACTAGTATATGACTGTAAGACCATACTTTACCGCGCTATTTTGCCTCAGGATAGAAAAGTATAAAGTGCATGAAAACCGCAGTAGTTTCTCTTCTGGACCCTTAAGAGCCCTCTTTGTAACCAAGTACTCATACAGACTGTGATGAATATTTTATGGTGATTCTTTATGTTCATTAAGCATCTAAATGCTCTTTGATTACCTGGGTGTTACATACCTGAGATATGCAGATAAAATTTAAAGGATATGTAAAGGCCTAATGTTAGGTAAGTGTTAGGTGCTTACAGAGCTTTTATAATTTGGCCTTAGAAACAGAAAAAACATTCACAGGATGTCAGTTTGGAAGGTGTAAAAGAAAGTTATGTCATGACATCATTGCACAAAGTTCTTCCTGTGCTCAGAATAAAATAAGCGGAATAAAATAAGTGATTTTATTGACTTACTATCAATAAAGTTGTTAAGTTTGTAAAATACGACTTTGGCTGAACTTGGAATTTATTTTATTTTCACTGATTGATAGGTTGATAATGATTACAGCTTATTCAGAAAAATATTAGCAATAAGCCTGCTTAATGTGAGCGCATTGATCTGGAGCCGCATAACTAAATGCCATTTAATCAGATATTAAAGTAAAGCACCTGAAACTCAAGAATTTGCCAAATGAAAAAATGAGGTTTGTATATCTTTGAGCATTTAGAGACCTCAGTGAAGGCTAACTGGTTTCTAATCATGTAAAGCCAGGCAGTTATGGATCACAAAGTTTGTAAGCTCTGGTGGATTTTGTGTTATGTCCTTCTTCCTCTGACTTTTCAACCATATGCAAATCAACTTAGCCATCATGACAGAGTTAGAACTATCGATTTAACTCTGACATTTTATTTACTTATTTATGATTCATAGAGTTCTTGGTCTTAAGTCTTGTTTCGGGTTGTTTTCTGTAGTCTTGTATAACACTTTAATTACTATGTAATTTTCCTCATAATTGTCTGACCTTCAGTATCCCAACGTGATAAAAAGAGGATATAAAATTTTGTCTTGTCTCTTTGGAATATTCCAAGTCATATTTCCAACTGTGGATCCTATTGGCTTCAGTTAGGATAGTTTATCCTTTGTTTCTAGGCTGCCCCTCAGGACAGCTCTAGAAAAGGTGATGCTTTAGTACACCCAGGAAAATTAGCTGTGAAAACCAAATTTTCCGTCACGTTTCACTCTTCTTTTAGGATTTCTTAAGATTCTTTGTATAGGCTTTTGAAAAACATATTAAAACTATTTAATGAATGCTGCCATATTTAATAATTCTATTATTTAATAAAGGTTGAATTATTTGTATAATGAAGAAACTAAATCCATTCTACTATTTAGGAGTGTAACTACAGCACAATTGGCTTTGTTCTTCCTGTGATTCCAGAAAATCTGTGGAAATATTGGAAATCATTTAACGTGTTGTGTCAGTCAATATATGTTTTCTTAATATAGACTTCTTGTGATAAAAGTTTTGCTTGTATAAAGGTTTATAGGAATCAAATAGATATGATTTCTACTAAAGCCTAAATTTATTGGTGACTTTGAAATAACACTATGAATATACTTTTAATATGATACGTAGACGTTCCGAGAAAGTCTCAGTGGTCTACTTTTAGTGAAGAAGCTTTTCTATCATGATTCACACACCTAATAGATTTCAATTATACTTTTGATGCTTCTTTCATATTTGTTTGTCCTCATATCAATAACAATCTAAAGGTGTTGCTATCAAATATATTTGTGTCATTTTATCTCTGTCACACACTTATGCAAAATGCATGTGCACACATGGTGTAGTTTACTAAGTTACTTAAAATATTTATTTCTTAAATATGTAAAGGTCTTTTTTTCTGAGTATTCTCAGCAGTCTTGTATTAACTTTCATAAGTACAGGAATATGTTAATGATAACTGTCACAAGTAATAAGCCATAACTTTAGAAAATACCAGAAGGAGTCAAAGACCAATCTATTATGCAATACTTTATCTTTTTTACTAGTAAATTAACTATATCTAACATTTATCTATCTTTTTTTTCTCATTGCCTCCTTGTTTCTTCTTGTTACTCTTGCCTGAAAAAGTCCCAATGAAATAATGAATAAAGTTTTTAGTCATGTTAAATCCAAAGCTGGGGCCTTTTCAGAGTACAATAAACTTTGTAATGAATACTCACTTGATCCTGCACTTCCTGACTTAATTCAGAAATACATAAAAATGTCTTTTTCTTCTTTGACTTCTTATATGTTTCCAAATGAAATCCAAAGTGTCTCTAGTCAGTGACAGCCTATCTGGTAAATGTCTGCTCGTTCACCCATTTCCCTGAGACTTATTAATTGTAATGTATGAACAGCATTCAAATCAAAAGACCTTGAATAGCATCACTGAAAGTTTTGAGGTTTGCTCCAGGATAAGTATTTTGAGTGTATATCACCAAAATGAATGGGTTTTTTTTTGTATACAAAATGTATGATAGATTCAGTTATGCAAACCTGTGGTTCTGTTGGGGCAATCTGCCTTGAAAGTATTTCGACATTGCAGATTGCAATACAGACTGAAACTAGTCTGAAATGGAGCCTTGATATTATTATGTTACGTTACTAAACAGCTAACTTTGTTGAGGATCTTCAAACAATTCTCTGATATATGATATATTCATCACTAACTTTATATCAAACTTTGAAATTTGAAAGTAGTTGCTACTTAGCATACTTAGCAACCACTTGAACAAAATAACTTGGCATTAAAAATCCCACACAATTTTTCAACCAGAATATTTCTTCTTGAAAAATGAATTTATAATGTATGTTAAGAGAAAAAAAAACCTGGATGAAGTAAAAACATTTCATTAAAAATGTTTCGTTTACGTAACTTTAGCTTTTTATTTCCTAAGAAGTTTAGATTTGCAAGGGTTTATCCTGATTTAGCCTGGAGAAAAATCTGAATTTTGAATTTTCCTGCGAGGTGGAAAAACTACTTAACAACTAAATATTTTTGTTAAATTCTAACAGTATTGTCATCAGTACTGTATTAACAGAACAATATTCTGTTATAACAGAGAAGTGGCATACTACTTTCAAGAAACTTTACTATAATATACTTGACTTCTTACTTTTGAGTCTGTACAAATAGCACAGAGAATAAGAAAAAAACCCCACAAATCCCTGAGCATAAATGCACTCCTGCATTTATATATGACAACCATCCTTCAGACCAAGCAAGGTAAAGCATGAATAAAGTGTTATGAGTTCAGAATTCTTTCACTCTACAACTATTAATCTTCCACAGTTTTCTGTGCCTCAAGTCAGAACTTAGCATGCATAATTAAGATGCTCTAACAGGCTCTGCTGCTTCATTAACGTAAAGTTTTCCTTACTAATTGCTTTTGCCTATCATCCGATTTAGCTATCTGCTTTCATCTTACATAGAAAAGAGTGTACATTTTTCTATTCTGACTATTAATCTATTTAACGTTCACTTTAGGAGCTGTATATGGCAGGTGCAGGGAAGCACCTGTTGTACTTGATGAATGCTATAACTAAGGTCAATATTAAAAAATATTCCTCAGAAAAATCATAGGTGGGGTCTGATTATGTTTTGTAGGCTGTCTACCAGAATGGAAAGTTATTCAGTTGTGCACTTTCTCTTTCCACTCTTTTCTTGTTTATTTTTTTACATATATTTTTAAATTTCTCCATTCTTTTCTGGACATAGTGTGTTTTCAAGCTTAGGTGCTCTCCACCATGAAACATAATATTTTTCAGCAAGTGAAAACTATTTGTGATAAAAAATTAGAGTGATATTAAATACTGAAGTCAAAAATGTGAGGATTTGTTGCATACCTACGTTCATCTTATGGTTCATTTCTGTGTATGAGATTTTCGTGTGATTCAAAAGAAGAGAGATGAGATTTTTGTGAATAAATTTGAAATTTTTAAAAGCTGGTGTATAGATTTCCTAGGATAAGGAGAATAGTTCCAAGGATATTTTCTTTAAATATATAACTATAAAAAAGATGCAAGCATCATGAGGAAAAATACTAATACATTTATACATTGTCCTTAATTAAAAGAATAGATACAACTGAAAATTCTTTCATATACAATATATACAAATATATATATATATTTGTATATATAGAATATATACAAATGCATTCACTCCACAGAGCTGTGTAGGAAATTCGTTTTGAAACTAACTGTTTTGAGGGTTACAGTAAAAATGCCGAAATTATAATTGCTTTGAAATTTGAGAAGGGAAAATTAAAGAGAGAATAATAGTGGATTTGTAAATGTGTAGGTGGTTTCCTCTAATTAGCTCTCCAAATTTGCACACCCAAAGACTTGAAGGACACATTTGTGTATTATATTCTTTGTTTCTTCTCTTTTTCCCCTGATTGTAAGAAAACATCCACTAAGTGACCTCTCAGTGTCCAAACCTTATGCCTGTCCTGTGAAGTCTTGTTTATCTGAATGTTCACCTTAGCTTTGTAGTTATATTAGTTTAATATTCTCAGAAGTTTTGTTGAATCCAATGGTAAGGCAAAGAATTGCTAAAGAAAATAATGGTCGAAGGGTGAGTATGGATGCACAACAACCGTGTATTTTCAGTTGCATTAAATCAATTTGTACGAAAAACTCTAAACCCTTGTAATGAATTGGACCAATGCATGAAGGCCATGTTAAATGGTCAGCTGTATCAGTTGAAAGAGCCCATTAATCATCAGAGCCCTTTGGCTTACTTTCGGTAAAGTTTTTTGAATCATGTTAAACTAATTTGGTTAAGCTAATACAGTTAGAAAGTATATTTTTTTCCATTATAGACAAGATTGGAAGAGATTAAGTGGGTAAGGGGGGGCTCTGAAACCATGGCACTTGTAACTTAAGAGCAGTCTGAAACTTAAAAATCTAGAATCAAAAAAAGTGATTCAGGTTTTTTATCATGATGTAACCAAGACTTAATGATGTTTTTCATGAAAAAAATAAACAACTCCCATGTCAGATAAATGGACATGAATAATATTGAGGGCTCTCTTCTACTTTCTACTATTATGAACGACAAGTATATATTTTCCAGGTTCAACACACTACTCAATTTTTAAATTTTATTTTGGTTGGTTTTGGATCTAGGTGTTAAAATTAAGCTCTTAACTACTGACTCAAGAAATCAGGGAGATGCAAAACTGGAAATACGCTCTATTAGCAATACTAGTATTTTGTATATTTACTTCAGTTTAATTTTTAATCAAATTTTGTTCTGTACATCAATTTCGTAGTTTCTTGTGCAGTGTTCTCCAAAGTTCTCTGCTTTGCTTTTCTCCGAAGGGAAGCAAAACTATTATGGTGCTATCCCTGGTTTTCTTTCAGCACACTTCTGGAGTTCGACTTACTCTATTCATCCTTGATGTCAGGATTTTCAATGACTGTACAAACTGATACATATAGTGGGGTTATTACACTGGGTACAAATTCTGCACTGAAATAGAAAGTTCTAAAATGTAGTTTTATTTTCATTTAGCAAATAGACTTTTATAGTTACTTGGGTGTAAAAAAGAATACAGTCATTGCAAATATAGTATATTTAAGATTGTTCAATTAGTGCTTTAATGAAGTTTAGGTGCTTTTCTATTGGTGTTAACAGAATCTACAGCTGCTTTACTTCCTGCGAATTCCTTAGATTTTATTTTTTTAAATCTGATTTTTAAAATATAATAAATTATTTCATACTTGTTTGCGCTCTTGATTTGAAATGGTAAACTCTATTTTAGCAATGAAGCTATTTTACAGAAGATAAGACTGCCAATTTCTTGAATAACTTGTTACAAATTAGTCATTTAGTTCTGTTAACATTAAAAGACTATTTGTGAAACTGCAGTTTCTTATCACTAGCTAACAATACGGAAATAATATATGTGAGAGAGCTGGTCTCAAATAATAATTTAGTAAGTGCTAGCAGGCACTGTGACTGGACAGAAGGATTTGATGAGAAAAAGGTTCTGTTAAAGTTCCTGAGGGTGAAAAGATCTATAAAAATAAAAGGAAATACTCATAGAAATACTGCCTCAGATTCTGATTTAGAGCTTCAAAGAGGATAGCTTGTGATGTAGACAGCTTTATAATTATCCCTTTAGCAAAAGGAATTTTCTGGATTTGCTGATGAGATGTGTTTAGTAAAACAGTGTGGCAGCAAATGTGTACTTCAAAGGAAATACTAAACAATTACTTATTACTGCATTACAAGCTAGGAATCTTCCCTAGGCACAGTTAACTTCATGAGTTTAGGGACTATGCAGGATTTCATGCTGTAAGATGTTTTAGAAATGATATGTCAGCTATTTTGACAATTAATAGCATCATTAAATACTTGACTCCTGTATGTAGCTTTTCTTGGTATTTTAAGAGACAGGATCTATAAGAAACTTGTGATCCTACCCCTGAGGAAAGATATGCCCAAGTGTTGTGTAGCATTTAGCAGAAATTGCAGCTTCTCTCCTATGGAAGATTTCATTGAATTCTTGAGATGTGGTCTGAGGATGTATGCATATATTTATAAATATAGTAAGATCAACATGGAGTTATATAACACTTTTGTCTTAGAACTCTTCTGCTACTTTATAAAGTAATGGAGGGAACTCAGTGTAACAGCAAGTAGGAAATGGCAGAGCTTGTGCATCCTGCAAAAACTCCTATGCAGTCTGCAAGATTAGCTGACGCACAGGTTGTTTTTTGAAATAGGAACTTAAGTGCCTTTACTCAGGGAATATGGAAGTGTCTGCACTGTATGAAATTTAAAGTCTGAGGACTGTAACACAGTATAACATAATCTGTCAAAGAGGGTATCTTAGAATATACATTCTGAAATTCAGTTTAATAGTTTATTTATACACTGTATTTATTGTAACTTTTCAGGAAAAGTGAACCAAAAGCAAGATTACTTTATTCTGTTTCATTATTGTTATGGTTAAAGACTGTTGTCTTTAGGAGTAGCATAATCGGTTAAAACTGGTAGTCAGCAGACTTATTTGAGGGAATGAACAACTCTAGCAATCATTAGGGCTACAGTTGTAGGATGTGGAATGGTGACAGTGCAGCCACGCTAAGTTAAGCAGCAATGTAAATCATTCCATGTTTGGAGAGACGGGACCATAAATTTAGCTCTTATTGTGCTCTCATCAGCTTTGTGGTGGCACTGCCTGTTAGGGCTGGTATGACTCCACTCAATAATGAAGTTTAAAAGTACGTTCTGGGTAAAATTCCAGTCCTTTGGAAATCAATATATGTGTGTAATTTGGCTGACCTTTAGTTTGCTACATGCATGCCAGGCTTAGATACAGTAATGCAGACAAACCCAAGAGTTGATTTTTAATTTTTTTTTTTTTAATGGAGTATTATATACTATGTATTCTAATGGACTGAAAAGACTGAAAATTGTATGTAAATATTTGCTTCTGAATATTCAGGTGTTTAATTTGGGCATAGTGTGGTAAGCTCTAGCTATCTTCATTCATTATAGACTTTTGGTTTATGAAAAACATGAATGTGTTATTTCTCTCTGTTACTAATTAACACTTACTAATTACTAGACCAGTAGTAGTAATTAGGTGGTAGAAATGAACAAACTTCTGGCCATACTATTCTCTGTTAAAGTTCTGAAAGTGTATGTGGTTGAATGTTTTTCCATCTTTTTCCATTTCCAGATATATATAGATTTGTCTAATAAATGATATTACTTCCCCCTATAAATCTTTTTTTTTTTCTTATCTCCTTAAACTGCAGCACACTATTTCTAATTTTAAATGAGTTCGTATAGTACACATAGACTTCACTGGGACTTTCATCCAGATCAGATACATAGTTATTGTTTAAATTAATTTTACTAAGGGATAACCTTATTTCCTGTCCAGAGCATCGTGGACTCAATTTTAGTGCTTTCAGGCTGCCACAGGATATTGTACCTGGCCTCCACCTGCCCCTCCAGAAGATCACAGGGCTTCTATAAGTCCAAGGTCATGTCTGCCCACCTTCTGTGGATGTTTTGTGTGTCCTTGAATATGTCAAACGGTGCTATATGCTTGCATTTAGGCTGCTTAATCAAGCTTCTAACTGGAATTGTAGCAGTTAATATAATGTATTTTCCACTTAAACAGTCTAGTGGGAATACAGTTGCCACAAGCACACATACAGAGCTACTAAACAACGCCTAGAAAAATTCAAGCATAAACCCGAATCTGCATCTGAATACCTTTATGTCAGGCTGGAAATAAAGTTAATGTGCTTTCATTATTATGTATTTTCTTTGTGAACCTGAGGCCTCTGCTGTCCCAAGCCATATTCAGCATAGGAAATTGGTGAAAATATAATGTACTGAATGCACTAAAGATAATTAAATATCATAGTATCATAGAATGGTTTGGGTTGGAAGGGACCTTAAAGACCATCTAGTTCCAAACCCCCTGCCATGGGCAGGGACACCTTCCACTAGACCAGGTTGCTCAAAGCCCCATCCAACCTGGCCTTGAAGACTACCAGAGAAGGGGCAGCCACAACTTCTCTGGGCAACCTGTCCCAGTATCTCACCACCCTCACAGAAAGAATTTCTTCCTGATATCTAATCTAAATCTCCTGTCTTTCAGTTTGAAACTGTTATCCCTCATCCTACCGCTACACTCCCTGATAACAAGTCCCTGCCCATCTTTCCTGTAGGCCCCTTTTAAGTACTGGAAAGTACATGATGCTGAGAAACAGAGATTTCAGATTGTACAGTTTTTATACTCTTCATACTCCCACTTCCCAAGGCCTGAGCATATGTATAGTATATTAATAGCAGAGATAAGGCCATATCCTGTTTCAGATAATGAGAGGCTATGTAATGTCCTGGAAATAAATATTAAACTTAAAAAGAATTCCTTATTTTGATGCTGTAGAATCATTTATTCAAGCCTAGTGGTGAAATGCTACTGGGAAAGTATTATTTTGTGAAGGATATTCTGTGGATGTAATTTCTCTCCATATTGTTTATAAAAACAAAATCTCATTTTAACTTTTTTTTTTTTAATTATATGTAGGAATGGATGTATTATTCAATCCGCCTGTTTATTGAGGTGTTGATTGAGGCCTCAGTTCAACAAAATATTCAATGTGCTTTCTTGCTGAAAAAACAATACAAAGCTTGTTGATAGTCCTGTTGAAGTCAACTGGAGTACTTTGACACTTAGTGAAGTATATAATTTGTTTAAAAGGGACTTCAAAGTTCACCCTTATAAAAAATGTTTTTATGTAAGTTACTTTGTTACACTCCTTCACGCTCTTATTTTGACCGAGGATTGCGAGAGAATTTCAAGGTATTTCTGAGCATGGGGGCAATCCTGTTTCAGTCTTTTCATGATAAATGACACAATTCAGAAAACACCGCTTTGCAAATTGTGTATGCCTGATTATAATTGTTCTCAATGTTGTTTACATAAAAGATAAACAATATTAGCTTTAGACTGTTTTGGATTTCTTAGCCTTCTATTTATTTAAAATATGGGACAGTTATTCTGGTGTAATTCCAAAGTTTGAATAAGGTTGCAGCTAGAATCCAAATAGAAATAACTCTGTGTCTGAAGGAATATTCTTGTCTGCAAGGTTGCTGAAAATAAACGTGGGGTTTTTTTCATTTATTCATTTTCAAACTGAAAAAAAGCCCCTTTTTTATTACAGTGCTCATCATTTCTCTCATAGTCCCTAGGGTGCTTCACACAGTGTGATTCATGTTAACATGAATGCTGGAGTAGGAGGTCTTCCTGAGCAGTTAGTTTTGTAGTAGTGTATATCTAGAATTGAACCCAGTGATCGTCAAGCTAGCAGCTGGAGGACTGCTGGCCAGTTTTTTCATGAAGTTGCTAGACTAATTTAGAAGGTGATGTCCACAAAATTTCCTGACTGGACTGTCCTGGACTCCTTGGAGTAAACTGGCATACCTATAAACATGTTTTGGCCAGAAGTGGATTCCACTGAATCCTTGAACAGCCCAGGTTGGAAAAGACCTTGAAAGGTCATCTTGTGCAACATTTCAGGTGAAAGGGAGACAAGATGAGATTATCTTTTACCCTGCTAAATTGTGTCTTGAAAACCTCCAGTGATGACAGCTCCACCTGGGGAGGTTGTTCCAGTGATTGTTCTCACTGTAAAAAATTTCTTTACCCAGATAAAACCTCTTCTAGTGTACCTTGTACCCATTGCCCTTTGTCCTCCTTATGTGGCTTCTTGTGAAGAAAGAGCCTCTGTCCTCTTTGTAGCTACTCTTTAAGTACTGGAATACTGTGATGGGGTCCCCCCTGAGCCTTCTATAGGCAGTAAAGACCTGGCTCCTTCAGTCTTTCCACAGAGGGCAGATTTTCCAGGTCTTTGATCATCTTTGTGGTGCTCCTTTGGACTCTCTGCAGTGTGCCTGTATCTGTTTTGAATTGTGAGGACTGAATACTCTGGGTGTGGCCTGATAAGTGCTGAGTAGAGTTGGATGATCACATCTCTGTCTCTGTTAGTAAAGTCCCTGCAGATGCAACCCAGGATCTGATTTTCCTTTACTGCAGTGGATCACAGCTGACTCACGTTCAGCTTGTTGTCCACCAGGACATCCAAGTCCACTACAGCAAGGCTGCTCCCCAGCCACACAGATCCTAGCCTGTACTGGGATCTTTAGTTATGTCATCTTTTCACTTGTTTTTTTAAACTGCATACAGTTCTTGCTAGCCTATCCAGGTCCCTCTGTTAGATGGCTTTCCTTTCTGACATGCCCCCTTACCACTCAGTTTAGTGTCATCAGAAAACTGTTTAGCAATGAGCCTATGTTTTCCCTGTGATTCTGCTTGCTAGTAATGTATCTGAAGAATCTTTTCTTGTTATTACTGATATCTTTGGCCAATTTCAGTTCTAGTTGAGCCTTATCCTTCCTGACTGCATCTCTGCATGCCCTAGTTCTTGTAGTCTTTGATGGGTATTTGGCTGCCTTTCCATAGCTGGTATGCTGCTTTTTTGCTGTTGAGCACACCCAAAAGCTCATTGTAAAGCTAGGAGGTCTTTTGTTCTGCTACCTTCCTTTTTATTTATAGGAGATGGACTGTTCTTGTGTTCCAGGAGGTTGTCTGTGAATAAATCCCAGCATATGCAAGCTCCTTTGCCCTTCCTGGAATCTTCCCATGAAATTCCTCACAGATTGGCTCTGAACACATTGAAGTTGGCTCTTATAAAATCCAGGCCTTTGTCCTACTGTTGGTCTTCATTGTGTTCCTCAGGAGCTTAAGCTCCACAATGTTATGATCCCTGTTATCTGAGATTGCCATTGGTAGTTGTGTTGAGAAGTAAGTCGTCTCAGTTTGTGAGCAGTAGATCTAGCAATGCACTGTTCAGCAACAGTTGATATGTCCAGCGCAGGAAGCAATTGACTTGTGTGCCGCTGTGGTGTTTTCACAACAAATGTGCAGGTAATTGAAGCACTCATGAGGACCAGGTTCTGTTGGTTCATGGTTGTGTATAGGGGCAGGGGGAACTAATTCAGCAACATGCATATTTATAAATGTTTAAGTCTACTGTCAATACATGTACCAACACAATGTATATAAATTTACATAGAAACTAATTTAGTAATGATACTTTGAAGAAGAAAGTGCTATAACATTTTTTAAGCCTCTGAGCATTAAGCTTATTTGAGGGTTGGTTAGATGTTGAACTTTTTTGCCATTAATAGAATATATCCACAAAGCACAGTAGAAGGTAACATACCTCTGTGATCTTCACAAATTCTGTGTCCCCTATGAATATTTCTGCTCTGTTTCTGCCTCTGAATTCTTAAGTTTTCCTTTTTTGGAACAAAAAAAGAATACTAAGCACACAGGAGAATCTGCTATAGAGTTGGATACATTTGTTTTCACCTTCTAGTTGAATATGGAAACATAAATACTGACATACCACTTTCTCTTTGAAGAGCACATGTCATACATGTAAGGTCCTCAGCCTGAAGTTCGATACATGATCATGAATTGAAAAACTAAACTCTGTATTCATGGAAGGAGTTGTTTCTGTGTTAGATTGAAAGATTTATGGCAACATCTGGGAGCAATTAAAAAGGCTTCTTTGTTCTTTGGAACAGTTAGATCTTCATATCTTTGTACAAAGCAAAGACATGTTTAATGATTTAGATTAGTAAATGCTTAGATTTGCCACAGTTTTGCAATTAACAAGGAAAATAATAACACAAACTTTTTCTTTAAAATTGGATAATCCTCTACTAATGTTAATTCAAGTAGGGTTCTCTGTCTTTGTTTGCTGGGTTTATTCCCGAGACAGTATTCTAGATGAAAAACCTAAGTATACAAAGTAAAATAAATAGACCTTTTACTGAGATTTATGTCAAGTTTCATCAGAGACTATTGTCTCTGTGATTCTTTTAGCATTGAACATGCTTGGATTTCTTTTACTTTACTGTTCCACGTTTGGCCTAAACATTGACTAAATACTAGTCTTGGATAAAGGTGATTGTTTAGGAACAGACACCAGCAATGTCAGGAAGTTTTTTTAAGACAATTTAAAGGGGTTTAAATGTGAAGAACTTGAAAGAAGTTCTCTTTAAATGAAAAGTAAGTCATAAGGTCTTAAGCACAGCTGTGTCATATAAAGCAAACTTTTGTTTGTTTATAAATTGCAACATAAGGAGCTTTATATGTAGTTTGTCAAGGCTGAACATAAAGCTCAGATTTACCCCAGTTATGAACAAGTATTTTATTAATGTTTATAAGGACATGTTTTTAACTCTGTTAATGTAAAAAGAAGTCAAGGCTGTTTCTGTCTTTTAGACATGGATGTAGAATACTGAATAACGTTGTAATGGATTTACTGACTACGATTTCTCTGAAGAAAGACACAGAAAAAAGTGAGGAGTATGTTCTTTTCTGCACCTATATAAAGTGTGCCTGTTTTAATTTAATGAAATTAGCTGTATTAGGTTAAAAATAAAGGTATCTTTCAATTTTATTGAAGTTACTCTGAATTTGTTTAGATCAGATTATCATTTAGTGTCCATATGGGATATACTTGGAAATACACAAATGAAAGATGAATAAAGTGAAACTGTAAAATTTGAAACACTATAATAAAGTATATATATACTGAGGTTTAGCTTGAACATAATAAAATTCAGGAAAAATAAATTTATAGAAAATCAGCAAGTTTTGTTAGCTGTTGCATCATTGCTAGCAGTTTTCTGAGGGAAAAATCACATTCCTTTCAAAATGCTGTGAATCAAGAGACTCATAAGCATGATGCTTGAGTAACAATGTAATGATGAAGAAAGACCAGACAAGAGAGAGGATTTCTGGAGTAAAAATTACAAGCAGATTTTAAAATTTTAATCTATATCACTGTTTGCTTTTCTTTATGTTGTTGATACTAGCATATGTTCCTTTTACCTTTAGTCAGTCTTGGGAATCAAAATGTTTAGATGATCTATAGGAAGTTTATTTAATGCAGTTGGTTAGAATCAGAATGTCAGGGACCTGTATTGAATTACAAGTAAGATCAAATCAGAAAGTCCAGCAGTAGAGCAGTGGAAAGTAAAGCACTGTCAGGAGAGAATCTTCATTATCTGAACACTAGGTACCATAGTTGTTACAGAAAAATACTGAATGGCTTTTCTGGGCATATAAATTAGCAACAACTAGCCCACCAGATATAACACAAGATTTAATAATGGTTTGCTCCTAAAGGGTGTGCTGTTCCCTGAGAAGATGTGTTCCTATATTTTCATTTGCAGAGTTGTGTTCAACTTCTCAGAACTGTTAAAGTATTATTTTCTTTGTATTCCATAAGTTGTGATAGTTTTTACTTAATTTTTGAAGCAGTTTGCATTATTGCAGGTAAGTGATTAAGATTCAGACAAATGCAGTTCAATGTAAGATATATGGAAAATGTTGACATTTTCATTTAAGGCTTTGTAATAGTGTAAAAAGTTACTGTTATTTTTAAAATTTTTACTATAAACATTTAAATTTTTTTTTTTGTGTGGGTGTGATAGAAGCGTCACTGGGAGAAACCTATTGCATGCCATGGAATAATGTGGTCAGTTAGGCTTCCTTAATGTGACTTTACCCATGCTCATTTTCTAAGCTGTGTTTTCTTTGACTTATGTAGTTGAAAGTAGCACATAAAACCAATAAATAATGCAATTACTTTTTCCTGGAGATAATAGAGGATTGAACAAGATATTTCAGAACTCAAACAGAACATTGAAGTATTTAAAATATTACATTTAGAAGCATGAACAGAACATATACAGTAACTTCTTTGTATAAGGAGGATCGTTATAAACTGGAGCAAGTTCAGCAGGGGGCCACCAAGATTGTCAGGGTTGAGGAACTGGAGCACTTGCACTGTGAGGAGAGGCTGAGCGAACTCTCCTGGGGAAAAGCAGGTCCTTGTGAGGACCTAGCAGCAGTTCCCCAACACCTGCATGAGGTTATCAAGAAGATAGAGCCAAGCTATTCACAGCAGTGCATGGTATGAGCATAAAAACAATGGCATAAACTGAAAGAAGAGAGGTTTGGACTAGATATAAGGAGAAACTGTTTCACCATGAGGAAAGTACGGCAGTGGAACAGATTGCTCAGAGAGGTTGTGTAGTCTCCATCCTTGCAGATTTTCAAGACCTGATAAGGGTCTGAGCAACGTGGTCTGACCTCAGAAGTGACATTGCTTTGAGCAAGGGGTTGGACTAGGGAAGTCCTGAGGTCTCTTCAACTTGAGTTATCTTATGATCTTTAATTTATACACAGCAGCTACTTGTGGCTGTCCTCTGGGAGGTTAATCTCCAGTAGCTCTGTAGAGCACTATTGATCTGAGGGAACCCTCCAAAAGCAACAGCAGTTAGAGCCATGAAATTGAAAGCTGTACTCACATTCATGATGAAGAATTGTAGCTTAATCACACAGACATCATATAGTTGGTAAATCAGAGTACCAGTCCTTCCTTTTCTTTTGGAGTTACCCTTCCGTTTTGGGAGAAGCATTTGCATCACTTCCTGTTTGCTTGTATTTTAATCCCAAAGGGCACGTGAATTTTTCAGATTACAGCAAAACTTCATTATATATACTATGTTCTCAAATAGAATTTTTAAAGTTTTTTTCAGCCACAGAAGATGTGTTAGAATATATCAATCATGATATTATCAGATTAATGTTAATATCAAAATGCTTAGTGAATTCATTCAGTAAAAAAATTATATAGTGATAGTTGTCTCTCTCCTGGAAGACACTAAAATGTGCTTTTGTGGGGTGTTTACAAGACATGTTGGTCATCTTTATAAGATAGTCAAAGCTTCTGATCATTACAGCTATCCAGCCACACAGACATAATTATGTCCTAAACAAATAAACTTTAGAAGTACTGAGAATTTAAAAGGGTCCAATGTTTAAAATGATGAGCATATCATAAAAAGAAAAAATGAAGAAACGAATAATTGCATGTTCTATTCAGAGGTTTTGGCTGGTTTGCTGTGTTTTAATGTAAGGAGAAGCATGAATTTGTCTTCTCTGTGCTGTACAGTCATAGGCATAGTGGTTAATCTGCCTGTCTCCTTTCTGTGCAGCTGTTGAACAGGAAATCTTGCAGAAAGCTTGATGGCAGACCTTGCAGAGCCTTTCCAGGAATGGCTAGTGGTCTGCTAAATCATCTAGCAGTGGCTTGACATATACAGACATATTCTTTCATGGTGGTGGCCATGTCTTAGGCTTCATTTGTTTCTGTTTGCAGATAAACTGTCCAGAGAACAAGTTTAATATCCTTTGCCTGTGCTTCAGAGTGAACTGTACATACATACCTCCTAATGAAGAAGATGCCTAAACAGTATGTGTGGAATTCACCTCTCCTAACTTAATCTGTGTAAAATTCAGATGTCTAGTAATTGCCTATATTTCCTTTGCAGGCAGTAGAGGAAGAATACAAAAAATTGGCCTAAAAAAGCTGCGTAGACTGTATTACTGAAGAGATGTCTATAGAGAGCCTAGATGATTGACTGGCCAATTTTAAATGGCCGAACTTAGATGGAAAGATTCCTTTCTGGTGTATGTGGGTTTTGCACATACAGACCCTCCCTGCTTTTATTTTATTGTTCTTTGAGTTTTGATGATGTGTTTACAGTTCTAATCTGCCTTGCCTGTAGGTCTAAGAAGATATGTATTCTTTAATATGGACTATATTACTTTGGTGCCCTGTCTTGACTCAGTGACTACATACACACTACATACAGTTTAGTCCTTGCCAGGGACAAAGAGAGTGAGGAAGGAATTTTAAATTCTTTAAACAGATACAACAGTTCTATATGTCAGAAAAGTAAACAAAGCGCGAGGTCTTTTCTTTTGATACGATACTAGTTGTAAAAAGTACTAAAAATGTTTATGACGTTCTATAACATTTTCAGATTAGCCAGAGGCTGCACTGCAGAATCGAGTAAGCCAGATCTCCATGGGCCAATTTATTGGGATGCTATTCTTTCAATGTATCTTCTCCTCGTTATCTGGACAACCACAAGTATCTGAGGTTTTTTTTTTAAAAAAAACAGTAAAGAAAAGGAAACAACAAATACTCTTTGGTAGTAGCCCAACAACTCCTGTGACCTAAAGGTTTCTAACTAGTAAGATAATATTATTTACGTATATTTGTTTATGACTTATTCCAGTGGAGTAGTGCCCTGTGGGAAGACAAACTACAGAAGAAAAAACATTTTCTGAGTAAGTATGAGCCATCAAGTAGGCCAAGATTAGATAATGAGACCTTCAACAGCCAGTAATGGAATAACATTAAGTCTTTTGAATTCACTAAGCAGTTGGATGTGTTAATGGAGGTACCATGCTGGGAAAGCATACATTTTAGTTGGAATTTCTTATGAGGGGGTGATTGCACATTATGATATGAATAGCTACACTAAACGCCTGGAAATTTTCTGCCAGAAAATTAAGGCCCCCTGTACCAGATAATGGCTCACTGGAAGAATGTAATAGAGGTGAAGTAAAATCGGAAAACAGATAATTTCCTATTTAATAGTTCATTGACTTTCCTCCCAGAGCCGTTGTCTCCACCATGATGGCTATGGTCTTTACTTTCATTTCATAATCAAGCTCAAGCTGTTTTGGTGTGACTTGGGAAAGTACTTTGTTGCTAGAAAAAGACTGAATTCATTAAAGTATTGTGTTTCTCAGTTCAGGTGTAGTTACTGATTTTTGGTTGTATTTTCACTAGTGTGCCTGAATAGATATTGCATAATACATGAAATTGTTTTATTCTGTTTTGGCATCCATAAATACCACCCTGTCTTCAGTATAAATTTCAGTATCTTCTGGTATCTATTTGTGTCTCCAAAAATTTAATATTTCCTGCATAGTTCTAATACATGTTTCTGTTGTAAAGGTCTTCATAATTTTTTTTGGTGATTAATTATTAAGCTTTTAGAAGGATAAATGCATTAGTTCCTCCTGACATCTGGTAAAAATTATTAGTGTTTATAGTGTACTGTGAGCAGATACATTATTTCCAAAAATGAAAAAAAAAAAAAATCTGATTAAGAGGTTTTTCTTTATGATGCCAAGTCTACTCCTCACTATTCTGCTGATATTTCTGACCAGATAAACAGCTTTTCTGCTCTTCTCTCAACTATAGTAGCAAAAGCCCTGTGTTTCCAGGAACTGTTATTGTGCAAAAATTTTCCGTTCTGTCATTCATTAAAAGATACTTGGAGGGAAATAAATAAATAATCTGCATGTATCAAACAATACAGAAAAATAGATGTTGTCCAGAGTGACTGGAGTAGATTATCTCTGTCTGTTGTACACCATGCTAAACTTGCTGCCCTGGTTTCTTTATAAAATCTACCCATGAATTGCTAATGGAAATTTTATTGTAAAATCAGAACAATTTTCCTTGATTTACAATGTAGGTAAAATTATGATTTAGAATCTGTAGTTTTCAGAAATATGTGTGGCAAAGGAGGGTTTATATCTAGAGTAACAAAAAAAAATAAGTCATGAGACTTTAATAAACATGTATCTATAGAATCTTCAAATGGTTTGCGTTGGAAGGGACCTTCAAAGCTCGTGAAGTCCAACCCACCTGCCTTAGACAGAGATGTCTTTCACTAGATCAAGTTGCTCAAAGCACCGTCCAACCTGACCTTAAAGACTTCTAATGATGGGGTATCTAGAACTTCTCTAGGCAGCCTGTTCCAGTATCTCACCACCCTCATCGTAAAGGATTTCTTCCTTATATCCAGTCTAAATCATTCCCTTCTCTTAAAATCTGATGTGAGCAATCTCCTTTCTAAAACTTAAACATTCACAGGTATCCCAAAGTCTAATCAAATTATGTTATATGTGTATATAATGTGTCCTATGTAAACATTTGAGTGAAAGTGTTGTAAAGTACAAAGTACTTTCAGAAATGTGTGATGCATATGCTCTATACAGTTTCAATTCTGATACCTGGGTGTGTCAGGTTCTTTTCCTTCTGGTGGCTGCAGAACTGTAAAGTGGAGCAATGAGAGCAAGAAGTAGCAAGTGCTCAGCTCCTTTTTTGACTGAGAATTTCTTGCTAGAGCAAAATTGCTGCAGAACATAGGACCATATTATAGAATAAGAGAAAGTATAATCTGCATAAGTTCTTTTTGCTTTTTGGTACTTCATTTGGGATGTTTCTCAACTCAAGCTTGTAAACACACTAAAATAATTACTTCCTTTAATACCTCTATTATTTTTCTTCTACTGTCTCTCTCTATTATGTTTCTCATGCCAATATTTAATTCTCGTTTTAGGCTACTAAATACTACTGAACACTTAGAGTAGCTTTTTGACCAGTATCATCTGTGCTGAGCTAGTAATTCCTGGCTCTTTGTCAATGTTGATTCAATGATTTCTTGTAGCACTAAATGTAGTAAGGTGAACTGTTATCACAAAGAAAAATATTGAGTAGGAAATAGACTTCTTATGGGAAGTAAATCTTCAGTTACATTACTGCTGACTTTATGACGACAGTCCTAACTTTTGGTTGTTGTGAATGCTAGTGATTTTACTTTGTAGAAATAGGAATAATATGGGGATAACGGACAGGTAGGTAAAGTATTTATGTGTCACAGAATCACTGAATGGTAGGGATTCGAAGGAACTTCTGGAGATCATCTAGTCCAACCTCCCTGCTAAAGAAGGTTCACCTAGAGCAGGTCACACAGGACCGTGTCCAGGTGGGTTTTGAATATCTCCAGGGAAGGAGACTCCACAACCTCTCTGGGCAGCCTGTTCCAGTGCTCTGACACCCTCAGAGTAAAAAAGTTTTTTCTCATGTGGAGGCAGAACTTCCTGAGCTCCAGTTTGTGCCCTTTGCCTCTTGTCCTGTCACTGGGCACCACTGAAAAGAGTGTGGTCCTGTCCTCTTGACTCTCACCCTCTAGATATTTATAAGCATTGATAAGGTCCCCTCTCAGTTTTCTCTTCTCCAGGCTAAACAGACCCAGGTCTCTCAGCCTTTCCTCATAGGAGAGATGCTTCAGTCCCCTAATCAACTTAGTCACCCTCTGCTGGACTCTCTCCAGTAGTTCTCTGTCCCTCTTGAACTGGGGGGCCCAGAACTGGACACAGTATTGCAAATATGGCCTCACCAGGGCAGAGTAGAGGGGGAGGATAACCTGCCTCGACATGCTGGCCACTCTTCTGAATGCACCCCAGGATACCGTTGGCCTTCTTGGCCACAAGGGCATATTGCTGGCTTGTGCCTATCTTGCTGTTCATCAGAACAGGTCCTTCTCTGCAGAGCTGCTTTCCAGCACATCAACCCCTAACCTGTACTGGCGCATGTGGTTACTCCTCCCCAGGTGCAGCACCCTACACTTGCCCCTCTTGAACTTCATTAGGTTCCTCTCCACCCGACTCTCTAGCCGGTCCAGGTCTCGCTAAATCGCAGCACAGCCTTCTGGTATGTCAGCGAACTCCTCCCAGTTTTGTATCCTCTGCAAACTTGCTGAGGGTGCACTCTGTCCCTTCATCCAGGTCATTGATGAGTATGTTGAAGAAGACCATACCTAGTACTGACCCTGGGGAACATCGCTAGCTACAGGCCTCAAGCTGGACTCTGGGCCACTGATCACAACCCTCTGATCTCTGACCTTCAGCCAGTTCTCAGTCCACCTCACTGTCCACTCATCTTTCCCACACTTCCTAAGCTTACCTATGAGGATGTGATGGGAGACTGTCAAAAGCCTTGCTGAAGTGGAGGTAGACAACATCCACTGCTCTCCCTTCATCTACCCAGCCAGTCATGCCATCATAGAAGGCTTTCAGATTGGTCAAGCATGTCTATTTGATGAATATAAACCATGTGCAGGGAAGTAAAATAATCTGTACTTAAATTACCATAAACCAATAATCTTTCATGGAACTCTAGTGGCTATCAATTAAATACCCGTTAGTGTGGATCCAGGATGCAGAAATAAAAGTTGTGTTGTCACAATGGCTTGAAGAACCTTATGAAAAGTCCCCAAATAAAGAATTAGAGTGAATTGAACTTTTAAGCTACTTTATTTGAAAAATGTATCTTCCTTTTACTGGGATTACTGGTTTGGCTTCTCTTAGGCATTATGATTGTTTTTTTTTATTTTTTAAAAATAAGATGATGTTCATGAAACTGAAATTTTTTTTCTACACACTAATATTTCAGGAAATGGCTAGAATACTGGTAGATTTAAGTTCTAAGTGTTCATTTAGTACTTCATTTCATGAACCTAGCTTTATACACTTAAGCAAAGGAATTAAAGATAAAAACACTCTGATATAACACATATAGTATTCCTCTTTGGAGAGTTAAATTTCACCTGTTTTTGAATTTCAGTGCTTACAGTGCTAATAATTACTTTGGCTTTTCTTCAGATTTCTATTCTCTACAAACATGAGGGAATTGTTAAAAATAGCAGATGTTTCTCGTGAGATAAAGAGAAGATAAAGGAACAAGCCAGACTGAGAATTAACTTTACACTCTCTGCTGGTGGATTGGCAGCTAGGAGTGACAGAATTCTGTTGTAGGCATTTCCTATAGTGTGTTGCCGTCTTAGCAATATTGCTTTGAGTGCCACGGTAAATATCGCTATGGTTGTTAATAGATCACCAGAGATGATCTGAGTTTTCACCAGGATAGCCAGTCACTGAAATAAGTTTCTAGTGCCTCAGTGACACCCTTTCATCTGACTGAGCAAACATTCTTGTAGGAAATCTATATCTAGGTATTGATATTATGACGAATAAAGCCTCAAACAGTTTCACTTCAAAGAAGGCCTAGAAAGAATTTTTTTTTTTTTTTAAATGAAGCATTAAAATACATTCTCACTGAGGAATTATTTTCCTCTCACTGGGGACATTTTAGGTGAAATAAAAGCATGCAGTATTAAAAACACTTGGAAAAGCATATGGAAGTATTTTAATCATCTTGGGGAAGAAGATGCTTCCTGTAATTAAAATACCAACAGAAAAGAATGTGTACAAACTTGTCCATCCTGAAACTTAAAACACAGCATATCTTTTATAAATTCTTATTATAGTGAAGCAAATTATGCTTTATGACTATATCGAGATTACATAATTCTTGGTGGAAGCTCAAACAGCGAATTCCGTGTAGTGGTAAAAGCATTGACTAGTGTGTATTTGTCACTATATATATTCACAGCTTGAATTTTGCATGAACTGAACTTTCTTTGCCCTACAGCAAGTTTTAGATTTTATGAACCATTGTACTTCTGACAATACATAAATGTGCTTCTGAATTCCAAAAATGATATAGAAAATTGCTGTATTTCTTATATTCTACTTAGACCATTATGAGTCGGCACTGAAGTAATACGATGGATATACTGTTTTTGCTGCCAGTGATGTGAACCTGGTTGCTTGATTGATTTTACTTTCATTCCGTTGTTACAATAATATAATATATACCTTGAGCACTAGCAGTAAGGAAGCCTTGTTTCCTATAGATTTGTATCTCCTAAGTGGGTAAGGTAGTAACAGTAGTCACTGAAATTTTGAATAGAGTTAGGGCATCTCTTCTGTGTGAATTCTCAGGAATTAAAAACTGATGAGGCAGCCTTTTCCTCAGTAAGGTATTCAGCCAGACTTCTCTTCTTTGCCTCTTTTCATCTAAGACATTCATATTTGTGAAACCTCTGCCCTAGTATCACATCTGGAAAAATGTGGAGCCCCCTTTTCTAACATGTTCCCTCCACTGCTGTTGCTCTTTCTCTTTTCAGCCTACTTCCTGATGTCTGGTCACATAAGAGCTGGCTAAGAATGTTAGTTCATATTTTCTCCTTTTTATTCTCTTTTTTTTTGCGTGTGTGTGTTTTGAAAAGTTATGCCAGATATTTTTAATATCATATATAAAGCCATTAAAACTTACTTTACACTGTCTACATTGACGGCTGTTTCTTGAACATTGCTGCTACAGTAAATTAGAGAAGTGAGGTAGAAGTGCAGAGAAAGAGAGATTGATTACTTAGATGTTAAACCTTTATACTGTAAAACTTTTTTCCCCTGCAAAAAAACAAACCAGCAAAAGTAATAATAGAAAAAATAAAACCTAAACCCTTAGGAGAATATATGTATGTTATCATTGGCTCAGTTAAGCCTTTGTGCTAGTGTTTTTGATATTCCTCCATGTACGAAGATCTGTTCTAGTCTCTCCTGACTCGAAAATATCCTTTTTATAGCATTGTGAGTTTCCTAACAGCTACCAGCTATTTAGTGTAAGTATTGCTTTATATGTTCACTCACAGTCTTGCAAATGAACCTAATACCCACTCCAGATATGGTATGTATAACTGTCGTACATATGGACTGTACTTTAGGTCCTTGGCAAATTTGATGTAACTGATAGCAATGGTGCTGTAGTTGTTTATCTGTGATACAAATATTGAGTAATAATTAGTTTCTAACAGGCTATTAACCTCTAGAAACATATATTTAAAATTTCAGAACATTCAGAAATAAGAGTTAAATACCATTTCTGTACATAGAAATGAACTCTATACCTTCTGCTACTGTTTATTGCTTATGATATTTCATACAGCAGTTAATGGTCGGAAGGGTCATGCCTCACTTCAAAATTTGGGTTTCATTTGTTAAGGAAAATACCACCCACCCACACCCCCAGATCGCAAACATACAAAAACTAATTAGTGAGTTTTTCTGCTTGATTCATTTGACTTACTGTTTAATTCCCACTGGTTATGAAACTGTTTTCTTCGATATTCATAACATGTGCCACCTGCTCCCTTGCTTGCTATGAACTTGTAACCCCCTTTGGGATGTGATTGATGAATATAAAATTGAATCACAGAGCACAAGAAAGGTGATATAAACATGACTATAGAGACATGATCTATAGCTGCAGTCTCAAAAATATATCTGAAACTGGAGTTTGCAGAAACTGACTTTGAATAGGACTGGACTGCTTTTACTGCCATGATTTGAAGAAACCTGCCTTTGCAGGACTAGTTTTATTATGTTCAGAGAGGAACAGTGTATATGTATAACCTCACAATCATTTGATTGCTAAACTTGAGACGCTTTGCTAAAGAAGCTAGCAATGGCTGAAAGCAGAGAGGAGAGGACTAAAGGCTGGCAAATTGGCAAAACAATTTCAATTTCAAGCATACACGTTTTAAGACTTAAAATGTGCTTTAACAAAAATTTGAAACCAAATGATGCTTTGTTTGTAGGAATTCATTTATATATTAAACGCATATTAGAATTTGGGTCCATTTTTGTGAGATTAGGTTGTATATATATTTTCAGTTTTTACCTTTTATTTCTGAGGAACATACTTTTAAAAATGAGAATTAATATTTGACAGAATAACTTGAGCAAACAAACTTAAAGAATGGTGGATTTCCAGAGTGTGATAATAAAATATAGATAACTGATGAAACTAGAACTGTATATTCTAGTTTTTAAGATTTTTTCTGGAATCAGTTCTTTATAATAACTCTGGTTACTGTATACTAGAATGTGGCTTATGGCTATGTATAAGGTCCAGTCATCCACTTGGTTGTGTAGGTACAAGTCTGCCCATGTCAACAACCCTTGAATTTTAAAAGATGTTTTCTTTCTAGACATTTATAAAACTCTCTGTGATAGTCTTTCATTTGTGTTATAGGCTGTGAAACTGAACCACTAGTTAATTTATGAGTTTTCAGAAGAATTTTTGAAATTGTTTTTGCCACAGCCATAAATAAAATATTATTCAAATATAATTTCACCTGAGAGAGATGGGAAACAAGAAGAAGAGAGTGATTGGCTGATGCTTTTATGACAGTACAGATAGATTTTAGTGTAGAATATGTATTATTCATATGTGGAATTTTTCATTTGTTTAGTTCATTATAAATATTAAATTAGAAATTACTAATAGAAGTCAGCTATCCCCTATAGTCACAAACCCCCTAAGACAGTGCACAAAGCTGATATTCAAAAGTATGAATAATTATGTCTAAATGTAAAGTGGATACCTAACAAAATCATAGAATGATTTTTTTTTTTTTTTTAATAGACCAGTAAGTTTTGTTCATAGATTTGAGCTTTGAAAAATTAGAGAGCTGAAGCTATGCACCTGGCAGTATCCTTTTCAAAAGGATAAAGGTTTAATTTCATACATTCCTATGGAATATCTTTGGATCTGGTCTAGCATATTGTCTGCCTTGTTTCAGCAAAGGATATTACAACCCCCTCTGTTGGACTAGAGTTCTGTATGATTAAATAATTTACCTTTTCAATGCATTTTTAGATAGCTATCTGGTACAGATGTAAATACATTTAAATGCTAAATACTGTTCAGAGAGCAGCAAAAATTCTGTTCTTATGTCTAACAATGTAAATATAAAAAAATTCCACTAGTATATAATCAGGAAATTTTTTCCAATAATTCAAGCGCAGTTAAGAGTAGAGTTAAATGTTGTATGTCTGGCAGAGAAGTAAAGGAAAATTTCGGTCTTTGCTGGGGTTCTTCTATTAAAAACTTCAGAAAAAAAAAATAAGAATGTTAAAAACATTTTTGGAGTAATATTTTTGCAACTGATACATGAAAAATATATTTAATTAATGTTAGGAAACTAGAAAGCTTTTTACAGACAAAACTGTAACTGGATATTGGAATTTTAATTTTTCTCTTGTGTCCTGTTAGATTAGGACTAATGAATGCTTGGGGGGAAAAAAAAAAAAAAGAAAAAAAAAAGAAAGCACACACTATCTGTTTAGCTTTTAATTTTTAAGGATATTGTTTTTCTTCTTCTCTTTTGCTCAGAAGTAACTATTTCACTTTGAGCCATTAGAAGAAAAGGATTTCTTTACTAATTACAGCACTTTTCTACTGAATGAAAAGATTCAAGAAATAACTCTTGTATGCTGAGTAACTCCTTACGAAAACAATGTCCAAAGAAGACATCCAGTCCTCATTAAATATAGTTCTGCTTGTCTGCTCTGCACTTTTAATAGAAAATGAAGAACAACTGTGTGAAATACACTGTTGGTTGCTTTGTAGCAATATGTCAGTGATATTCCAGTAGTTAATGAAAGTCGATGAAAAGGGATAGTTTCTCTAAGTGGTGCTTTATTTTTTATGCTTTAAAAAGAACTAGCTGCATCATGTCCTCGTGAATTGGTTGGAGCTGTGTTTTGACAATAAACATGCAGTTCATATAAGAATACAAATAAGGAATGAAGTATGACAGCATAGAATGTAAACACCCTTAATTGCTTGTGTAGAGAGCTGGAGAATCACAGACGGTTTATGGGGATGACTGAAGCACCTTCGAATGAAGACGAGAGATTTTTAACTGGTGAAAATTAATAAGAGCACTGAAGGTAATAAATAGTCAATATACAGAAATTATTCTGGCATCTTTGAACAGTAAGTTTAAGAAGAACATTTAATTACGCAAGTGTTCAGTATTTTCGGTGTTTTATGCCCAGCATGGTGTTTTATATTTGACATTTTTAAGCCCAGTTAGCTTTTGGCTTGCAAAACTGTAGATGTCCTCCTCATATTTTCTCCCCTCAACTGATGGAAGAAAAAAGGTGAAATTGCAAGACCTGGAAAATGTTAATGTTTCTGTCGAGAATCTTCTAATACTAAAAGCTTTTTCTCTTATGTTGCTATAGCTTTTATTTATGTTCATTTACATTGGACACGGTTGTTCTCGGACAAGAGTATAATGACTGTATCACAACTGTGCTTAGGTAGCACGTGGAAACTGAACTCTGCTTTTATGTTTTAAGGAGTCTAGAGTCTAATAACTTAATTTTTTCATCCACACCTAGATGTCTAGTAATTTTTTACCGACTCTTTTATACTCCACCAGGTCTCCCACCTGCCAGTCAAAGGACATGATTTTTCTCTATATCCTGGGTAAATGGAGACAAAATTGTCAAAAGGAATGAGTGGCTGAGGCCTTCTGAGGAGGAGAGGTTTCCAGGCTTTAGATGCCTGTGTTATGGAAGTTCCACACTTCCACAGATGTTTAAGTTTTAAAAAAGAGTAGGATTTCTTTTTTTCCCGAGCAGTTGCAGCTGGCTAGCTGAGTTGCACTGATGGCTAAGATGAATCGTATTCTGAAATCTCTGTTTCTGTGCATTGTATACAGAGTTGCATAAGGCATGTGAATTCCATTCGGAGGTCTAGGTGCCTAAAGGTTCAGTGTAATGACAGTGAGTATTAGAATAAATATCTTTTCCTCTCATTTCTAAGTTTAGAAATTCAGCAAGTAGCTTGGCTCACCCTGAGAGAAGTATTTAAGAGGATCCAATTAATTAGTAAAGTAGCACGTCTAGATAATTGAATCTATTCAATTCAAGAAGTGTAAAATCTCAGTTTCAACTTCATCTAGGAACTGATGAAAATAAAAATTGGAGGAAAGTAATTACATTTAAGAAATCTTACCTAATAACTTGAAGATGATAGGCTGTGTATAAGCTTGGAAGAATTCTTATTTATTTCTTAGTGATGCTCTCACTTATTTTGTCGGTACCATTAATAAATTATATTTTAAAAAATCAGTGAAATTTCAGAGACAAGAGCAGCTGAGATGGCTGGTTGTTACAGAACAGTTTAAATTATAAAATCACAGTGAGTTTTCAGTATACGTTCAGCAAACAGAACAAATAATAAAGTATTCACTCTTGAATCCTCACGGTGAATTACAAAGTTGAGCATCACTGAATGAAAGATAAAATCTGATGTTAATTAAATCTTATTTATTTATGGTTTGGGCAGGTGAGAGAAGCGTTCTGTCTGAGAACATAGCTATGATTTCTGCACTGAGTTTGAATAGATAAAGTTCAATTCCTTTTTTTTTCTTATTCCTGTGAGGGAATTTTGATACACAAAATATTCAGATCTGTTAAGTGTGTAAGGAAAGTGACAGTAATACTCATGCCTAAAAAGTATTTAGGATCTTTGTCCAAGTTTTAGTGGAAAAAGCTTATGAAGATATTTTACAAACTGAATGTAAGTAGAGAAGTTACAGCACATACCAAACCTTCTAGAATAATATTCTCTTGTCTCCCATCTCTTCAACTTGCTTTCTATCAGCTTGCAACTTTCTGAACACTAAGTCTGTGTGACTAGATATTCGCAGGGTCTAAGAGGCAGTTTCCTTGGAGATTAGTCCTCAGGTGGGTACTTAATGACCTTGGTTTATGATGTTTAATGGAATTGGAATGCACTTTAAAAATGGTTCTGTTTTTTGACAACCCTTTATTAGCAGCCAGCAATTAAATGTATTAAGAGCCCTTGTTGTTCACACTCTTTCATCCACAGAACACTAAGGGATGTATATGTTATAATTACAATTATCCATTCTCCTCATTGTCCTGCTGAGGAATGCAACTGTAATTCTGGCAGCCAGACTACATAGTTGGCTTGCTGTCCTTGGACTGCAGATGTCTAATTGCAGGCAACCATTTCATTTCAAATGGCTCATTAAAGCAGAAGCCATTTAGCATTGCTAACATGGATCTGCATCCATGATTATGCATTTAATTAGAAAAGTGCAAGCTTTTTTCCTTTGTAATCTGGATTTACAAAATTTCTCCTATGTAATCTGTTTTGGAAGAACTTGAATGGCTTAATTTATTATCTTTTTTTGCAGTGCTTGATATCTGTGTTATTCATCTGTGAACTTGATAAGCTAGATATAACCATATTGTATGTATTTATGTTTCATAAGTGTTACATGTATGTGTAGTTTATCCAGTTTGAATTTTCCTTAATCTGAAAATCATTTGTTCTGCCACTTTATTTGTACCTGTAGCTAAAATAAGTTTAGGTATATAAGTATCTCTGTTGACCTCACCCTGAGAAGCAACTAGTAAAGTAGTAAGATTAGCTTAACACTTCTGATCCTTTCCCATTTCTTTTATCATTATAGGTAAGAAAGTTTTCCAGCGTAAGCAAGAAAGATAATCTTGAGTCCTTTCTTCTTTTCTTGAGCTCTGTAGCTTGTTTATTGTTCATTTGCATGTGTGCATTGATATAAAACTTTTTGGTTAGCATAGCTGTGATCCATTTAAATTACATTATTGGTAGAGTTCCTGAGTTCCTTCCTTCTCTATATGTTATATCTATGACTCTTTCCTTTTCTAATCTTCAGTCAACGGTTTTTAAGTGTTTCAGTTAGTAAATGTAGTCTGGGGGCTTTGTTGAAGTTCCTCCCGACTTTTTTTTTTTCCATTGCAAAGTATGAACTGCCAAATTTTTATATTTGGACAAGTACATTTGCACTGCAAGCAGAGATAATGGGCTCTCATTCTCTGTCCTGTCCCTCCCCCCCCGCCCCCTCCCCCCCCAAAAAACCCACTTTTTTCTCTTGTACTTTACCTTTGTGTATCTTAATCAGTTGTTCCAAAGATCTATAGCACCTGTGAATCTGTACAGTATCCCCTTCTTGAAATACTTACCTGTCACATTTAGGTTTCTATGTGATTCTAGTGGCAAGTCCCTTCTAAGTAAGGGCTAGGGAGGTGTGCTTAAGTAAACATGTGAAAAAATGTTGAAGGAAACAAGCCTTTTTGTAGGTGTTCATTTTCAGATATTGTTAAAATTTCTCAATCAAATACTGTGTAGTGCTTTGAATTACAGGATAGGACTGGGGCAATCTGAACTGCTGGCTCTAGAATAAGGGAGGTCAGGACAGTAAAATATATTTAGGAAATGTGAAAAAGCTTCTTGCTATTATTCTTCGGGTGGGTGCAAGCAGTATGAATGAGGTTACAGTTGATGAGGCAGTCAGTGTACACACTAAAGCTGTGAAATACTATCTTCTGTCTAACTCATATTAAAAATGGAAATGGTTATAAGCAAAGGTAGGATGTCTCAGTGGGCTTTGCATCTTCATTTTTAGAAATCTAATTAGCTTCTGGTTTTCTTAACATGTCCTGCATCTTCTTTTTGTTTTGCATAGCCTTGAGTAAATAGGAAAACACAAAGATTTTGAGACAAAAATTTTTTTATCTTCTACTGTTTGAATTACAGTAATAGACACAAGTGTGGTTTCTGTTTCGCCTAGTCTATTACTGTTGACATAAACTGTTTTATTTCTTATCTGCTTTATATAAATGCTAAACAAGACATCTCGTGTTCCCTTTCCCACCTCTCACAGTAAAGAGTGGACAGGATTAAGGAAACTAGTACTGTGTTCAGCTGCTGCTTGTTCACAGTAGTATCTTTGGGGTACTATTTGATCTGTTGTTTTTCATTTGCACATCTGAAATCACCCTCTAAAATAAGGAACACATTTTTTCAGCTTTTTTTAGAAATGGAGGACCTCCTGAAGTTTACCTAGAGAGCAATTTGCTTAGCAGAGGCAGAAATCCGTATTTCTGGATTACCACAGCTGTGAATCAACCTGTCTACCATTCAAATTCAGTAGAGTTCTATCTAATGAAACAGTTTACTTCCTTGGAGTTAACTTGCGTGGATTAAAGCTTATTATAACTATACAATGAAGTTTGATTTGTATCACAGAAATTACAGAGTAAGGTCTCCATTCAGACGTTAGGTTTTAAAGTTTGAACTGTTTGAAGTTTTTCAAGAGTCTTACTCTCAAAGTAGGGTGTGCAATGTAAGCTAAATGTCTAGACTCCCTCTAAACTTGGGATAACCAGATGAATCAAATGGTTTAAAAGGCAGTACATTGGGAAAATATTCATGCATAAAGCCATGTGTATTATGTACATCAAAATAATAGCTGAATTCTTCAGAAATATGTATCTTAAGATGTGTTTAGTATTTAAGAGGTTTTTCCGTATATTACCTGCTTTCTAAGGATAATTTGGTGGTTCAATTTTCTTTTTCTCTCTTCTTCTTAAGAATGTAAAACAGCTTGAAAAAACAGTCTCTCAGCAGATCTATTGTGCTAGTCATATGCAAGAAAAATAGACGAGTCTTAGCATATACTCCCTCCTTTGGCAGCAGTCATTAGATAGTCTCTCAGTTAGTCTCTTGAAAAAGACTTTAATTTCTTATTTTTTGCCTAATGTTAATCCTTTAAGGAAAAAGAGCAGTGCACAACTGTCAGTTTTAGTGAGTTGGATTTGTTTGAGCAAGATAACAGTTCCCAGAGGAGTGTGAGCGTGTGGTAGAGTACTTTACAATCTTGCTTTGCGTCTCAGAGAGCTTTCTTGACTTGGCCTTGCTGCTGCTGTTTATTTCCCTGAGGAATGTCTGTGAGAGGAACTGTATTTGTCTCTGAAGTACAGAACAGCTTCCTTGGGTTTATTTTTCCCACCTTTTATTTTTCAAGCAAAAGTCTACTTTCTGAATTCTTTCTGTTGTGTTAATACTATACACTGCTTAGTGGATTGTGGCAGAGACAGTGATTTTCTCAAAATTTTAATATATAGCTAGTAGGTATAGTTTATCCAAGGAGAATCCAGTGATGATATTTTACCAGTATTATTCCAATCTGATAATTTTGTTTGGGTTTTAACAACCTGAAATAATGTTCAATGCTTATTTTGTTTACTTGTTAAGGAATAAGTAATTGACCACACTTCCTTCTGAAATTTAAACTAAATATATTGAAGTTGCATTTGGTTAGATAAAGTAATGACTGGGTTCACTCTAGAGGCAGTTTTTACTATTTCCAGGGGAAGATAGTGGAGAAAAGCATTTTGTGATGAAGAACTGCACATGGAAATACTGTCCAAGGTCTAAGCTAAGAATATTGATGGAAAATGTATCAAAGTGGCTGCTCCATCTAGGGCAGCCGCTCTTTCCAAGATTGCCCTGCAACTCAAAACAGGCTGATGAATGATATTCTGTATCCCTTGGATGTTTCTCTAATTTCTCCTCAGCAATACTGTGTCTTACATTGGTTGACCCAGCAAACACTATCCCTTGTACAGTGGCATTAAAATGAAACATGTGCTTTTGCCTTGCTTCTGATGCACTGGCATCTTGTGGATATACATTCTTGTTCTAAAACTAGGTAACTTCATGATTATTCCGTGTCATGTTAAATGAGAATGATTATATATAGCTGCTTTATTATTAGTTACAAATAAAATGTCATCTCTGGCAGTGGAGCTGTGACTGAAGAGGTTTTTAAACCACTCTAGAATGTATGTAGATTTTAATTAGTCTTCATTAGTGTACTTGCCAATTTATTTACTACAGATTGGTTGTGAGTTTTTTTTCCCCGACTCCTTTTCCTGAAAAGGTCGAAGTGGCACAAATCAGATTGCAAGGTTATACATATAAATGAATTTAATCCATGTGATCTTTCAAGCACCAGTTATATACAACTTTGCATCTATCCACATTTTTTTCTTGAGTATTTTTTAATGGAAACTTCCTCTTTCTTAAAGGACCACTCTTCTTATGCATGAGTATCCCTAATACAGGTGACTCTATACACAGGACAAGTCACAATTCCATTTTTTCTTTTGGCTCAAAGTAATCTCTTTCTCTTTAAGTAGAAATACAAATGTTCTTCTAAGACAAAAAGCTAGATTTGTATCTGTTTGAGTTCCATTTCCTGATTCCCAGGCTCCTTCTGAGGTCCTTGAGAGAAGTCAACTCACCAATTTACAATGTAGGGACGATCAGGGTTAACAGTTTTCTCTCAGACTGAGAAGCAAGGTTTCTCATGTATAAGATGCATCATTCTCTTATGGTATCTAGACTAAACCTCTTCACTTGCACTTCTGTTAAGAGCTTGTCTTTTACGCATTTTTAAGTCTCCTTACTGAAAGATTTGCATTGTGTCTTGTTTCTTTCTGGTATTTAACATAGAGGAAATGTGACACAGCACTCTAGGGCCTAATACATTTTCATTTTGGGTGTTGATGATGTCCATCAATCCAGATTTGTATTTGTTTAAAAAATGTAATGTAAGTTCATGATTTCCACTACTATTTTCTGGTTCTCTAACTTCCATTTTCTGTCTTTGTGTTTCTCTGGTAACTTATAGCAGGCTTGTGGCTGTGATATCCTACTGCCTATTGATTTAAGGACTCTTTAATTGAAAACTATTCAGCAAACATGGTTTTCAATTTACTGTTTTGCCCAACTACGTTTAGGTGCCAGGGGCTCATTTGCAGTGGTTGATGGTTAAAGATTTAAAAGTAAAGCTGCATGCCATCTAGGTATACTTCAGTAATATGCAGGGTTTTCACCAAGGACTTGTCATACATCTTACATAGCCTGCAGGCTAAAATTGTGTGTCTGCGCATTTGTGTCTGCATGTGTAACTGCAGGAAAGGAAAAGGCAAAGAATCAATGATCTCAAAATTAATTAAAATCAGGAAGACTTTCCCCCTGCTGACAGGATATTTAGGATGAAAATAATTAAATGAGCTATTGTGGCAAATGCAATATCGATTGCTCACCAAGAGCAGATCCTTGAAGACTTAGATGAAGATTGATAACTGGTTTTTAACAGTTTAGAGCCAAAGGCAACCATTCCCATCTCCAGTTTGTGTGCATGTGTGCAGTCTGACAAATGGCTTTCAACTCAACCCTCTATTGACCACTATAAAAAGCTATTATCTACCATAAATAAATGACATATACATGCTGCTTTTCTGCTCTTCTTCATATCTGTGTAGTTGAAAAAGCTTCCTTTATGATTTTTCAGTTCCTCCTGCTTTAAAAGTAGTAGCTGCTATCCTTTCAGGGCAGAAAGATTTTTTTTGCTCATTTATTTCAGGTCAGAGGTGGATTTTTTTCTTTCTTTGAGTAAACAGGGTAGGGAATTGCATCCTCAAATTAGAGATGAAGTGAAGATAAGGTTAATATTTTCAGAATAGTAACAAAATAGAATGAGCTTGAAGATGGTACCAGATTTTCTCAAGCAATCACTGGAATTTAGCTACAATGTGGCTACAATAACAAGTGAAGAGGCCCCGTGGGGTCAGCCCCATAAAGCAAAGCTGTTGGTGCCGAAAACCCGACTCTTCTTATTTCACGCTATTCTATTTTCAGCTATTTTGCTTCAGACTGTCTCTAGTCTATTCCTTTGGACAAAGCAAATTAGCGGATGGAGCATATAAAGGACAGTCCTAGATCACATCTTTCAGTGATTTTTATCTTAAAAGAGCCTGGTTTGTGCACTATGAGACTATGTCATGACGTGAATCAGACCACCGGTATGTAGGAACAATCAGGAGAGTCACTTCAAAAGCTTGCTGCTGATCAAAAATAAAATCTGTGATAGACCTTTCAGAGTAATGGAGCCTTGCAAAATTGTTGTGAGAACAAATCTTAATGAAAGGAAAATGAATGGACAAGTGTTGTTTTTGTATCAGTGACAGACTAAACCAAAAATAGACAGAAAATGCTATAGATAGAAAGAGAAGTAAAAAATATAGGCTTAGTCCTTGTTTAAAATGCCAAAACAAGCCTGTTGAAAGCATTTACCTTTGATTCAGATTAATTTGTCTGAACATTTATGGAAGCAGACTCTTATACGTCATCTTATTTGTGGAAATAGGCTTGCAAGAGAAAAACAGTTCCACATCATCTAGAAAGTAACCAGTTCTTTGCAAAACATAGTAATAAGTGATGAGAATTGAGAAATGCTTAACAAGTGCTTCCTACCTATGCTCTGGCACTCTGGCGGCTAATGGCTCCAATGTCAAACTTAGCTGTTCCTGTGTCAGTGTTGGTGAGCTAGAGTTCTGTGAGGCGAGATTCCTCAGTTACCACACTATGGATAAACTGATTCTTCTCAGATCTTTCAAGATAAAGGGCTTGCATAGAAATAATTCTCTGCAGAAATAATTCTCCTCTATCTCTTTCTTTCTGATGAATCTGCAAATAGTTGTACTTTTTGGAACTTAAAAGTTTCTTGTGATTTTCATAAATTGATTTTTTTAATTCCATTTTTAATTAGATAAGAATTCATAAATCAACTGCTAAGAAATTTGAGAGATTAAAGTATCTACCTTTTGAGCTTTAGATTACTGAGACTTTTCCTGTTTTGTTAAAATATGAGATGAAATAGATAATCATGTTAAAATGAAGAAACCACTGTCTTGCAGACCTCATTTGTATGCTGCCTGATGCCTTGAACCATTTATGACCATTCAGGGAGGGTTTTCCTAAACAGCAATGACATTTCCTGCACACTGTGATATCTGGAAATTTCTTCATCAAGGGCAGAAGTTAGCATAATGGATTAACTACTTCAGGAGAAACAATTTTCCTTCTATGATTGTGTATCATTCCACTGTCCATGAAAATCTGGAAATAATAGATGAAGAAAATAAGAGAATAAATTGTTAACCTGATAAAATTTACTTCTGTTCAGGATACTTTGCAAAACAGCTTGTTTCCTTGAGACCATAACATTAGGTATCAGTGTTAAATATGATCTTTTGTGATTTTAATTTTGTGGCACTGTATTTTGATTTTGTTCAATTTCTGGGAGGCATACAAATATTTTTTGTACTGTAATTTTTCCATTCCTGATCAATAATAATTTCTGCTTAGTTTTAGAGACAGGATTAGTCTATTGCTTTATATTAATAAGAAAGACTTACAAATTTAGCCTTCTTTCAATCTTTTAGAGTTTTGTCACACTGTAGCCACACAGCTGAATATTTCCTGAGCAGATGTGTCTCCTGGGATAAGTATTTTGAGAAAATTTGAGCTAAGTCAGATCGTTCAGTTCTAGGTAGAGAAATAAGGCAGAGATGTTATGTTTCCAGCATGATTTATTTTTTTTTTTTTTAGTTTTGCAACCTTTCCTTGGAAAAGTAAAAGCATTCCCTATGTTAAAGTAGAAGCCTGGAATTTTGTGGAAAGTAACAATGAATTTTATGTTGTCTCCACAAGTTGAAGCTTTTTACTGCATTGGATAGAAATGCACTTCTGTAAGTGCATTTGTAAGAAGCTCATAGGGGGTCCTGTAGAAAATATACTCTGTGGTTATATAAATTAAAACTTGCATGTGCACAAGAGAAGTAAAGCTTACCTCCTTACAGCCATTATTGTCTATATGGTAAACACTGATTTTGTAAAGATTTTTCTTTTTTTTTTTTTTTTAAATATTTATCTACACGTATTACTGTAATGGGTCTGCGTGGCAAGGTTTTGGTAGCGGGGGGGTTACAGGGGTGGCTTCTGTACGAAGCTGCTAGAAGTTTCCCCTATGTCAGATATAGCCAATGCCAGCCGGCTTTAAGACGGACCCGCCGCTGGCCAAGGCTGAGCCCATCAGCGACAGCGTTTTTTGCCTCTGTGATAACGTATTTAAGAGAGTGAAAAAGTTGTTGGGCGGCAGTAGTTGCAGCGAGTGAGAGGAGTGAGAATATGTAAGAGAAACACCCTGCAGACACCCAGGTCAGTGAAGAAGGAGGGGGAGGAGGTGCTCCAGGCGCTGGAGCAGCGATTCCCCTGCGGCCTGTGGTGAAGACCATGGTGAAGCAGGCTGTCCCCCTGCAGCCCGTGGGCGGTGGAGCAGATGACTGCCTGCACCCTGTGGAGGACCCCACGCTGGAGTAGGTGGATGCCTGAAGGAAGCTGTGACCCCGTGGGAAGCCTGCACCGGAGCAGGCTCCTGGCAGGACCTGTGGCCCGTGGAGAGAGAGAAGCTCACGCTGGAGCAGGTTTGCTGTTAGTGACCCCGTGAGGGGGGCTCACGCTGGAGCAGTCGGTTCCTGAAGGACTGCACTCCATGGAGGAGACCCACGCTGGAGCAGTTCATAAAGGACTGAACCCGTGGGAGGACTCACGCTGGAGGAGTCATGGAGGACTTTCTCCCGTAAGGGGGATCCCACATTGGAGCAGGGGAAATGTGTGAGGAGTCCTCTCCCTGAGGAAGAAGAAGCGGCAGAAAACAACAGTGTGATGAACTGACCCCAACCCCCATTCCCTGTTTTCCCCCCTGTGCCGCTGGGGGGGAGGAGGGAAGAAAATCGAGATCAAATTTAAGCCCGGGAAAGGAGGGAGGGGTGGGGGGAAGGTGTTTTAAGATTTGGTTTTATTTCTCATTACTCCTCTCTGAGTTAATTGGTAATAAATTACATTTCCCTTCAGCTGAGTTTGTTTTGCCCGTGACGGTAAATGCTGAGTGATCTCCCTGTCCTTATCTCAACCCCACAAACCTGTTGTTATTTTTTTTCTCTCCTCTCTCCTGTCCAGTTAAGGAGGGGGAGTGACAGAGCGGCTTTGGTGGGCACCTGGCATTTTGGCCAGGATCAACCCACCACAATTACAAAGACATGTAGCATGTGCTTTATTTGTTAGGTAGGTATTTTCCCATAGAAATGTCTGCATGCTACTACAGACAGAACAAATTATTTCCCTATAACTTTCCAATAATTTATTTAAGATAACAGCATACAGATTAGAGCTGTAAATTATAAAATATCTTAATAAACTCTTTCCAAAATCCATATTTTGATAATAATTAGATTTAGTTTTCCATTTTTAAGTTGTGTCTTGATAAAATCCCTCTTATCACACTATTTGGCAGTCTTTGGAAGAAGAAGGGGTAATAAAAAGTGAGAGAGTGCCTGTTGCTTGTTAAAGAAACCTGATGTGGCTTTGAATTCCAATCTGAATACTATGGTGCTTCTTTGGGCTAATTCACAGAAGTGAGGGCATATAAGACTGGCTTAGTACAAGTGAGGATGCCTCTGAAGGATAGTGCATTGTGTAGTGCTGAGATAGCTGAACTGAGAAACGACTTCAGGATCAGAATGTACAGAAATGATCTGAGTGATAGCAGCAAACTGAAAACTTGTACACTTTAAACTGTTAACAATAATTTTTTGATCATGCCTTTTTTGAAGATGTAAGAAGGAATAGAATTCTGTGAAATTTTCTTGCAGGTGCAGATGAATACTTGTACTTCTATGCTCTTTATAGAAAAAGGATTACATGATCAATCTTCTTGCTGTTCTCTCTCAGAATTCTCAGAAACTGTACAGAAGTGTTGAAGAAATCCTGAAGACCTGGAATAATTGATGAGGTTTATCACATTTGTACCTATTTATTTTTCCTTCTAGTTTATCTGTCAATGGCCATTTGGTTAGTAGAGCTGTTTCTGAGTATGAATGAGAAAACTAGAAATCCTTGTCATACTGAGGTTAAAGAAGAATGTATGTGTGTATTTCCTCTATTTTTTCTTCCTCTCCTGCCTTCTTTCTTCCCTATGCAATCTGCAATTTCAGATATGGAGAAGCTTCTGAAATATAAGGAATTAACATCTCTAAAAATAAGATGAATGGTAGGAAAATTAGGTTTTAAAAATCTTGCTAAAGCATAGTTAAGAGGTATTTGTACACTTCAAGAAAAAGAAATCCTCGTCAGATTAGTTAGAGATATGCAAAAAAAAATTGTTTAAACTTCTGTCTCAGCTTGGACACATTTTTATTTTTAAATGTAGATTTAAATATAGTGCAGAAATTTGACTGTTATCCTGACGGATGGAGTCCTGATGGAGTATTGAAAAAGCTGGAAGTATATTCATTTTCAATTCCTATTTTTGGCTTAGTAATTGTGATAATTATATACTATCAGTTGGTTTTATGATATAAATATCCTTTTGAAAGTGAACTATGTTTGGAGAGAAAGAGTTCCAAAATTTCCAGAAATGATCACTGGGTGAATTTAGATTTTGTATATTGCTACAAATTTTGTTGGACATACCGAGATTCATATACACATCCAAATAAATCTGATCACCATGAAGTTTGTGGTTGGTTCTTACATTCACCAGAACAGCAGCTATGTCTAACATGATAGCAAAATTATTTTGACTTGTTTTTATTAGTAAGCCTGTATTTCTTCTGGCACTGAATTACTACAAGTGACTTCTAATTTTTGAAAATTTCATGTACATAAAAACAACCCATATAATTTTTCTTTATCCTTAGTTAATTTATCTGTTTATCCTTATTTTGTTTATACTTTGAACTTCTGTGTACTTTGATATTTAAGGATTTCAGAGTACCTAAAACTTCAGTTAAGCTTTCAGTGTCAAGGTACCTTTCGGCATTAGCCATTGAGGTTCCCATTAAAAGTTATTCATCTTTTTGAGAAACACCACAGTTTGAAGCTGTACTTAAATTAGGTAAGGTTTGTGGGCTAATATATTAGAATAATACAGTCTAAGATGACTGTTTTTATGAGGATGTTTTTAGAAGATAACCTGGAAAAGTAGTGTCACAAATCAGAACACAGCTTTTCAATCAGTGAATAAATTGGCTTAGTGTAAGCAGATTTTAATCAAAACAAAATGTGTCTAATGCAAATCTATCTAAATGTATTTAATTCTGTGTCCACTCTGATGGTGAAGCTGAAGTCAACAATTTATGAGAATTCAATTATTAGAACTAGCATCATAACATGACAAAAGTTTATTCTGAAAGCAAACTTTGGATAATGGAGAACTTCATTGAAACAAAAAGCGACTATACGGTGAAATGCAGCTAGTGGAGGCAAAAGAGCAAAGCAAAGAAAATGTGATGCTACAAGGTCACTTTGCTTTAATCTGTCTAGGCTATGATCGGTGTATACAAGCTGATTATAGATTATACAAAAATGACAAAAAACAATAAAGAATCTAAAAATGGATATGCTTCCAAAACTAAAAAAAAAATCCCATAAAATATCTAATTTCTCAATCTACACAAATATTGATTTTATAAATCACAGACCACTGGTCTTTTTTAATACCTTTTCCTTTGGGTATTGCTGATTTTAAGGAGGTGTTAATCTAAAAGCAAATCATTTATTTATTTGAAACAGAGGCATAAGATGTAACATAATAAAGGACTTATAGAAGACTGACACTCTGTTTTGAAACAAACATATTCTTTTATGAGCTAGTTTTATACTGCTTAACAATTTCTTTTCTCCTGGAAACATGAACTTTGCAAGGCTGCACATGTAATCATGTTTTTTTTGCTGAGGATATGAAAATGTGTGTCATTAGTTCTTTCTAAGGGGAGAGAAGTGTAAATGGAGCTTAGTGAAAGAAGGGGGCAATTTATTATGAAGACTCAGAACTGTTTTGTCTCTGCATTTCAAAGTCATCAATATAAATTTATTTTTTGCCATTTTATTTAAAAATTTGTGTGAAAGCTCACAAGATACAAAAATAGGATATGTAGAGCTTAATTCTTTAGAACACTTTTTTCCTCAATTTTTGATCAGATTTGCATTTAATCCGGGTTATTCTAACTTTATGCTTCTCATTTGCATTGTCAGGTGTACTTTCTTGCTGCTCATGGGTACAAAGGTGTTCAGTGGGTATGCTGAGTCGGATCTTTCTATAATTACTTATGAATTGCTCATGCAGAGGGACTTTTCATGGGGTGTGATAAGTCCTGAATACTGAGCTGATACAATAGTAGCAGGCAGCTCTTTATTATAGATGTAGTTGATGGAGTTGCAGTGATCACAGTCATATTGATTTTTGAGTAGGAGAACAGATGAAAGGAAATAGACTACCAAAGACCAAATAATGACCCATTGTTCCTGGTAATTAGGGTTTTGCTATCTGTCCTTAACGTATAAAAAAGCATGATGGAGGGTTTTTTTTTTTTGTTTATTATTAAAATGTCATAATTTCTAAGGTTCAGAAGAAAGGTTGAGAAAGTACTTCAGATTAACTTTCACCTGGAAATTTTACATTTATTTTATTTTGAAGGATATATAGAAACCTGACATTGTAACACACCGTTCCTAACTGTGTATTACAAGCATGGTTCTGCAAGTGCTTATGCAGTCAGACAGCATTTGCTACTGCAAGCAGTACACTGAAAGTCATTTGCTTTTTGGATTAGTAGAGTTTATGACATGATGGGACATTTACAGAAATGAATTTAAATCACACTTTATGTGATTTTGATAGCCAGAAAATAGAAAATGGGAGAAAATAAATTTCTAAAATATATCATCATAGAACTTTTTTTAAAAATACAATTAACAGTTTTTATTCCAGATAAATGTAGATGACCATATAGGCTAAATTATTTATATTGGGAACTTTTGTCTCTTTCTGTGACTGGAAATAGTAAACCACCATGAACACTTGTGCCAGGTAGTAACAGATAACCTGTCCAATAAATGGTTAATTTAAAAATAAGTGAGAATGAGAAGTTCAGGAAATCAATCACAGCTTCGCCTTACATCAGAAAAGCATATCTTGGGTACAGAGACTGTCTTTCAAACCGGACTGTCATCCAATCAAATTTAAACATTGAAGCAAAAGATGCATTTCTAAATACTATTAGACTCTTTCTACTCATTCCCTTAACTGAAATTTTTCCTCATACTTAAGATTTCAGCTTTTGCTCCAAAAGAATGACAAGATGTCCTTGTCAGAAAACGTAATTCAAAGTTTTTCTGTGCACTTCAGGGTATATTCTAAATCTTCAGCTTTTTATTTGCTAAAAGGAAATTTAGATCCCGAATGAAAGGTGAAGCAGGTGAGAGAAATCCTTCTGCTGTTCTTATTTCAGAGAAACCTGTGTTAAAGCTACTTGCTAACTACATCTGTGTTAATTGCTGGCAGAATTTCAAGTTGTCTGAAATTTTCACCTCCAATAAGTAGAAATCAAGCTGTAATAAGTGGCTACCTGCCTAACTTATTTTCAGATACTTTGAGGTTCTTAACATCATAAGTATTCTATCAAATTACGTGATTATCTGAGATTGTTTTGTGAGATGAAAAAAGTTGCAACATTTCAAACTTTTATACCGAGAAATAAATTTTTTTATTCTATCAATATGTAATGAATGTATTGGCAAGAAATGTGGCAACAGCATAACTATCCTTTGGAGTGCTTTTCCTTTTTTTTTATTCTCTTGACATTTTCTCAAAATTTGTAATTGTTTCATGTTTCACTTTGCTATTTCTCTGAGAACTGGAGATCAAACTATAAGGCATTGAGGCAAAAGAGGAAAATCTTCCTTTTCTCTTTCTGTGTAAGACAAAATTATACTTTAAAAAAAATACTACCTCTCCAGTTCTGCCTTTTATAGATTTAAAAATAAAACATAATTTTGTTAGTTTTAAGGCCTTTTTCAACAATATAAGAAATAAAAAATTTTCTTTGTTCTGATGTTAAAATAAGTGTTTTGATGATGGGGAAAATAGCTTGCGTCTGTTTCCTCTCTTCTAAAAATCACATACGCATCTCTGTAAACAAATACCCTGTTTAAAACTCACTAGACAACTAAATGTTAAAAACCAATCTGAGCAGCTATGCCTATTGTGATTATTCAGCTGAAATACTACCATATTTTGAAAAAAAAGTTTATGCTAACTAGTTATTTGATTTTTTAAAAAGTTAGATGAATATTGTTTATAGCTTGCTGATGCTCATGTCTTGTTCCCAGTTGAAATGCATTTTTAGGGGTGAAAAAAACCTCTACTGTTTGCTTAATTGTACCCCAGGGTGAAGTTGGGAGTGTGTCAAGAAGTAAGAAAACACCAGCTTTAATAAACTTACAATGCAATTTAACAGTTCATAAAACAGTAAAATTTAATCCCAGGCTGGGAGATTTATTAAATCTCACTCAGCAAAATGGTTTTGTGGGATGTGTTAGCAAGTGAGAATTAAGTGAAATGATTTCAGGGGCAATAGATTTTATTACCGGAGGAGGGGAGGAACTAGTTTTGCAAGCCATTTCTTTTTAATTTCATTCATTCGTTATAATTGCCTTGAGTAGGAGAGCTTTCTGTGAGTACTTGTTGTATGTTGGGTCTCTGGAATTTGAGTGCGTGCTACTACATTTGTCAGGCATCATCTAACTGAAAAAATCTTCGGTTGATGGTCTTGTGCAGCCTTTCTTTTAATGATTGTTAAAGATTTTTAAGTCTGATACAAGTTAAGCCTCTATCTGTCTGTAAGATAAAATGACTCCTATTAATTTTTTTCCTTTCTTCGTTTTTGCATTCATGCTTGTTTTGCTGTGCTCTTTAGCTTTCCTTTCTTCCCTGGTTTCTGTTCCCTTCAATGGTTGTTCTCACTCTTTGTTTTCATAGTATACAGAACTGATGCTCTTTCTGTTTCTTTCCTAGTACTTCTTCTAGTCAGAGAATTCTTGATTCTGCTTTATTCTTCCAGACAGTTGTTGCATCCCTGTGAAAGTGTGCTGACTTGTATCACATGCTTATGTCCTACTTATATAAACATTAACATACCATTCAACTGTCCAAAAACATTTTTTAAAAGTTAGTTTCTTCAAATACGTTTATTCCTGTAGCCTCATATGACAAACTCCTTGAAGACACTGCTCAGACTGTGTTCACTGCTCACTGCTGCCCCGACTGTGTTCAAGACTGTGATATGAGTTCTATGGAGTGCATATCCCATAGAGATATGGGATACCCAAGAGAATGTTTTAGTGAGTTTGGCTGGATTTATTATATTTTGGATTAATAAATGCAGTTTTGTTCCCTTACTGCCTTGATGTAATTCTTAACCTGAGGTATGTAAAGGTAATATAAAAACATTTATTTTCTTTTATATTTTCCAATACAGTTGGAAATATTTAAGAAAAGATAAAACATACCTGCTCTACTTAAAAAGATGAAACATAGCTGCTCTACTTACGTAAGGTTAACTTGGAAAGGTTTTTCTCTCTGTCTGTCTGCCCAGCTGCTTTGCTGTATTGGTTTGCTGTAGACTTTCTTTAATACAGGGCTTGAATTTCTATACACCTTAATGTCTTGGGTCAGATTCGTTAGAGAGAACTGTTTCTTCATATGGAATGGCACAGGGCAATTTAGCTTTTATAGCTAATCTCTTGTCTAATTCTTCCTGACTGTCCTGAAAGTCCTTTTCTCTTGTTTACAGTATGTAGTGTAAACCTCATTATTGAAAGCTGTGTTTCATCAAGCTGCGTATTCACAACTGTATAACACCAAAAAAAGGGGGAGGGGGGTATGTATATGATACCTATTATGTACTTTTGAGTGAGGACAGGTATGATGACAATCACTTTATGAGTGTAAAATGAATATGACATGGCATGATTTGCCCTTCTGTTTGTTTTTTTTTTTTTTAAGTATACTGTAAGACGTATGATTTTACTGCAATGCAAAACTGTATTTTGAAAAATTTAGTTTAATCTCATAGTATATAAAGGAGTATTAAAGAATAAACTTAAATCTATATTTAATTTGATATTCTTTTTTTTTGCAATATATGTGTACAGATACTATATTCTTGTTAATCTTACAGGTCTGTGTGGTCCCAAATAGTTCATATTACTGGAAATACCTGTGATATGAATATTTCCTTTGGATTCTTTAGGCTTTATTTGTCTTGATATATATTTTGTTATATGATTAAACATAAAATGTTTTATTCTTGTCTCTGTTCAATCTAAACTTCTGACTGTTTCATCAGTAGGGTAATGTTAGCATTATTGGCACTACACTATATGAGAACTTGAGGAAAAATGTTCTTATGTTACTGGTTATTCTGTTTTTTTGGGTTAGAATCATGTTGTCCTAACATAATTCAAGATCTGTACCTTAAAATTTTATTACCAGGTAATGGTAGAATCTGTAATAAAGAAACTACAGGTTTTTATAAGTAAATCTTAGCTTATTTTTTATGTGCAGTATCGTAGTTTCTGTAGTTCATGTCCAGTAATTTTTAAAGGCAACTTTGTAATTTTTTATTAAACAGGACAGCTTTTAAGGAAAGTCATAGACAGTGTTAGTAATGAGAGCTCTTCTGCACTGTAGGTGGTCATCCCTTCCTCACTTCTGAGTGTTGTCAGACTTTTCTCACATCTTTGTTCTTATCTGTTTTTCCTGAATCGCTTAAAAGAAAGGAAGGGAAGTCAGCTTCTATCATAAAATCAGTCTTCAAAGGAAAATAAGAGTAATAATGAAAACTTCCACAAAGGCATATTTCTGTTCACTGTGCTTATAATGGAAATAATCTAGAAAAGAAGACTAATATGGGAAGAAATGAAAGGCAGGAGGTGGGGATTTTGGTAGAAGAAGAAAAAGGAAATATTTTGTTGGTTTATGAAATATGCAACTTATACAAGGTTTTGTAATTAATAATTATGTATTGTGTGTTAAATTACCGGTAAGGATAACAGAGAAAAATAAGTGATTGTCAGAGGAGAAGTACTGCTTAGCAGGCTAAGGAGATTGATTATGGGGTATTTTGAGGAGTTTGACATGAGTAAGTATGCCATTGAAATCCTTATTGTGCAGTGCATTCTAAATAAAGTTGTTTCTCCATGAGCAGGTTAGGCTGGAGAGGGAGGAGATTTGACTAGGCTGTCCTGTTCATTGTACCTCCAGTATCTACTTCTTCAGGCTGTTAGATGGAAGAAACAGAGCTATTGCTCTTACCCTCCTAGTGGTGCTATGTCATCTCTGTTCCTCAGAAAGCTGACGAGAAACAGTCTGAATATATTGAGAGTTGAAAAAAAGAAACTAAAAACCCCCCAAAAAACAAACCCCAAAACCTGACTTTTCATCCTGTGTTCTATCATGGCATTACTGGTGTGTAAGAAATAAAGTACATTTTATAAGGGCCAACGGAAATTTCAGTCCTTCTGGAACATGTCCTGCCTCGTGTACTTACATTCCTTCCGCCAAATGGGAACGTAACATTCTCATTATGTTCTAAACTGTCACAAGGACAGGTACTATAAATACAAGCTCAGTGAGAGAATCTTATTGCAGTATGACATGAGCATGTTAACACTTTGTTAAACCAGTGACCACAGTCAGTCTGAACTAGGTTTATTTCAGAAGATACTATGGTCTGAGATGGCTGTGTAGCTAACAGAAATTCAGTCTGTAACAAATGATGTTGTATGATGAAATAAGTTTCAGAATGGATTAAAGACTCCATGTGAATAGCTTTTAACATGTTCACACATTTTCAAGGACTTTGTTAAAAAAAAAGAAGTGGAAAGTGTTCTTTCACTTTTATGCGTTTATCTGGATACTTTTGTCATGGTCACCTAGGAAACAAATGCAGATACATATGTGAATGTTTGCATTCAGTTTCATTTAATTTTTGATGCAGCCAATGAAGTCATACTTGAAAAGAATTTAAGCCTTATTTTAATTAATGCAAAAAATTTTTCACAATACATTAACGACCATCAGACACCAAGCAAAACCCTCCAAACTAGAGATAGGAAGACACAGGTAATCTTGAAGAGAATAATGTGCTGCATGTGAAAAATATAAGCTATCCTGCTTAATGTAGTAGTACTTATTCAGATAACATGCAGGTAAAGACAGTGTAAGAACTAAAAAGTAGGAAAGTATATGCATACTCTACTAATCAGTGGGAAAATCTTGTCTCATGTGATGCAGTATTTCGAGTGAACTGTACAGTGGCCTCCGCTGAAATTTTTAGCAAGTCAATTCAGTTTAACACAGAATTGACTAGAGAATCAGAATACTACATTTCAAGATATGTTTTTTTTTTTACTTCAGTTTTGTTTTGCATGGTACATTTTATTTGTTAAAGAACTGTTGTTTGGGTGTTTTTTTAAAAAAATAATTTTAGCAAACTACTTCTCTTTGCATAAAAATCTAGATATATTTAATTCATGTTGTATTTATAACGTGATGCTAATTACAATAGTGACTGGTAAATGCAGATTCAGACCTCCACCTTGTGACTGGACAGGGCCAGTCAAGTGAGCTATAGAATATGACACTACCGCATTTTCTTCCTCATTTGCTTTGTTTTTGATGGAGAAATATATTTTGACAACATCTTTCCTGAATAAATATTTAAAATTTTTATTGTGAAAAATCCAGTCTTGTTGGATTGTCTAGAGATTTTCAAGTTGTGTTATAGAAGAGTTGTATCTGACTTTAATTCTGAGACAAATTTGGGAGTTTTATTCCTTCTTTGAAACAAATAGAAGCTTTCACCCCAACCCCCAAAAACACCCCCCCCCTTTCCTTTTCCTTCTTTCAGAGTTAAAGGGAGATTAATTTGCTTTTACTGAACATGACTTGAATAAATAAAGTCAAGTTCAAAGACAAAATACAGATCACTGTAAACAAGTATGTATCATACTTGCAAGGAGGTCATCTTTAATAATATCTTACACTTACCATAAAAGCATTTTGCAAATGGTTAAGCAGTCTAATCCTCATAAAGTTAATTCTTGTATCATTAGGGAGATAGTTTAAATGGCTAACTAATTTTCTTTTTTTAAACTTGTTTGGACCTTTGAAGACTTTTCTGTGGAAAAAGTTCCCCACAGTCACTCAAAAAAATTGGCAGGGTAAAGATGGCAATTACGAGATCTTGTGTGTCACAGAATTGTAAATACAGGAATCTTCTGATATAGGGAGAATAAACTACTAATATTGCAAATTACACATTCTTGTCTGGGATCCACATTGGATTAAATACTAAAGAATAAAACCTAAATTTATTAAGCTTCTCTTTTCTATTGCCTTATTTCATATGTCACTCAATGAACAAAATTTCTTGGTGTTTTCAAGTACTTCACAGAATACCTTTTAAGTAGACCATATTTCTTCATTGACTTCTATTAGTAATAAATTTAATTAAGGGGAAAAACAATCACATTAGTTTAATTTAACATTTAATTGAAAACCTGAGGGGTTTTTCCTGCTTTCAACTTGTTTTTAACCATCCGTATTTGAGTAATTGAAAGTTCTTCCAGATCATGCCTATGTAACAGTTTCATTTTTTAAATTGTAAATTACAGAGGACTACAATTTGTTATAGTAAAAGCTGAAATATGGTATTTTCTGTTTAAGTGTACCATTTCTGATATAGCTCATGAAGAAACAGAGGCAGCCTAGAAATCTGTCATCTTAAATTAATGATAAACTTGATTGTGTGATAAAAATAATGTTTTCTAAAAAAAACCCACATGTTTTTGCAATTTAGAGGTAATTCTGGAGCACTGAGATATTGCACCAGAGTACAGTGGTTTATTGGTACATGAAATCCTCATATCATTTGATGGAGGTAAATGGAAATGTAGTACGAAAACACTGCTGGGCAAATAAGGTGCACACACAAGTCATGATTCGATGGTCATTGAAGGTGGAATCTGCAAATTTTTTTAACGCTTAATAGTTAATTAGGCACAGGTATTCTAAAAGCAGTTAGCACATTTGTTGAGTCAGATATCAAATGGCATTAATGAGCTGTTATGTACCATAAGCTTGAAGACGGTTATGAAGGCCATGATTCCTCTGTTAGGCTTGCTTGGATTTTATCTGTATGTCAGAGTGTGAGCCCTTTCTCTCACTTGTTTGGGAAGGTCTTAAGATACAGACCTAGACCTCAGGTTGCAGCTGTAGTGCATGAACAGCCCATTTGTTTTCAGGATTTTCATCTGATTCTTGTGTAAACCACCAGCCATGCTGAAGGTCACTAACAATCATACCTTTTCTATGTCGTAAGAAGGACAGAAAAACTTGGCAGAGAAGCAGTTTGCCAGTTCTGTTATGTGGGTAAGATTTCTTCTTGGCTGAGATCCAGGTTATAGAGTTTTTCTTATGCATCAGCTTCACCCATATAGGTTAGAAACCAGTAAAAACCCCTACCCGGCCAACATCCTGCCCCAGCTCCAGGCCCCCAAACCTCAAACCTTCCCTACAATACTGATTAACCAGGGCAAGCATGTGACAAAAAACATAGCATGTATCTACCAGGGCTTGTCATGTGCCTTGGACATCTTTGGGTGTGGTTGGAGACAAAGAAGAAAAAGACCACCTTTTACCCTGAGTAGGCCCAGGGAGAAATAACAGACTCTTTCTCTAATAACAGAGGGGACTCTTGCTACCTTCTTTATACTGAGTTCAGCTCCACCAGAGCCCTTTCACAGTGAGATTAGAATACTTGCATGCAATTTGTTACACAGTATTTAGCAAGTAATTTAGCAAGACTCAAAAGTGATTGTACAGAAACATACGTAAAAGAGGCAAACACAACACCCACAGTAAGACACGAGGTAAAGGAATGACAGAACGGTATTGAGAAGAAATATGTCGTATCCAATTGAGTTTGGGATACAAATCAAACAGAGGTTTGTACTTTCTCTCTATTTGAGTGAAATCACCTCTCTGAATAAACTGTTGCCTGAATGCTAAAAGCTTTCTTGTTACTTGACAGAGTCAACTGAAAAACACACTTGTGGTCATAGACATCTGTCACCTGACATCTTAATCACTTTTCTCAATCTCATTCTGTTTCAATTTGATGAAAAATTTTTGTAGTTTCTGTAGTTGCAGTAATTTTTTTTCTTTTGTAGTTGTAGAAATACAAATGACAGTACCATGAGCTGTATTTTAAATGAGTTTATTTGTATCCAAGGAAGTCGTCATGAACACTAAGTAGTATTGTGAGTCCAAAAAACCCCCACAACCCACGGTTCATAAACCGTAGCAAGATTATTTGTGATGTGCAACATAATTCTTAAAAGGTTTATGCAAGTAAACTAAAACAGTACTAATCTCATTTTTCAATAACATTATTTTCTTGTGTTATGTGTGCTTCAGTAAATGGAAACATTGTAGCTGTTTCCTATCTGAAATTCAAGAACCATTGCTTCTCCTGAATTTCTGCCTCATCTTCCTTCCAGGCTGCTAAATCTCAGTTTAGATAAACTAAAGAATCCGAAAAGTTGAATTAGGCACATTTTCTCCCTGGTGCCGGCACAGGCTCTTGCTGAAACCTGCAGTGCTTCCTGTACCACAAAGCACAGTTACAAAAGCGTGATTTAAGGAAGAGAAAGTAGTATGAACAAAGGGCAGTGAGACGTAAAGCTTAGCGAGCCTAATGAACAAGGGTGGAGAGGTAGGCCAACAACTGTTAATTCCTACTGTCGCTCAGGAAAGGTAAAGTAACCAACCAAGAGAAGAGCTCAATGTGCAAATTCAACTATATATTTTATATCTTTTCCTGAGTTCTGTGCTGTTTATTTCTCTTGTAGCAAAATCGATGATTTCACACGGTGAGATGAGTGCAATATTGAATGACTAAACGAATATATTTTTGAGTATATTTTTCTATCTATCTTTATTCAGTACAAACAATTAAGCCTACATTTATTTTTAATCATCCTATACAAGGTGGATTGTGAAATCTCATCCTATGTAAATCAAGGGTTTATCTTGTAGCATCTAAAAATCACATAGAGCACTCAACTCCTAGCCAATGATTAGTTTATACTGTGTGCATTTAAAAGAAGCACATTCTGATTTAGATTTATTTCTGGTGAAGCAATATTCATCAGTCAAATAAGAAGAATATTATCAGAATTTAAATTACTTCTAAAACTGCAATGGATTTTTTTTAATGCTTCCACTGGAGTTGGCTGTCTTGTCATCCTACAGATTTCCAGCTCAGTGGCTTATAGAATTTGACAGAAAGCCATGTTGCTCTGCATCTGGCGCAAAGTCCATTTGATTCCTGCTGATGAGTCTTATCAGTTCCATGTCCAAGTTTATATCTAATTAATCAGTTAATGCTGTTTTTGAACTTCTAGTTGCTTCTTCACAGGCTGCTTTTGCTAAAGTCTCACAGCAATTTCAATTTCCCTTCATTGCTGCAAGGACTACAGTTTTAGAAGTAAACCTGATCAAGAAAAAAAAAAAGATTTCATTTCTGAGCCAAAATTAATGTGTTATACTTGTTGTGTAGTTTATTTAAAAAACTATTGTCTAGACTCCAAATACTACCAAGTTCTGCTTCTAGAATATTAAGCTTTGTATGACGCTTACTCAGCATGTCATTCCAACTTTTTGGTGTTATGCTGCCTCCTTGTCAAATATCCGTTTGCCTTAAAAGCACTTTAATGCCTTGAAGATAATGAACAATTTGGCAGCAAAAATATTTTCTGACTGATTTGGAGCCCCTGCATAAACTACTTGGCATCATTATACTGGCTATTTTAAAATTAGGATTTATTTCTGTTTGAATTTTGAAATCTCTCCTTGGGAGAGTCATTTAAATGTAAACGCATATTTTCCTCTTTAACAGTAGCTTATGGGATGTAATGGTAGAACATTTTTGCATTTTTATGTTTAGTTTTATTGTAAAGAGCCTTGGGATGCATTTGCATGAAAGGCACTATATAAGCTCATTTTGTATTGCATTGTATTGTATTGTGACAAGTGCAATAATCTCCAGGTTTCCTATCCATTAAAGAACTAATTTCACAGCTCACTAATTATGTGAATGAGAAGGGGAAATAGGTCCTTTTTCTCTAAGGTATGCTGAGCAGATGGCATAGCATTCATTTCCACCAGCTGAATCTAAGGTCCTCTCTTGCTCTTGGTTCCAAGTCTTGCCTCTGTTTAACAACTAGAACAGGAGAGAGATGTCAGTTTCTTGTACAGCACGACAGTATGCACTGAAAGGCTGTCTCTGTCCTTTACTAATACAACATTAGTTAGCACATACAAGGTATAAACAGCCTGTTTATTTAGGATGGGACATGAAAACCATTGAAATGAATGTGCATTATAATGCAATTCTAATTTGCCTCTGATTTATAGAAGATACTGGTTAGATCTGTCCTAGGGATTTAAACTGATACTCATAAAAAAGTTATTAATTAATCAATTGAGTACCTTTGGGACTGTATCTAGTCTGTAATTTCCAAACAGAAAAATATTTGCTTAGCCTGTGCACTTTCCTTCATAGCTAAGGTCTTGCTACCTTGCTAATGTTTTGGTTTTTTCCTTTTGCCTTGCTCCTGGAAATAACTGACTTGAATCAAACATGCATACAGTGATTTATATAGCCCCCTAATTCATGGCTTTTTTTAAAAAATCTGAGTCGTCAGGGAGACCAGTGCTCTCCTGTGATCCTGAAAAGTCAGTGTTTGGGCCCTTCTTTCAGCATTAAAAAGAGAAAAGATGAGACTGAAGGTCCTGACACATCTTGTGTAGAACTTGACAGTAAGGCTGCATTTTACAGTGCTACACAAGCAATCAGATCATTTTCTCCTTTTGACACAATGAGCAGTTCATTATATTTTTTTCCCTTTTCTTACTGCTGGGTTGTCACATGGTTTTGTTTTGTGTTCATGGTTCTGATTTCATTCTAATTTCAGACGGATGCAGCACTAATGTATGATGCAGTTCATGTGGTGTCAGTGGCTGTCCAACAGTTCCCACAGATGACTGTCAGTTCACTACAGTGTAATCGCCACAAACCGTGGCGATTTGGGACCCGCTTTATGAGTCTCATTAAGGAGGTAAGTCACTAATATTGTGTCCTGCTTCACAGATTTCCTTTTTCCCGACTCTCATTTTCTTTTGTTTCCACTTTACTTGAATTCTGCCTTTTTTTTTTTTTTTCAGTAGATGGGAGTCTCTCAGCTTGTTATATATAAAGAGTTTAACAGGCAAGGCAGCATTTTTATTTGAAAGCAGGTTTTTCTGAGGTTGGAGAAAAGAAAGATAAAAGGATGAAATAACTGCATTCTAAATAAAATTTTTATTTGTAGATATTTGGAGGGGTGGTGGGTGGTTGTGGTTGGAACATTTATGGCATAAAACCCCAAACTCCTGGAACCCCAAACCATATACTCACTATGAAAAATTCAGCAACTAAATACTGGCATAAGTTCAAAGTGGCCAAGAACGAAGTTTACTCTCTGATATAAATTTTTTTTTTTTTTTTTTTTTCTATGGCAAATTAATATATGTGGCCCTGGTCTCCTAGTATGCTGTTTCGATACTGATAGATAGTGATTTAAAGTAAAGCTAGGTGAATACTGTAGAATATTCAGGTCTCTTGTACTGTAACTAACTCCTATTAACATATTTCTCAGTCTAGATATGCAAAATACTATGATAAAGAGAAATATTTTCAATGGAATTTAATCCTATTTTTAATATTGGTTCCTTTTGGGATGATAATTTTTTTTTACGCATTCTCTCCTCTACTTTAGTATAGTTTTAGAACTAGGTAGACTTTAATTTATAAAACAATGAGGATATCACACTTTATTAAAAGCAAGGTGTCAGCTCTGGAAGACTGGCTCAGTGACCTCAATTTTTGCTGTCTCAGGGTTGTTTCAGGGGACTCAGCATCTTGCAAAAGTAAGCCTTTATTTAAATGAAATTTCCTGACAGAATAATGAAATCTAGCACTAATGAAAGAGATTGAGGCTTGGGGGGAAGGGGAGCATGTAGGGAAGCAGAAAGGGAAATGCATGCATGAATGATGGAGGAATGAAAACAAAAGAGCCTTTTATCCCATTTAGTAAGATGAGTCTGCTGGCTAACATGGAAAGTTGTTTAAAAACATGGTTTGTGAAGACTGGAGAAAGGTTGATTTAATTAGCAAAAATTGAATATGAAATCTTTTTTAAAAAATCAGTCACAAGGTAAATTACTTAGATAAAATGAGTAATTAATATTCCCATTTTGGCAGAAGTAAAATTTGTTCCTTTTTGGGCAAAAAAAGGGAAAAGCTATTTATTTATAGAAATTGTTTTTTCTTTCTCCATAGGCCCACTGGGAAGGCCTCACAGGCAGGATAACTTTCAACAAAACCAATGGCTTAAGGACAGATTTTGATTTAGATGTTATCAGCCTCAAGGAAGAAGGTCTTGAAAAGGTGTGTAAGACATTTACCTCCAAAGTGATGAGAAACAAAACAAATACCCACCCCCTAAAAACAGTAGCATTTTCAATAACTTTTCATGTGTTACATAAAACAATATAACTGTTCTTAACTTGATACCTGGTTTCAAAATCTTTTAGTAAAAGCTGTTATCTTGACCTCTGTCAGTGGCCTCTTAACTGTGTGCTTCTAGCCATGTTCTTAGGTTCAAGAGGACTGGGGAAGAGTGAGTAGCTGGACCTGGAGTCATGCATTAATATACTTTGTCTTCACTCTATATTGAGTTTAGTTTTAATTGTGGTTCCAATCCCATTGCCTATCCTCATGTGTGAACCTGTGGGTATGTGTATTTGTATTTTCTTTATATTTTACTAATTCGGGAGAGTTACCTCAAACAGAATGAAATAAGATAGTTTCATTTTGGTAATTTTATGTGTTTAAGAGGGAACTTTGATTCCTTTCTTGGAATACAAAGATTCTATCTGTATGGGGTACTAAAAATTAAGAACAGGTAGCTTGATGGGTTTGTCTGTCTTCTGACATGAATTTTTCTTGTTCAGAGATGGAGTGAAAGATGAAAGGGTTAAGAAACACCCTTTCTGCATAGCCTAATATTGTCTGTATTTGAACTAAAGGCCATGGGAAGCGTGTACAGATATTTGGTCTGCCTACATGTCATCAGGGTGATCTAAAATGAGATCACCTTCTCTCTCTTCTCCAGCCACCCTGCCATGGAGAGGCAATGCAGGAAACTGCAGTGTCTCACATTGTTATCAGCAGACAAAGGTTTTGCAATCTGTATCTGCCTTATAATTTGTATTTAGCTGTGGTGTTCAGTGTTCAGTAAGCACTATGTTCCCGTTCATCTTCAGGTAAAGTTTTATCAGCTATTGTCCCAAGGTGAATTGTGGCCACAAATAAAAAGAGAAAATAAGGAAGGCACTATGCTGCAGAGTTGCATTTCCTTTCTTCTATAAATCATTGAATGGAGAAGCTAGCATAAACAACATATTTCTGCAAAACTTTTTCCCCCGGTACTAGTTTTGGAATATTAATGTTCTTTTAGTAGGAAGATTTTAAAAAAAGCCATGAGCTTGATTTGAAATGCTTACATAGGTAATAGCATTTTTTAAAATATCCAACAACAAACCTGTGATTAAAGGACTAATCTTTATTTTAAAACATTCAGCAATGCACTGATAATAAAGAGTCTTCCTATAAAGTATTCCATGAAGGGAGCTCTAGAAAATTAAGGGGGGTGTGTGGTGAAGATATATATAATGATAAGATTTGAAAAGCAAGTGAACTTTGTGTATGAGTAGAATAGGTGCAATGCAACCTGTATTCCTTACTGGAAACAGAAATGGAAGAATTGATGGCATGGGAATAGTTAAATAGTCAGCGGCTGAAAAGTCTGCATGTAGGTGGTAACTGTTGAAAATAAGGAAAGGAAGTCTCTGTAATCTAGGATGGCTTTAAGAACATTGGTGGCATTTGAGAAGCACCAGGCAACATGGGTTTTCTGGAAAATAAAATCTCAGTTGACAATATATTAGGAGATATGTGCCCTGCTGAAAATATAGAAATAAACCAAAAAGGTCTGCAGAGTTTAGAAATATGGGAAGAAAATAAAATTCATCAGGAAATACACTACTCTAAAACACATAATAGAAAAAAGAAACTTGGGAAACAGTAATAATGACCGATACATAATAAGCAGTGACAGAAATAGTTGTAAATGGTACGGATATTTAAAAATAACCAATGCATGCTTGAGCTGTATATACAGAAGTTCACAGAAAAGGAAGATACTTTTATTGCCTTCATGGCTCATTTTGGCCATGTGATATAGGGATGTGGTAATATCAGTTTTTCACCAAAATGTGCTGACAATCTTTGGAAACAGCAGTAATAATTGGTTACCATGTATTAGAAAAGTTTAGAAGTTAGGAAAGTGTTAGCAAAGAATCGTGAGGAATGCTACACAGATTCAAAGATACATATGAGCAAAAGCCAAGCAGTTTCTGTAGTGTGTAGTGATTTGAGATTAGGAAAAGGAAAATTAAGGTGTATGCACATTAGATTGAATTGCTTAGTAAATATTTGGAATGAATAGGGTATTTTACTGAGAAAGAGAAACCAATGTTGACAAATAAATGTTTTTCTTTAAAGAAAACTTGATTGTTCTGAAAGAATACAAACCCTATTCTTCTTGAGTCCAAGGTAAGTCATTAAACTCTAGAGCAGGACACTTCCTAGTAGAGATGGTGTTTCAGCAAGGCCTTTTATTTAAAAAAAACTGGCTCAAAGTTGTTTTTTTTCCCCACGAGATTGTCTTCTCTTAAGGCTATAATGAATCCCGCTCCCTTCTCTTAGACCTCTGCCTCCCTCCCTTCACATGTGCACTCCATCTCTATACATCACACTGTTTCCCTTCTGCTTTATGCTACTCTCTCCTTCTCTCCCTTCCCTCTTCCCCCCTCTCCCTTTCTTCCCTCTCTCCCTTCCCTCCTCCCTGTCTGTTTCCCTTTCCATCTAATCCCTGTCCCTCTTCATCTCTTTGCTCTTCTATCCTCTTTATTTTCTTTGTTAAGGAGCCTTTCCTTGTCTTTGTCCTTGTCTTGTATATTCCAAATGTTCTTCCCAACCACCGTCTTGTCAAGCCTTTCTGGCTATGTAGATAGAGTTCCTAAACAGTTTTTATTTATTTATTTATTCATTAATTCATTTTGTGGGATGAGAGAAGATGGGGAGATGGGAATTATATGTGCCATATTATATGTGTTGTCTTTCCATACTGTAAATAGCCATTATTTCATCGAACCTCTTTCCAAATATGGGGGAACAATTCCTTATGTGAACAACAGTTCAACCCAACAATTTCAGTTGTAATCTATAATGCTTTTGTGACAGAATGAAAGAAGATGTGACAGAATGGGGAGAAAAATATTCATGGAGGGAAGAGAAAAGAGTTATTCTGAAACATTTCTAGAAGACCTATTTCTTTTTGAGATTTTAATAAAAAAAGTCCTAGATAGATTGCCTGGTTAGTATAATGGGAAATGATCTAAGTCATGTCTTTTAAGTGCAATCACTGCTGAAGTCAGTGCCAACAAAAAAATTGCTCATTGGTTTAAGAAAGATGTCATGTGTGATCTCAGATTTTACACAAGATACCTGTTCCTGAAACACTTGAATGAGAGGTGATAATCAAGCATCAATCAATAAGAAGTATGTGTTTCCAAATCAAATTCATGTCTGACAAAAATGATAGCTTCTTTTAAGATGAAAATGACAAAATTAATAGATGATTGGAGTGCTGCTAATGTAATGTACAACAAAATTTGCTGACTGTCACTCTGGACACACTGAACCTATTTATGGTTAAGCACAGTGAAAATCGCTAACTGTGGCAATCCAGTACAACAAGCAAATTATCATTTAGTTTACAATCAATCAGTATGTCATTGAAGCTGCCATCATGAGGAAAATTATTTTGTACTTCAGGGAGATAACAAATACCTGAATTTAATACCACTTTTGATATAAAAAAAATGTCACTGAAGAAGAATCGCCTTTCTTGAATAGAGATGCTAACAACTGACTTGAAATCTTGCTCGAGAACCTACACACAGGATGAGTATAAATGACACAAAATGAGTTATAATTCATTGCCCATCATATCAATGTAAGATCTTGTTCTAGTTAGTGTCTTTATTGATGATCTGGGAAAAAACCAGTAAGTGGCATAAACAGAGGGTTTTGTAAAAGTTAAAGAAAAAAAGAAAGTGAAATAACAGATCTATGGAAGCTGGAACTATTGCTGTTAATATGATATTTGGCAAAGAAAGCAAGCATATTAATTTTTCTAAAGAAAGAAAAATAAATGAAGCAATTCACATCCAGGAAATACATGTTTAGGAAGAAATAACATTACTCACACTGAGGTGTAAATCATGATGTGATCACTACTATTAATAAATATCCTACAAAATATAATAAAGAAAAGATAGTAAACTGTAGACACATTTGTCAATTCTTTGGGGGTTGAATATGGCTCTGATTTTGTCTGCATAGTTAGGCAGTTGGTACCACTGCAGAAGGGTAATGATCCTTCCTAATACAATGCTTGTGGCACTTGACTGTGAGTAGTATGCACGGCTTTGATTGACTCAGAGACAAAAAGAATGTTAGTTTTCTTAGGAGAGTTTTGAAGGAGGTTCAAAAAGGAGAATACTTGAAAGGATACTTGCTTATTCATAAAGATAAATTTCTGTTTCTCAAACATGTTGAAGTAAGGAAGCTACTTAAATCTATTGAAGTTTTGTGAATAACATCTCATGAGACTGATGCTCCATAAACTAGAGTATGTGTAAACTCAGCAAATTTTAAGTTTCGGGAGGGTACAATGTTTCTTTTTTGGGAGGTGGGGAATTATTGTACTGGCTTCAGCTGGAATAGAGTTAAATTTCTTCATAGCATCTTCTATGGGGCTGCATTTTGAATTTGTACTGGAAATAGTTTGATAACACACTGATATTTTAGTTATTACTGAGTAGTGCATACACAGCATCGAGGCCTTTTTTTGCTCTTCACACTGCCCTGCCAGTGAGTTGGCTGGGGGTGCACAAGAGGTTGGGAGAGGAGACTGCTGGGACAGTTGATGCCAACTGACCAAAGGGATAATCCAGGCCATATGATGCTGTGCTCAGCAACAAAACTGTGGGGTGGAAGTTGGTGGGGGCTGCGTTTCTTGGGGAATGGCTGAGCATTGATCGGGTGGTGGGTCAGCGATTTTTTTCTCTTGCATCACTTGTTTTTCTTGGGTTTTATTTGCCTATCTCTTTTTTTTTTTTTTTTCCTCCTTACAATGTGAGGGTTTTTTGTTTTGTTTTGTTTTGTTTTTAAATTATTAAACTGTCTTTATCTCAGCCCATGAGTTTTCTGACTTTTACCCTTTCAATTGTCCCTGCCATCCATCTAGGACTGACTGAATGGTTGTGGGGTGCTTAACAACGGGCTGGGGTTAAATCGTGACAATTATATTGGATGGCTCTTGGTAAGGGTACTATCTTTGAAGAAAGTCTGGGTGTTACTAAGAGACTATAACTTTGATATTTATTTTCTTTTATAAATAACTTGGTGTATTATGATTGACATGATTAGAATCAGATCTTTACTACATGAAAAATTGCATTTTTATTTTAAAGAGGAAACATGCACTTTAGATATGCTGTAGGAGTAGGATCATGCTGTATCTTTGAAAATAAATAGGATGAGGCGGCTACCACTTCTTATAATGCAATTAAATTTATATAGCTATGTCTAAATATTCACCTATAAACTTTTTATTTGTTTGCAGGCTTAATTTGTAATACAGTGAAAAAAGACTGCAAAGTCTGAAAAAGTCTTTCAGGTTAAATTTATGTTTAACTTTATAGATCAGCTAAGAAATGGGTTATGTTAATAACCAATAACCTTGAAAAAAGGAGAATTTTACTAAGGTTTAAGAAGGTTTAAGACTTTATTCTGATACCAAATGTATTGCTAAATGTCACAAAACCCCAACTAATATTTCCAGAAGAGACTATAACTTTGAGTTAAAGTTCAATATAGCTTTCTTCTTCTCAAGTTCCTACTAGATTGCTGAGCAGACTATATAAATGAATTACTGTAATCAGCACTCTCTATTCTAGGTAAAGGTCCAAGAATGTATCATAATTATCTCTAATTATTCTAGTGTATAAATCTATCAAAGGTTTAAAAAATAATTTTATTGTACATATTAACTGTTGTAGTTTTCAGTATTCAAAATTTGAATTATTATTCACTCTGATCTAACAGGTCTGATATTTTTACTTAATTTTTATTATTTGGTAAGTACTTTTTTCCTGGAGTACTATTGCTTCACAAACTATGCCAATTGCATTTTTCTATGAAATTAAAGAAATATTTTTGGAAAGAAGCAAATAAGCACAATCGTACTTATCTTTCTGATTTTTTTTTTTTTTTTTGAAACTGAATGCACAAAATACTTCAACCCAAAAGAATCAAATAAATTTTGAATTTGGGTGAACATTAGCCAACCTTTTTTTTAGTATTTGCTAAATTCTGTCCTCTAGTAGTGACACGGATTATTTTTAAACACTTCTGGTGAGATTTAGGTTTGAAATTGTACTATTGAGCTGTTGAATTGTTAATATTGTGAAGATTATTTAAGAGTTTTAAGTGGCATAGAATTGATTGACTGTTTGGAAACCTCAGTGTAAAGGTGAATGGCAAAATAGGAATTTGCTGTTAATTTCCTCTTAGTAAGATGTCTGACAGTATCACAAAAATGTATTTTTCATCTGGCCTACAGGTTTAGGACTTGTTCCATACAGTTACATAAAGAAGTTACATTGCCTTGCCACCATTGTCTTAGATCAGATGATGTCACTGAATTAAAAGACTGCAAACTACTTCAGAATTTTTTCAGAAAAGTGTTTTATTAAAAAAAATCCCACAAACAACCCCCCCCCCAACTTAAAAGTAGAGAAATTGTGATTTATCAAAGCCACAGTAAAAGAATTAAAACTCCTGTCCAAACTTTCTGCAGGCCTGCAGTAACCCGATAGTTACCTAATAGTTAAATACATGGAAGCTTGGATGCAAGTTTTTAATCACTCAGCTGTAGTCGGGAAACTGTATTCCATGTGCTTGAGGAGCACTCCGATTGCCACGTTACAGAATATTCTATGATATTCAATGATAAGTCTTTTAGGAGCTCTTGTTGGAATTGTTTGAACTTGAATAAGCTGATTCTTGACTGAGATAATTCTTTGTATCATAGAAGTTCCTTGTCTCACTGCAGAGCACAATGTTAGCTTCATGGGATCTCCTGGTTTGGGTCCTGTTCTCTGCATGATAAGTGTTAACATGTTCAAATTGGCATTCTCACTCCAGAATAGTGTAGCCATTTAGGGGACTTGGATGGAAGAATAGGGGACTGAGGGCTTGACAGCCTCCCTGTGACTGTATTTAGTGTGTGAACATTCTAAGGCTTATATTAGAATATCAGTTTGTTCCACTTTTTAGGAAAACTTGAAAGTTTGTTGTGAATAAATGTAATGCAGTAGAAGTAAATTGTAAGTTTGAATTGCAGTTCTATGTAGTAGACTACCTTGACTTGCTTTTTCTACATTTTTGGCATTTAAACATTTCTAGTGAAAACACATTAGCAATTTTATTCTGTTCAAAAGGCTACTTTAAATTAAAACACTGTGTTTATGCAAATAGGAAAGAATGAATTTGCTTCACTGTTTATGCACAGTTTTCTCTAGAAAAAGCACCTTTGGGAATACATTTGCGTGATTTGGGAGCTATACATATCAGTAGTATATAAGAATCTGTGGTGTAAGTTGTTGAGTTCAAGCTCATTAATGATAATACAAAGAATGCCTTACGGACTTTTGTTCCATTTCTTTGATTTTTGATTCACAAAAATAGCAATGCAAGTACAATTAACCTCATTTAGAAAAATAATGAGATAATTTATCCAGACAGAGGATTCTTTTTAAAGTAATGCTGTTGATAGTTCTTCATAAGTCTGTATGGATGTAGTTAGATAAACCCCAAATTTGGTCAGTTAATAATTATTGATTTGCATAGGCTGTGTCTATGTTAAAGTAGGGGAGGAAGTATTTTAATTAGCAATGTGTTAGCTTTTGCCAAGATAAATTTGAATTATGAACTTGAACTTGAATAAAGTGTATGATTTCATGAATTTAGAATTTGAAATTGATCAAATAAGGTGATGGTCTTCCTTTAGAAATTTGTACTACTTGTATACCTGAAGTTGAATCTCATAGAGGAGATGAGTCCAGCTTCAATTATGTGAGGAAACAGCAGGGACAGGCTCAAATTCCAGTCTTTGTCACTCCTTGTTATTCCATTCTAGTTTGGTCTTTCTTTGAAGTAAAGCGAACACTATGATTGCAATAATTAACAGAACATTGCAACTAAATATTCTCAATCTTTTTACAGTTCCTTAATTGTGCCCAAACTGCCAGGCTGAACATTTTCTTTTCCCTAAAAAATTTCAAGTCACCAAATGAAAAAGTTTCAAAGGGTGAATGAAGAAAAGGTTTGGAAGTAAGGCTTAGTTTCAGTACTTTGAAATGATGTATTAGGTGATATTTTCTAATTATATTTCTGAGGCACCCATGTTCTCCTTTCTTCCCTTTATGATTCTTTCATCAGTTTACGAGCTATCAAATGGCCAAAATTCAAGAATCACAGCTGTTCAAAGGAGTCACTTCTTGGAACTTAGTGTTATGCAAAAAAGAGGGATAAAATACTGATTTCTGTATTACAGAATATCGTGGAAAAAGAGAGCGATTTTCTCTTTTTCTCTTTTGCATCATCTGCTGATTCATGTCCTGCTGTATTCTCGATTTCAGAAAGGAAACTCTTTATTTAACCCATACTGCATTGCATCCTGAGCTTACTTGGCAGCTGTACTGCACCAAATCACTTAAAAGTATATGAACAGTTTCTCAGAAATAGTTTGAAAGATTACAAAAAAATAATTGTGTGTGTTTATGTATACATCTTTATATATCTGCATATATATATATATTCACAATCAAACAGTTGTCCCAAAAGCGGGGTCAGGTACATGGTGTACAAAACACTAATATACCCAAAGTAAAGGTATTTTGTTTCAATGATGTGCATTAATGGCTGTTTGTCCCAAGACAGCATACCTGGCCTCAGAATTTTCCATAATTATACACTCAACTAATACATATTCATCGTTCTTCACTTCAGTGATGGGTTCTTTTTCCTCTCTTCTAATGCAAATTAGTGTGCAGTCTCTGTCTTCTTCTATTGTCCTTTTTGAGCAGGTGATAATCATTTGAGTAAGTCAATGACTTGGTGGTCATGATCTCCCCTTGCTGGAATTACCTTTTGCATCCTTCTCCTCTAATGTTGGCAGATGTTCATGGTTTGCTGACCAAACCACAATCCATCACTCTTTCTGACAGAGCCACATTGCTGAGTAGCTAGTTCCTAAATCTAGAAGTTACTGTTTCACCATATTGGGTCAGAACCATACAAAGGACTCTTAGCAGCTTCCTGGTTGCTTCAAACACATTTTACATTTCATTAATATGAATGATAACAAGATCTCACAGAATTTTTTAATTTCTGCCTAGATTTAGTTTCAAAATTTCTTTATTACAGAGATTGCTTAGTATTTGAGATTATATTTAAAATCCTATCTAAAACCAAAAAAAGAAATATTTGTGGGGTTTTTTTTTAGATAATAGAGTAATACAAACATTGTGATGTCTAAAACCAGACAGTTGTATTTACTATTTGCCCATTTTAGTTGTATAGTGATGAAATTGCAGATAAACTATGTAATCATAAGCCCCATTATTTATTACTCAGTATATGAGACTTTCCTTGACCTCAACCTTAAAACAGAACCCTGGATCTCCTTACTGAAATAAAAATACTATTGACTTTACTGGAATAAGAATTTCAAGGTATAAAATGTCAAAAGAGCTACATACTGAACATTTATCTGTAAATCAATTAAGTTATTACACTTAACCTACTTCCAGTCTTCTCCAGTACATTTTCCTGAAAATGTCTTTTTGCTCTGCTGTTCTCTCTGATCACAAAAAAGGGTAAATCCTTCTGTGGAGACAATGCTCTCTGCTCTGCAGATAAATTTCCACCTAACTGTTATTTTCAGATGTGGTTTATCTTGAAGAATTTAAATGGAAAATTAAATATTCAGAGTAGCTTTAGATATTCTGTGCATCATTTTTCCTCTTAATGTCACACTTCACAAAACACACTTCAAGGTATTGTGAATCATATTTAAACCAGCAGACTTTAAATGTAATGACAGAGAATAATGGAACAGGGTTTAATAATAAATATTAACAATCTTTTTTTTTCCCCTGTAGCAATCTGGTTTTCCTTACAGTGTTCTTTTCTAGATGCTGAAATGTAACTAGTGGACAATTGACACAGTAATTTACTGTTTTATAGGTTGGAACTTGGGATCCATTGAGTGGCCTTAACATGACAGAGAATCAGAAAGGAAAACCAGCAAACATCACAGATTCCCTGTCCAATCGCTCTTTAATTGTTACCACCATCTTGGTAAGCAATTGTATTTGCTTTTCCAGAAATACAGTTGAACAGGAAAGCTAATGGAATATGCTATACTAATTACAAGAGTAATGAACAGTCTGTAGTATACATTACAGTTATTTAGAAATTACTGTGTCATGAATGAGCTGCAGTTGTTAAGCTAGTCATGGATATTTACACTCATCTAAATTGTAAGTAAATTATCTCAAATTTAGAGTTATGTGTTGATTAGTAATCTCACTTTCTGTATTATTGACTAAAATGTTTGGTTCCTTCACAAAGCTGTTTAGTTCAGCACCATATGAGAGGACAAAAGGTGTTTGTTTAAAAAAGTGGTTTGGCTATTAGCCTGATAATTCTAGCCAGGCTAGAATTTTGTTTTGCTAATCTAATATCATGATATTACCTCTAAGGAAAGTAGGAAGTATTTAACATTTATTTTCTACATCGTTATTATTTAATTATAAAGTTGAAATTTTTAGTCATACAGAAATTTGAGTAATCATTTGAACTAGATCAGAAGAAACATTTTAAGTAACTTTTTCACTTCCATTGTTGACAAATTCACAATGATGAATGACATATTTTTTACCTATAATCACATACATTCAGTTATGTAAAAATAAATGTGCACTAATTTACACCCCACAATTTTGAAATAATTTTAATATCAACACAAATGAAAAACTTTCCAGAAATGTGTCTGTTGTGTTTGGCTGCTGCCACCATTACTGTGAATTTACAGATATAAAAATTAATTCACTTCCCAACAGTTTTCTTCTTTAATAAGAAGCTTTTACCTACCAACACATATTTTGACATTTCGAGCTAGGATGAATTTTCATAGGTACATAGATACAAATGCCAGTGTGCTTCTAACCTTTTATGTAACATAAGCCGTATAATTTCATTTGTTGTGTAATTTTTTTGGCTACTTATAAGCTTTTTTTTTTTTTTTTTTTGTTCGAAGATTTACAAATTATAGAAAATATTCTGAAATCCTTTGTTTCATTTATTCCACCAATTGAAAAATACTTACCTAATATATAATTGGAACAAGGCTGACTCAATTTCAGACATAAGTTCTTGTATGCTAAGACCAGCACAGTTTTACCACAACTTTCTCTTGTGCTGTTAATTGCTGTTTATAAACTTATCATCTCTTGGGTTTCTTTTTTATAAAATGTAAATGAACCTCTTATAGGTTCGTTTAAGTGATAATGAGTAATAAAAAATAAGTAATTTAACCTCTTAAAGTGATATGTTTTCTAGAGTATTAGTCTTTTTTTTTCTTCCCACTGCCCTTCTCCAGTTTTCAAATTTTGTTTATATAAGAACCACTCATTATCAAGTAATGTTTCTTAGTAATTCCAGTTGACCTCTTACTCCTGTTATGTTGTATCCAGACAGCCTGCCTAGGATTATTCTTAAAGCATTTTACTTGTATCTAGCTATGTTTCACATTTTTTCTAATTGCTTTACAGAATTACTCCATTCTAGAATACAGCCCTGTCTCTATTAGTGACCCATTCCCTTAATTACTCAGTATTCAACCAGCCTTTGTATCATCTGCACACTTCATTAGTGAGCATTGTATACTTGATTCCAGATCAGTGATTACAATACAAGGATCAAGCCCTGCAAGATTACGTAGGAAACACTCAATAACTCAGGGTGTTTCAAGTTTGTTTCTGTTTTAACATCTATCTATTGATGAAGTTTGAGTTCATATACTGTACATATCTCATCAATTTTTGTACTGTGATACTTACACTTGCATGATTTTGTTTGAAGTAATGATCTCAAGAAAAGGTAAGCTGCATAAATGTAAATAGCAGTGCTATCAGCGAGCACTGATTTTGGACTGGTAAAACTCACTAAAGTAGATTCCTGAGATTTGTGATAGCACCTGCTTTCTGTAATCAAGGATACCCTTTCTCTTAAGGAATAACTTTTTGTTAGTGGTGTTTTATAAGCCTCTGTCCTCTTTACACATATCTAAATAAAACAATAAATGAAAAAATATGAGGACTTTAAGTGGTGTTAAAGTTGCTCACTTGTAACTGCCTTTTATACTTCAGTTATTGTTCACTGAAAGTTTTGGTAATTGCAATAACTCTTTTCAGCTGTGAAGACATTATAAAATAATGTAATAATAATATACTCAGCATAACAAAATGAACGAAAAATTGTTCTGGTGCAGAAAACACACATACTAGCTTACTTTTGTAGCTCTGTCTTTTTGTGTTTAATAAATACATTTCTGTTGGACAGAAATACTACTGAATATTCATTTTGTAGCAATGCAAGGGGACAATATAAAATACTACAGCTCCTAGAAACATATTTTCTTCTTCATCACCTTTCTTTTCTCTCCTTTTTTCAGTCTGGAAAATAGTGTTTTTATAAAAAGGCAATTCTCATTTAAGCTGCTCATGTGATTTTTCTATGCTGTTTTTTCACTTAAACAGTTATCTACAATGGTCTATAGTATACTGCCAGCTCTGGAGTCTTGATCAGTTTTCTCTGTAGTTTGCTTTAGAACTCACTTTTAAAGATCCCAGTCTTTCTTTTATTTTTAATTCTGTCTTCTGAAATTCTGAACAATATCTTTTTCCTCCTTTATACTCTAATGATTAAAATCTTTACAACTGTAAGTATTCCCTGCTTTCTCAGTGGTGGCTGAGTCTACTGAATATGAAAATATATTGATAGGCAAAATAATAATAAATAAACTGCAATTCATAAATTAACCTGCTGCAAGTAAAGGTGGAACTATGTGGTCATTTTTGTCTTGAATTCTGCATAATGCATGTAATAGATAACTATCTGAAAGATTATTCCTTGGCTTATAAGCAATTCAGTAGCTTGATTCTGAAAACAGGTCAGGTTCGCAGGGCTTCATCACTTCTCAGAGGTCTGCTGGCATGTAGCTTTAGTGCAGAAGCATGTCTGGTTTACAAGTTCTGGTCCCATAGCAACCCAAAGTACTAACTGAACATGTCCCGTGGAGCAATAGTCAACTTTTTGTGGCAGAGAAACATTTGAAAAGTGATAATAATAAAAAATATGCTGCTTGTATCTTTTATAACCATAGCTTTGGATATCTCAATCTTTTTGACGCTATTGCTTTATTTTATTTTAATGCCATCTGCATTGAAACTTCAGAATTTCTTCTACAATTAAAATTCTACAGCTTGAATATTCTGCATTTTAAAAACCACCAAAAAACATTCAAGATCATTAATAAGAATTTCTTATAATTTGATTCTTCTAAATTCACTTTGTTATGCAAGCAATCAGAACTCTTGATTTCATTTTTTTTTCCCTTAAGATTTTAGATATAATTATTTAAACATTTTCGTTCTTGTACTTATTCTACCTTTACTTTGGAAGATTTTTAACTTTGGGATTCAATTTTCGTATTTATAAATGTATATGCCTGGTGTTTGTTTATTTGTCTAAATTGCATACCAGCTTGTACATCTTATCATACAGGTTCATTTGTCCTGTTCTGCTGAAATGAATGCTCCTTTCCTTTCCCTCATAGCTTTATGTGCTTTTCTGTATCTGCTTACATCAAAACTCTGAAAAGCTCACAGTTCTCCAGTTTAATTTTTTCAAGAAATGTGTGAAAGTTGTGAAAGTTATGAAAAGTGTGTGATAATCTCAAATTTAGCAGGTTTTTGTTACTTCACTTTTGAAATGTGAAATTACTTTTTTTACCATACTTCCCTGAAAAAATTACTTGACATATTTTGGAAGGAATAATTATAATGGATTTTCAAAACCATTTTATTTAGTTCAAAACATAATATCCCCAGACTGTATTTTATTTATAAATGCTTTTTCAGATACGTAGAAATCTTAATCCATATAAATGCCATCTTGTTTTCAAAATACATGTATAAAATCAAGAAAAACCCAAGGTTTTAGTATCTTTGATATTTATTTTTTTTTTTAGATCTGACATTTTTCTTTTTGCATACTTTATCTCCCTTTCTTTTGGACCCCAAGGACACTTAAAGCGTGAGTTTTTAATGTCCAAAATTTAAATTTTTATATATGTATATAAATAAAATAACTTTACCTTTTCTCTTTATAAAGATGATTCACTCATCTCTTGTACACAGAATTGCAGATTTGTAATCTTTTTCATTTTCATTTTTATGGTATATTTTGAGGAAGGATACCTGATGCAGGCATTTTCTCATAGTTACTGTTGTATTATTCTGGGATGATTCAAGCAACATCTAAATTTTGAGATATTAATAAATCAATAATATTTGCGTCCTGCTGATATTATAGCTATAAATAATTATTTCTCTCACAAGTCTATTTGAGTTTTCTGTACTGCCAGAAAATAGTTGAATTTGTTTTTGTCTAACAAAAAACCTGTAAACGATGTTTTTCTTTTTTTGTTTTTTATTTCAGATATTTTAGATTTTTTTTTTTTTTTCCTTTGGAAACTACAGGAATATACAGTTCCTCACTTTCCAGATTTAATGCTTTTCTTATTCCCTTTTTATATGCTTTTCTGTCCTGATCAGTGTGTGCTTAAATGCCTCTCCCAGGCTTCTCATACCCATTTCAGCATCGAGAGTCTGAAACTTTCTGAAGTCCTCTCCTTTCTGAACTTTATTCCACTCCTGCATCAATTCCACTCCTCTGTCTTCAGCCAGCAGCACAAACTGTAAACTGACTGATTTCTTGAAGATGTAGCAGAAATGTAAAACTACTTTAATATATTTTAGGACTTTTTCCACTGAGAAAGGTAAATTAGCGTGTTTTATAGTTTATGGTGCTCAAAATGCAAAAGGCATTAAGTTGAAAGTTACCCTTGTCCTGAGATCCAGCGTAATGTCTGTGTACCTCTGATAACCTTTAGGGCCTTTAGACTTGCAAGGTATTCAGAGATAAGCTTGGCCACAGTGCTTGTTTGTATTTCAAACATAAAAGTAAGTGATGCTTATCAGAAAAAAAATATGAGGTTTGAAGGGAGTCATAGTATTTGAATGAGTGCAGTGGGATCAGCAAGTCAAAGATTGACTTAGTAGAAAGAGATCAATAAAGCTATTTTTCTCCTGGCTGAGTACAAGCAGAAGGTAGGATGGTCATTTATTTGTATCTCTGGCTAATGACTGAGAAGCACTTTTTTGGGGTTCCAAGTTTACAAAATCATCCCAAACAACTTGTTTCGAATAATTCTCTACTTCTTCAATTTCATTCTGCTAAAATGTTAGTAATAAAAATCTACTTTTACGTAGTGGCAAGAATCAGTTTATAACTCCACTTCAGGATTTGCACTTATGAACACCAAGGGCCATCAGTCTAAGAAAATTCTTGCTGTATGTGGGACAAACAAGAGGAGTTAGGGATGTGTGCGCCTCTACAAGGCTATGATGTTATAGGCATCACTGAGATGTGGTAGGATAGCTCCTATGACTGGAGTATAGGAATAGATGGTTATAGGCTCTTTAGGAAAGACAGACAGGGGAGAAGAGGAGGGGGTGTCACCCTTTATGTCAAAGACCAGCTGGAGTCCATGGAGCTTGGTCTGGGGATAGATGAGGAGTTGACCGAGAGCTTATAGGTCAGGGTTAGAGGAAAGGGAGGGGAAGGTGATGTCATAGTGCGGGTCTGCTACAGGCCACCTGACCAGGATGACCGAGCGGGTGAGGCCCTCTGTAGACAGATAGGAGTGGCTTCACATTCACAAACCCTGGTCCTCATGGGGGACTTCAATCACCCAGATATCTGTTGGAAGGAAGGCCCAGTAGGGCACCAGCAATCCAGGAGGTTCCTGGAATGCATTGATGACAATTTCCTTCTCTAGGTGGTAGAGGAACCAATGAGAAGGGGTGCCATGCTGGACCTTGTTCTCACCAACAAGGAGGGGCTGGTAGCTAATATGAAGCTCAAGGGAATCCTTGGCTGCAGTGATCATGAAATGTTAGAATCCAAGATACTCAGGGCAACAAGGAGACTGCAGAGTAAGTTCATTACCCTGGACTTCAAGAGAACAGACTTTGACCTCTTCAGGGATCTGCTTAGCCCTGAAGGGGAGAGGGGCCCAAGAAAGCTAGTCCACATTCAAGGACCAGCTCCTCCAAGTCCAGAAAGGAGGAAAGCAGGCAAGAATGCCAGGAGGCCTGTGTGGATGAACAGGGAACTCCTGGACACACATAAAGACAAAAAGAGAATTTACAAAAAGTGGAAAAAAGGACAGGTAGACTAGGAAGAATACAAAGAAGTTGTCTGAGCAGCCAGGGATCAGGTAAGGAAAGCTAAAACCCAGATAAAATTAAATATGGCCAGGGACATCAAGGGTAACAAGAAAAGCTTTTATAGGTATGTGAGTAATAAAAGGAAGACTAGGGAAGCTGTGGGCCCTCTCTGGAAGGAAACAGGAGAACTGATTCACAAGGGATATGGAGAAGGTTGAGGTTCTCAATGACTTCTTTGCCTCAGTCTTCAGCAGCAAGGGCCACTGTCCAAGCTTCTTTGCCTCAGTCTTCAGCAGCAAGGGCCACACTGTCCAAGCTGCAGAAGCCGAAGGCGAGACCTGAGAGAAGGAAGATCTACCCACTGTAAGTGAAGAGCAGGTTTGTGACTATCTAAAGAACCTGAAGGTGTACAGCTTCATGGGACCTGATGAGATCCATTGAAGCGTCCTGAAAGAACTGGCAGACCAAGTTACTAGGCCACTTTCCATCATATTTGAGAAGTCATGGCAGTCTGGTGAAGTGCCAGCTGACTGGAGAAGGGGGAAACATCAGCCCCATTTTCAAAACAGGAAAAAAGGAGGACCCAGGCAACTGCATACAAGCCTGTCAGTCTCACCTCTATGCCTGGGAAAATCATGGAGCAGATCCTCCTGAAGGCTCTGCTATGGCACATGGAAAATGTGGAGGTGATTGGTGGCAACCAACATGGCTTCACCAAGGGAAAATCCTGCCTGATGAATCTGGCTGGAGTAACAGCATCAATTGACAAGGAAAGAGCAACTGATGTCGTCTATCTGCATTTGTGCAAAGCCTTCGACACTGTCCCACACGACATCCTGGTCTCCAAATTGGAAAGTTATAGATTTGACAGATGGACCACATGGTGCATGAAGAATTGGTTGGAAGGTTGCGCTTAAAGAGTTGCAATGAATGGCTCGGTGTCTGAGTGGAGACCAGTGACAAGAGGTGTTCCTCAGGGATCAGTACTGGTACTGCTGCTAATTAACATCTTTGTTGGTGGCATGGATGGTGGCATCGAGTGCATCCTCAGCAAGTTTGCTGATGACAACAAGTTGTGTGGTGAGGTCAACATGCTGGAGGGAAGGGATGCCATCCAGAGGGACCTTGACAGGCTTGAGAGGTGGGCCCAGGCCAACCTCGTGAAGTTCAACAAGGCCAAGTGTAAGGTCCAGCACCTGGGTCGAGGCAATCCCAAGCACAGATATAGGCTCAATGAGTGGATTGAGAGCAGTCCTGGGAGAAGGACTTGGAAGTGCTGGTGGATGGTAAGATGAACATGAACCAATAGTGTCCGCTTGCAGCCCAAAAAACCAACCGTATCCTGGGCTGCATCAAGACAAGTGTGGCCAGCACGTCAAGGGAGGTGATTCTGCCCCTCTACTCCACCCTCGTGAGACCCCACCTGGAATATTGAGTCCAGCTCTGGAGACCCCAACACAAGAAAGAGCTGTTGGAGCAAGTCCAGAGGAGGGCTACCAAGATGGTCAGAGGATTGGAACACCTTTCCTACAAGGACAGGCTGAGAGAGTTGGGCTTGTTCAGCCTGGAAAAGAGAAGGCTCCGGGGAGACCTTATAGCTGTCTTCCAGTACCTGAAGGGGGCCTACAAGAAGGCTGGGGAGGGACTTTTTACAAGGGTCTACAGTGATAAGATGAGAGGTAATGGTTGGAAGCTGGGAGAGGGCAAGTTTAGACTAGATACAAGGAAGAAGTTCTTCACCCTGAGGGCGGTGAGACACTGGAACAGGTTGCCTAAGGAAGTTGTGGATGCTCCATCCCTGGAAGTGTTCAAGACCAGGTTGGATGGAGCCTTAAGCAACCTGGTCTAGTGGGAGGGGTCCCTGCCATGGCAGAGGGGTTGGAAGTAGGTGATCTTTGGGGTCCTTTGCAACCCAAACCATTCTGTGATTCTATGGTTTGCTGGTTTTCTTGGGTCTGCTTTTTTTGTTTTGTTTTCTTTTTCCCCACAGTTTTTTGAAAATTTAAGGTACATAATAAGAAAAGAATGGTTTGCTTTCCATTATGGTAAGACTTAATAATGTCTTTGATACTCATCATGAAGACAGTATGATTCTGTTCAGCTGGAAAATAAGTTAGTACAGTCTGCAGTGTTGCAATAGCTTAATACTCTCATGTTTTGTGGTTTATCAAGTCAAGCGTTTTTGCTTGAAATAGGCATCCACTCACATCTAGTTTACTTTATTGGAATGGAAACTTAGTACATATTTTTGTAAGGCATCTGAATTAAAGTCTGGCCAAAGTTAAGGGTAATTGGGGTGTGTGGGAGGGTGGGGTGTAAAGAAAACTACTGTTTTTCAGAGCCTGACAAAATGAAGAGTGAAACTACACAAATGAACAACTATGGCTTAAGTTCTTGAGGCTGTGATTTGTCAAAGCATAGTTATGACTACGCATTTCATGACCCAAAAGGTCATACTAGGGAATCTTCCAGGAAATATTTTTAAAGTTGTCAAATAATGATATTCATAATTATTTTGTATTATAGATAGTTTAGTGGAGGAAGGCAACTTTGGTATTTTTCTTGTGTCTGGCCTTAGTCTCTTCTATTAGAATATCCTGGTTCAAACGACTAGTGAGATGTCTAATATATTACATTGTTTTGATTGATTGTAACTAGTGGATTGCTTCACATCTCCCACTTGAATTTTGACTGCCAACTGTGAAAGCCTATTGTGTATTCCTTACATCTAACATAAATGTTAATAAGATATGGCAGGCTTTTAACTCCAGTATCCCCAGTGAACAGAAACTGATGATTAAAATTCTCTGTTCTAACAGCAGCAAATTTTGAAGGTGGTTTTTCTCTTTTCATTGCCAGGGCTTCCACTTTTATGTTTGTTTTGTTTATCTTGTATTTACAGATACAATTTTTAGTACTGATAGTGATATGAAAGTTCTAAATTCTTTAAAAAATATATACGTCCATGTTGAAAGTATTAATGAACAATCCATATGTTTGATAGTTATCCATAAAAATGAATATTGGAATAGTTTGAAATGTAGAATTTATTATTGTAATTTCTAGTAATATCTTTGTAGCTGCTCATTGCAGGGGGGTTGGATTAGATGACCTTTAAAGTTCCCTTCCAGCCCCAACCATTCTGCAATTCTGTGAAATAAGATATGGGTCACAGGAATAATTCAAGTAAGATCTGTCCAAATCTGAAAACATAGATCAAGACAACGAAATACAAAAAATTCTATCAGTAAATTTCTTCCATGCCCATATTTGCATAGGATAAATAGGTTTTCATTCAAGTGTTAATTGTACATTTGAAACACTAAAACAAGTCTGCAAAGCTACAATATTAATTCAACAAGTAGAAATGTAAGACAATAATCTTTTATTGTGTAGGGAAGCTTTAGGCTTGTGATGCAATTTATGCATTAAAAAGTAAATTTTGCAAGTAGAACACATGAAAATGTGTAATTGAAAAACTGTTATATTGACACCCCTAATGAAAAAAAGTCTTTGGAGATAGTATACTTGCTGCATATCATAGAAATAATGCAACTTAGAGAATTATTATGAGAAAACCAATTGTTTACATTCATGGAGGCTTAGCACATAGAGTCAGAAGAAAACATTTTAATCGTTTCTGAATGCAGTCCTGTGTAACCTGCTCTAGGTGAACCTGCTTTAGCAGGGGGATTGGACTAGATGATCTCCAGAGGTCCCTTCCAACACCTGCTACTCTGTGATTCAATGATTCTGACCATTTAATCTGGCTTCATCACAGTACAATGGAAACTCAACTCCTCTTGGACAGATTTCAAAAATAAATGACAAATTTTTGTCTTACTGGATTTTTGGACTTCAGAAAACTGTTTATATCAAATAAAGACTTTGTGTAATCTCTCTACTCTTTGATGCATCCTTCTTTTTTTCATCCAGAAGGATGCTGCTCCCTCCAATAATAGTGTATGACAAATGACTGTCATCTTCTGATTATTTCAACTTCAGTGTCACTGAAAAAAATCATTGTTATTAAAATTCTTCACACAGACAGGAGGACATCACCTTATCAATAAGGCAAAATATCTTTATTCATCAACAGTGCATGTAACAGAAATTTTGCATGAAAACAGCAGTCATCTGTCACTTGGGGGTCATATCATTCCTGAATGAACTTTTTTAATGCTTTTATATTACTCAAGAAATACTTTTACAGATGAAATTTTTAATCTACTTAAAGCTTTACTCTTTCTTGTGACCACATTTTTATTTGCAGTAGTTTTAGTTTAGTGTACTTTGCAGTAAATTTTTTTCAGAAAAATGATTACTTACATTTACTAGTTTATCTGTATTCTCAGTTTTAGTACTTATCTGGCTTGGGGTAGAGCTCTTCTGTATCAATCGTCATTGATATTCATAAGATATTTTAGTCTTATGAGACATTAAATGACTACTTTCATCTTAAAGTTTTGTAGCAAGCTGAACTGTTGATGATACTAAGTAAAGAATTGCTCCCAAGAGGGGTTCTCAGGGTGGATTACTTAAAGCTGTGATTTTCTTTGTTGCTTCTCAAAGCTTTCATTTAACATGTTAAAATAGAGAATATTTTATTGAGTCCATCTTACCAAAAACTGTCTGCATGATATCTCCTCATTGTTAGTTACTGTTTGCCCAATATTTGTGTTATAGGCAAATAAACACCCCCACCCACCCCCCCTTACAGGTCAATGTAAGAAAATGTGTCAGTGTTTAAATAAAAACAACAAAAAAAGATGCACTGAAAAGAATCGCAAATATATACTGAGTAGGTTCCCAGAAAGTTTTTAACAGAAGGGATTGCTCAATTATGGTTAAACTTTGGACAGCTGGGTTTTAATGGTTTTAAAGGCGTGTAAAATTTGCTGCACAATTTTCTTTAGCACTAATTCAAGAAACTTAGGTTTTGCAGTGAAAGGCTGCTTAAATAGATAAGAAATATATAGGATTAATTTCTATGTATTATGATAATTTTCTTTGATCCATTTCTATGTTAAAAAATGCTACATTATTTTGCAAATGTCCACTTCAAGGAGGGTTTGTCCTTCTCTCAGTTTATACATGAAATAAGTAATGAAGTTATGACAATTTTCTTTAAATTAGCATTAACTTTTAATTCTGTAATTATTTATTTATTTGTAGTTGAATCTGATAATTGATTTTCCTTGTGCTGAGAATAAAGGCCACATAAATTATATGTCTTTTTAACTAGGCAGAAACCTGCATTTCATTTAAGATCATCACTTTGTATTATATCACTTTTGGGTCGCTAGAACTGACTGTGTTTCGTTTACCTTCTTTCGCTGGACTAGAATGAGAATAAAACTGTATCCCCTTGTGATCCTCTTAGATCTTTGAGAGTTCTGTGGAGTATCGCAGAGATACATTCATCTGAATTTGAAGACTATTAAGATTTAGAATAACATTTCTGGAAAGGAAAGATTCCATCCTGCTATATACTTATTTTTTTTTTTTTTTTAGATTAAAGTTGCTCCAAAAATATTTTTTAACTTTCTTAACTCTTTAGAAATCTCTTTTCAAATGTGTTGGATTTTCTTATGTTTTAGACTGAACAGTTGACGAGTGTGTTGATACCATTTTTTATTTCCTTTGATTTGGTGGTTTTTAAAAGGCGGCTTTCCTCTGCATGATCCAGCTTGCACTCCACATAATGTCCCCGTGGGCAGGAAAAAAAGTAAAGTCACGCAATCACTGGCAATCATGATCACCATTTCATGACTAGTCATGCTACTTTTTGCACTTGAAAAGCAAACATCTTATTGCATCCAAACTACAATCAAGCTTCAGGAACAGGATACAAGACCATACACAGCTTTAAAGGTATATTTGCCTTTAATGTTATTAAGATGGTACTTACATCGGAACGACAGAATATAAATTCTCCAGACTCTATAAATTCTGCTCTGGCACTCAAATACTAATTTTTGTGGCAGTCTAATACACAGTTTAAGGATAGCTGCTATCATGTTAGGCCGTGGGCTCCTTCAGTAGGCTAGTGTACATGGTCAAGTTGAGTGACCTCCTTTACGGTGAGTGATTGGGTAGTTGTCTGTTTTTTCTTCAACATCCTTTAAAAATGTAGTTATGACAACATATACTAGTGTTTTCCAAATAAACTCCAAGTATACTAGTCACACATGGTATACATTCTTGTTTTATGGTCATTGAATAAATCACATATGCACTTGATGAGCTTGAAGAAGCCAGCTAACTTGGCAGAAATTTGGTGGAAATCATAAAGACATCTCATACTAGAAAGATCTGTTATTAGTATTCACATGTTGAAATCTAACTGACCTAACAGCAATGCTGCTGTAATGCTATTGAAAGAACCAATGAGAATATTCTTGAAGGTATATGCAAGAAAATTATTTTCCACTCTGTAGTGCTAAATTTTTCCAAATTGCTCACCTGTATTGCATTGATAAAATATTTACAACCACCTATCTGTAAAAGGGTGATGGCGTTCTCCAGAAAACTCAAGCTCATGGTCATAGAGTTAATTAGCCAAACTGAATGTTTCAGACTAACTGTTCATGTGACTATCTCTTTCAGGAGCAATGTGGGTGATTAACACTGAAGAGAGTACATTTGCATTATATCTCAAATTTCTAAGAAACCCCAGAGAGTGTTATCTGGTTATACTATTGTTCTGAGTGCTAGAGATATTGGCAGTTTATCTTCAGTGAGAATCAACGTTTCTAGTAGTTTGCTTTTGTTCTTCTTAAGCCTCCTATTTTAAAAGAAGGTAGTGATGTGAAGACTGTCCCTTCAGAGAAAAAGCTATCTATATGAAATATAAACAGTTGAAACAAAACCAGTGTTTGATTTCAGATTAAATTTGATAGTTTGGTGATAGAGGGGTGTACTGCATGTTCTGAGCACAGATACGTAAGGGTACTGTTGCTCACTATGTGCCTTTCTGTTGGTGTTGAAATAACACCCTCTCCATTTCTTGCTTTTTCTAAAAATATTTACATTAAATGATATGAATTATCTAACTATAGAATTAGATGTATGATTATATATGTGAACCTTTTGAATATACGTAATTCAGACACTTTGTTCTTTCACAAGGTTTATAAACTTCTGTGATTTAAATCTTGTGAGAAAACATCAATTTACCTAGTCTCCCAGTTTCAAATGTAAGCAAATGATAGCCAAAATTTATTTACCCGCATCTCTTTTACTTCTCTCATTATTCCCAATTTCCATTTTTTTTCCATATTCTAATTATTACTATATGTATAAACTTAATTTGGATAATTCCTTACTACTGAGCTGGTCAAAGGTTCAGTAGAAATTTGGCAAATTTTGCACATCAAGAATAAGCTAAACTAGAAGCAAGATTAATTTGAATGAAGAAAAGGGTTGTTTTTAAAGTCCAGTAGCTCTCTTTGGTTGCTCTTATTTCAGGATAAGCATACTTTATAAATGTACGTGGTAGAATCCTTTTGCTATAGCCTAAGTTAATTCAGAGTAGGCATGTTTTCTGGAAAAATTGTGTCTGCATGAGTATTTATTCAGGAATCTTCTTGGCGCAGCTGTGTATAGACAGTGCTTATTCAGTGGCTTTTGATTCAAGATACTTATGTCATTCCAAGCAATAATAGAAGTGCTACGGGGAAGGTGGTTTTAATTTTTGGGGTTTTGGAGGCGGGGGTGTATGTGTGTGTGTGTTTGTTTTTTGTTGGGTTTTTTTGTTTGATTGTTTTTTTCTGGGGAGTTGTGTTCAGTTCAAAGACTATTGATTCCAACTGAATCTGTTTAGAAGATTTTAAAGAATATTTGGTAAACATTCTGAAAACAATTCTGACCAACTTGTTTTGTGATGAGCTCTAGTAATTTTTAAGGGTCATGTTTTCAGGAGCTGAAGGACAAAATTAAATTGTGAACAATATTGAAATAAGTATAAACCACTTGCCAATCTACGAATTACTCAGTTTAAATATTCTGTCTATCTAATCAATAATCCTAGTGAAAGATTTTGGTGGAAGTGCTAATCTACCAGGAAGCAACGGTGATCATATGTTTAATGCATAGATACTTTCCTGAGAGTTTGCTTGGCAACCAGTTTTACATTAGTCCGTAATATAAATTTAAAACTTGAACAAATAAAGCATGTAGTAAATCCTTTGCATAGACTTGTACAGAATACATGAATGCCATGTTCAGTATTTAGAATGTGTCTTGTCTACTACCAGAGAAAAAAGAGAAGAACTAGAAAAAACTTTTGGATTAATAAAAGCTATTACAGATGAAGCTGCCAAAACCCACTTCCTGATAAATCAAAGACGAACCCTGTCAAAGCTAAGTAAGAAAATGCTTTACATGGCAAATAAAAGGTCTGAAGAGAAAAAGCAAATGCTTTGGACAATGGAAGACTATAAGGAAAGCAGCAAGAGCCATTAAGAAATGGCTTAATGTAAACATTGTGAAAGTATTAAGAGACTGTTAATAACTCATTGATCAGTCTTCTCAGGAAAAGCTTTTTTTCCATAACAAAATATCATAATTATTAAGTAACAGCATACAAACTATTGCTGCCCTTATCCAAGCTGGTCAGAGTAAAGAATAATAAAAGAGTATGGAGTTGGAGCTATGAATTCCAGAAGTGTTGAAGATTTTTTTTTTTTTTTTTAACAAAGTGTAAAAAACCAGGACAGATAAAATTATTGAGGATTACTGTAATGATCTTACAGGAAAATACACAAGAATGTATGGATGAGCTGGATAGCTCAGTGAAGAAAATCCTGCTGTCCTTACTCAGTAAAGGAAGCATAAAAGCATGAACTGGCAACTATACTGCCTCCCTGATATCGCACATATTTAAATTCTGCCCCATATAATTGAGGATTACTTGGAATGGAAGATAGAAACAAAACTGTTGTCAAGAATCTTGTCAAGATTCCAGATAGATTGTGGGATGTGTAACTGTAAATATCTGAACAATTCAGAAAGCAAATGTCTAGGATCTATGTACATGAGCATTCCAAGCTACATAGGAATTTCAGAATGTCTACAGAGGCATACATAGAATATTATATTTGTGAAGCACAAGTCTCAGTCTTCTTACGTCTGAACCAGGGTTTTTCACACCTTCGGAAATAAATGTTAGGATTAAAAGAGTAGCTAAACAATTTTATTGAATATTTAATCCCCATTTAGTATGGGATAATGTATTTGAATTAACTACTGTTGATAAAGAAGTTCCAGACATTTTTGAAAATTCCAAAACCACAGAATGTTACAGCTGAAATGGACAATTTTTCAATTAACATGATTTCACTTGCTGCATGGTGAATATTCTTTTCATATCAGAAACAGTTGCCACAGGTAGGTGTTTTCTTGGCCTTTTTTCCATTTTTTTTAGCAAGAAGTGATTGAGCTTAGCTTTTTCTTCCAGCAAAATAGTCCAAATTCTAGATAACCTACTGAGGCACTTAAGTATAATTACCATTATAAAGTTACCATTATAGATGTCTCCTAATTTCTAACCTTTATTTCTTTTGCCAGAGTTTAAGGCTATTAATTCCTGTCCCTTCTACAGAAAAGAACTTTTCTGGTTCCTCTTTGCAGCTGCTTTGTGTGTGTTGAAGACTTTTATCACGTTCCTTTCAGTCTATCCTTCCTTAAGTGAAGCAACCTCTATTCTTTCAGTCTTTCTTCATCCTATTTTGTAGACCTTGGTTCATGTTTCTCCTGAACTGCAGTGTTCAAAACTGTATGGCATGTAGCAACTGAAACATTAATAGTGTCTTATAATATCACTTATTGCTACTTTCCAGATTGAATCTCTTTCAGTGAAGTGCAGCTTTCTGGACAGTCAAATTTTCTTCGTATTTTTAGGGAGAACAGGATGACTTTGCATATAACATAATGTGATGACCTTCCTCAAATTCTTCCACTCTCCATATTCTCTTAGTTTTAGATTCCCACAAATGAAATAGTTTTATAATATGCTTAGGATAAAAATACTGTTTTTCTAAAAATTGCCTTAATTAGTCTACAATTTCATAGCCCTCTTTTCTCCAGTTACTGAAGTTTTTTGGATTGGGAAAAGCTAAAAGATAAGCCTTTTACAATCTCCTTGAAGCCTCCATGAATTCTTAAAGGTAATTCCGAATAGATCTGAAATTGCTAAAACTGGTTCTTCTATGAATTTCTCGTGTCCAAATGTTCTGAAAATACTTAAATTTCAAAGACTCACTGGACTTATATTTTCATACTTTAGTCTAAACACTTTTACATATGTGTCTTCTGTTAGTTTTATACGTTAGCTGATCAGCATTAGCCTTTTCAGAGAAGATAGGCACAGGAAATCGTCAAACTGTTTGATTGTAATGCCATTTCATGGTTTTCTTTTCCCGTTGGGCAACAGATGAACTAGTTCCTAGGATTTCCTTTTATCTTTGCTTCTGGAATATCACTTTTTATCCTTAATGTCAATAGCTAATTGCAGTGTATTTTTTGTTTTGGCATTTATACATTTGTCCCTGCATAAGTTTAATTTTCGTTTGCTTTTCTGTTTGTCCTTCACATTCTGAGTTACATTTCCCTTCCTCCATACTTTCTTTTCTGAGATTCGATTCATTGAAGAGTTTATGTTTTAGTCTAGTTGCTTTTTCTATACTTTCTGTCTTTTGTCTTAGCATAGCTTCTGCTTGGGCAGTATTGAGCATTCTTTAAGGAGTTCTTATTTCACCTGAAAAACTATTTTTCTTACAGTTTTTTTCTATGAGATATTTCATACCTGTTTGAGTTTATTAGCAACTGTTTTGTTACCTAGTTTTTGTTCTGTCACTGTCTCTGCTTCTCAAGAATTATTGAATGATCCTAGTCATTTAAACTTCTTTCTACTTTCATGTATTCAGTCAGGTCTTTTTTCTTGTCAGTACTACATCTAGAAAATCTCTCCTGGAGTCTATTGTTTGACAAGTTTCTGTCAAAACATCCTAGTAGTTTCCCTGGACAATTTATTTCATGTTACGTTCCTTGTTAATTGTATGAAGACCAGTGTTGTACTTTTAAAAAATATGGCTGTAACCTTATTTATTTCAATAAAAGTATATAAAAGTAGAATCTTAGCAGAGTCTTTATTCAGTAGTTTGTTTTATTTAAAAAAAAAGTGTAAGAGGCAACTGGGGAACAGATATATTCTGAACACACTTCTTTTAAGAGCGAGAAATCTCCCAGGTTTCTCCTTTGCATTTTGGGTAAAATATTTTATGATGAAGTTCCAGTTTTGTGGAGATAGAATGATTTAATCACGGGACACCTCAAGACAGATGTTTATGTCAGGAATGTTGACAAATCCTTGACAAAGCTGCCATGCCTGTAGAATGAAGTGCCCTTAACCCTGCTGAGTGCTGATGTGGAGATTTAGGGCTGTATGAATTAAGTTACCCTGGAGAGTTCATTTGATTATTCATTTAGACTTGTATTTGGTGCAGTAATTGCATCTACTACCATTTGTCTTAACTTACTTGGTGCTTATTGTTTTATTATTGTAAAAAATGAAAACCCAGCGAAAACCCGAGCAAAGACTTGAGTTTCAAATGCAGCTAGAATATCGGTACCATATTGTAGTGGAAAACTGTACCATTTCTTTTTTGTCTTTTTCCCTTCAGCTTTGTATTTGAGGAAGGCTATCCTATACTGAGAAACAGATGTAAAAATCCTTTATTTTGCTGAATGTTAAGTTTCTTACCATAATGATGAGTATTCTGCCAATCATTTTAACTTGTTCTGTTTACTCACTCCTTTATGCAAAAAAGTCACATTTTCAATTAAATTAAGTATAAGAAGATAAATGTTTAGAGAAAATAAATACAGTTTCCATTGAATGTATGTCACAGAATTTTCTTTTTGAGATAATTTTTCTGGTTTTGCTGCAGTCATCAATGGCAGCCTATAACTTGAGGCAACAGAACAGTAGGTGTTTTCCCTGACTTTTTCCTTTCCCTGTGGGTTTTCTATACTTTCTATAAGAAAGCATTGATAAAACAGTTAAAATATTTGTCTAAAGAAAAGTGTAAAACCTAATACTTAAAGCATCTGATGGATGTTTGAGTTTTAAACTCTTTTTTAAGTCACCAAAGCACATTTCTTCTGTATTTTAAGATGCTTACAATGTCCATCCAAACAATGTATTTGATATTAATGTATAATGTAACTTGTTAAGGAGCACATGTAAATTTAGTGTTTATGTGAATTCCTTGAAGATATGTCTAGGGTGTTTAGAGTGTAATTTTTTTCAAGTAAAAATTAGAGTGTCTTCTGACTAACTTCAGTTTGAAGATAAATAAAGACTTTAGACAGACATTACCAAAAGCTAAAATGATTCTACTTTTCATTTTAGTTCTCTGTACAGGAGTGGTATCGTGACCGTGTACTACTTTAGTTTAAAGAGAAAAGAAAGGTGTGGGGGCAATCATTATCCATTCTGTCTTTTTAATTTTTACAGGAAGAGCCATATGTTATGTTCAAGAAGTCTGACAAACCTTTGTATGGAAATGATCGATTTGAAGGTTATTGCATTGACCTTCTCAGGGAGCTGTCTACTATCCTTGGATTTTCCTATGAGATTAGACTGGTGGAGGATGGAAAATATGGAGCCCAGGAAGATGCCAGCGGACAGTGGAATGGAATGGTTCGTGAACTAATTGATCATGTAAGTTAACTGAAGCTTTCTACTATCCATTTAGATTTCAATTCTACTTATCGAAATTGTAAAGCTTTTATGATAATGTCATTTCAATAGTACTGTTTCGGAAAATGCAGATGTTTAAAGAAGTAATGGAAGCAGAATCACATCAATGATGTCTTTAGTGAAGAATGTGTTTGTTAAACGAAGACTATTCTGCATCTCTGTTTTGCCTATAGTCAGTGTTTGTTTCTGCCAAACTGGTTTAGTTCTTCATAGCATGCTCCTAAGATTCAACATATGGAGAGGTAGTATTCAGAATTAATTTGATATACACAAAGAAGAGGAACATCTTTCTTCAAACATTAACAATAAAGTGCAAGTAGTAAGAGAAAAATCTCAACATATACTGAAGGAGCAAAGTAATGTGTCAAAACAGATACTGTTATAATTACTTTTAAGACAGGTATTTGTGTCCTTCAAAGCATGTTTTCCCATGTTGAATTCGGTCTCTTAGAAACATTTTAGTCAATTTGAAAATTATGTCATTGTCCCTTTTGGCATTTATTTGGGCAAATTTCTTGATATAAAGATATTAGATCAAAGAACAAGATAAACCATATTCTGCACATTACTGTCATTTAAAATAGGAAGAAGGGGAGACTATTTTATAGCTTGTTCAAGTGAAACCTCCTAATGATGGCAGAAACTGCATGAATAGCTTGAAGAAAAATATTCACTAATTCTGTTTCAATTTGCTTTAATATTGCAGTAGATGGGCAGAACATGTGTTAATCAAAATATTCGTATTTACTAGGAGGGTTGTTATCTTTGTGTTTTTCTAGTAAATAATCTGGTATTGTTGCAACAGGTGTTGATTATGCCTAGCTTCACACTTTTAAGAAGAATGTGTGGGAGTATTATATTTATATTATCTTTAAATGTGTGTATATATTACACCTAGTACACACATACGTAGAAAGCAAAGAGATATTTAGCTAGGCTGTCTGTCTCTATACATGTGTATTTTCACACATGTATAAATGCATAGGCATGCATAGCTATTAGGTTTGATGGTTGTTAGTATCATCATGTGGAACTAATTTTCCACGATTGAGGTGGATATTGTGGAAGTATTTCTTATACAATTCTTCAGAAGCAAAGAAAATCACATTTTGGTATGCTTTTGTTATTCAGCCCTAAAGCTTTCTTGAACAAGCACTAGCATGGCTCCCTAAGCTTTTCGCTAAGATAATCTTGAAATAAAATGCATTTGAAGAAGTTGCAGCTGTAAAGTATGTGGAACAGGAGCTTTTCCAACCCTTTCCTCTTGATAACACAAAATGGAACTTGTGTTCATTTTTCCCATAGATAACATATAACTGAACTTAGATTAAAATTCATTTTGCCTTTTGAAATTATATTTACTTAGGAGTCAAAAAGGTTTAGATACTGTGTTACTGTATCATTGACAATATAGTCGAACACCTTAACCTGCACTACTCTCTCTCAATTTATCAATTGTCAAAATTTCCTTTAAAATTCTATCTATCTGCTTTATTTTGTAAACTCTTTGAATACATGCAACTCATTTATGCATCTCTGCCCTTTATTTGCATGCATGTTATTGGTACATTTTAGTAACAAGCAACACTTCAGACCTCAGAACTAATGCGCAAGAATTTAGAGAAGAATTCAAGATAGACAGTTACCACATTTGGTGTTTTCATATGTTTAGTACTTCACATGGCCCGTTATCGTAGTATTTCAGTCTTTCTTTTTCCTTAGAGAATATTTTTTAAAGTATCAAAACAGTTTTGCTTTGTATAAAGTGATTTGATAAACTCAATTACTGTTTCTTGTGGAAAAGTAAAATGATTCTCTTTGCATTTTTGAGCCTGAGTTTCTAATTAAAATAAATAGACTGCAAAATAAAGACAGAGTTCTGAAAGTTGCCATAGTACTTGCATCTATTTGAAAAATATTTTTAGAATTTATTTTATTTTTGTCTGCTTGTTATGTTTGAAATGTCAGTCACTTAAATTCAGAAAGAAAGGATACTATGCTCTAGTATATATCTTTACAAGGATAGTTTCTAGCATTCGTAATTCCAGAATAAATAAAATGCGTAATTTTGGTATAGTATGTGTGTAGAAAGAAAGGTGCACAGTTTACATAAAGATAAAGAGTATTAAAATAGAATCTAAATTTTCAAATAAACAGTTTAAATCTGAGCTTAGTCACTTTACATAATTTCTTGGGCTCAAAAATGTAAGTAAAATGAAGATGTTATCTGAACTGAGCTCAGCATATCATCTCGGTCTCAGGCTTGAAATTCTATAGTGTGAACAGAGACTGAAGCCTTTACATCAGGCTTTTAAGGGTTTTCAATCACCTTTCCCATAGTTTACTTGCATTCCTTCTTTCTTTAACTGTTTTACTCAATGTTCACATATGCCATCATTCTGATACTGATCTTCAAACAATGACTAGTTTCCTTTTGAATAAATGGTAAATACTGAAAAAGTGAAAGATTAGTTTAGTGATTCCTTCCCTTTGACAACTGATTGATAATGAATTCTTGTTGGAAAAGACAGTGGAATCTATAGCTGCAGATGGAAGAGAAATATTCTCTGGGACAGCAAATATAGATGAGATTTCCCTATGAAAAAAAAAAAAAAAATTCTCCAGTTAAGCAGTCTGGTTTCTTCACCACAATTTTTCTTTCAATATTTTACCTTCCTCTCTGGTTAATTCAAGACAAGGATGTTTCAGAGAGGGAGAGCTAGAATCGAGGTATCTCCATCCTTTGTGGATGCATTCTTTATTCTGACTTGCTGCCTTTGGTTCAAGGACTTTATTCAAGGATAGATTTATCAAATGGATTTTAAACTGAATTATAAGTTCTGGAGACTTCAGGTGGTTCTGTGGTTTTAGAAGTTGTTACGGCATTGTATTATATCATATGAGATATATAGCGTGAGTGTGTAAATTATGTTCCCCTGTAGCTAGCAGATACTGATAGAATAAAAATAGATAATTTTGCTTTTTTTCTGCTAGATACTCTACTTTACAGCTCCAAAATTACTTCAAAACATTCTTATCATTGTGTTCTAAAGCAGGCAAAAATTACCGTTTTATACTTTCCCAGAGATATAAATGAAAGTGAAAAATCCACTGGGAAGTAATTTGTGATTATTATATACCATTAAAAATAACCTTTTTATTTTCCTTGGCTCTTTTTTTGAAGGATTCTTCTACAGCACAAAGCCTATGCATTACAAATAGACTTTAAGGCTTGCAGGTCTATTATGATTCATAAATAATTACAGAAAAGGTCCAATTTTTAGATTATGACTGCTCTTTTATTATAAGTGAGGATTAAATGGGAACTTTTCTTTGTATCTCAGAAGAGTAGTGTTTTCAGCTTGAAGGAAGTTAAGACTTATGCAGCTGGACAATTGGAAAGCACTACTTCATTTGAATTAACTTTAGACATAGCTTTGTGTTTTACTTCAGTATCTTCTGAATGTTTTAAAATTAATATATTACTAATAAATGCTTACATCCAAAATGCTTACGTTCATAAAAATATTTTTATTCTTTTGTTCTCACAATGAGCCTCTTATTCTCACAATAAGAGAATAGTTTCAGATGTTTATATAATCAGTTTAAAATGTTTCTGGAGACATCATCTTCCAATAACTTTTCTTTTTCTTTTTTTTTTTTAATCCTAATTTAAGGGCCTTATGTTCTTGAAGGAGTAGAGCCAAGCTTTTGTATTACTGTGTAAAAGTGAAAAAAAAAGCTTCTAATAAACGACTATATAGATTTTTGGTTGCTTTCTTTTTGAGACAAAGAAAAATCTATATGAGAAAATAAATTTAAGTTTCTTCCATTTTTTTCTTTTCTCTTCCTCCCATTTTCAAATGCAGTTTCATCACATTGTTTGGACTCTATCTCTTTCCTTCAGTCTTACAGCAAGTCCAGCTGTATAGAGCCTCATAAGAAAAGGCTAAGGAGCTTCTCTTGCCTCTTCTCCTCAAGGATAGATACAGTTTTCCTCCTTGTAACTTTAATGCAAAAGGTCTGATAGTTGAGATGTTTAATACAGTGCAGGACAGTTTAGTCATGCCCCTTTCATTAATCAAAATCTCAGAAAATTTGATAGTAGCAGGGAGTTAGAGACTCTTTAGGAGAAGAAAAGGTTGAACATTCTCTTTTTGCACCAACATTCTATGTGCTAGGCAATAAAAGCTGTGGTCTGTCAGTGGTCTTTAGAGCACCATATCTGCTTTATGGCTGCCTCATTGTATTAGTGAAAACACTGGTCTGATATCAACATTTTCAAAGCTATGTATAGCACTTAACTCCCACTGTTTTTTTTTTTTCCAAATGATGCTCCTATATTAATGTGCTGACACTTACTTATCTGCTACTACATATTGAACATTATTATTAGTCCATTCTCAAAATATTTCTCCATCGGGGATCACTGGATTGTAACATCTTCATTTAATGTTTTTTTTTTTATCAAATAAATGCTACATCACCTTCTCCTTTCTCTATTTCTAGGAATGACTTAGTTGTTTTTTGCAAGACTGTCTAGATTTTTGCTAAAGGCTGCTGTCATTGTCATCAGGTTCAAACAGTAAGAATGTTTTGCAGGACAACCTAGTTAGTAAACAAGAGGCAGAATATCAGTAGTGACTTTAGAAATCTGTTCCTACTTCTCTGAATTTGGAAAATTTATCCCTCTTCCTTTATGGCCAATATTTATGACTGTGAACTGTCATTCATTTCATATTTCTTTAAAAATATTATAGATGTCATAGTTTAAGTGGATATATGAACTAAATATGTATTAAAAAAAAAGGCCTGAAATATAACACAAGTGGAGATTCAAAAAACGATGATTTTCCAGAGAACGCCTTTATATTTGACAATATTTGAGTACACTGCTGATGAGAAGTTAAACTGGTGCTGATAGAAAAATAGTGAACTAGTATTGTAAGATCTTACTCAGGATTTGCAAGAAAGATTTCAAACTATATAGGCCTTAAGTTTAGAACATTGTCCTCTATTGGTCTTTTAAAATATTTATTCCAATCACTTTTACACCTATAAAATTAGCAATTTTAATCCAGAAATGGTTATTTCTCCTTCTTTAATACATTTTCCATTAATTCATAGTATAGATTAACCATGTAATCACATAATGATGTATCAGAAAATAGAAATGTAAAGAAACATACCACAATGCAGAACTTATTCTAACTCATATTTCTGCAAAAATTTACCTTTTTTCCCTCACCTACCTTTCTCCATCTAAACCTGCATGTCGGACTTCTCTTAATGTTCATCTTAGCTATCTTACTGTCAAATGAAATTGAACATCACCAAAGCTTACCTCACTATTTTTTATTTGTCTTTTTTATTCCTTCATTCTTGTCACTGTTCCCAACACCAACATTCTCATCAAAGTTCAAGACCATAAGGGAGTCATTTTAGATATCTTCCTCTGTTTTCTTTCCCATAGAGACTGTGTTCACATTTTGCCATATCTTCTATAAATCTTGAAAAATCAACCTTTTTTTTTCTTTTGTTTTCTTGCCCATACAGTAAAATAGCTCTCAGGCCAGACCTTTCTTTTGTACATTTGCCTGAAGCAGCGCCCCCGTTCCTGTCTTCTAAGACGTTCATTAATTAGTTTCTGGAGCTCCACGTTCCTCACTGGTTTGACCTAACACAGTATATGTGTGCTTTTCTCTAATTTTGCTACATCAGTGCGGGAAGGGGAGCAGAATGAAGCCCCCATAATCCAAGCGGAAATAGTTAGTGACCTACTACACCGCTTAGACACATACAAGTCTATAGGGCTAGGTGGGTTCCATCCAAGGGCACTGAGGGAACTGGCAGAAGTGCTCATCAAGCCACTTGAAATCATTTAACAGCAGTCCTGGCTAACCAGGGAGAAACCAGTTCACTAGAAGTTAGTGAATGTGATGCCCATCTACAGGATGGGCTGGAAGGAGGATCCAGGGAACTATAGGCCTGTCACTCTGACCTCGGTGCCGAGGAAGGTTATGGAGCCTTGAGTGCCATCACATGGCATGTACAGGACAATGAAATGATCAGGCCCAGTCAGCATGGGTTTATGAAAGGCAGGTTCTGGTCTACTTCTATTACAAGGTGACCCACTCACCTTGGGTGAGGGAAAGGCCGTGCATGTTGTCTACCTAGATTTTAGTAAAGCCTTTGACACTGTTTCCCGCAACATTCTCCTGGAGAAACTGGCTGCTCATGGCTTGGATGGGCATTCTCTTTGCTGGGTATAAAACTGCCTGGATGACTGAGCCCAAAGACTTGTGGTGAATGGAGTCCAGCCCCGTTGGTGACTGGACACAAGTGGTGTTCCCCAGGGCTCAGTATTGCAGCCAGTCCTATTTGGTATCTTTATCAATGATCTGGATGGGGGATTGAGTGCACCATCTGCATCTCCAGTTTGCAGATGACACCAAGATGAGCAGAAATGTTGATCTGCTTGAGGGTAGAAAGGCTTTTCAGAGGGATCTGGACAGACTGGATTGATGGGCTGCGGCTCTCTACAACTACCTGAAAGGAGGTTGTAACAAGGTGCGTGTTGGTCTCTTCTCCCAGGTAACATGTGATAGCATGAGAGGAAACAGCCTCAAATTGGACCAGGGGAGGTTTAGATTGCATATTAGGAAAAATTTCTTCACCAAAATGGTTGTCAAGCATTGGAACAGACTGCCCATGGAAGTGGTTGAGTCACCATCCCTGGAGGTATTTAAAAGTGTAGATGTGGTGCTTAGGGACATGGCTCAGTGGTGGACTTGGTAGTGTTAGGTTAATAGCTGAATTCGCTGATATTAAGGTCTTTTGCAACCTAAATGATTCTATGATTCTATGTTGTGTTTTTATTTCCATATAACTATTGCTGTTTGAATCATGACAGTATCACTGAAACCCCTTGGTATTTTATTTTTGTGTTCTTCAGAAACTGTTAGTAACAGTTGTTCACATTTCATCAGAGAATTTGACTTTGAAATGAATGCTAAAATAGATTTTGTTTGTTTGTTTGTTTTCTAGTTAAGAGAGTTTACTGAGTGTAGCTGTTGTTATTAAAAACTTTTTTTAATTAGAAATTCTTTTGACAGGTATTTTACAATCAATTAATAATAACTGAGTTTCTCTGAAATTTGTTCTGGTTTTGGTACTCTATAGAGGAAGGTAAACAAAATCTATTAAACATTTTAATTAAAAGAGGTGATGATAAAATTAAAACTGTAGGATCAGATTTGAGTTTAGGATGAAAAGTTGATCCCAGTCAATTTAGGGTCTTATCGATTTTCCTTTTGAAGACTTGGGTAAAGAGTTGTTGTTGGCACGGAATATTTTGGCTTCAATAAAATAAAAGAATTCTAGGACACAAGATTTATGTCAGTTATCTCAAAAATAATTCTTCCCCTGCTACTATATCATGTCAATGGTGAGATAACAGGTAATGATATACATATTTTAAAATTTTCTCTAAGTGAGTAAACAAGTAAAAGATTTTTGTTGTAAGAAAAAAAAATCATTTTGATGCTATTCTGTCTTAGTTCTCCATACTTGAAGTATTATTTTTAAACTCCTTAGAACAGATACTACTCACAGTATATTAAAATACATTATAATGTGTCAAGCAGTGCAAAATAATGAGTCTATTGTTAACACTTGTCTTGTCTGAAAAAGAATCAGCTTGAGAGTAAGATGTCCTTCCATCAGCATCTGTAAAATGAGTGTGCATCTTTTGTGTAAGTACTTGTGCAAAAAACCCTAAACCAAAACAAAATAGGACAAAATCCCCAAGCCCACAGAAACTTAGAGCACTGCTTAATTTGCTTTGTTTTCTGCTTTTTTTGCAAAGCTACTTATTTGCATTCTTAGAAGGGGAAACGGGGTGCATGTAATTGCAGTATTTTATTTGGTAACAATTTTGAGTTTCTGCATTCTTGCCATGGTAAAGATTTCTTTATTATAAGTGTATAAGTTATTGAGGCTTTTTAAAATGCCTTGGTTTTGAAGGACTTTTCTTTCTTTAAATATACTAACTATAGAAAACCTATGTACAATATACGTGTGAAGCAGTTTAAAAAAAGAGATCTTACTTCTTTTACATATAAATTATATATTGAAATTTGCAATTTATGATCAATATTAAGGAAAAAAACCCCAAACTCCTGCTGTATCTTCCTTTAAAAAGAAGTGGTGTTAAGTGCATTATATATACCTTTTTTTTCCCCCCTCTATAAATAACATTATTTTAAAGATCTGATAATCCTGAGCAGATTTTCTTTATTCAGAGAAGTGATATTTTTGACTTGTGCTCATTAGCATGTTAAAATTGATACAATTTTGATGACCATTTCTGTGCATGTCAAATTATTTGCTGAGATAATTAGCATTATAGCAATATTGATAATTTTAATTAATAAAAATGGCATTTATCTATAAAAAACATGGAATTTGAGAGGGTAAACAATGTGATAGTTTTATGAAACAAGAGCAGCTTGTGTAAGAGACTTGAAAGGTAAATTTTGGCAATGCCTACCTTTACTCTCAGTGTTATTATGTAAACAAGGTACTAATAATTGCAGATATTCTCAAAAAGGATGGAGGATTTTGATATGAACTCTTTTATTTCAGATACATTTTTAGAGCCTACTTGACATCTTACGTCAGGCTTCATAAAACCAGTTTCAACTAGAGTACAATTCCACAGACTAGAATGTTGTACCTCAGATGAGAAGACAGGCTATGAGAGACTAAGTTCAGGACTAAAGTGTCTAAATGAATGTTTTAGTAAAAGGTTCCTGTTGGAGCACTAGCTATGTAGGCTTCTGTTTTAGCCAATAGAGATCTAGTGACAATCATACCAGAGCCAAGAGATAAATTCGACCTGTCCTCTAAAGCTGTGCTCAATGCAGTCATTCAGGTTAGATGCTCCATGTTCTCAAGCACATCTGCATAAGGCAGCAGATGTGACAGAGGACATTTGTCCTATTCTAGGGCAACACATTTGAGGATAGGTTGGCTATCCAAGATAGACATATTCAGGAACACAAAACAGTTTTCTAAAAGTTGGTCACCTGAATTGGTCTTCAGACTCCATCCTCTGTATTGATTAGAGCTTCTCTGATTGTGATGGGAGTTTAAACTGCTATGGATTAAGCCAGTGCCACTAGTCTGGTGCCACTTGATTTTCCTTAAGCTGTTCAAGACGCTCACATAGTGCTGGCAGATCTAAGACCTGTGGGAGACCCTTTTGTTGATGGAACAGCAACTACAGGCATGGGGACACCTTAGAGCATGTCATAAGCTTTAGTCCAATTCAGAAAAGGGCCTGGAATAAGTGCCCAGGCATCTGCCTTTTGGCGTTAGCTCACACTTAGGTCTTGGTTGAAGCAATTGTGAGGTTACAATCTGTCTTTACAAAATTATATTTGTACCACTCTTGCTACAGTATTCATTGAGTGTTCATCTTATTTTTTTTTAATTACTGTCATTAAGTGTGAGTACATAGGTTCCTCTCTCAATAAAGCATACTAAGACTTTTCCAAATGCCAATACTTGCTTATGCAAGTAAGCATAACTGTTTTCTCACAGAATGATGCTATTTTCCATGCGTTATGTACCTTCATAACAAGGGTGGTTTTTTTTGTTTTCGTAATTTTTCTTTACCTTTAAATAGATATTTTAAGCTATCTGGATAGAACTCTTGTAATTAATTTTTGATTTTTTTTTTTTTTTTTTAGGCTAATAGCATAAGATAAATTATCTTACAAATGTTAGTTTAAATTAATCATCTTGTTTCTTAGATAAGACAACATGTTTTTTTTGGGGAGTGACCACATGTATTTGTCATAAAAATGAAAAACAACATCCAACTAGCTTGCACGTACTTCAGTTTCACATTCAAAAATAGGCTTAATAACGCCTAATTCTAGGGTTTTTTTTTTAAACACATGATTTCTGTTGATGAGACAGTTTACATGATGCATAATATTACTCATCAACACAAATTATTTTCACATAATAAAGTTATTTTTTGTTTTTCTTCCATGGCAAGGAATATTCAGACTATTCAGGCTAAAGGAAATATGTAAGAAAAGGGGAGAGACAATGTAAGTGCTACTGTTCGAGGTGGCAAAGATAAGTGTGACAGAGATCTTTAATAAATAATAGGAAGGAGTGATCACGTGAGTGTAGTAGATAATGTAACAGGTTTATAAGCTTATGTCAAGGGAATTCCAGTGGAATTCACTTCCGTTCTGGTGGACCTTGAACTCACTAATGCACCACGAGTTCTGGTGGGACTCAAACCCGCCTCCTTTCTAGGAGGACTCAAACCCACGAGTGTGCCTCTGTTTCTGGGGACTCAAACCCACCCTTGTAACTTGGGAGCCCACTGCTGACCAAGGAGAGAGACACAGACAAAGTGTAGAATTACAGAGGATTTTATCTTAAGCGATGAGCATGTGATGCCACGGCCTAATAGTTGGGAACCCTGGTATTGAGGAAGGCAGAGTTTATATATGTTACAATATAGTTGTGTAGAGTAATCAAATCACCTTTCTATATATTACATAAAATTGAACTCTGATCCTTCTTGGAGACAATATTTTGAGAGGTAACATTCCATAAAAGTGTTTTGGCAAGTCTACAATTAAAGTATAGTTGTTGCTTGAACCAGCAAATCTGGGGAATATAGATAGATGCTATGCTGAATGACTTTTGATTTCTGTTGAAGCTGTTTTGTGTTATTTTCTAGTATCTTGGCATTTTATTTTATTATTACCTACTCTCTTTAAAAAAAAGACAATTCCCTTTTTTCTGTACTCTCTGTATGTTTAAATAATACCATTTGTATTTTGGTTTTCTTATCCTTATCTGCTTGTATTTTCAGCTTTCTAATATTTTGTTTATAATTTATCTCTTTCCTGGTTTGTCTGTTTAGCCATTTGAAGGCCATCTGTTTTGAGTGCATTCTTATTTCTTGGTATACATTTATTTACCTTGCAGATTAAGCATTACTGTTCTGTGCTGAACCATTGTCTGAATTTCCAGTAGTCATTATTAGTTACATTTGTTGTTATATTGGCAGTTTTCCAGCACTACTCTCTCTTTAAACAAAGATACTAATTCACATCATTTAATATTTAAAAATAGTATTCCAACTCCTTCCAGTTATTCTGTGTCACAATAAAGTATCCATAATTCTTTAACTGTTACGTACCTGTAACGTATTTTTATGTGTATGTTCACTGTTTTAAATATTCATACTATCTTTCAGTTATTGTTTGCTTACTTTCTTTTCCTCATTAAAGTACCTTTTCACTTCTGTCTAAAATCTGTCTTGGTGTCTATAGGATAATTTATTATGATAATTCATAATATGCTAGAAAATATCACTTGTGGGTTTTGTGCCTTTCAGTCTAATTGCTAATTCATTAATCCACAACTTGAAATGCTCTGACCTTTTATTTCCAATGTTGTTTATCTCTATACTCACTTACAAGATGACAGGCACTTAATTTGCATGTCTTCTTAGTCACTCTCTAATAAAGGCTGTATATGATATTCCCATGGAAAAATGTACAAAGAGATCCTAACTCAGAGCAAATGTGGTGCAGAAAATCAACTTCAGATTGAGTGTAGCAAACCATGAAAAAATGCCAGAGGAATCCAAAACCTCAGTAATCTTAAACATCAAGTAAGCTTAGGTCAAGTGCAAAATATATATGTTAATCCAGTGAGGACCATAGCAGAAGTGCATAAATGAATTCCCTATTAAATTGCAGGCAAAGGGTGTGTTACTAATTTCAAGTACAGGACAGACTGAAGATGTATTTTGCAACAAAAGACCAGTTGATAGTGAGCAATTATTTTCCAAAGAGCAAGAAACTTTCACACAGTCTGCGTTTAGTAAAGCAAGACCCAGTAATATTTCTAATATTACAGTAAGTCAGAGAATAATAATGTATTCACTTTTTCTTAATAGACATAAATGTTACTGCATGGTCTTTTATGCTGATCATGTCCAAGAGAAACTTGATGAAAATTTTTAAGTTACTTGACACCAGAAGTGGTAGGAGACTTTAACAGTCAGGTCTTCTCAATAAGTGCTCTGAGTTGTGTGAATTTTTTCTAATGATCTGTACTCAGGGAGCTGTTTATCTGAAAATTCTTGAGACTAGAGGCAAGTGAATATTGCCTTCTTGTTCATTTAACTACAGTATGCCTATGTAGTGTTTTTCACAGTTAGGCTGTTGTGAAAATTAAAATGAGAAAACCATAATTTTAACCACTACTAACGAACCTTTTTCTTTTAAAATCCCTTTTCTTTTGCTATGTGAAAATAATTTTTCTTCTTTTACGATATCTGTTTTTTCTCCTTTTCATTTTACCAGTCTTATTGAATCCTATCAGTGAATTACCAAAGAACAGAACTTACTTTTTAGAGCAACATCTATGCTCTGTCTTTTGACGTTCTGCTAGATAATTCAGGATTTTATTTAAAGTATAGATTAAATTCAGGAAGTACACTAAATTATTTTAGTAGCTGGGATCCCTCATGATAGATATCATGTTTTGCTGTGTAAATCTGTTAGTTTGCAATTTCTATTCCTTGCCTTGATCGTTTTCCTAACTGGCCACATTCATAAACAGGGTGTTTGCCCCCTCCCCCCCCCCCCCCCCCCTTATTTTTTAGGTGTGTCCAGTCACAGGTTCACAAGTTTCTGGAAATGGTGGGTTCACAAGTTTCTGGAAATGGTGGGAAATAATTTAAAATGTTCTCTGAGAAGTTACTGGCAAAAGAATGCTCACAATGGGTCCAAATATTTTAGAGCTGGGTGAAAGAGTTAGTGTATAAGCATTAACACGGAACATGTTTTAAGTCTAACCAGCATAATCCCCTTTTATAATTACTAGCTATTTGGATGTACCTGGCTAATGCACTTGGTTATATTAAATGATTACATTTCAGTTACAGATAAAAACTGTACAGTGAATAATTGGAATTCATTTTCACTGCACTGCCAGTGAAGTGAATCATAGCCCATCAAGGCAGCGTCATGAAGTTTTCTAAATGAGACTGCAAAAGATAACTCTTTAGGTCAAGCATCACCTATGCTTACAGCAGTGATTAGGAACTGATTGGATCCAGGGCTGATGCTGTATTCGTAAAAGTGTTACATTTGTCATATCTTCATACAATTATCTGATCTTTACAATCTCTTTTGTTGCTATAATGATAGTGAAGAATGGTAGAAAATAACACAGGGATTATTGTTTCTGTGTATATGTCTACTGAAGTGAAATAGATGTGAAAATTAGAATTCCCTAATAGCAGAGTAAATTTTCATTGGGACCTATCCCTTTTATTAGGTAAATTCAGGTGTCTACATTTTTATTCAGTCTCTTCTGGTTCAGAAAAGGTTGGTCGTTGGGGTTGGCCCAATTTAGTAGAAATTAAATTACCTGGAGAAAATTGATGAAACAACTTCTCTATTCAAATATGTGCTTTTCTTCGAAGGAGGTGATTTGCAATACTCATTTTCATGTCAAATCTTCAGGAAATTATTTTTAGAGCTTATTGTGAATCTGTTCATTCAGTCTGTTTCTACAATATCTATACTTCAGTGTACAGTATTTGATCACTGCAAAGATCAAAATCAGTTGAGCTGCACGGGGAAAGCTGATTTTTACCAGTATTCCAAATCTTCCCTTAGTCCTCCTCTCTGCTTACTTGGATCTTATTTTAACCTTATTCTTCCCAGAAGTAAGGAGTTTGATTGCATACTTGGTAGATCAGGAATTCAGAAATTCTGCTCATAACTCTGAACATGGAACACTCTGAACATGTTCATAAGCAAAGTTGCTACTTCACCTCTGCTTGGATTTTCTTCATCTGGAAATGGTAACAGAAGAATTTTGAAAGACTTGAGGGGACCTCTATAAATCAACTAGAGGTGTAGGAATAGGAAGCACAATTAACACAAACAAATGAGTTTTTAATATTGTTACTAATACTAAAAGCTCAAAAAAAGCTCTGTGCTGCAGTTTGCCTTTTGCTTATCTCCAAAGCTTTTCAACACATCTAAAGGTGAACATTTCATGGAAGGTAGGGAGGAAGGACTGTGGAATCTTGGATTATGTCGACTTTCAGCAAAACAGCATTTTGGTAAAACAGTTTCAGGATCTGTTGGCAGGAGATATGTCCCTGGGAATGATGCCCAAAACACATCACCCATACTTTTGGGGAACTGGAAGGTATTAATTCTGATCTATTATTCTTACAGCATCAAAGATAATTCAGTTGTTTAAGAAAATTATACAAAAATCTAACATTTAGAGTTAAAAAAGAAAAAGAAACTGCCAGTGAAGCCTTACTTAAGTTCAAAACACACAAATGAATCTGATTATGTATGTGCGTGTGTTGGGAAGAAAATTGTGTTACTTTATCACAATAGCTTGAAATGAATTTGAACAGTCAATTTTTATTCTGCTGTTTCCTGACCTCTGAGGGTCTGATTAGTGGTAACGCGTGGTAAATTCCAAAGCCGAGTAACTTATCTTCCTGCGAATGAATGTATGTTAGTGTGAAACATATATATATGCACACTCACACACATTTTCATAAGAATGACTGCATATATGTATTTGTAAAGACTGAATATCTATTTTGATGTGAATGTGTGGGACATGGTACTCATAAAGTGCTAGCAGAAACTGTGAAACAGTCATTGGATAAATAAGTGACATACTGACACAATGCTTTATACATAAAAATGGTTAAAAGTTTTATTTTCAGGTTGTAAAACCAAGTTTAAAGAAATGAAATGTATTAAGTTTGAAGAAAGATTTTTTTACTTCTTGCTCTGCTTTAGAAGTGTATACAATAACCTGTTATTGGAAATAAAATGTTTATTTATAGTATGGAAAATAGATTGTTAACTAGAAAGAAGTTTTATGTCTGAGGCAATGTGGGTTTTGTCTTAAAAATAGAGCACTAACGTAGACGTATTTTGGAAGATTATTTTGTTATGTGAATTGGTATTGTAAAGAATGCTTTACTTATTCTAGGCTAAATGTCTTGTCAAAAATGTATCAAAATACTGTTATATACAAATCCTCAAGTCATGCTTCAAATGCATGGTAATTGATTATCTTTTTTTTAGTTTCTAAACTTAGCTTGCCTGGATAGAAAAATAATTAAGGTCTTTCAAAATTTCATGTGCAACATTCAGCCCTGTCACTTCCATGTTTTATGATTTTCAAGTTAGTTTTAAAATGATCCTCCTGGCCCTCAAAAGAGATATTGAAATACTGTAGTATTTCATAATTTCAAAACGTAAAAACAAAACTAGTGTAAGATCTACACTTATATTATAATTACAGTGTAATAATAAAGAAAGGACGAGACAGTTAGGAAAAGGCTTCATGGAAGCACAGTATCATTGCTCCTCTCTGGACTAGCCCTGTTGCTATCAGACACCTGCATAAAGGTGATAGAGTTTTGGTGAAAGAGCAATAGCAGCTTAGATTACAGCAGGAACATGATTTCAGATGTCACTCAAGTGTGCCTGAATCAGAAAACTAGAACCAGGCACCAGCAAAGAGTGCCATTGTACCAACCATGCTCTGTGGCACTGAGAGATAGCACATTTAAATTCTAGACTTAACTGTCCTGCGTCCAAATTGATATTATGTTATCTCTAGAACTTCAATTGAATTATTTACTATATTTAAATGTTTAAGTAGAGGTGTCTTTAAGAAAATTGTTCTGCAGCGTAGCTATCAGACAAGAATATTTTTCCCTTTTGTCTTAATTCTCCACTGTAAACCAGTAATATAGAAATAAGAGAAATGAGATACATGCCGTAACTTAGTATTTAAATCCTTGCAAGATTTAAGTAATTTCTGCTTGTTTTGTAATTCTAAAAATTATTTTATCTATTTACTTAACTACTTATATCTTAACAGGAAACCAACAATATTACAGGAAGTTTTAGGAGACTGTATGCCAAACCTAGTTTCACTACTTGCAAACTTTCTTCCTCTGTCTGCATCCAGACTAGAAATAAAAATGCAGTTTTGTTACAGAGGTGTGTATAGTGTATTGGAAAGAGAAATTAATTACATGGCAGAATCAAAGAACTGTTGAGGTTGAAATTGACTGTAGAGATCACCTAGTCCAAATCCCTACTCAGAGTACAGTCAAGTAGAGCAGGTTGCCCAGGGACATGTCCCAGTAAGTTTTAACTGTCCCAGGGATGGAGACTCCACATCTCTAGGCAACTCGCTCCAGTGTTTGATCATTTGTGCAATTAAACGGGGGGGCAGGCTTTTTGTTTAAATGGAATTTCCTGCGTTTCAATTTGTGCCCATTGCCTCGTCTTTTGCTGGATACCACTGAGAAGGCTCTGTCTCTGTCTTCTTTACTTCCCCTCCCCACTTCAGTTATTTAGTTATTTGTATTTGTTCATCAGATTCCCTTGAGCCTTCTTTTCTTCAGGCTAAACAGTCCCAGCTCTCTGAACTCTCTCCCCTTATGACAGGTACCCCAATCTCTTAATCACTTCTGTAGCCCTTTGCTGGATTCATTCCAATATGTCTCTGTCTCTCTTGTGCCAGGGAGCCCAGACACGGACCCATCACTCCAGCTGTGTCTCACCGGTGCTGAGTAGAGGTCAACCACCACCTCCCTCAGCCTGCTTCTGCAATGCTTCTGCCTAATTGATCCCAACTCGTCACTATCCTTCCATGTCTGTACTGGTGCCTGGGTTTATGCTTCTCAGGTGCAGCATTTGGCGTTTTCCTTATTTGATCTTCATGAGGTTCCAGTCTGCCTATTTCTCCAGGCTGTTGGGGTCCTTCTAAATAGCTGCATAACCCTTAGGTTTATCAGTCACACAGTATAATGTGCATACTTGCTGAAGGTGCACTCTGTCCTCTCATCCAGCTCATTAACGAATATGTTGAACAGTGTCTATGCTGATGTTGACCCCTGGAATACATCACTAGCAACTGATCTCCAGCTGGACTTTACGTCACTAACCATAGCCCTTTCAGTCCAACAGCTTAGCCAGTTTTAATTTAACCTTGTTGTCCACTTATCTTGTCTGTACTTCATAACTTTGTGTTCAAGCCTGTTATGGAAAACAGTGTTGAGAACCTCACTGAAGTCAAGATAAACAACATTCAGTGCTCTCTACTCATCCACCAAAGCCAGTCATTTAATTGTAGGAACCTATTAGGTTGGTCAGACAAGTTTACCCCTTTATAAATCCATGCTCATAACATTCAATTATCTTCTTGTCCTTAGTATGACTTCCAGGATTTGCTCCATCACTTTCCCGGGAATTAATTTGATACTGAATGGCCTGTCTTGAAGACAGGAGTGACATTTTTTTCCTTTTAGTCCTCAGGAACCTCCCCTGATCTCCACAACCTTTGAAGGATAATTGAGATTGGCTGACATTAGCCAGCTTCCTCAGCATTCATGGGTGTATCCCATGGGACTTGTGTATGTGCAGTTTGTTTACATGTTCCTTCACCTAATCGTCCGTCACTGAGAGTTAAGTCTTCCTTGCTCCAGACTTGCCTGGTGTTCTTAGAGACCTGAGATTTCTGATGACCAGTCTTCTTACCAGTAAAGACTGTGGTGAAGCATATATTTAGTACCTCTGCCTTCTCCATGTCCTTTATCATAGAATCAGAATCATAGAATGTATTGAGTTGGAAGGGACCTCAAGGTCATCTAGTCCAACCCCCCCTACAATAAACAGGGACATTTCTAACTAGGTCAGGTTACTCAGAGCCCCATCAAGCCTGATCTTCAATATCTCCAGGGATGGGGCTTCCAGTACCTCTCTGGGCAACCTGTTCCAGTGATCCACTAACCTCATATTAAAGAACTTTTTCCTAATGTCCAACCTAAATCTACCCTTTTCTAGCTTAAAACCACTACCGCTTGTCGTATGGCTACAAACCCTTGTGAACAGTTCTCCTGCCTTCTTATAGGCCTCTTTCAGGTATTGGAAGGTTGCTATAAGATCCCCCCAGAGCCTTCTCCAGGCTGAACAACCCCAACTCTCTCAGTCTGTCTTCACAGGAGAGGTGCTTCAGCCCTCTGATCATTTTTGTGGCCCTCCTTTGGACATGCTGCATCAGGTCCATGTCCTTATTGTGTTAGGGACTCCAGATCACCAGGTTCCCTGCCCCGTTCAGGAGCAGTTCCACATTTTCTCTATTCTTCTTTTTATTGCTTATGTGCTTGTGATAGCCCATCTTGCTCTTGATGTTCCTCACCAGATTCAACTCCAGATGAACTTTGGCTATTCTAACCCTGTCTCTGCATTCCCGGACAGTGTTGCTATATTCCCCCTGGGTCACCCGTTCCTGCTTCCACCTCTGGTATTCTTTCTTATGTCTAAGTTTCGTCAGGAGCTCCTTGTTCATGCAGGCCTCCTGCCATCTGTTCTTGACTGCCTGAATGTGGGGATAGGCAATTTTTGAGCTTGGAGGAGATCATTCTCATCCTTGAAAATCAACTGGCTCTCTAGGTCCACTCCTCTCTCCAGGATCATCTCCCATGGGAGTCCTCCAAGCAGGTCCCTGAAAAGGCCAAAGTCTGTTCTCATGAAGTCCAGCGTTATAATCCTGCTTGTTAGCTACTTCCTCACTTGTGTCCAGAAGTTGTCATCACTACAGTCTAGCAACCTCCTGGATTGCTTGTACCCTGCTGTGTTGTCCTTCCAGCAGATATTGAAGTAGTAAAGTCCTCCATAAGGACAAGGATATGGGAACATAGGGGTTCTTCTAGTTGTCTGAAGAACTTGTTCAAAATAATGCATTGCATTGACAGACTTGCAAATATGATAGTGACAACATTCCAGCCTGTCAGGAGAAGATACATGATTCTGTTCATTACACAAAATAAAAGGCACCATGGCATGGGAGGTAGGAGGAGCCTCTCCACAGATAGGATCTGCACAGTGTGCCAGGGAAAGATCCATCTGGGATCTGTCCAGTGCTGCACATAAGTAGAGTTCCCTGCATCAGAAGGGATGTGAGATTTATTTTGCATTTATATTTCTCTTTTTATTGTATCTTATTAAAATAGATAATTTATTAAGCCATTTGTTGTCAAGTCTTTCTTACTGAGATCCAGAAAGAACCCTGCATCATCTCTCTGTCTCACCTCAAACACATGCCCTTTTATGCAGATATGCATTGCCTGTAATCCCGTCCATTTAATGCATGAAGTTCAGCTAACCTGTCATGGATTACAGTGTAAAAGTTAATGCAAATCTGTTGTTGAAAATAAACATAACAAATCCATGATTTTCTGTGAACTATTTTCCCCTCTTCTAAATACGTGAAGAAACATGTTCAAGTGAGAAAGTACGACTGAAATTTGAAACTTAATTGCATGCAAAATACGCTTGTATGAAGCTGCAGTGTATCCTTCATAGTTTTGTGATGGTAGTTAAGAGATGTAACTATTTATTGATGCAAAACTGTGTCTATGTGCATGTGCACCCCCCTCCCCTCCTTATATCTCTTCATAGTAAAAGCTTATTTTGCCCAGTATCCCGACTTCCTTCTTAGCCAATAAGAAACATCAAAAAAATTGTATAAGAGTGAATAGAATATAGTGATATTTAGACCATCAGCAGAGAGTTGTGAATAGTGTTTTACTGAACTATAAGATAGGGTGGGGTTATTTTTATAAAATAGTATTCATTAATTTCTTCAATTATTTGAAAACATTTAAAGTTTCTGCATCCACAGGTCCTGAAAGCAAGGAGTTTTACAGCTTACTTAATATTTAATGTTAAGAATATTTATTTGTTTCTTGTTCTGAGCTCATTTTATTTGCTGTCCTCCACTTGGAGGAAGCAGTTAATGACCTGCTTTGCCACCTGGACATCCACAAGTCTATGGGGTTGGATGGGATCCATGGAGAGTACTGAAGGAGCCGGTGGAGGAGCTGGCCAAACCACTCTCCCGCATTTACCAGAAGTCCTGGTTAACAGGGGAGGTCCCAGGTGACTGGAGGCTTGCCAATGTGACACCCATTTCTTGTAGAAAGGCCGGAAGGAGGATCTGGGGAACTACAGGTCCACCAGCCTGACCTCAGTACCAGGGAAGGTCATGGAGTGGTTCGTCTTGAGGGCGCTCACATGACGTGTGCAGGACAACCAGGGACTCAGGCCCAGCCAGCATGGGTTCATGAAGGTCAGGTCCTGCTTAACAAACCTGATCTCCTTCTATGACTAGGTGACCCACCTAGTCAATAAGGGGAAGGCTGTGGATGTCATCTACCTGGACTTTAGCAAAGCCTTTGACACAGTCTCCCACAGCATTCTCCTAAGAAAGCTGGCGGCTCATGGCCTAGACAGGTGTACACTAAGCTGGGTTAAAAACTGGCTGCATGGCCAAGCACAGAGAGTGATGGTGAATGGAGTTAAATCCAGCAGGTGGCCAGTCACAAGCGGTGTCCTCCAGGGCTCAGTGTTGGGACTGATCTTGTTTAACATCTCTATTGGTGATCTGGATGAGGGGATTGAATGCTCCCTCAGTAAGTTTGCAGATGACACTAAATTGGGTGGAAGTGTTGATCTGCTCGAGGGTAGGAAGGCTCCGCAGGGGGATCTGCACAGGATGGATCGATAGGCCGAGGCCAATTGTATGAGATTCAACAAGGCCAAATGCCAGGTCCTGCGCTTGGGTCACCACAACCCCATGCAGAGCTACAGGCTTGGGGATAAGTGTCTGGAAAGCTGCCCAGTGGAAAAGGACCTGGGGGTGCTGGTTGACAGCCTGAACATGAGCCAGCAGTTTGCCCAGGTGGCCAAGAAGGCCAACAGCATCCTGGCCTGTATCAGAAATAGTGTGGCCAGCAGGAGTAGGGAGGTGATCATGCCCCTGTACTCGGCACTGGTGAAGCCACACCTCGAATCCTGTGTGCAGTTTTGGGCCCCTCACTACAAGAAGGACATTGAGGTGCTGGAGCGTGTCCAGAGAAGGGTAACGAAGCTTGTGAAGGGCCTGGAAGTCTTATGAGCAGCAGCTGAGGGAACTGGGGTTGTTTAACCTGGAGAAGAGAAGGCTGAGGGGAGACTTTATTGCTCTCTGCAACTACCTGAAAGGAGATTGTAGTGAGGCGGGGGTCATTCTCTTCTCCCAAGTAACAAGAGACAGGATGAGAGGAAATGGCCTCAAGTTGCATCAGGGGATGTTTGGATTGGACATTAGGAAAAATTTCTTTGTTGAGAGTGGTTAAACATTGGAACAGGCTGCCCAGGGAAGTGGTGGAGTCACCATCCCCGGAGGTGTTAAAAAACCATGTAGATGTGGCAGTTCAGGACATGGTTTAGTGTGCATGGTGGTGTTAGGTCAACGGTTGGACTTGATGATGTCAGCAGTCTCTTCCAACCTAATGATTCTATGATTCTTTTTGTGCAAGTTGACATAGAACAATTCTTCTATAATCTTTTTACTTTGAATAATTTAGTGACATCCATAAACATTGTTACTTAATTCTATTCACTTTCTCTTTGGGCAGTAGTTAGGCTAGGAATTTGACTACATCTGCCTGTCATGGTGATCAATGTTTTTTCTTGTTATATTGTGTGTTCTTATTCATTATGTGTTTGTAACCCTCTGTTGATCCTTGTCTTCCAGAATGGAGTACTTCACATAATACAAGGAATAAATTATAACAGTAATGACATTCTTAAGTGTTTCATAGATTTCATCTCACAAATATCAGAAACATTATAACTCAGCTATCACAGATTTCATCTTTAGGATTTGTATTTTGTTTTTGTTAAAGCTGATCATTAATAAGTTTATCCTGGGATCTTCAGTATTTAAATAATGCCTAGAGCTTGGATAAGCTCTATTGAATTTAAATAAATGTAACAAGTTTTTCAAATGACTTAACTTACATATACCCTAGGCAGAGCAGAACTAAATTAGTACCTAGTGCATAAAAACACTGCTAACATTTTTATTCCTTAGATTTGTGAAAATATTTTTTGGCAATAAAATATGTAGTCAATACTTTATAATTATGGCACATGTAAATCATTACATAATATATGAAGTTTTGAGAGTATACACAGTATTAAAATACTTCTGTTTTTATTTCACATATGATGGAGGTCTCCAAAAAGGCTGTTTTTTTTTGTTATTGTATATAATAATAAATTTTAATTAAACCTAAGACCCTGGAATTTAATGATTCATTGAGAATTTCAGTGTGTGGATTCTTTTAAATATAAACTCTGGTCCTTGTGATGGCTGTATCAAAATGCAGCTGGAGGAGATGAGTGTACAGGACGTTGATTTTGTCCATCTTAATGGGTTTTATCCCATTAATTAATTAAGCTGATGAAATGATAGATTTCAAAAAGTTGTCAATTGAGAATTTTTAATTGATAAGAAGGGAAATGATCTATCTATCCTGCAGTGATCTACTTCCATCCAAATGATATGCAAAAACATTGTTATTAATTTTGATTCCCTTGTAAAAATTTGCAGTGACAAAGTGATACAGAAAAGTGTGAGCAAGTCAAATTTGACAGAAAACTTGATTGTATGATGAAATTAATTCACTGAAAGAATTTGATAAAAACTCATATATATGAGAACAGAATTTACTTCAAAATTAAAAAGTGTGGGATTTTTTTCCTGAGTGCAGTAAGTGAAAGTATAGGTGACACAGCTGGTTAAACAACTGGACAAAAAACACTTCAAGGGCATTGTGGTAAGTCTAGAAAGTGGGAAAATGCTATCTACAAAACAGGAATGAATGCTACCTATGTATTTCATTTCAGGAAGCTGCACTGGAGCATGGTTCCAGTAATTTTCATGTTTAATAACCATTTCTGGTGCAAAAATAAAATTTTTGAAAAAAAAAAGTGATAACTGTAAAGAACTGCAACATTTTAATTAATTTAGTATTCTTACAATTTTTTAATTTTTTGTTTTGTTTTGGTTTAGTTTGTTTTTTTTGAATAGGGAGTCTTCCTTTCCTGAACCCTGAGCCGCAATATCTACACTGTCTTGTAAAAACTGCCTTCGGCAGTTTGCCCATTCTGTGGGTATATTAATCTTCCTCTTCTTACTATTATAAGAACACTTTGTGGAAAACTGCTGGATTGAAGTAAGAAGAATTAAGGCTGAGACTTTATTATTGTTGTAACTTAATGTCATCCGTCTTCCTGCTAAGTGTAGTTTTGTGGTCCACTGCCTCTAGTTGTCTTAAATAAAATTTGTGTAAGTGTTGATTAAAACAAAGTTGGTGCTAAATACTGCAGCGAAACAGCATCCTATAAATCAACATATAGAAACTTTGTGACTATTTTGAATCAGTACTCATGTTACATCTATGTTAAATCTAATCCTTGCTGGCATAGCTAAATGAGAATGGACTAGAAAAATGTCTACATTTACTAACCTTGTATAAGAGGAAACAACATAAATTAACTAATTACAGAGTTCCTGATAGTTTTAGTACTAGTATATTTCCTTAGTTAATCATTCAGAGATTAACAAAGGAGTAAAAGAAAACAATACCAAAACTCAGTTCTAGGCACTGTGAGGTTGATCAAAAGACATGCTCCATCCTATTTAAAAGCAGTTTAGGAAGGATTCAAAATATTTTTTGTCTAGTTGAATTAGTTGTATTCATGTAGCAAATTGTTTGTGTAGTAGTGGAAGGCACAACATTTCCACCTTTTTTTTTTTTTTTTTTTTTTTTTTTAAGGTCTTGATCTTTAGGAAGATGATCTTGTTGGTTACTAGATCAGGACCTTTTAAAGACAAGGGCTTGTAGTTGACACAATGATTAGTTACCATAGCTGTTTAAGGCTTTACCAAGAAAAATATTAGCCATGCTGACATAAGGATGTCTAAACAAATGAAACAGCTATGAAATATTACTGCATGTCAGTAAAATGAGTAAACCACCTGTCTTTCAGTAACTTTTTGTTGCTGAACAGTAAATACTGAGAAGCAGCTCAGCAGGTAGAAACAAATGTGTAACTTGAGCCAGTACCTGTTGAAACTGTCATTATATGTTGCTTTATTATATTAAATTACTTTATTATGTTAATAAAGTAACAACTGATGAAGTTGCATCTATATATGATATCATTAGCAATTAACCTGAAATTGTACAAATCAAGATCCCGCAAATAGGAAAGTGTGACATCTAAGCTCAGCTATCTAGTCTGGACATGTTTTGGACTTTATGGTACATTACTTACATTTGGCAAAGGTAACAACTTCTAGTAGCAGCGTTTCAGGATCTATGAGGAGGTTGTCAAGAAGACACTGCAGGGCTCTTCACAGTGGTGCCTGGCAGGAAGACAAAAGACAATGGGCATACATTGAAAAACTCCAAGATAGGTGTTGCATAATCTCTATAAACTACCTGCCCCAGTGCTTGTCTGTAGAAACTATTTCACCATGTGGACAGACAAGCAGTGCAACAGGTTATCCAGAGAGGTTACATAGCCTCCAACCTTTGAGGTTTTCAAAACTGGCTGGATAAAGCCCAGAGCAACTTGGTCTGATCATGTGGATGACCATGCATTGAACAGGACTTTGGACTAGAGGTGTCCTCATGTCTCTTCCCACCTGAATTGTCCAGCACTTAAAGGGGGCCTTCAGGAAAGATGGGCAGGGACTCATTATCAGGGAGTGCAGTGGTAGGACAAGGGGTAATGGTTTCAAACTGAAAGAGGGGAGATTTAGACTAGAACTTAGGAAGAAATTCTTTACTGTGAGGATGGTGCACTGACACAGGTTGCCCAGAGAAGCTGTAGCTGCCCCCTCCCTGGCAGTGTTCAAAGCCAGGCTGGATGGGGCTTTGAGCAACCTGGACTAGTGGAAGGTGTCCCTGCCCATGGCAGGGGGGTTGGACTAGATGATCTTTAAGGTCCCTTCCAACCCAAACCATTCTATGATTCTATGAATGCAAGATTGTTATTTCCTCTCACTTGACATAATTAAAATAAGAATTTATTGTGTGGAGTATTTTTCTCCAGTCTCTGCCATCTACTGTTGGCATTATTGTCTGCAGTGTGCTCCTTCATAATGTGATATGGCTACTGTTTGTGTTGCTGTACAACTCTTCCATTTTGCTCAGGACTGCACCTTGTATTGGAATGTGCTTGTCAGACTTTTTTCTAATTGCTATTTTAACCTTTAGTTGGTGCAGAGCTTTTCTCTGTAGCGACTAGCTTATCCTCACTAGTCCTTGGATGCTGTTATAAGAAGGCCTTCACCTCAGGTACTCTAAGGTCAAGAATAAGTGCTATTTAGTACTATGGTTTCAGATAGATAAGCCTTTTTTTCCTTTAAAAAATAGAATCATACATAAATTAATTCAAAAAAAAAAGGAATCATGCATCATTGCCAAGAGAGACAAATATTTTTTGTTATGGAACATATCACAAAGCCATTTTAGGATGTGCACATTTGTTGATGTTAATAAATATTGGTTGATAAAATCTGAATTTTACTGCATTCCTCTCCAATTCATCCTGAGAAATTATCTAAAGAGTGTTCTCTTACTTGTATTTCTTCATTGTTGAAGAGTGTAGGAGAGCTTACTACTGCATTTCTGGAAACTTGGCCCCTTATTTCTCTTTCTTTCAAGTAGAACCATTTCAGAATGAAACAGTTGCTGAGAGAACTGAATAATTTGGAGATAACATTTATTGGCAAAAGTGGTTACATGTGGCGGTATTACATTTTTATGTCAGTCATTCTAGCAGCTTTTTGTTTCCTCAGTCAGTAAAGACTCTGAATTTTATTTTTGCTGAGATGCTTATTTTTTGTTCTTATGGTGGTATACTAGTTCAAGAATATGGAAACAGAGTTACTCTGAAGAAAATCTTGAGATATCACGATAGAGCCGTATATTTTGGATCTGTGCATCACTAGGTTGGGATACCTGATTGTCCTGTTCTGTCATACGAGACATGCATTATTTCTTGTTTGGTTATTTTCTGAATTTCATCTGCAACTTCCCTAGAACTTTGCTCTACTGAAGATAGTTACAACCCATATTCACCTGTGTATGGTTTTGTTTTTATCTAATAACTGAGAGTTGGATTTTGTATAGTATTTGCAAAAGAAATGAATTGTTATTCATTAAGGCTCTGTTAATGTTTTAAAACCAAAATTCACAACTGCCAATAACCTTCTGAAAGATCTATTATTTCTGTCTTTGGGCAGCTGCATTTTCTGATTTTTTTTTTTCTAGTGAGTTGGCTTCAGAGTCTTAGGGTAAGGACTGCTAATTGCCTCACAATCTGATAGCTTGAGTTGTTATGTTTCTCAAACTTCTACATATTGACCTGTAACTTTTAATCCAAGTTAGGTTTAGTTTCTTACTTTACTGTTTTCTTTCTGCATCATCTGGAATATCATCAATAATATGCAATTCATAAAAACTCAGCTGCTGTGGGATAAAGCCTTGCTGTTCTGATTAATACGTATAAATTCTGAATACCGCCATTGTTATTGGTGGTAAATTACCAGTAAATTAAGTGTATGCCATGTTTTTGACCAGCAAACCCTTACCTAAAAAAATGAACTGTGCCAACAGAGTTTCACATTGTAACATAGAAGTACTTTATGTAGATCTAATGATATTAAAGATGTTCATAACAACAATAGATGTTGGAAGTTGAGGCAACAACAAAAAAAGGGAACATTGAAATGCTAGAACATTGTGTGGGATTTTGAGTGTCCACAGTATACACAATACCAGCTGAGCAAAATAAAGTATATCAATGTATGAATTCATATGATTTTATTGGGAATAAAATCTCTGGATCTTGATTTAGAACTGGCATACTGAAAATGGTTTTATTTACAGCTATGTTACCTGGGTAACAGTATTTCACGATAGCGATATCATTTCTGTCATTACATACCTATATGTACCTATAGTTTACAAGGAAGTCTTAGTTTACAGTTTGCCAAGTCTTGTACTGTATAATTTTTCGCTCTGAACTTCCCTCTTTCATATATGCATATGTACATGCACACACATACACACAGAGTAGACTTTCAAGAGCTCTTGGCAGGGATTAAAAGAAAGTGCTGTAGATTTCCTGACACTATGATTTCCACTAAGTTTTGAATAAAAAAATAGTATATAACATTTACTATTCTCCTATGAATTATTGCCATAATAACTAAAACTAAATGTAAATTGACAAAATATGCTCTATTGTATGAGTTTATTTGAAATGCTGCAATTGATTAATAGTCAGTTATCTACAAATTTCATGGTGATTTCTGCAAACCAGTAAGAACAGTTGTACTTTGGTAGAACTTATTCCCTGTAGCAACCTTTCAGGTGTAGCAGTTCCCATTTTAAAATGCTCTTCATTTTCTATCTATATTTTTATTCTAAAATAAGCAGAACTGATTCCTGCCCCTTTGCCTACACTTGTGCAAGTATATTCACATCTGCTTCACAAATATGTTAGCTTCTAAAAAGCACAGTGAATGAGTGACAAAGAGAAGACATATGTTGATATATACATTTAAAAAAGTTTTAAAAGACTTGAAAACGGATGTTCATGATTTCTGCAAGATACAATGTTTTTCTTCATTTCTATCCCTGTAATAGTGCTTTTAATTTTCTCTAGATGCTGACATGTCCGTTTAGCAAATAGGAAATAGAATAAATCTGTTTCCTCACTTACAGGGAGAAGAGAACTCTAAATTTCAACCTACCTAGTACAAGAACAAATCTCCTCCATGTAAAGTTTGTGTTTTGCCTAATCTGTTTGTCTGCTTCAATCTGTTTCTTCTGACTTATGGTCTGTTTCTCTTTTTGTATTTCTGTTAACAGAAAGCTGACCTTGCTGTTGCGCCATTGGCAATTACCTATGTTCGAGAGAAGGTCATCGACTTTTCCAAGCCCTTTATGACTCTTGGAATAAGTATTTTGTACCGCAAGCCCAATGGTACAAACCCGGGCGTCTTCTCCTTCCTGAATCCTCTCTCCCCTGATATCTGGATGTATATTCTGCTGGCTTACTTGGGTGTCAGTTGTGTGCTCTTTGTCATAGCCAGGTAACATGTCAACTTTTGTGATTTTTTTGGCAATTGTTATCATCTTTTTCTTATTAATAATTGTCAAAAGTCACAAAAATTTTCTTACTTTCATACTCTTATATTTTAACTTCATGATGTACAGAAGAATAATTAATGATGAGGGTTCTCACTATTAATTTTCTCCACTAAGTCTCTAGTTTGTTATGTCACTAAGTCTTGAGTATACCGACTAGTTTTCTCCTTTTATTTACAAATTTAGAGACACTAGAAAGTTTACAAAATGTCTTTTCCCAACTACACTGTGTTTAGAAAGACAAGGGTTGACATTTTATTTTGTTAGCCTGATTTCATTTGATGCTATGGTGCTTAATCTCAATTTGAGTACTTAGCTGCCCATGTTAATCCTAGATTCCCAGCTGGGCCTCTACCTGTTACAAAACAAGTTTCTTTATATAGATCAGTATCTTAGAAGTAGGGTAACAATATTTAGTTTTTAATTGTGTGCTAAGTAAAATCACTGAGATACCTCACATAATTTAAAGTCCCAGATTGAAATGTATTTGGAAGCATGTTTAGCTGAACTTTCAGAGCTAAGGAACTCAGTACAACAACTGTTAAATTATAAGTTGATTAGATATATAGTCTCACTTTTAAAATTTGTTTTCTTCAACACAGACAGGCAGGAGAACATCTTTTGTCAAAAATTCCCATTATATTTACCTTTTCCTTGTCAAGTAGTTAAGACATGCTCACAGAAATATAGTCTCACATTTTGTAACTTTGACTTTTGCTATGACAGCAAAAAAATTTCAGAACAGTAAATCAGTGATTCCCAGGGGTGTAAATGTAATCTCTTTTGCAGAGTTCTCCTCATAGTCACTTTTAAATATTTTCTAAATTAAATATATATAAACTATATTGGCTTTTATCTCTTTAATAAGATTTTCTGTTTGGCTTGATAATGCAGTCTCACTTCAGCCTCAAGATTTTTATTATTTCATTCTGTGGTACACTTCATATTTTTCTTTTCCTATTGTGTTGTAGTTGATATCAGGGTTCTCCATCTTTCTTTGATACTATCCACTTAATTTTGGAGAAGTTGTATCATTCCTCTACTAAAGGAAGAGGTGATATTTTTAGAAACTGATTTAAAAGTAATTTAACAAGATCACCTGTACATAAGATACTTGAGGTATTGAAATAGTATAGATAACACTGAATATTCTGTAATGAATAAATTTGATTGTGTGCCTTCTTTAAATGTCTGCTTTAAAAAGCCAGACTTATGTTGAAAGTTTCTTGAAAGAACAGTAGATTTTAGTGGACCATATAACCACAAAGTAAACTCATTTCTGAGGTGTTCCTGTGATACAACTACTTCTGAAAGCACAGCTGAGCATAAATCACTAATATTATCTTGTGAAACACCTCATATAAAATATTTATGTGTATGTCCAAAAGTTTTAACCCTGTTGTTATCACTGAAGGACATTTTCAGCATGATACGCAGTGCTTTTGACAGGCAGCTCCCAGTAATATTAGTAGGAGTTGTATGGCTGAGTTCCTACTTATGCTGTGAAAATGTGCCTTGTCGTATTTTGTAGCAAAGATATGTTTTCTTGAAGCCTTTTTTTATTAAGCTATTCAGTCACTTGATCTCAGTAGAAAAACTGGAGAGAATGTTTGTTTTTAAACAGAAATGCCACATAATAGACCAATATTTTTTTTCACTTTTCAATTTTTGTGACCAGCACCATAAATTCCTTATGTACTTGAAAGCATTATCTTTGTAAAGCAATATGAAATATGTTTTATACTGAGCAGAGGAGTTTGGTTTTTTACAGAGTTGTATAAAATACCTTTTTTAAACCTAAATTTATATCATCCTTCAGATCTAGAGATTTTCAATCTTACCTTGTACAATCAAATATTGATAACACATTTACAAATAAAAGATCTAGGATCAATCCACAGATTTTATTCCTAATGCAGAATGACTTAATAATATGTGATAACATTTCCTAACACTATAGTTCATACAGGGAAACAGATCTAGATTAAAAATGTAATCTCCTGCAGAATACTAAAGAGAGAAAAGAACGTTATTCAAAAGCAAAATAGCCTTTTGCAAATACAATTCATAAAATGTATCTCTCATGGGAGTATCAAGGGAGATACTGCTAACTGAAGTGTGGTAGTGAAGAGGACTTAGCAGCGTCCTGCTGACTACGTATTTTCAGTACAGATTACAAGTTAGGTATTGCACAGTTGATGATGTATTTTTCAGTCCTGGTGTTGTGAAACTGTTGGGACTATATGCCACTAAATTAATAGGTTTCAACTAGAGTGTCTTATTAAGAAGACTTCTATTTCATAACAATCCTTCCATAATGAATGTTTAACTACCAGTGTTTCATAATAATTACTATGTGTTTCATAATAAGGTGTATCTATGTTTGGAGCAGTGCTTAGTATGTCTTTTATGATATGATGTTTTGTAATTACAGCTCGTCGGAGTATTCAGTGTAGAATATTTATTTTTAGATTTTAAACCTCCCATTTTTGTGTCAATTGTTTTGTGATTTTATTGTTTTACCATGTGTTCCAAACAGTGTTGGGATGTAAGAGCCTGGTACATTGAAAATGGAAAGTACAGTTCTGCTGTGGTACTTGGATTTCACTCATTAATTAGTGGTATGGTAATATTTACAAAAAGATGAAGAAATGAATAAAAGGTTCAAGAATCTTTGAGAGGGAATTGCTGAAAAGACTTCCATAGAGTAACATATTAGGCATAAATGGGGAAAAAATGTAATATGTGTCTTCAGTAGTCTTTTATTTGAAAGAGCGTGAGAACCAGATATAAAAAGCTGGAATCTTTGCATACTTGACATGACAAAAAGCTAGGAGAGAGATTTATTTGTTAGCTGGAGGGCTTTTTTTATGTCATTTTCCTCTTGTAGTGTGTCCCCCCCAAAATGATGAGTCATCTATTTATGTGGGCATTACTTATTTTGCACTGTGGGTATGATGAACATATGTGTTGTACATAGTGTTTTCCTTAATTGTCACTCTTTGTGTGGAGTTATAGTAGGCTGTGATTTCACCATATATAGATATAAAAAATCTCTTAATCTTGTTTGTTGTGATTGTTGAATCGAAGTAGTTATGGTAGTTAGTCTCTGAAAGTTCCTTTCTTTGTCATACAGGCTGATGACTGGTAGATAAACCCAGTCTGCTTGACACTAAGCCTATTACTTTTCTGTGAACTGAGAAAGTCAAATAACATTTTTTTCTCTTGTGGCAACAGAGAAACAGATTTGTTTCTGATGCTAGCTAGCAGTGTCTTGTGTCATCTGACATCTTGTTGCATTCCAGTTCCAGGAATCTGCCCTTTATGTCTCTGCCTTTACTTATTTCTTTGGTTTAGAATCCCAGTTAAATTCACAGTTTACATGTGGTTAGAAGGAAGACTAAGACTGGAGTAAAGTGTGCCAACTTCTTTTTGGAGTTCTGTCAAGTACACAACATTTTCGGATCTGTATAATGAAAAATCTTGATTAGTGGGATTTCTTTTCATTTCTGTCTGTTGGTGCAAACCATTGTTTCATTTCTAAGAAACAAGCTTACAGCCTTGTATAACAACTTCATAGACATGTTGTCTGTTCCTTTCCATTAGTCTGTGTATATGAAACAACTGTTTCTTATTTTTGGTCTCTGCAAAATCTAATGTGTTGGTAACTGGAGGATGCTTTCCATTATGTATAGGCAATAGGAAGAAAATCCATTTCATACTTTTAAAAATGCTAAATATGTTTGATTTACATAGGTCTTACAATTCATTACTTTATTACTCTTCAGCTGGCTTTCCTCATGATTGTATTCTATTTTTTAGAGTCTCATATATGATTTTAAACATCCATGTCTTCATGAATCTTTTCTGAAAACACAGATTGGAGGCTAAACTCCTTAAATATTTTTATCCAATCATTTTCCACCTAATTTACTGAGTTTCAAGTTATTCCCTGCACATCGAAGTGTTTCTCTGTGTAGTAAAGTCTGTTTGCTGTGAACATGTCTATCTGTTGTAAAGCAGTTTATTCTTAAATGACCTATCTTCATAGCTGGGTATACCTACCTTAGCATGATGCTTCACCTTTAGAGATCAGCTGTGATAACTACCCTGGGTAAAATAGCCCACTAATGAGCTCTTACACTTCTTATACTGAGCTGTCTGCAGTATCAGTGAATAATGTGTAAATAAACATTAAACCGTGCTTACTGCCCTAATTGCTAATATGGAACCACGGATTACCATTTTAAAGGGCTTGATTCACCTTCACTTGTACCACATTCTGTATGTTGGGACTTCCTGCTTTTTCCTCCCTTCAGCAGAATTATGCTATCCTCCTCCTAAGTCAAGCCTTTGTGCTGGTTTCAGCTGTCAAAGCATTTAGTATCAACTATTTTTCCGTTTCCTTGTAAGCAGCGATAAAAGCACGATGAACATTGCCTCATTACCAAATTATACTTTTCTCTTACCAGCTGGAATAAAACATAATAAAAGAAGACAAGAGTTTTAAAAATGTCTCCACACATTTATCTTAATCTTTTCTCTGTGAAGAACCTTAGGAATAGCATTCTGCTTCAGACTTGAACAGACGCCTGAGCATTATCTCTCTCTGGAGTGCTTGCATATCCTTTTACATCTCATCAGTCTTCATTTCTATTTCATATTTCTTGATCAGCTGATTTCTGTCCTTGAGCTTGTCTGATTGATTTTCAAGCTACTCCTTGAAAACTATCTTGATGGAAAGGAATTAATGGCAGAATGTGAGGGAACTACTTTTCCAGTTAATATGGAGCTCTGGTTACTAAATTACTATGTTGATCTCTATTCAAGTTGGAAGTTAGCATATTTGTCCTTTATTCTTAACAAGCAATTTTTCTATGAGATTTTTGTCTCCTGAGGCCTCCCTAGAGAACTAGAGCAGATGTTATGAGGTGTTTTCAGAAATGAAGTCATCGTCCAATAGGGCAATTCAGATAGCAACCCCAAATACTGCTTCTCTTACAGTCTTAAAGTTTTAAGGCAGTTTTGCCTCAGTTATAATACAAATGGGGGTACTGTCACTTGATAATAAAATAATGTGTAAACAGACAAGGATAAAAGCATGCCAAAATTTACACAATTTCTGAAACTGTTCCATAACAACTATTTCAAAGTCAGAGATTATTGTTTCTTTTAAACTTAAGTTGCAGCTTATGACCCTTAGTTGATTGCTTCTCATAGATTCAGTATAGTCTGCTTATTTTCATACAATTTTTGCAGTTGAAAAGCAAATCCTTGTTAACACTAGAGATTATCTTTATTGTGAGCAGAGAGCAACTGTGCCAGCCTCTGGAACACTGTTTTTTTAATCTTTTTTTTTGGTCAAGTGAACCAGGCAGGCTGCACAGCAAGTATTTTTCTCTCTCTCTGATTGCTTTTCTAGCCTTTTATTAACTGATATGTTTGTGTGAAATGTGAAATCCTAGCATTATGTGAGATTGTTCTAAGAAGCTTACTTTCTGAACTGAATTTCTTCTTTACATCAGATGTAGAAAATTTTAATTTTAGATTTCTATAATTTAAATAGAATTTAAGTAACTCAGGTTAATATAAAGAATATACCTCAATTATATCTTAATTTTTTGCACTCATGAGCAAATTATTTATGTTTTTTATTTAATCCATCCTGCTATATGTTATAACAACTAAATATTATAGTCATCTTGTCTGGACAGCAGTCACTGAAAATGTTGTAAACAAAACTTGCACATGATATTTCAAATATGCTCAGATATTTCTGAGTATCACTTCACAAAATGTGGATGAGAGCTTTAAATTGATTAAGCAGAATGAGAGTTTACTCTGCTGTATACCATTAATATTATCATAAATCTGCATAATCTGTAATAGTATTTAAATTTAATTTTATGTGGTCAGCACATAGATATTATGATCCATCTTTTTTCTATAACAAAAATGTGAAAATACTTGGAATTATAATGTTTTCTTATGGTCATCATCTAAGTTGTGTAATTATTTTTAGAAGATACGGATTACAAGCAGTGCTATAATGTCTAAACGTTGTGGATGAGGAAATATGACTAAAAGTAAGACATGTATAGCAATGAGTTAAGAAGCAATCTCTTACTTTGCATCTTGACACTCAGAAAGATGCTTTGATCTTTCTGACCTTGTCCCAGAAATGTATCTGGGTTCAGTGTAAGTTTATAGAATCTCTAATATATAACTAAACAACTCAGTATCGATTCCTCATCCTAAATCCTCAGAATTCTCTTGAACCGCTTCTGAATGCTCTCATTCTCCTTCAGTTGTTCAAGGAGAGACAAGAATATGAAGACTACATACAAGCACAACATCTACATAATAGCTTCTGTGAGAATACTGTTAGAGATTACAGTAAGAGAAAAATTCTTATATTTTACTCTTTTGGACATAAGAAACCTCCTTAGATTTTAGGGGGAAAAAGAGTACTTAAAGCCTTGCTATGTCAGTGGTAGATCAGTCTGACATCCCAGGTACTACTTACCATACATCAAATGTAAGAAGAAACCACTGCCAACACAACAACTGAAATGTTTTAAATGAGGATGGCTGAAGAACTCGTAACTCACTTGCCTTAGCAGTCCAATATGAGATATAGTACCCCCCATTGGCTAAATCTCCATATGCACTTTGACGAAGAAAAATATGCTGTCTTCAGCACACCTGGTCAATTCTGGATTCTTCTGTCAAAAAATGTTTTTTTGTTTGTTTGTTTTTTATGTGGTGGTCTAGCCAAACTTTGTCTTCTGCAGGGTTAAGATGTGCGTGGGGCTTTCTTAGGAAACAAAGCAGGTCTGGTGACTTCTGCCACAAGGAGAAAAACCTTGTAATATGCATCTGTTTGTAGCACTTGCTCCATCAGTAATTTTTATGTTAATTCTTGTTACTTTGTAGATTAACCTAACCAGAAAATGGCGTTTGTTTTTTTTTTTTTTTTTTCATTAAGACTACAATAATATCCTTATGCTGTTAAAAGTTGAAGATGGCTTAAAAACTTTTTCCATCTTTACTGTTAATTTTTTTTCCTCATTATTCTGAAAGCTATCACTTCTTCAGTTCATCACTAACTGTCCGAGAACCTAGGTATCTTGAATTTCTGAACTGAATCATAACTCTGTTCATCCTTAAGGAACTTGGTGTCTCTTACTACCAGCAATTCAATCTCTTCATTCTCGTTTACTTAAGCACCTGTATCCAAAGACAGGGTTAAATTTAGATAGCTATAGATAGATTATTATCTCAAATTAGATGGACATTCTCTCCATACTTGTTCTGACTTTATTTTTTAAGCCTTGTTAAATATAGGTATTACATATTTATAACCAGGTATTTCCTCTCCGTTTTGATGGAACATTGTAACACAACCTTTTATAGAGCCTGAGGGGTATTTATGGAAAGTTGTATCAAAACTCACATTAGGCTCTTTTTCATACCATGATTTCTCTTGTTTTGAGTTTCTCATTTATATGTTACACTGACTATTTCACTGCCCAAATAGGTCAGGATCTTATATATCGTTTTGAATCTTAACAGTACCTTATGTCTTAGGATCCAAAGGCTGTTCACTAAAGCAGTTAGGATTCAGCTGTAGTACTATACTAGTAACATCTCCTAAGTTTTCATTGGTGAATGGCTTCTGAAATTAGTTTATTTTCTGGCCTTCCATTTTGAGTTTTGACTGACTAGAATTATTGTTTGATTCATTCTGTTTCACACAGTTCATTGCTAGACATCTGCCTAAATGCCATTTACTGTTTATCTAAATCATTATTTCAAACTCCATGCGACAGTTTAATAATTACATTTGCATTCCCTTCATCTCTAGAACAAGGTGGAAAATGCTGGAAGGTATTAGGCCATGTGTACTGCCATTTATTTTCACACAAACGTAATTGTAGCTCATATATTCATATTTCAGTTACATGCCCAGTTTTCTGTGATTATTTTGCACACGTTATGACCAAGTTAAAAATATTAGACGTACTATGAAATTTGCTTTTGAAAGTATCTCAGCAGTCAAAACAGTGACATTTATCACAAGAAATTTGCATTTGTCTTTATCTAATTTGGTTTAACTACAAGCAAGGTAGCCCCTTCTACCTCATTTCATGTCTTCAGATGTCTCGGGTAAACATCTTCTATAGGTGAGTCAATATCTGAAGACTGTTTTGTCAAGGGTTCTATAACATCACACAAAATAATGTTTCATATCTGCCATGGACAGTGATTTGTTAGTCTCTTTGTACTGTGTGACCATCCATTAGCAAATAATCCCATAGTCCTTGCTGAGAAACTTAAAAAACTGTCTGAGGAACAACTTCATTTAGTTTTGAAAGATCTTCACGCTGTGTTAATGTGTTCAGTAATTCATCCTTATTGTTAAGAGCCCTTGCTAATTACCAGCACATACAGTATATCAGAAGAATATTGGATTCCTTGAAAAAAAATTGAAAGTCTTCAGAAAAAGTGCTGAACATTCTTTTTTGATATTGGATAATTTTGTTCTGTTTTGTCAAAGTCTAGATTTGAAACTTTTTATATATATTTAGCAAATAATAGCGTGGAATAATGTTAAGTGTGTCTAAAGCAAAGGTTCCTCTACAAATGAATCTGAGTGTTTTCAAGCTAAAATGATGCTTCTAATACCAGTGTCTCTTATGTTTTTGGAGGCAGGGAGAAAGAGACTTATTTGCTTTATTTTGGGTGTGCTTTGTGTTTTACTCTGGAATACATAGTATGGGGAGGAGAAAATTGTAACACTCACCATAATGCATAGCGGCACTTTTCTCATGAGATGTGTAGTCCTCCAACCTAAAAAACAAAATGCAAGGACCTAGTGAAATGGGAATAGAGTCAATAAGAATCCAAGAAGGTACTACAGTGCTGTCAAAAGATTTTGTAAATAATTGGATACAGGGTGGAATTTGAAATTAACTGATTGACTCCTTTTCTGTTAGCATCAGTGACTGAATTTACAGTTTGCCTGATATATCAGAAAATAAATTCAACCATCAGCTGTGCTGTTGTGTTATTTTTTTCCCAAAAATCAAAACAGAAAAGCTGATGTAGGAAACGTTTTATTTATTGAAGTAATTTCACATATGCATCCTGCTTGTAAAACCTTGACTTAACAGTGAAAAGTTTCCTCAAGAAAAATGTAGGGGTCATAGTGATAGGATGGAAAATGGAACGTTAGCTGTCACGACTTCTATTTACCCTGCTTCTGGAGGGCCCAGAAACATATAATGATATTGAGAAAAAATTTCTGTAAGGGTTGAAAGGCAGTTTTTATGCTAAATGAGTCAAACATATGAAAATGAGTATTATCTGTTTGCTATGTATGTGGACCCACATGCAATGAATTTCTTTGTATCATCTAAATGAAGAGGGAGACATAAACCATTGGAAGCAAAGCCAATATATGATATGATGGTTACTAACCTTGTAGAAAGTCCTAGCTACAGATGTTTAGAGCAAGAGCAGTTTCCGTAGAATAGTATTTCAGAATAGTATCAGCAGCTCTCCCTTGAATTCTTTGGTTTCAGGATTACTTGAAGGATAAGAAAACCTGGGTACTGAAAGGGTTTTATGGTTTTTAGTCTTTTGCTCTCTAAAAGAGGCTGTGTATTGTTGTGTACTGTTAATAATACAGATACACTCTTAGGCTACTTTTAGGTATCTGAATAGTCAAATGTCCAATTATTCGGAGTGGTATAAAATGTCTGTTAGAATATGATCTGGGTTTTTTTTAAATTACATATCAGTTTCTTACTTTAGAACTGGAAATACTTTAGACTCTGCAAATTTATATAAACCAGTTTTCCTGAATTCCTCTGACTCTCAATCATCATTATCCATTGTATTCTGAAAATATGTAAATAGAGCTGAATTGGAGGGAAGATAAAACAGAAAAAGAAAACTGATAACCAAAATAAACTTACCAGAACCTTACCTCTTCAAAAGATAGAGCATTTATTTCTTGAAGGAAAATAATATTAGATTTGGATTATATTATACCTCAAACCAGAAGCATATCTTTAAAGGAAATAAGGAAATAAATAGGGAATATTTCTTGACTTTAAATGTTATTCAATATTTGGAGGAAAGTAAGATTGTTCCCTGCAGGATCTTGTAGACAGAAGTATGAGAATTATTGATCTCCTGCTTATCTTTCTGATATAGCTGTTAGCCAGAAGTTTACCTGGCCTATGCAAGTCTACAGTCTCTAACTCATTCAGAGTAGGAGTCATTTATGTCATGGAGGCACCTGTGAAACAGAGTAGTCACTCAAAACACTCCGACCAACCAAAGCAACCCATAAGCCTGGATGCCAGGTGGAGGCACCTACAAAACAAACAGAGCAGCTACCCAAAATGAAGATTTATTCCAATGAAAAATTAGCCAGCACTCCAACAGATCAAAGTAAATTGCAAGTTTGGATGTCAGGGGGGACTATAATACTACATAATTTGACTTAAGAATTCCTCAGTTTGGTAAATATGTCTTTTTTAGATAGGTGATCCAAAATGTGCACACACTGTTACAAAAGGGGAAAAACCTCCCACTCAAGGGTACCCGGAAAATGGAATCACTCACCCAAAAAGGGTGAGGGCTCACTCAAGGATATATCCTGGAGGAGTATTGACTCACCAATGGTGGGGTGAGGGCGCTCAACCCAGGGGAGTTTCCTCAGGTGGCGTCTTGATCCAAGAGGAGAGTCTGCAACCACAGACACACTGCTCTGAGGAGGACCGACTCCAGTCGCTTCTCCAGCAGGGCTTTGTTTATAACCCAGTGAGTCTGACCTGTAGTCAGTTCTAATTAGCTGTGGGCAAGTGCACAAAAAAGCAAGGTAAACAAAGTGCTCAGGTTTTACCAGCTGGAAACCCCTGATCTTTGTCTTTGGCAAGCCCTGGCGGTTGCTGGGTCTTTGTCAGGGTGAGTGCATCTGCCACAGTTTAAGCACCAACAGGGCTTGCCCAGAAATCAGTCTGAAAAAAAGAAGTATGTTAACTGGTTATGATGCCAAAATGAAATCAGTGGTGTGTCCTCCAAGCATTTCTGTTTTATCTGTGGAAATCACCCTGTGTTATTCTAATGATGGTGAAATTGCTTTAGTGTAAAGCTAATCATGCATTTTCAGACTCAAGAACAAAGGTGAGCACAGTTTTACTTTTATTATAGTATTATCAGAAGTTCTGTCTTCAGCAACAAAAGTATCGTTCTTACAGGGAAATAATTATACAATATTGAAAATTTTCAGTGTCATAGTTTAAAACCCTACATCAGCTAATGGATATGATTGATTTTGTTAGAAAATAATAAACCTTTAAAATATCAAAATGTTCATAATTAATCACTTACAGCATAATTAAATACAAGTAATTTTTATTAAATAGGTCTGTTCTGGCACTTTGCTCTCATTATTCTGTTTTGTTTTGTTTTGTGTGGCCATTAGATGTGTGTGGCATCTGCACTTGCCAATTAGGACTTGCCTAATGACTTTACAGCAGATAGCCTCTAGCTGTGAGAACCATGAAGGCCACATTACTTCAGCTTAATGGGATCATTCATATAATTTCACTAGACTAAAGATAGCAAACCACTCAGCGCTACTGCTTCTTTCCATTTCAGTTTCCTTCCTCAACTAAAAACATTTTCATAGGGTAAATAGTGAGGTGGTAGACAGCAGAAGAAGGTTATACAGTTTCTTTTCATTCTCTTCACGGTCTCTTCCAACTTAAACCATTCTATGATTCTATGATTCTCCCAGATCTTTAAAGAAGTTCTTGTCATTTCCCATGGGAAATAGCTTTAGCTTTACACAGAATAGGATGCCTACTTACTATTAACTTACTTGTTTTGTAGAAGTACAGACATGGTGTTTCTGTACCAGAGCACCATCAACAGTGATGTAAAACGGTTTTCAGCTAACAAGTGCTACAGCAATTAGTTCATGTCCTGGAGTAATCTTCTCAGTAGATATTTGGAGAGAAAATTAGAAAGGTTATAGTGTGATGCAGGTTCAGAGAAGTTCCTGTGAAAGAATTCCACCGCTTAGAAAATTCTCTGGTTTTGTGGCTGACACAATGTAACCAATGAGCCCTGTCCAGAAGAAAAATGGAAGCAGTTAGCAGAATTTTGTACATTGCGCTGCTTTGCTGTTCTCACAGAGCATGGCAAAGTTAATGTCAAATTGCAAAAATATCTGAAAAAGGCTTTTAATTAGTCATATTTATCCTCCACACACTTCTCTCTCTTACTTTCTCTCTCTTGCTTTCCCCTTATAAACAGGCATGTTAGAGGAGAGTGAGTAGTTAATCATGTCAAAATCCTGGTCAGCGTGCCCTTCATTTACTGGAATGAAAGGAATTTTCACCTTGCTTCAAATGTAACTGTAATTAGATAAAGTTACTAGGTAGATGGAAACCAGAGGCTCTTCATATCTTTCTGTTCTGCTGCTGCTAGAAGCTTAATTCTGCCTCCAACTTAAATGTTGATGGGGATAGTTAAAGTTTATAACACTTTCCTCATCATCCTGACTTTCATACTGTATAGTCATTTGTGCCCGTGCAAAAGCAAATGTCAAAACCAAGGAAGATTGTGGTGTTGCACCTCTGTCCATGAATGTAAATGACTACACAGGTGGACATTTCTGGGTGGTAATGAAAGCTTAACTGGGCTTTCTTGTAACGCAAGAGCTTTCAGAGAGCATTGCCAGACAGGGTAATGTGTTGTTGCTACATAAATACCAAATTCTTGCTTTAAAGAGTTCACAGTTTAGAATAGTTTAAATAGTTAAATAGGATGAATATTTCTATGAGGTGTGAAGAAAATGAAGTGACAAATGAGTACATTTCTTAAGTAATTAGGTTCAGCAGTCATAGGTCATCAGCTATGTAGGCAGGACCACGTTCCGATTTACTGTCTACATTATAAAGCAAATTAATTTTGAGGATTTTGAAAGATAGGTATTGATTTTGGTCTTGAGGCTTTTCTCATATGAAGTCCGGATGAGATTCAAATGGTACTGGTGGAATATTTGCACAGATTAACCTATGGTAATGACATTAAAATCACTTTCCAAGATTGTCTTTCTCTTGGGGAAGAGCAGTGAACATGAGGAATAAAGAAGAAAATCTTAACAGTTACATTTCAGATTAATTTGTGTGGAAAAGGATGTGTTTGTAAGTGTTGAAACTTGATGGAAAGCTGTGCAGATACATGGGACAGGAACATGCACCAACTGCCCTTACAGAAACATACAAATGGCCTGTAGGTCCTTTATCATATATATCAGATTCCTAAGTGTATCTTGAATATGTTGAGAAATCTGAAAATTCTGAGGCATTGGTGTTTAGGCAGCTGGATCTCTCTGATATTCTTTAAGTCACAATCATTTGTTTTGGCAATTTGATCAGAAGGAAGACAATAGACTAGATTCAGGTAGGCCTTGTGGTACTAGAAGCAGTACATTTGAGTCAAACGACAGGGGTGAATACAGAATGAAGTCGTTAGTGGTTCTCAGTAATGAAAAAGTTAGTGTAATTGTCCTTCCTCAGAACAAAAGAGAGAGAAAGGAGTATCCGTAGCCTATTTCTGTAGAAAAGAATGAGTTTCTATGTATGTCCACAGCAGTTTGAATCTCGTCTCTACATTGTTGAAATACTACTTCTAGAATCACAGTTTCTTGGAAACATAGTCTGGAAAAAATCCTGAGCTGAGGCAGGACCTGATATAGTCATTCCCCTGACAAGGCTTTATCAAATTGGAGAGGTGGAGGGGTGAATTCCAGCTTATTGATAGCACTATGAAGGAGGCGCGTGGGTGGTGAGCGTATGAGGATGGGAGTTCCTGACTGTCAGTGCTAACAATGGAAGAAGCACTGGTATCTTGTTAGTGTCCAGCTGATTGTTTGGTAGGTAGTTCATATCCAGGCTTCAGTTTTATGTTTGAAGGAAAAAGAGTTTTCTAGATTATGGAAGTTAAAAAACATCTTCAAGTATTTGTCCACCATCAGGATATGTAGCTGCAATTCAGCAAAGTTGCTCTGCCCACACAGACCTCAAGGTACTGAAGTAGACCCCTGTAGTTCGGTTAAAGTTACATGCAAATTTAAGATAATTCATGCGTTTGAATTCCTTTAACCATGGTCTTTCCTAAAGAAAGCCTGTGTGTTCCATTAGCAGTAACTGAAATATTTGTACAGTTATTGGTACAGTTGAGAATTGTAATGGAATAATTAGAAAGGATGAATCGTTTTGTAATCAAGTGTCAAATTGAGTAAGAGAATAAACGACTGTCCTATCATGTTCCTGTAAAAGTCAATGTGAAAGCTCTCGCTGATTTTGGTAGTAGCACAGTGGATCCCAAATGCTATGTATATACTTTTCAAGGGCTGGGGTTCCAGGCTTGCTTTCTGGCCCAGGGGACAAGTGACATAGTGTTGCCTATATTCCATACGACTAAGTGCTCCATCATCTATTATCCCACCCGCAGTGCTTACCAGCACTATCTGTCTCTCTGAACCACATCTGGGCATCATCTGAGTGTAGCGTAGACCAAAATGGAGAACGGGAATGTGATAACAAGTAAAGTGTATGGCTGATTGCATGGCATTGCTGAAACCTGAGCCTTTCCCTTCACTTACTGATATAGATGTGACTGCAGAAGCTCATAGAATTATTTGGATTCCTATTTATAGTAAGTTTTTGACAAGACTTTCATCAAGTACTTTAAATACAGAATTATTTCTTTTCTATAATATAAACAAATTCATAAACAATTATTTTATGACTTCTTAAAAAAGAACCACCTTAATTTTTGTGTAAATTTTGGTAGTTCTGTATCTAAGACCCAAATCTGAAAGCTATTCTATTCCTTCAGAAGCCCGTTAGGAGTCACAGGCCAGCAAAACGCAACCTTATGTGCCTTATAAATCTAGCTATGGATTTTCTTTTAAGTCAGTGTATCTATTTATTTATTTATTTCACATCAGATCAAAGATCTCAGTTCATCAAGCTTTACACAGGTCTCTTAAATTTTAAGCATGTGATTACTCTGTTTAAATTGATGAGAATAAGAACATTTCCAAAATAAAGTTTTAAAAACATGTTGAATTGCACAGAAGTTCTCACATAGTCTTGTATTCACCCAGGAAAAAATTTACTTCGTGAAGAATTCTGTTTGACATATCTATGAACTTTGGTGATGTGCTTAATGTACAGACAAAAAAAAAAGAAAATTATTTGATTCTTATTTTGAAAAAACGCCCCACAAAACAAAAATTCTCCAGGTCTTAATTTGTGATGACAAACCTTTTTCTTTTTAGTATCAGAGTGCCATATAAGTGCAAAAAGTACTCACTACAAAAGACTCAAAAAATACTTCACATGACCCCATGTTACCACAGTTAAATTTTGTAATTTACTGGTTTTATTTAAAGGATGTTCCATTTTGACAATTTTAAATACTTCAATAAATGTTATGCTAGTTTTGGAAATATTTTAATGGTTTATTCTCTATGTAAAAATCATATCCAATGTGCCTATATTAACAGAGATTCCATTAGGTAGTGACTTTCGCGTAATAATTTTTTTTATTCCTGTCATTCTGATGGGTGCCATCTAATGGACAGTGAAAGGCAACAATGAATTATTATGCACTCTAAACTAGATAATTCTTTTGCTGTGATGCTCAGTGTTAAACTAATCTGCTGTCAAGAAGGCTGTTGCAATATTGTATAGAAATGCTAAATTTGTTGTACAACCATAGAATGAGATCACCCCATCTTTTTTTAAGAAGTCCATATATTTTTGCATTGCAAAATATGATTTCGTATTTAATTATGTGCCTTTAGGAAGTCCTCTGCTTTACTCCTTCCTTCAAACTTGTGACAAACAAGTTACATATTACATGACACTAATAATACAGGGGTTTTTAGGTTATAGACCATCAGAAATATAGACACTAACATTCTCCAGATAAAATGAGGGGAAACATATTGATTAGTAAAGTTTATGTTTTTTTTATTATTTCTTATGTAAAACGTATGGTTTTTTTTCCTGAAGCATAAAAGTCTCCTATTTTTATTTTTTTTTATAATGTGGTGGAGCATGGGTTAAATATCCACATGTTCTATTCCAAACTGTTGAACTAAGATATTGCTAACATTTTGCTACTGCACACGGTGTATATTCTTTGAATATTCTTATATCAGCAGATACAGATTTGCTGATTTTCTTTGATAATAACTTCTGAGTTCCAGATCAGGACTTCAGTTTCTAAGATTTGTTAAAACCTTCTTGAAGGTGTGGTTTGGGGAGTATATAAGAGAATCCATGCTAAAATTACTCTTCAGTAGATTTGGCAGTCTACTGTAGGAGCACATCAATGACTATAGTGGGAGAGAGGCAGGTTAATTTATATATTCATTTATATATTAAGCTTAGGAAAATTGTATTGCTTTTCTTATGATTTTAAGGTTACATAATGAGTCATTCCTAATCAAAGAAAAATTTAAATAAAATGAAGATAATAAGTACTTCTCTGGACAGACATAAACAATGTGTTTTGCAATTTTTTTTATCCTCAAGCGATTTAAAATTGGAAAATAATAGATGCATTTTATTTTTTAAAATGAGAGTGATGTATCATGGTTTCAGGATATCAGAGTATTCACTAGTTATTTATAGGTGTGGCATTTTTAAAGATAAAGCTCTTCATAATACACAGTAATTAGGTTTTTTTTTGTTGCTACATGACAGAAAGATAACTACTGCAGTTTAAGTGCTTGCAGTTATATTACAATAAAATATCTAACTATATCTTAGTTTGGACTAAAATAACGCAAATTTTACCATATAAAAATATCCTTTTTAAACAGCAAAACTGTTCAGATCACAGTACAGGACCATACGAGGAGAAATAATGAAATTATAGGGAAGAGAGAATTATGTGGAGAGGATAAATCATGCTTTCCTATTTACCCTTTTTCAGAATGCAGAAAAGGAAGGAATGTTAAATCAAATTGAAAGTAACAACTTTAAAACAGAAAAGATAATTTAATTCATTTTTTTGTAAATTGATAATTAACCTTTGGAACTTGTCTCAGACTAAAATAAAAAGTGAGTCCTTTGTAATAAAGCTATAATGATTAGAAATGCAAGTGCATCTGAGGTAATGCTTCATGTGTGAAGCAACTGGTGGAGGTTATAAAGGAACTTTCCCTGTAGTGTGTGGGCAATTTTCAATTTTGCTGTAGTTTTTAACTTTCAATTTTTTTGCAGCTCCATATGAAATGCTAGTACTAATACTGGTCAGAAACAGAATATATTGTAGAAACTTTCTTTATCTGTTTTCCCTAGCCCAGAGAGCAGTAGAGTTGAGGGAAAAAAATCTTTCATCAGTGGGGAAAATAGTAGGCATCATTAATTTCTTGTGTTAATATTTAATATGCTCCATTAAAAATAACATTCCAACTGATTATGGCAATGTTAGTGAAATAATAAATCTACCTCATAGATGATGCTGTGTAATGTCACTTTATTTCATGTTCTGTGCATTTCATTAACCTGTTGACATTGTCTGTTGTGTAAATTCTCTGTGCATCAGGTAAATCCACAGTTCAGTTCATAAATTTGGAGATATTACTGCAGACTGTAGGTCTGTTACAGTGTCCACCATCATGTTGGATCATGGAAAATATTTCTATCAACTTCTGTAAACATTAGCTAAGGTCCATTTGAACATATAAAACAGCAAAGATAACATGGAATGCAGCTAAGTAGAAGCAAATGATAATTCAGTGAGGTGAACATACATAGGGTAAAATGTTCTTCTGAGTTTATCGAGTTAGTATTTGAAGCAATGGTGAAAAATATGGCCTGGAATTTGGGCCTTTATGAATGTTACCGGCATCATGACCATTATGAAACAAAAGCTGCAACTGTCATCTAAGTTGGTTCAGAATATGCACCTGAATATTTATTTTATTGTAGTAAGTGAAAATTAGGTAAGTTTTTCCCTACTTCCCTGTCAATAATTCCTGGTTTGCAAATTTGTGTCTAGCAGTTCAATTAGGTTAAATGGCATGTGTTGAAACTGAAAATTGTTGTTGATTAAAATAATTTATAAATCATGGCAGACAGAGTGGTAAACAGGTAGGCTTTCACTCTTGTGAAAAAGAAATTTCAAGAATCGTAAACATTTTGGTTAATGAATTGATCAGTTGAAGACACCAATGTGAAAAAAAAAAAAAAGCCAAAATTTTGTTTTAAACGAAATACAGGTAACTTTCAATTTAGGTAAGGGTTACTGTTTTTTTTCCAGACATGTTGAATAACTGCTGATGTTTGAGCAGTTTTATATATAATAATAAATGTCACTTTTTTTTTTAAAGTCCAAAGATTAGAAAAACTTTGTGCATAGGTATCTTTAAAACTGTCTCTACCTGTTTACTGTGCTGTCATTATTAAAAACCAGTCAAACAAATAGTATTCTACTTTTTTATTGTATGTAATTTTGATATTCAGTATTAAAAAGGCATAAAAATGCACATAAAATAATTGGTGCACATAACTAATTATAAAAGTTAATGTGATAACCAGTAATTTTGTGTAAATTAAGCATATATTTATCCATATATTATCTTTGACTATGTAGATTCAGTAAAAGTTAGTGCCTATAAATTTTAAAGATTGCTAGGGGCAATCCAGATAGGAATTTGCTATGTCTCATGCAGTCTTACATTATACTAAATGTTGACATAAAAGCAAATATGTTTAGTTAAATTGTTAGCGACATCCTTTCATTTGGTTGAGAGTACTTCAGAAAGTCAAAATGTGGCTTAGTTGTTTGATGCTTACAATAATGCTGCTTGCATTTCTACCCAATTAATCCAAGAAAAATCCTTTGGAACATTTAGGTTTGTTTCTTGTGGGATTTTTTTTTTTTTTTTTTTTTTTTTTCAGTTGATCAAAATTCAAACATCTTTTTTTCAGGTCAAAAAAGGTCAATACATTAGTTTCACCACTGGCTTTTGGTTTTGTTTTAAAGAACAGCAAGAAAAGAGAGTTTGTGGTCAGGTGAAAATATTTTTGCTGAACTGCCTAATGTGTTATGACTGCTTCATTTACGGAAAACAATATTGTTCTTTTGCATCAACTTTTTCCTGCTTCATTCTCAAATTTAAAGCCACTCTGCCATCAAGGACATATGTGTAACTTCTTTTATAGCAGGGCAAAATTACTCATTCATAATATAAATTAATTTAAACTTGGATGGATGAATTATAGTGTTATATCCAAGTGAGCTACAGTAAGATTTGGGTCCATTCTGTCAGTCCTTAATCAAAGAAGCATGGATAAAGTAGTGGTAGTTTCTCCTTAGTTAATGATTTTATTCTCTATTTATTGGTTAATGAAATTTTGAGGGGTTTTTTTTGAAGGATAGACAAAAATGAATTACATCTGTATTTCTACAGGGAGAATACGACTTGAAGATTAAGTTATTGTGGTTGAAGTTGGCTGAAAGTGCACTATGTTGGAAGTACATTACATAATAATTTGTCCCAGAAGGTTTGCTCTTAAGTAATGTATCCAAACCGAAACAGTAGTTTTTTGACTTTCAGTCTTTTCCTTTAAAATTCTAAAGCATGGATATTTTGCATTTGAAAATGAGTAAGAAAGAAATATAATCAATCTCCTTAGCCTTTATCTCTTCCTTATTGTCTGTTTTCTTTTTGTGGCTAACCTATGCTCTAAAATTAAAAAAACAGGTTGAATCTTTTTAGAAATCTTTGTGACAATATAGTAATCCTTTTGTAATTCTGAACAGTTCCTCCTTGTTTATAGTAGAAAGAAAAAAAATCATTTGAAGTTTTAAAGTGTGGAGTCAAATTAATTTCTTTTAAACAAATATTTGAAAGCATATATTTCTCTAGTTGCCGGATTTCTCTTTTTGATCGTAAAATATGAAAAACTAGTTCTGTTTCATGTAGGTAGACAAAAATTACTCAGGCAAGTTGAAAGGAATAGGAATAGGCAGTATTTCTTGAGCTGCTTCATTTTACTGATGTTATCAGATATAGATAAAGGAAAAGAGAAATCTTCTATTCTCTAAGACTGTGAGAAATTTTATGGCTGAATGAGTGTTAAGATATGATTAAGCAGGATTCTTAAGAGCATGAACTAGAAGTGCTTTGTTTTTTCAGTTTTCTCAAGAGATCTGGTGATCATGCATTACTGATATTGATTGTTGCTTGACTTAATAATAGAATTAATTATGGCCCTTTTCACTTTCTTTCTGCTTCTCAAAACTGAAAAGAATCATTGCCATTCATAGTAGCTTTAAGATTAGATCACCGCAGTTGAAAAAAAAAGCTGAGCCAGAACAAAGCCACCAACTGTGTTCACAGCTTAACCAGGAGTGGCTACATGAACTGCGCTGCATTTTTTTTTTTTTTCATTGTGAACAAAACTACTAGACATTGTAAACACAACTACTAGTAAAATGAAGGCAAGATGAGTTCAGCATGATAACAATGTAATTTGTAATGATTTCTACAACTTCTGTACTTGAATTGAAGAAAACAATGCCAACAATTCCAGTAGTATAAACACAGAAAGTGCAGAATGTATATATGTGCAATCCTTGCTTCTTCCAAGTTTGTAGTAATTATATTTTAAATTCTTACTCAGATATAATTGAGCCACCCAGAGAGAACCTAGAGCAGTAATTACTATGCTCTGGTGAATTCCTGATGCCGTTTCCTTTCTCCTACAACTGAGTCGATGTTCTGCACTCTGTTGGTGGCTACAGTAACAACCCATAAGAAAGTGCATCCAGCAGGAATATTCTTCCTGGAGCCTTGGCTGTGTCAGTAGCAAAAAACTTCTTTTAAGGAAACTATAGGTACCCAGACAATACAGAGAATCTGCTCTGAAAACAAAAAAACAAACAGCACCCCACCACCCCTACACTGCCCCTCAGAAAATTACCCTTTTCCCATTGCAAGAAGGAGGTATTCCTATGCTGCTTTTTCTATGGTACACTTCCATGGTGCCAATAGCATTCTATTGTTTTTGTTCCATGAGTGGTTTTTATATTATTTTTTTTTGTCTAGTTTTTTTTAAAATAGTATTTTTAATTTTTTTTTTTTTTTTGTGTGACTCTATGACTTCTGGGTCAGTTTGACAGTAATAGTTGTTAATAACTTATATATTAATGAAACCTGTATATAATATTTAAACAGTTATCTACTCATGTGGAATATAAAATCAGTAAATGCACTACTTTTCCTTAGGAAAATGGGTGAACTCAACAAGACCATCATCCTAAAGGGCTTACACTGAAGCCTAGATTTGTTAGAAATGTTCATTGAGGGACAGACCACAGTTTTCCACTTATACAGATTCGTTTGCTTTTCTTCAGCAAGTGGATAGGTGGTGATTTTGAATGCCTCATCTTTGTATAATCCTATGATAATTACATCCATTTAGTCTATCATGAATGGCATCCATGCATTTTTATCTTTTGTTTACAGCTACCTAGCACTTCTCATGCTTTCCTGTTGAACACTAATGGAGAGCTCAGATCTTAGCCTATTCAGAATAAAACAAGCAGTTAACTAAGGGCTTTGAAAATTATAACCTCACTAAACTATTTAATAAATAGCTCAAGTGTAATTTTTACACATAATTCTGAGAAATTGCTTCCAAATGGTTAATTTCTCAAGAGAGGCATTTATGAATATGCATTCATTAAAGTGATAGAGTATGAGTCTGAGTGCATTTCTGCATTTTGCTGTTGTCTTGTGGGTTACATTGCCATTAATTGAAAAATATGTCAAACTTGTATAATGCAGTTCCCCAACATGTTTACAAAGCAATTCATCAGGATTCAGTATCTCTTAACTGGTGGCAGTGTAAGGCAGAACCTCTTAGATATAAAACAGTTGACTTTTTTGTCTTTTAATGGACTTCCAGAAAATATAAACATATGAAAAGATACAGTTAAATTAACTTGCCAGAGGACATGAAAAATTCTTTAGGGAATCAGAAAAATCAAATTGTTCAAAAGGATATACTGTGCAACAGAACTCAAACACTGCCTAATATGACTAGGAGTAAATATGATATGCTCACACTCATTATCACACACACACTTCACCAGATGTGAAGGTATAATCCACACAAATCTCACAAATTTCAGAGCCAGTTTTCCAGATGCACTGCACTGCTTTTCTCCATTTTTTCCACAGGAATATGCATTATGAAATTACAGATTCATATTAGCAACAATAGCAATAACAGTAATTAAAGTAACAACTTTTTATAGGTTAAAAAAAATCTTGATAATAGTAATATTTGTTCTTTCATAACCAAATCTAGACTTCATATAGGTTTATATTTTTTGGAGTAGGTTTATCCCAACTGATTCCTTCCATTTACTGATGCGGGGCTGTATCGTCTTCTGAAACTTCAGAAATCTCCAAGCAAGTAGGAGCAGACTTTTTCTTATACACAGTCTGCACTACATAATGAACAACATATAAATGAAGTGTAGTGTTCACTGTAAGTCCTGTTCTTTTGATGCTCTTAGCATCAAGAGTAGTTCAACTTCCATTTAGATAGTAGTGCACCCTTTTTTGCCCAGTGTTATTTTCTTTATTTCATAACATTTAAAGATTAGAGAAAAGGAAATAATTCTAAGACCCATAAGGAACAGATCTCCAATGAGTAAAAGACAGATCTTCCCCATGATTTTTAAGTTGTTTACAGGCAGTACCACAGACTGAAGAAAGGGAGAGAAGTTCTGATGCAGCTAATAGAATCCCAGAAGGCAGTTCAACCTGCTAACAAATCATTTTCTTGTTTCTGACAATTATACCTGGCTTGCCGGTGAGCCACCAATAGTAAGTGTCCTTCTTCTCACCACTTTTCAGTTGCACTCCAGGCAAGGCATAAAGAGTAAAGCAGCAAACAGTAAGAGCTCGGACTCTTGCTTGGCTGAATTAGTAGTGTGATGTGAAACAGAAATAAAATGGATTAATTGACAGCGGAAAGAATGATATCTTGGAAGATGCTTTGCATTTGCATTCAAATATGTAAAAATATTTTAAATATAAACAAACTGTATTGGTTGTCAGATATGGGCCAAAACAGAACACTTAGACTTCTAGAAAAGCGGTCTTTTACTTTGCTGTACTCCCTCTTCCAAAGAAAACAATTTTGATATTTCCTGGATATTCAAAATTCTGGATATTTGGATATTTCTAGAAATTATCTTTACAATTTGATCAGTTTTCATAGTACTCATAGAACTGAAATAAGGCGTTTAATTTCAGGACTGTGTTTCAGAGTGTTTGGGTACAGAATATAGAAGTCTTGAATAACTTACCTTTGCTTAAAGCATCTTTCGTCTCTCAGTCTGTTTAAAAACTAAATCAGGTTTTCTTTCTGGTTTAAGTTAACTATTCTTAATTATCATTATAATTTGGATCTGTTTATGCTAATAATTTTTCCTACTCAACTTTGAATATGACCGACTGTTCATATCGTGTGGTAGAAAATGAATTACCAGCTGAAATATGAAGTATGTAAAAGGGGGGCTGTGTACTGAGGCAGAATATACTGTTTTTGTCAGAAGGGAATTAGAATTGTGCGGTTAATGTTTAAAAAGTAATTGATCTGAAACAATTTAGGGAACACATTTGCCCAAATAGCAGTTGAAATGCAATTCCAGCATTTTTAAGTGTAGTTAGTGGTTTTGATCATATACATTATAAATTTGCATATTAATATCTACATATGCATATGGATGTGTATATACAAGGGTGATGGCTGTGTGTATGATATGTTTAAATATCCTGATAATTTTATAAACTGTACTATTAGAAGGCTTTTTTCAATATCAATGGTGAAACTACCTTTTGCCTGGGCCTTCAAGTGCTGTGGCTTTTCCCGCAGCTGTAGTGGAGGTAAGGCTGGATACTCTTTGCACATGTCAGCTGATCTAAAACCTAAGGGGGACAGAGCAGGTTATAGGGTCAAGTTACAAATTCCTTGGTACCACTCCAATTTACATGGACAGAGATGATCCTCTGGGAGCATTTACCAGCATTACTGTTACAGACTGTTACTGTTCTCATGATAAGCATTATAGAGTAATTTAAGCCAGGCTCAGTAGAAGAAACCACATCTATCTTCCATTGACCTCAAAATGTTTGGTAAATTAACCTCAAAGTTGGTCCTTGCGTTTCTTCATGTAGAAGTGCCTTATATATTTAAGAAATCATTTTACCCTTTGAAATGCATCTATAAGGGTTTAGACAGATGTGACAATCTCTTTCCCTACTCCTACCTTCCTGTTTCTAAGTTGTCTCCCTCTTTCCTTCTCTCTTATTTGCCCATTAAAGTGTGATATTCTCTATAAACATGTTTTTGGTAAATGATTTGTCGTATAGGCAGCAAATATATGCTTATTTTTACAGTACATCAGAGCCAATCTTTTCCTGTGATACATTGACTGAAGGTTTCTTTAGTGTCATCTCTTAAAATCACTTATTCAAAGCATCAGGAGATGATGGAAGCTGAAAATACTTGGAGATTCAGCTTAGCAGTTCAAATGTTCACTTAAGCCATATGATCTTGTCTTTCTACTTGCTTAGAAATACATTTAAAATTATAACCCATCATGTAGTGTTTTAGGTTTTGTTGTTGATGAAAAGATAGAGAGTTCTGTGAAAATGAAGTACACTAGAGAATTTTAGAAGCTTAAGTTGGTGAATGATTGCTTAACGGAGAATACTAGAGAGAAACTTCATTAGTGTTAGGGAGTCAAGCTCTTGACTTGATGGAACTAGCTAATATGCATCTAAATATGACTGGAATGCAACCAGTTGCTCAGATCAGGAGTAGAAAGCTTGGATAATCTTATCCTCAAAGAATATAATTATGTAAAAATGGTGCAAAATATTATGTCACTCTGTACTCAAACCCACTTATTTTTGGTAAAACATAGAACTCAAATTATATTAAGTTTCATGGACCCGGCATCTCTTACTAGCCTCCAGGCGTTTGGTAAATTGCCCTCAAAATCCATCCTTGTGTTTTTATATAAAGAGGTACTTTATATGTATAAATGGTATCTTAATAACATCTGATGAGATTCAAGTGTGAGTAACTGCTGCCATTCTGTTCAGCCATTACTCTTCAGGGTATTTAGCCCCCACATTGATTATAAAATGATTGATTCTTAAGAATAGAATTTAAATTAATAATTAAATAATCAGTATTTATTTATAATTATTTGTTTTAAAGACAATTAGATTGTTTTTGTAACAACATTTTTTTGTAGTGTAGGACTGTAACCTGATCCATGAAGGTATGTAATAATGTACTACAAGAATAGCTGGCTTTTGTTCTTGAAAGAGTTACTGAACATTCATATTGTAGTTCAATCTTTTGCCCCAAATAAATCTATCTTCACTGCTGCAATAAAATAACAATACTCACTACAATAAAATAACAATACTCACTGCAGCCATGACATTTATGTCTCCTCTGGGCCTATCTTCTAAACAATCAGAGTGTTTAAAAGGATTCTGTAAGCATTAGAAAGATCAAGTAATACCCTTTTTGTTTTTCTGAAACAGCTCACAATGTCATCAAGTTTGTAATTATAGACAAAACCACCTGATTTCCATTAAGTCTTAGTGGAGCATGTTGATATTGGTTTATTAGTATACAAACTGACCGTGATTATTGTAACCTTTATATTATAACAGGATGGAGAGAAGAAAAGAATGCTCAAGAAGTGCTGGAGAGATTGCTAATATAAGAAAGCAGTCATATAATCGTAAAATTATTTCTTATGTCATGAGAATACTCTGATTTGTTTTGTGTTTCTCAGGGTTGTTTAGTACACGCTATAGAACAAAACCAAAAATAAACCAACAAAACGAAACCAAACCATTTCTTTTCAAAGCCATAGTACTAGCTGCTTTAGAAGTCTACAGTGTGGGTAAAAAAATAATCAATGTTGTTTTTAAGAAATCAAATAGAATAGGTATCACTTATAGTCTTCTTTTTTCCCCTCAGTAGAGTGGTGAATAATAAGATGCTTCCCTGCAGCTATATATGACAGGCAAAATCTCTTTGCATGTAGTAATTAGTTTACAGCACCCTATAGCCTGGAGCCCAGCAGGAATTATTTGCAAGTAAGTACAATATAAACAAAAAGACAGTTCCTGTTGTAAAGCAGCTGACTTGCTTCTATGGTCACCAACCAATTCCTTCTGATGCGGAATATTCCTCTTATTTTAGAGATGAATATGGATGGAAAGCTAAATCAGCAGAAGCTGTAAGAAAGCTGTCTTGGTTTAGGTTGTGACTGTTGCTTGAGACAAGTGATAACTTGGTGGATTTAGGATATTCTAAAATGAAAATATTTCAAGTTTTTTTGCAATGTAATGGATTGAACAAGGCAAACAAAATTTTATGTTGTAAAAGAAAGTATAGGAAAGAAAGAAAGGTACCCCTCTTTCAGAATTTTTCTTGAAGTCTCTGAGGTATGTGGAGATCCATTACGTATTTCTTGCTAAGACACACTTTGTCTGAAACCAGATTCAGATAAAATATTTTTATGGAGTATCTTTAATGATTTGCTTTCATGCATATATGAGCTATATGAGAGCAGCTTACCTATTTTGTATGTACACACTTCATCACTCAAGGCGTAGAGCACTGCATGCTCACAGCGAGAAGAGTAACTCTCCCAAACTATTAAAAACAGACTGTAAAAATACCACAGTCTGAAAATGTAGCCTGGTGAGAAGCTAAAAAATTTGCTAATATCGATGGCAAAATTCATGTCATGCGTTCCAGTCCATAGTAAGGGTAAGGGGTATACAATTACTTTTTTTTTTTTAATCTTCTTAAGTCATCCTCTGCAACCAATAGTAATGTAACAATGAATATTATTAGGTTGTCCTTGTGGCAAGATAATATGTGTTGGCTTATTTTCAGTGAAGGTAGTTTAAACTGATGAATTTGACCTTACAATCAATGGAACAGACAAGAAAAGAGAATACACGAATGACTTTGGTGACCTGCCTGACATTAAGAAATGATCACTTAATCACGTTTGATTGAGGGTCTGTATTCTTAATAATCTCATGCATAGCACCTTGTTTTTAACAGGTTTTTTTTTCTCTTCAAAATAAATTTCACATCTGCAAGCAAAGTCACTGCGCAGCTGGATAAACAAAAGCAACTCAGATAGTATTGGGGTGTATCGGGCAAGTATGCTTCTCATAACAATAGTGACTGCTCAAAAAAACAAGGAAATGTAACCTACCAGAACCCTTAGTGATTGCTAGACTTCTTGCAATGTGTGCTTGCAGCAAAGTACATTTAGCCTGAGTAAAAGCTATCTTGGGCTGTGAAAGCTAACTTTAGTATCTGTGTGCTGCAGTGTAGATTTAGATGATGTACTTCATTGTTTGCTTACCTTCTACAAAATCATTACCTTGCTTCAAAATTCTTAGTACAAAAGCGCTTGTGGTATCAGATGACAGAGAAAAAAAACTCTGCCAGCTTGTCCATGCAAGTTTGATTTATACTATATTTTAGGAAGTCTTGGCCTATGTATTTCACAATTTTCCTTTCTGGCTTTTTCTTTAATTTTCTATATTCCAGAAAGAACATTGAAAACAAACAGATGTAAAAGTGGGAAAAAAAAGAAGAAATAGTTGTACATTGAGAACAATTTCTGCTTTAGGACTGTCCATTTAATGGACATTCAAGGCTGATGCTGGAAATGCTTTGAAGTGGATTATAGAGGAAGAAAGGGCTTCATTCCTTTAAATTACCAACAGATATATTTAGCTTATTGAAAGTCTGTGAATGGGCCTAATGCTACTGTGACCATATTTGTTAACTCTGATATTACAAATCTTACAGACTAGGAGTACTTCCATCATAAATATGTTATTTATCTCCCACATGACCCACAAAGCAGAACAGTGCTCCTAAGAGCTTAGTTTCTATTCGGCTAAATAGTAGCAGTAATTGTCTGACTGAATGAACAATAAGCTCTATTTTTCCCTCTAATACAAAAAAAAAAAAATTGTCTCATGTTTAAACTTGCAAAAATAGTTCTTAATATATTTAACTTTTTATAATAATATTTTCCTGTATGCTAAATAATATATATGCTTATATACTGAACAATATATATTCATATACAAGAATTAATAATTTTATGTTCCTGATTTCTGCGATGCCTGTCTTAAGATGAATAATGATTTTTTAAAAAAATCGAAATATTGCCTGGGCCTTAGAAAATATTAGAAAATATCTTGTATTGAGCTCCTGGAACATGAAAGCTGTCAATGTTTTAATACTTTAGGGGTCAAATGTGTTAGAGAAGCCAGGGTCCTCCAGTTTCCTTGGCTATGTCTGGTCCATTGAACAGACCACAGTTGCAGCTCATGCTTGAAGACAGACTTGCATATAATCTATATTCCCTACATCCTTGTACACAAGGGCAGCATGCATAGCTCCTTTGAACAGGTTACAAGGCAAACTTAAGCCCCACTTGAGCAGTGCTTACAAATGCTGCTCACCTCAGTATTGTCCTCTCATATAAATACATGTCTCCTAGAGAATATAATAGAATAGACTGGGTTTGAAGAGACCTCTGGTTGTCGTCTGCTCCAATCCCCAACATTGAAAGCAGAGGGAACTCTGAAGGTTTCCAGAGCCACGCCCAAGTCAAGTTCTGGACACCTCCAAGGATAGAGACTGCACAGCTTCTATGTAACATGTTCCCGTGCTTAAGCACTCTCACTGTGAAAAACTATTTCCAGACTAGAATTTATTCTGTCCTTTCTCTGTACATCTCCAGGAAGAATCCGAGTCCATCTACCCTTCAGGTAGCTGAAAAAAGCAACTAGATCTTCCCCTGTTTTTTATTTCTGCAGGCTGAAACCCAGATCTCTCATTGTCATCTTCTACATCTTGTACTCTGTAGTTTTCTCACCATCTTGACGATCTCTGCTGTACTCCAGGATGTCCATGTCTTTCATTACTGGGTGACTCAGAACTCAACACAGTACTCTAGGTATAGCCTTGCAATTGCCCAGTAGGCAGGAACAGTCACTTATTTTGGCCTTCCAGCTGTACTTTTGCTAGTAGAGACTGGTATATTGTTAGCATTTATTGCTTTTAGGACACTCATGTTTAGTTTTTCCACCAGGACATCTAGGTCCTTTTCTGCAAAGCCTCCTTACAGCCAGTCAGTACCCACCTGTACTGTGCAGGGTATCTCTGCTTCCAAACTGCAGACTTTTCATGTGCCTTTGTTAAACCTCATGAGGTTTTGGTCAGACTGTTCTTCCATCTTGCCAAATTCCCTCTGAACTGAAGCCCTGCTCTCCAGTGCATCAACCTCTCTTCTGATTTGGCATTACCCAGAAAGTTGCTGAACATTCCATTCCACTGTCCCAATGGCTGATGTAGCTGTTAAACAGCTTTGACTCTTGTATCAACCTGATGAGAGAGAGTGTTCGTTATTGTCTGTCAGCTAATTTTGAAATTGTTTTCACTCTTCTTCAAGCCTGGAAGTCCAGCTGATTTTTTCTCCACCTTGCAATCCACAGACATCCAGGCATTACCTTCCCAATTTTGCAACGGATATGTTATAGGACACTGATAAACAGTCACTAAAATCAACATCCATTGCTCTCCTCTCATCCACAGAACTAGTCTTACCACTCGAAGTAGTTAAGTTGGTTAGGTATGATTTTTCCTTGGGAAATCTCCAGCTGTTTCAGAACTCTTTGTCCTTTTTCTATCTGGCTTCCAGGAGGATTTTCCCCATAATCTTCCCAGAGACTGAGGTGGGGTTTACTGGTCTGTTATCCATATTCCCTGGATCTTCCTCTCTGCTTTATTTGAGATAAGTGTGACATTTTCCTTTTCTAGACATCAGGGATTTCCTTTGGTGAATGTGACCTGATAATGAGGTCACTTCACTTTACGAACTTTCTCCATTCATTTACTAAAACTAAATTTAGGATGGGACTGTGGAAAATACTCCCTTTTTTGGGGAGAAATTCCTGAAAGTTACACACCTTATCTTTTGACTATGTTGTAATAGTCAGATTGTAAAGGAAACAATGAATGAAGAGTTTTGCTTGATAAAGTTTTCAAAACTAATCAGTATCAAATGGGGTTGCCCTCATGGACTTGCCTAAGATAAACCTCCTGGTTTACATCAGATGAGGAACACCCCTGAAATTTGTAATAGTTAATACCAAACAAAGTAACACCCTCCAACTAGAGAGAGAGAGAGAGATGGTGTTCTTACATTCAATAATGTTGACATGTCTATTAAAATTTTCAGCACAGTATTGCTTATCTTTTCCTGTTTATAGAAAACTTCCAGGGCTGTCCAAGGATAAATTCTAATCAGCCAAACTATGATGGCTGTCAACAGTATTTATTTCACTGATAGGTACCAGGCAGGAGTGACTGTTTTTATAACACATTATTATAAAGATAAGCCTTGATTCATTGCAAATCAGTGCTCACTTCAGCCCTCTGATGGGCATAACAACAGGTTTATGTAAATATGTATACTCCCACAAGTGAAAATGGTTCATTAACGGATGCGAAAACTTGAAGACACAAAGTGGGCTTTTTATATAGAGGCAATAGCAGGAATATACAGAGTACCTGATGATACCTCTTCTGGACTTCTATAAGCATTCATTAAGTTGTTATATCTCCATCAGAGAGGTCTAATGCTGCCTCTGTTTGAATCTCAGAACTGCACTGGGACAGGAAGCATATAAAAGCTCTGTTGTGGCCTTCAGGTCTGTAGCATACCCCTTCAACATGTTCCCTAGGATGTTTGTCTGCTAACTGAACTAACTATGTGATGTGTAAACTTGTATACATGAAAAGTATATATATATTTTTTTATTTTTTTTTTTTAATTCAGCATGAATTACCGATAATGAGAAGACAGTCCTGGAACAAACAGTTAAATCCTTCTACTCTTTCAGTCTTCTCTTCACTTGCCAGGTTCAACTGGAAAATCAATTGAATACTGGTAGTCTTAACTTTCTGGTTTTAGTATTGGTTTCTTTGTTATGACGGGATGGATACATTTTCTTAAGTTGATATGAATTGAGCCAGATATAAGAAAAGTCACTATTAGAAAGATGTTACTTTTTAAGATAGAACAAAGTCTGAATTCATTCAGATTATCCTATTTATCTCCTTTGATTAATTTTTGTGACAGATAAATCTGTTAGGGATACAGCACTATATCCCAGAGCTTCTGAGACTTTCCTTTCTTGTCTCTGCTGACAGCGATTGTCACAGTCTGTATTCAAAATTTTGGTTTCACTTGCCCATTCTTTTTCTTTTTGAAATCAATTCTTCATTTCACCACGTGGGTTTTGGTTTTTGATTGTTGGGTTTTTTTTTAATGTTGGTGCAAATTATATATCATTGTGTAAATTTCTATAGCCTATAGCAAAACTGCAGGCTTAATCTCTACAGCCGGTTTAATCCAGAATATGCTTCTAATTCCTTTAAGCATAGAATAGTATCCTTATAAGTTGAATATAAAACTAATAGAGATGTTGGCTTCCAGGGGTTTGTTTTTCCTGTTAATATTCTTTCCATGTTCGAAGTGGACTAAAACCTCCTAGTTGTCTTGTCAGCTAACCTAAATAGTTTGAATTCATTCAACTGCAGTCAGAACTGATCTTCAGTTGTACTCGTCATTTCTGGTCTCATATTGAATATTTTATTTTTTTAAAATGTCGATCATATGTTTAGCATTTTCATGAGATATGACTATGGAAATGCAAATTATTTTCAATTGCTTTCTTGTTTTACAATATGCTAAAAAGCAACATCCATTTATGCCCGAATAATTGGAGTACCACAGCTCAGTATATTACTTACTGAGTTTGTTGGGAGATACAGAGTGGTATTGTAAGCAGCAGCAGTAAAAATGTAGATAGAAGATAGAACACCCCTTTTTTTTTTGTAGTCTGTGGCATCACAGTTGAAGAAATCATACCTTTAGGGTAATTTCTTTTCCTAATTAATGAGGGTTCCTTTTTGCAAGTGTAAAGGAAAAATTATCTTGGCACAGATTAGCTGTGTTTTCTAGTGATTGCTAAAGACATGTTACCTTTCCAGGACTCAACTCAGGATGTTTGCCTGTGTAAACTTGGGGTTTATCCACATTTGGCAGGATCACTATTTTAATCAGTACGGGTTTACTACTCAGGAGCATGCAAAGTCTACAGTTCTGATGTGATTCTTATTTTGTGGAAGGGTATCAGCTGGAGAATTTGAACTATAATTTTTAAGAATGACCATACTGTCTGTATATTTAAGCATTACCCTTAGGACAGCAACATCTTGTAGCATCTCAGAAACAAACAGAAAAAATCAGTAGTTGTGGATGTTTCTTACAGTTCCCCAGAAGTTCCTCGCACTGTGCGAAAGAAAGGAATATATCCTCAGCATTTTTTGCTGCAGTTACTCAGATCCGCTTAGAGTTATTAGAATAATTTTCCTGAGAGAACCCGTGTAAGAAACCCATCAATTTTAAAATATTTTATTTTTTTAAAAAGGCCTTTTTGAAAATATAACCTCTTCTGCCAGATTGTCCATTATAATTCTGACATTACTGTCAGTAAATTAATTTAAAAATTATAAAATTAACCCATAAAAGCAACATTGATGTAATTAAGTGTTGTAATATAGAAACAGCATTGTCAAACTGTGAGATTAAAGTAACATCCTAGCATAGAAGATGAGAGTTTTATGGCTGCTGTCTATTTTAATTAAAATAATTATAAATATGAGATTTTTGAACACTTCATACCACAACACAGCATCCCTGGCATTTTATTTCTGGTGCTAAATTACAAGGAATTAAAGGAGAAAGACAATTATGCACAGTGTTCTTCACTGATGAGTATTGATAGAACCTAAATTATAGCCAAATAATCTATGTTGCATGTATATGAAGCACAGATTTATCACAGAACAATGTCTTAACTCCTGCGTTAGGAGCACTTAATTTGGTGTATTTTTTGGCATACGATGCAGAAGCATGTCCAGAGCTACACTGCCTTATCCTCTCACTCCTCCTGAGATCAGGCTTGTAAATAAATTGTTATCATTTATATGTATTCAAGTTGCAAGCAGAACAATATATGAGTATTGTTTGGTTTATGGTTTAACTGTGCTGTATACAAAAGACTGATTTCATTTTACTACTGTCCACACTTCACATTTAAACACACTAGTTTCTTTTTCTGCTAAAAATACCAAAATATCCAGTACTGCCTCTCATCCCCAAAGAGAGGAGACTAAGCTTTATTTCTAAGTGTCAAATAAACCTATTGCCACACTTTCTTTGAATTCAGCTTCCACAAAGTTGATTCTGGTCTTTATAGTTACACACAGGACACTCTGTAATGCCTTCTTTTTCTCTGAGAAGGCAAAAGATCAGTAAAGGTTTTCTCCCCCTGGCAAGCACATTTTTAAATAGTTCAGCAATTACTTAATGTACCAAGACCAGCAGCAATGATGCAATACAGTGCTACTGAGCCCAGGGAATGGAGGCCCTATAAAATGTATGACATTAATTTATAAGCTCTGAAGATAAGTCAGTCAATCACCTACCAAATACAAACCTTTAGGAAATTGGAAAATATTTTTTGTGTAATACAACTTTGGGCCTGCAAATATGCCGAATAAGTTTAAATGAAAAGAAATCACGTGTGTTAGTCACTAATTGGAAGGAACAGTTCTAAGGAAAATTCGAGAACTGCAGGCATAATTTAGGGTGATCATTAATATTTTTCTCAAGACTTGATCAATAAAGACACACTGGGATACAAGAGCATATCTCCTGTCTTTTAGGCAAAAAGTACGAAAGGTTTCTTTACAAACAATGATCTTTAGAGATTCTTTTGGGTTTATTATCATTTGAGCAAAGCAAGCAGTGGTGTTCTGTCTAGTTTATGGTTTATAAGAAGCGGTTAAGGCAGATAACAATTGTGTAATCTTACAGTGCCCTAACTAAATATTTATGTGAAGCTGAAGTTTTATTAAATTATTTACAACAGGGCTATTAAACAAGAAAAGAAATTTTAGGCACTTTGAGCAACAGCAAAACCTAGAGTCTTGAGGTAAGCTCCAAAGCAAGTGTGTTTAGAGGGAACACAGAGACCAAAATGTCTCATTATAGGATCCAAAAAGCTGCGAGTACTCTGAACAGGAAGTGGCCTGAACAAATATAAAAGAAATATAAGGGGCAAACTGTGTCTGAAAACACCCTCCTGCTGTATTTTTTCTGCTCTTATGGCTGTCTTCATAAGCTGGTAAGGTTTGATTCAAACTTAGAAAAAGTAATTACCTATATTTTTACTCTCATCAAGTGTATTATTGTTCATGACATAATGCGTAATTTATTGACCAGAGCTGTCCAGGAATCATCAGTGATGTAATTTTTCAGTGGGAAATGTGCCAGAGCAGAAAATTATAGAAAATGGGATGTTTTTTCTGAAACTTTCATATTCATAGTAGAATTTCTAGTCAAAATAAGAAAAGACAGTAGAAGGAGAAACAGGCGCCCCTTGAAAGCGAGTAAAAGTTTTTTTCCTGTTTATGTCAGTTACTGACTAAAGAAAAACAAGGACTTGAATTTGGACTTTCTCCATTCCCTGGTAAATACCAAGGATGAAATAGAGATTTAATTCATTCTTTATCTCTGACTGTGAGCAGAAGTGCATGTCTACAGAAGAGTTAAAAGCATAAGGAAGTCTATAGCAGCACTTCTCGCAAATGCGCTCCTACAAACATGAGTTTGTGGCTCTCAACTTGAAAGATTTTATTTTCTTATACAGATTAAGATTCCTTTGAAAACCTGAAAAGTATCATTGACTAAGGAAGATGTTTCTCACCCAGGAATAAATATGCTACAGACTTCACAAGGCAAATAAGACCCGTTTCTGCCTGGAGAAGCATAGAAGTCTAATTTTAGTCATGACAGAAAAAGTGAGCACAACAAATAGCGGGGGAGGGTGGGAGCTGAAGAGGATAGCACTAAGAAGATTACATGGTTACTTAGGTTCATTTCATGCATATCTTGATAGTATCACTGTTTCATTTGTATATAACATTTCTAAAGCTTCTGTAAATATTCCAGAAGTAGCTGGAGAGGCAGCAGAAAGAAAAAAGGGAGAAATACGTATAAGATTTAGCAGAAGTGAGAGAGGTGATGAAGAGAATAAATTCTGTATATAAAATAATGGTCTGTATTTGTGTACAGGCTCTTTTGTTTTTCTGTGTGACCTTGAAGGCATCAAAAGACATTCAGACGATGACTAGTCTCATATCATCTATATGGAGGTTCTTACATTTTAAACTTTCTCTTTAGCTGGGTATCTAAACTAGCTCTGCTGAATAGTTCTAAAGGAACTACATTAGTAAGCATTTAAACCTTGTTGTAGTTCGTGGATGGAGCATGGGAAGGTCCTTTGCGCCGTGTGAAGGCAGGTGCTGGAACTCTTGACCAGAACTTGGATCTCTCCTCCCAAGAGAGGACTCTTACTAGAGGAAGTAAGCCAGTTCTATGTTTTGGGGGGTTAACCTTGGTTAAGGGCTAAAAGCCCACCCAAACACTCACTTCCTCCTCTCTGCAGCAGGACAAGGGGAGAAAATAGGATGAGGAAGTTCATGGGTTGAGATAAAGGCAGGGAGATTGCTTACCATTTACTATCATAAGCTAAAATAGATTCAGAAAGTGAGAAACAAAGACAATCACTGAGACACCTTTCCTTCTCTCTTTCCCAAGCTCAACTTCATTCCTTCACTCCAGACTCCTCTATCCATGCCTAAGCAGGAAGGGAGCATGAGGGGCAGTTTGTGGTCAGTACATAGCAGTTTGTCTCTCGCTCCTTCCCCCTCACACTTTTCCTCTGCTCCAGTATGGGCTTTGTCATGGGCTGCAGTCATTTGGGGAAAAAAAAAGTCTGCTCCACTGTGGTTCTTTCCACAGCCTTCAGGGGAATCTCTGTTCTGGTGCCTCGAGCACCTCCTCTCCTCCTGCTTCTCTCACCTTGGTGTTCCTTCTGGTGTTTCTCACACTTTTCTCCCTTCTCCTCTTTTTCTGCCTGGCATTTTTTGTCATTTCTTAAATACACTTTCCCAGAGGTGCCATCATCTTGGCCGAGTGGCTCAGCTGTGTCCTGAGGTGGGTCTGCTGGAGTCAGCTGGAACCAGCCATGTCCAGCATAGGGCAGCCCAGCTTCTTCTCAGAGGCCATACATGCAGCCCCCTCCCAGTGCAGGTACTAAATCCTTGCCATGTGTAGCCAATATACCTTTTTTTTTCTTCTTTTTTTTTTTTTTTTTTCTTTTCATCTTTCTTACCCACCTTTTGTATATCTCCTGGCCAAGGTTCAGTAGATCGACTTCCATCCTAGGTTTTTTCCTGTGAGAGAGGTGCCCTCCTGGACATTAGAAACAGTGAGTTCAAAACTGCTCAAGCTGAGGAGGGCCTGGAATCCAACAATCTCTCAGCTCGCTGTTTTAGTCACTACAATGTTTGAAAATGGCTTTTGCTTCTGTTAGGCACAGGACTTGGAAAAGGCTCAGCACTGTCAATCAGAGGCATGTACTATGCATCCTTGGACCAGGCACCTCCTAAGGAAGTTCGGTCCCCTGGTCCTAAATGTTTTCTGTTTTATGATTGAAGGTATGGGACAGTCACCCTTCAAGATGGGCTTGGAAATTGTGAGGAAAGGGTGTGCAAGTCCAGGGTGCTCATGAAGGCAGAATAAGATTAAGTTACCGGAAGTGTTTATTAGGCCAGACATAGGGCCAGGGAATTGAACAACTCAGAGGCATTTGGCAGTTAGACAGTAATATAGGTTTTGGATGCTTTTTTTGCCAGTTTTGACTACACTGTAGAGCTGTAGATGCTGAAATTAATCTTGGCTTAGGAAGATGGAGCATGTGGTTTCCTTCATCCGTTACCCCACTGTCGGTAGCACCAGACATCAAATATAAATACAGAAAAAAAGAAAAAGAGAGGGAAAGAGTGAGCAAGCACCTAGAAGAGGTGAAGAGCCACCCAGTGAAACTGTACTGCAATATCTCTGGCTTCACAGAATCTTTCCAATTCTGGCCCGCCGAAGACAAGGATATTTAAGGAGATTCAGGAGTGTATTGACTGTGAGATTAATGTTTGCTTTACATCTCTACTTTCCCTGCTGAGATAACTTCAGCTTCACCCATTCTTCCTTCCCCTACCTTCTTCCGGCCTCATCTGTATTTTCAAATAGTGTGTATTTTCAAATTGTGTATTTTCAAAACCAGTGGAATTAGTACCATTTCAGTTCAGTTAGTATTGTATAAGTAGATCTGCTTTTTAACTGTTTTGAATCCCCGACTCTGAGTTTTAAACTCAGGCTGAGTGCCCCTGTACTCATCACTGGTGAGACCACACCTTGAGTACTGTGTCCAGTTTGGGGTGCCACAGTATAGGAAAGACGTTGAGGTCCTGGAGCAGGTCCAGAGGAGGGCAACAAAGCTGGTGAGGGGTCTGGAAAAAAACCCAAAACTCTGAGGAGCACTTGAGATTGTTTAGCCTAGTGAAGAGGAGGCTGACAGAAGACTTTATTGCTCTCTACGACTACCTAAAAGGAAGATGTAGTGAGGTTGGTGGTGGTCTCTTCTAAGTAACTAATGACAAGTCAAGAGGTAATGGCCTAGAGTTGCACCAGGGAGATTCAGATTGGATACTAGGAAAAATTTCTTTACTGAAAGGGTTGTCAGGCATTGGAACAGGCTGCCCAGGGAGGTGGTGGAGTTACCACCCCTGGAGGTGTTAAAAAAAAATGTTGATGTGGTTCTTAAGGACATGGTTTAGTGGTGGGCTTGGTGGAGTTAGGATAATGGTTGAGCTTGATGATCTTAAAGATCTTTTCCAACCAAAATGATTCTATGAAAAGAATTTACTGGTTGTCTGTATATTCAAAGGTCTTTCTGGAAATGGAGATGAGAATTTTCCAAAGTAGTATGTTTTCTATTTCTCCCATTTTTTCAATATACTCAGGGAAATCCATATTTGGGTAAATAATAGTAGTGCTCCCTGGTAAAGAAGTAAGAATGTTATACAAAACAGCTTGATGTAGGCTGTTTAGAAGGAAAATGCAAATAAAAGCTATAATAAGTATTGAGAATAACCATTTTTGGAAGTAACACCCAATTGTTTATTACTATCTAGATATAGGACTAAGGGAATATAAATGAAGAATTAAAGGTTCTCAAGTATGTTAAGAAAACTAAAGAGCAAATCATATAAAGAGGAAAATTGTATTGGATATATCAATTTACTTGTGTCACCAAAAAGGGGGCAAAATATTTTCTAACACCATAAATAGTCTGTTTCTCTGAGTTGTCCTTCAGACACAGAGGTCAGGACAGGTTGCTGTATAAAGCCCATTTAAAACAACTTATGTTGACTCTCTGGCCTTGGCAGAATTTGCAACGGCCAAGAGGTACTCACTGATTAATATTCCTGAGGACCTCCCTGTTGCTTAGGGATTGTCACAGCACCACATGCAAGCTAATTCCCCTGACCAAGGCTGCTCTAGAAATCAGCTAGTCTGGCTTGTTGCCCACGCCATTCAGGAAATCCTCAGTGGGGAAGTCTTATCTTTCTTCTATTTTTGATGGTATATCTAGGCCTAACTTGCTGGCAAAATGTAGAAGAATTCAGAGTTGGTTCTATCCATCCCTAGGCTTTCTTTCCCTGTCATTTTAACTTTTTGCCTGTTCTGCTATGAATAGCAGTCTTCTGTGTTCACCTGCTACAATAATACTGCCTTTTATTCTGTATTGCTGGGTAACATTATGCAGTTTGGATCACCCTCACTTTCTGTTCTCCTAAAAGATTGATCTAATATTTCTGAACTCTTTGTAGTCCTTTGCTCTCCTCAGTGTTCATAACATCATCCAAAGTACTGCCCTCTGTGTTTCAATTGGTGTATTGCTTCTTCCATATTGTTGATAAAATTGTTCATTAGAATTGGCTTAAAACTAATCATGGAGCAGCTCTTTGGACATCTCCCTACTATACCTCACTTGAGATATCTGAGAACTCTTTAATCCAAGAATATTTGTTTTTCAAGACTTCAACGTATCTAGTAGAAGTCAGGATACATTGACTGTGAGAGAAGTGTAAAATCAGTGTGAAGTTCACATACATTAAAAGATAATAATTTTAAATAAGGTTTCTTCAGACTCTTGACTGTCATTTAGCATTTAATTCTATCCACGTTTCTTCTGTTCAAGAAATGGATGGATTAATGTTTTGGAAGTTCTGAAACCAGTATATTTAATAAATTAAGCAGTAAGAACTTGACTAGTGCTGCAAAAATGAAGTTGTAGGTGTATTTTTGACTCTTATTTCTAGCATATAAAAATCTTTAATTACCATTGTAATATACTATTTCTTTAATACAGAATATCATGAATTCTAATAAACCCTTTATTCACATCTGTAGAAACAAATGTTTCAGTTATTATATATACTTATACTAATTATCACATAATAGTCTAAGAAATTTTTAAAAATTCTGACATTTTATTTTTCTTCAGTGTATATCATTGAGTGGAATGGTACTAAATACCTAAGCACATTACAATCAAAAGAAAGACTCTTTTTGTCTTCAGCAGATTTGAGAACAGATCCGTACTCAATGTATGTTTTACGGTATTTCTTTTCAACGAACAAAACAGCCTTTTTGTTAGTATTGGTTCAGATTTGAGTTATGATCAACCTGCACATTTCTGTAGTCCTCAAGAGTACATTTCTTTGTATTTAACTGCAGGACTAGTAGCTAATACAGCAGTAAAAGTAGGCAACTTCCATAAATCACCACATATACCCATTTGCTGGATTATAATATTCCTGCATGGTTCATGTTGCTTACAGCAGGAGTTTACTGTATAGTTTTTATGTTATTTGCTTATAAGCTAATTGAGTGTTTAGTTTTTGACTCTTAACTGGGAAGCTAAAGTTGCAGAAAAGTTGTATAGGATATTTTCATTCATATAGTGAACATTTGGTCCTGATCCTGCAATAACTTATGTATTTGTATTTAAACCCTGACTCAATTGTATTTAACAGGATCCTATTCATGTTTAAAGTTAATAGTGCCTGTAAGCCATTTAAAGGGATGGGGGTACAGCTATAGAACACACCTCTGTAAAGACGGTACACAACTTGCACATGAATCTTGTGCCTCTCTAGACTGGACTGATCAATATCCCCTAAATTTCGAAACCTTAAAGTTAGTCTTCTAGTTATCTAAAAAGACAGTTACATTAAGGTCCATTTAGAGGCAATTGAGAGGTGATGGTGATTCAATGCAACTATTTTAAATGGGGATTTTTTGTATACAAAAGAAGTGTTGGATGGCTAGTTCTTGTCAGGGAGCAGAAAAAGCAAAGTGGCTCTGCGAGTGAAGATGATGTGTAAGATAATCACAATTCAGGTAGGGCAATTACTGCTCGGACAATGGTATTTGAGCAGGGCAGGGTTGCCAATAACAGGCTCTGTTCATGGCCCAGCAATCATCAGTTAAGGAGAGGTAATGAGTCGGGTTTGAGATCCAGGCAGCCAAACGAAAATCTTGGGTTTTTTATAAGGCATAATTTAGAAAAAAACAGTGCAGGCTTTAATAAAGGGAAGAAGAAACATGTTTTATTGTTGAATACTGTAATACATTATAATAAAGCATCCTTCTCATATCCGGATATTATTGAGAAAGTAGCAAGATATGATAATTTATTTAACTGTCTGTTCTGATGCAGTAAGATCTTGATTGAGGGTGTAGTCCTGTACAGAATCTCTGAAAAACAATGTCTAGAAGAATCATTCTTGCTCTTTGCTCTGGTGAATGGGAGAATGTGTAATTTGCTAGAGCTAGGAGTATCTCGCATGAACACCTTGATACTTCATTGTGTTCAGCAATATCCAGTATTGACTCAGTATGCTCAGCAGTTCATGAAGAAGATGGGGTGAGATTCTTTTAATTTCTCAAATTGTGCTCATTAGATGAAGCCTTACAGCTTGTGAAATCTTTGTGCTAAATGTTTTGCAGCGAAAGCTGTTGTATGCCTGCTTCTTGGTCTGATTGTGCAAGAGAGATGTTTGTGTGCATGTAAGTGGGTAATCTTCTTTCCTTTACATTTCTTCATAGCCTTATCCAAAGAAAAGTGAGGGAATAAAGGAAAAGTATTTAGGTTAATTTGGCAGGTTTGCAATAATGCTAGAATAGCACCATCTTCTCCTAGCTGATTTACGTTTTCATTTTCAAAAACACAGTAGCAGCATTGTCTAGGTGTAATATTGCTGAAAAGCTACCGGTAAGTAATCTCATTAGTCCTTCAAGTCATAATTGCACATATTTACAGTCAGTATTACCTTCCCTTCCCCTGCCCAAAATTAATCATAATTCCGTGAACATAGGGAAATATTCTATCTGACTGCATTAGACAAAGAATTCAATTTATTGCATTTGATTTTTGTCTTGTAATTTCAAAGTATCCTGTAGAACATAGGGTTTTTTTAGCCTTTCCATGCTCACTATGTGACTCCTATTTGGGTCAGAATGTCTGAGATAAGGATGAAATGTTATAAGTCAGTATGGATTTTTAAACATGAATTAAACTCCAGGCACTATAGTCGTTAACTGATAACTATCATGGATTTTTAAACATTCAGTTGTTTGGGTTTTTTTTCATCTTCAGGAAAAAAAAAAAAGAAAAAGAAAAAGAAAGAAACAGATCTCTGCACCTCTCCCCACCCTAAAAAAAGACACTGCTTTAGAATTTTTGTGAAAATTACCTGTAGGAATTTAACAGGAAATGTGCTGAATATGATTTTATGGCAGTACACACCTGTTTTGCAAATATTTGAAAACAACACAGAAAACTAAAATGGTGTGTAAATATTAGTAATGGGGCCAATCAGACTATCCCACACGGGCTAACTGTATGTTCCCAAGTGGTATAAATTCAGTTCTCTGTAATACTCCTAGGCAGACATGTGTTGATATAATGAAAAACCAATTGCAAATATTACTCTGTTAATCCATTCTCTCATCCCTCTATATTGCAGGTTTTGTGTTTTACTCTCTTTTTAATAAGTTGTATTGCTCTCCAGAAAATAGAGCTTATATTAAAAATGTCTTTAACTTCAGATATTAAAGTCAGTATTAGGCATGTCCATTAATTTGCTTTTAAAACAAAATACTATCAGAGAGAAGCTGATAGGTTTTTGGGTTGTGAACTACTTGAATTGGTGGAGAGTACAGTTTTATACATACATCCTGAGCAGCTTTGTATTGAGTCAATTTCTGTAGACCATGCTAGACCATATCTTTTATGAAAGCAACTGAAAGCAGCAGTCAGTGTGTGACAGGATGTACTCACTGAGTATAGTTCACAAACACAAAACCCTGTATCTACAATCACATTAAAGGTCATCTAGACTGAACCCTGTGACTCTATAAGACTGTATCTTTATTTACTGACCAAAACTGTAGAAACTGCTCTCGTTTATCCAGAATTAGTCTTGTGTCTCTTCCTGAGTTTGTCTCGTACTATGGATACTGGAGAGGAGGAGTAGGTGCCTGCAGGTCAAGAATTAAGGAACAGAATTTTGTGTTGTCATGGCAAGAGTACTTTCTGTGCCCACAGTGTGCAAAAAACAAGCTCCTAAATAAAAGGTTCTTAAGCCAAATAGGCTCGAGATGGACTGCTATCGAGTCTAAAAGCAGGCATTCTCAGTGTAGACTGGAAAGTTTATGCCTGAGAAAGGGTGCTTTTGTTGATGTCATCAATATAGATCTTGCCCTAGAGGACTAGCAGAATTTTGCATTGAACTGACTGTTCTAGAATCTTGAGATATTTTCCACTTTCTGCCCCTGCGTGCCATCTTCTATAGGATATAGAAAATCAGCTTTGCTAAAGTTGGTCTCCTTTATGTGCAATGCAACAGAAACAGCACTGAGAGGTTCCACAACCAGACAGCATTGTGTGAAGTATAGTCAGTCTTCATTTACACTGTTCATTCATGACTCTATGTAGCTATGCCAAACATAATACGGTATTCCCTCTCATGAAACATTTTTTATGATAATTTCTAGTCTTCCCATACACTCAGAGGCTGCACTGAAAAATCCAGTATCTGATTAGAGAATTATCTGAGCAGGTTTTTCCAAAAAAACTGTCCTTGTTTTTTAAATATTCACTACTATTTTTACTTAGGAGACCTGTAAGATTAGGCTTCCATTATTCCAAACACTATATGAATACAGAGCTTATTTAAGCTGTGACTCTGTCTCAAATAATTTGCAAATTAATGATGCAATTCTGAAGTAGATCTTCCGTCTGCTCATTGAGCATACTAAGTTTAACTTCTAATATCATGGAGTGTCCCTAAAGCAGAATCATATTTGACACAAATTTTCCCTTTCCTGTGGACTGCTAAGATTGCTGATTTCTAAACATTACTTTCACTAGCCAATAATTTTGGAAGAGTAATTGTAACTTTTCAGTGGGTACCAGCAAAGAGGAAGAGCAGAGCACAGGTTTTGTAAAGCTCATTTAAAGACTATTTTTTCAAGTATTTCAAACACCTGAAAGTGTTAAAGTGTAAGTAGAGAGACTGTATCTGAAATGTTAAAATAAACACTAGTAGAGATGGGTAAATGGGAAGAGTACATGTTATCAACTATCAGGGAGATCAGTCTTGTGCTTATCTTCTTGATTGAGCTAATGTTCTGCATTTCTATTAGGAGTGTAGTCAGTTAATAAAAAAAAGTGCATAACACATAATAGCATTTATTAAGCCACATTTAAATATGCGATCAATTCTGAGCCCCT